>NC_140085.1:51077199-51719120 GCF_964237585.1 Gallinula chloropus | reverse complement strand
CTGGGTAAGAGCTGCTTGCGTCCGAATGCTAATTATACCTAATACACGGTAATGGGCTTAGCTTGGTTGCGTCAGATATCCTATCTCTGGGTTGCTGGCCAGGTTAATCACCCTTCTTTTAGCTTTCTTTGAACTTAAAGAGGCTTGCATACTACTGCAAATACTGACTCTTTAATCTGCCCCCTCCTTAATCTCTGATTCTCTATGGAAAATTTCCCTCACAGATAATGCGTACGCCTCGCTTGACCTCCTCCAGACAGATGCTGCGTAGGACCTCCTCTTCCTCTGCCTGAAACCTTCCAAAATATGGACTCTTCCATGTGCACTTGTCTTCATGGTGCCTCAAGGATGGTGTCAGACACAGAACCCCCATGGGCTGTGGCCTTCATGCAGTGATATGCTGGGAGAAGGTGCCATCCAGGAGGAAATGCCATCGTTTTTACATTCCTTTTGTTGGGGTTCTTGCATGCTCAGCTCTTGACTTCATGAGAGCCAGTAGCACCATCCTTGCAGTCAGGCTTTTGTCAGGGAATATTGTATCCAGCATAAGATGCCTGTGAGGAGTGAGGCGTCTCACAGATCCAGTGTCAGTCGCTTTTGCTGGGCTAATCACAGCGATGGGAAAAGTCCACACAGGTTCAGCCCTTTCTGATCCCGTGTTTAACACAGCATCTCAGGCCCTTCCTTCTACCAGCAGTTTTAAGACCAAGAACGAATGAAAGAGGGTGCACTCTAGAAGGTGGGAACTCATTTCAAGTAGAACTATATTCCACAACGGCACCCCAGACGGGGCTCGCTGGAAAGACGGTCGCAGTTGGAATGAAGGATCCAGTGACACTGGAGGTGGAGCAGCATCACATGGTATAAACTCCCCACCGATGTGCCACCCATACACAGCTGGGCACTGGAGCAGGAAACACAAGCTGTCTGTCCCCACCGTGCCTCAGAAGCAAACCCCCTGCCAAGTTCACACGCAGGCTGAGCTGGGCAAGGACACGAGTTGAGGGGGTCCCAGGAGCTCTGACCATGGGGTGCCCAGCACAAGAAGAAGGCAGAGCTGGTGGCACAGACAGGGAGCTCTGAGACAAACCTCTGGCACAGCAGCACTTGCCCTTATGTTAGAAGAAACAGCAACCAACCACCCAAGACAGCTTCCTCTCGTAGCTACTGGGTCTGTTCATGCTCTCCAAGCACAAGCATTCAAATTCCACCCTCCCAAACCCTTAGGATCATATCAGGACTTTTATCGAGTCTGTAGTTCCTCTTTCACGCCCCCCTCCTCCCCCTCTCCCCTATTGCTTTGAGCTCCAGAGAAACACTTACAGCACCAAGGACTCCTCTTGCAAACCATTCAACTCCTGTCCTGAAGCCTGTGTAGAAAGGGTCTCGAGGTGTCCTGTCTCCTCCAGATATACCCTGCCACCAGGTGACATCAGGACGCCAACCGTGGGCGGGCCCCCTCATAGCGGGAAGGGGGGGGGGGGAGGCGGGGAGAAGAGGGGGGGCCAGAGCTGTGGGCAGTGCTGTGACCCCAGCACTCTGCAGGCACTGCTCCAGCGAGGGCTGGGAAAGCAGCAGAGCTTTGGTGTGCTCCTGAGGGTCAGCATGCCCTTCTCCACGAAGAGGTTGTGGCTTCTCTGGAGTTCCCGTAGGGTGATCTCTGGAGAAGCAGGGAGGAATAAGGAAATCACCTGCCCTTTGAGTGATGCAGCTGCTTGTGAGCACATACACACACACACACACACACACACACCCCCCTGCATGGGGAGGGAAGGAGATGGTCCTAACCACTGCAGGTCCTTTCCCTGGGCTGGTGAACATATGGAGAAGCTTCCAGCAAACTTCTCAGCTGTGCCACAGGGGCCAAGATGCACCTGATGGACTGGTGCACGCAGTCAGTGATGCCAAGAGGTCTGAGCCTGCTGGAGGGAGTGCTGCTGAGATGCTGTACAGGGCCCTGGTGAATATTTAGCTGCATCAAGCAGATGGGACGGCAGGGGAAGAAAGGGGAACCTTTGTGTTGCATGCAGGTGGCCAGCCAGTGGGGTGGCCTGTCACCTCTGAGACCCAAGGCATTGGGCTGATGGTAACAGCTAGGCCATATATGGGTGCTGGTAGCATTGCTGCTGTCAGGGGCTGTCTGAGAAGAGGAAGAGCTGGTGTCTCAGCCCAAACTCCAACCTAACGAAACCCCATGGATGGCAATGCATCCTGTTTCACCAGGTGCTCTGTATCTCTAATGTGTTCTAACAGCCTGTTGTGACTGGTTAGGAGATGGGTGTCAGAGATGTGGAAAAAGTGGGAAGAGTCTCAAGGTGAAAAAAGATGGTGCAGGGTCCTGCTAGAAGGTGCTGGAAAATCATCCTCAGCTGTAGTGGCACATCAGTCACGGACTGTAGCTGTCTGGCTTGAGGCATAACCACAGGGGTAACAATCCTCTGGGGTCTATTTGCTCTGGCGAAGCACCATTCACCCTTGTTGAGTGTTCAACTCAGAATGTGAGATCAGGGCTGGCAGGGCCGAAAAAGATCCCAGAGAAAGGAGCTGTGCTAGGAACATCAGAGCAGCACAGGGGCAGAAGGAAACCATGGGTTGGTTTTGTGTAGTGATGGACAGGTTTCACCTTGGGGTAAATATGGAGGTGACTCTGGAGTAGCCATGCCAGCCAGGGGTGTGACTTTGTGTGACTGAGAAAGGACAGGCTCTCTCTGACATGACAGACTTCAGCAGCGTAGACCAGTCCAGCACTGCTCTGGTGCTAAGCAAAAGTCCCACAGTAGTGCCTTCCGGCCTTTCAGATGGCTGAAATTAGTTGAGATAAATCCTTCAGTGAGACTTTTAGTTTACATTTGAAAAAATCAATAAGGTCCTAGCCCTTGAGGGGGCACAGAGAAGGTGGGAAGTAAATCCTAGATGCAGTCGAGGAGGTTTTCAATCTAGTGGAGAAGCAGCAAACACACTTAGCTTTCCCACGTGTTTGAGGATGATCACACAGCTTTCAGAGGCTTGTGTGGTAATTTCTGGGCACAGGAAAGAGAACGGGGGCAGCATCGTGTTGGCACCGTCTCTTCCCTGTGACAACTAGAGCTTATACACAAATGCGCGGAGATTGATTGTGCTCAGCAGCTCCTGACAGCAGAAGCGATTACTGTGGGCAGGGACCTGCTTGTGTGGGTATGAAGAGGTGCAGCCTGCTGGCAGCAGACTCCACTCCCATCCCCGCTGCTCATTCCCATGCCTCCATCTGCTACAGACAGGTTTCCGGGCGCCCCTCCCCTCCCCTTCTGTCTTCTGTGTAGGTAGAGTTGCTGGGGAAATTGGTTCTACAGCCCCCCTACTCCTCTTTTCCCAGTCTTTAAAAATTTACATCTTTTTCAGGCTGTTTGTTTTCAAAACACCCCCTTTATTTTCCTTTCTTCCCAATGAAATCTGGCCCGTTTCTCTTCAACAAAAGTGGACATGTGGGAAAAAAATTTTCCGTGGTGTCACACGAAGCTAGTTTTTGTGCCCACCAAGAAAGCATGACAGTAACTCCCTAAATGCTTACCATGTTCTTTCTTATCTCCCATAATTATTAGGCCATTTCCCCTTTCTCTGCTTCCATCCTCTCTTCCTTCCTCTCACAAAGTGGGTGGCTTTGCGGGGATGTGGGTGCACGTCTCCTTTGCAGAGCAACAGGCACCAGCTTGGTCTTGGTGCTTGGTTGCATCTCTGGACAGATGATGAACTTGTGAAGGCCAGGGACTGAGCACTTTGATCCCTCTCCCTCCCTACCCCTGGCCCCGCTCTTCCTCCCCGGGTCCCAGGAAAAAATTTTGGGCCACATCAGTTGCCACTCAGTCCAGACCAGAGTTGCACCAGAAGCTGTGAGGTCCAGGCAGTTCCAGAAATGCAGCCCCCATGGCCCCAAAGGAAAACTTTGTTACCTCTGACCAGATTGTTCCCTATTCCAAGGAATCACTTAAAAAACATCTCCAAGGTTTCTGACCCTATTTATGTGCTGGTGTAGCCATGGTAACCGTAGTTATACCAGAAATAGCAGCTCACTTGAATGACAAAGAAAACAGAAGTTTACAAGACAGTGACTTCTCCAGGGGCAGGCGGAGTGGTAGGACCTAGATTTGTAACATGATTGTCTATCAGTCTTGTAGAAGGTCAGTGAAGGTGCCGAGTTGACAGCATTTTGGTGACAATCTCAGTGTACCAAGGTGCCTGCAGAAGATTTGCTGCAGCCCTCCTTCCCCCATGCCCATCATGTTCCTAAGCAGCCTCTGGTTCGTGCTAGCGAAAAAAAGGGAAATGGAGGCAGGGGATTGCGCTTCGCCTGGCACAGATGCTTCACTGTTAGAATATGTGCAAATCAGTCCATTGGAGATGTAGAGAAGGCGGCATCCTCATGGAGAGTTTTGTTGCTTGGCCTTCAGGAAATCATGCATCAGTACTTGGGTGTGAGGATTAAGCACCTGTAACAGCCTGCTATGGACTGCGTGCTCTGACTTTGGGAGCCTGTGCCTGCTGCTGCGTACGAGAGTTGCACTGAGCAGCTCTGAGCTCAGCTTGGAAAGGAGCCTGGATGGGATTCTCCTGCCCACTCGTGCCCTGGAGGCTGCTCTGGCAATGGGGCTGAGGTCTCATTTTCCACTGCTGGGCTGGATGGGCAAAAGGGGCTTCTGAGGAAACATAAATCGAGCTGTAAGGTTTAGCTGGACTATCAGCAGTGGCCCTGTCCGTGTTGGAAACTAGGCGGCACTGGGAAAGTGACTAAGCCCACAAGACAAAACACCCATTTCCAAGGCCTTCTTGGGAAGAAATGAAGTCCTTGTTTTTCTTGTTCAGTCAAGGGTGCTCAATTTGTGCATGTCAGAACATCATTACAGACCCCAGGCTTTGGGGCACCAATGCTTTAGGACATGACGGGGCTTTTTATAGCAGACGATATAAAACCCACGTAGCCTGTCATTCACTTCATTAGTTACTAGAGAGTTACAGTTTCTCCTGAGCAGTGAGCCCGGCCTTTCTTGGAACAGATAACCAAACCTCATGGAGTAATACTCACAAGACTGCTACATCAGAATGGCTTTATTAACTTACACAAACTTTTCCCTGATTGACATAAATAAAAGGCAAATCGGAATGAATCCTCACTTGGTTTAGACAGCACTTCTCACCCACAGATCCCAAAGCGCAGAACTACCTTTTCATCATCCCCATTTGTAAATATGGAAGTTGATGGACAGAAAGTGCCCAGACCTGCAGATGACACCCAGAAGTCCAGACATTTGATGCAGGGACTGTGCTTGGTGATTCGCTGTTCAAGAGCATACCCCTGCTCATTGCAGAGCTGCCCGAGGAGAAAGCAGTAACCTTAGTGAGCGTCCTTTCCGTGCACTAACAATGCCTGCATCCAGGCTGGTGGTAGGGCTGCAATGGGATTGAGTTTGCCAGATCATTTTAAAAAGCTTCCTTTCTTTCCCATTTTCATTCTGCCCACAATTAAAATAAGTCTTTTTCCTTTCATAAGATTATTTTTCTGCTGAGTGGCACTTAAAGGAAAAAGCTCAACATTAATATACTGAGCCATGCCCTAATAATTTTCCTTTTTCTTTTTTTTTTATCAAACCCAGGCAGTTAATTTTGTTTTCTATGTGACTGCCAGAAAGCAGAGAATGTGGTTGCTCTTAAAAATGTATCAGAATAACAGTTTTCACAGTATTGTCTCAAGGGTCTTTCTTAGATCTTTATTTTTCCATAACTGATTCCTTCTGTATGAATTACATGTCATGTACCTGTGAAGAGTGATTAAATGATCCACTAGTGCTCACTAAAATGATCACACGTTGAACTAAACGGAGAAGTGATATCACCTTGTTTAACCCCCCCCCCCCCCACGACCAACCAGCTGACCAACCAAAAAACCTGCTAGAGGTTGTTTTTATTTAAGGGGGAATAAGATAATTCCAGAGCTTTATTCAGTTTAAAAGAGCAAAGCAAGTGATTCAGTGTCACTGGGCTAAGAAGAAGAAACGGTACACAAGCCAGCTCCAGATGTCTGCTTCCCTGACAGCTCCTTTCCTCATCTTTTTTTCTTCTCTGAATGATCAATTCTTTCTCCTTGGCAACCAGCAGCCCAGTAAAGAAAAGCTCTTCTAAAATATTTTGGTGTAAAACGCTTCTTTCTTCTTCTTCTTAAGGGGACACATCTCACCCTATGGCTTTCACACCAGGCCACAGACACACTCTTGGTTCCTGTCCCTCCTCCCAGATGAAAGCACTGCTGTGCCATCTCATTCAGTTCAGCTCTTTGCCACCACTATTATGACTTTTTTCTTCCTTTTTTCATGTAACAGCTGAGTCTTTCAAACAGAGATGATTGGTCCTGCAGAGCATCTTGCACTCTCCTTCGGAACATTTATCTAATGGGCAGAGGAGGCAGCTCCATTATCTTGTCTCTGGGGTGGCTGCTCGCCTCGCAGGCGCGCAGATGCTAAATGCTCTAGCTGCCATGCAGTAACAGATCCTCGGTGGAAATAACTGTGGCAAGGGAAAAGCCAGGGGATGAAAATGCGATTTTTTTTTTCTTTTTTATTATTATTATCTTCTCCTTTCATTGCTCAGGTGTATTTCCAGGTACTCCACCTTCTGTTCTCCCCTCAGGATCTTGCAGATGTGTAGGGTTTGGTTTGGGCTTTTTGTTTGGGGTTTTTTTGTGTTTAATGATCTTTCACTGGCAGATTCCAACATTTAATTTAGAGCTTCTACTCTCTCGCTTTCCTGGGGATGTACACACATCTATAAAGTGAATTAAAGCCTTCTACTGGGAGGCCCGTTAAGGATACTTCTGTGCCAAGACCCTGGAACTGCAGCCCACTTATGGGGTACAGTCAAGCATCATAAACAGATCACAGACTAAGTGAACTGTTTAAGGGCCATCGTTGCACGCTGGGTGAATGCATGTTGCACAAAGGATTTTATGATGGTTTCATACAAAAATTTTTTTGTGGGGTCCATAGCTGATGACATACTTTGACTGTAACGGTGGAAGTTATTTCTAGAGGGGAAAAAAAAGAACATAAAGGAAGAATGAGAACAGAGAGAGAGAGGAGAAAAAAAAAAAAAAGGAAATCTTCCCATGGCCCGCTGGAAAAGGCAAGGTGGGGTCCCATAGCAGCATCCTTTTCTGAGGGTTCTCTCCAGTGCAGCAGGTAATGACCATGAAAACGATGAGGTTGGTGGTTTCTCACCATTGTTTTCCCTTAGAATTATTACACTTTTCATCAGGACCCACTTAAATTCCTTACTGGTTATTCTTGGTTGTGATTCTGTTAGCTCTGGGAAAAGAATGCTTGTCATGTGAAAATGATGCACATTCGTTGCTTGTTAAAGCTCCTGTGAATGTTTATTATTGGATAATATTTACTGAGAATTGAAATAGCTGTTAGCTGCTTTGTTGAGCTCCTTTGCTTTGTTTTTCTCTTTCATACACTGAAGTCTACAAAGCGAGAGATAAAAATGGAGAGGGAGGAGGGGTAATTCTCACACGGGTGCTTTCCACAAGAACCTGCCACAATAACGCTGCGGGGGTTTGCAGAGGCAGGGCCCTGAGACCGATAATATGGGAACAGCAGAAGTGCAATAAAGGAAAAAAATGTTGCCACAGGGATGCTGGTAATTACTGCCTCATGGCTTCAGAGACAGGCGATGGAGCTGCTAGCAGCATACCTCAAGCACTGCTATGGCTGAGGCGCTGAGGCACAGAAGGCACCTAAGAGCCAGTGGGAACTGATGCTGAGCCATGAATTCCAGTATAAAAATATATCAAAATCTCTGTCGAGAGGAGTGCTTAGCACAGGCAAGGCAAGGGAGATTTTCTAAGGCTGGCAGAGGATGGCAGAGCTCTCCTCCTAATTTAGTCCTAGCTTCAGCTCTGGCTGTTTCAGAGGGGAGTTGCAATGCAAAGAGGAGCGCTTGGATAAATATCTCCTAACACCCTGCCTGGTGATCAGCTTAGGGCTGAGATTTGATTACACTTGGTGAGATTTGCCCTTACATAACTACCTGCTTTCTGAGAGGTCCTAAAATAATCCATCCCTCTTTCAAATCCAGCTCCGGTGTGTGACTTCACTAGGACACCACCCCCTGTGAGACGCCATGACATCCACTGAGAGGGAAACAGCAAAAGCCACTTTCCTCCGTGCTGGGCTCTGTAGCACCCTGGGTGCAGGGAAGAGACCCCTGCTTTGTGGTGGCAGGGACCTTTTTCCCCTGACCCAGGCCTGTCCTTTCACTCTCACCCTTCCACCCATTCTCCCTCTCCTGTACTGGGTGGCTCTGTCCATCCTCAGCCTTTCCCAGACTAGCCTCTAGAAGAAACCGGCTTTATTTTGCCCCTACTCTCTCATCTTAAATGAAATCCTTTTTCTCTCTCTTGCTGTTCCACTCACTCTCCCAGAGGAATCAAGTCTTCCAAAAGTGACATGTGAAGTCTTTGTGCACCTTCAGGCTGGAGATGGGGGTTATGGGATTAGCACGTTAACCGGCCTGCAAGCTGCTTAGACAAGCATTAAATCTCCAATCTCCTCTCTATCTTTCAAGGAAATCTCTCCTGGAGGAGCTGCAGAGATGGAGCACCAGCTCACGTTTTCCGAGGGTCAGCTCCTCGCCCAGCTGAAAGCTCTCAAGTCTTGTGGTCAGTTGGTTTGAAGGGATCACCATGGGATTGGTGGAGTGGGTGGGAAACCCATCTAAACCCTTACCAGGGGCTCTGTGTCTCCAGCCCAAAGTGCCTTCTCCCTCCTAGCTCCCTATGCTGAATATTGACTTCCTTGACAGACACCATGCCAAGCTCCCATCCCTTTCCTCCCTCCTCACCTCATCAGCTTGCAGGCAGTGCATTGGGAATAGTGAGTGCTACCTGGCAGGTCGAAGACAGGCACCATGTGTGCTGGGGACAACAGGATCAGCTGCAGGGTGCTGCCTTTTAAAGCAAATCCTGGGACACCTGGTGCCTGCGTTTTACTCACGCACAATCAATTCAGGCTTCACAGACGGCATCCCCATTTATCCTGCTTAACTGGGAGGCGGAGGAGGCAGCGCTGGGCTTACCGAGGAGTTGGGTGGCACCTCGTGATGCAGTGAATGTCCCCTCATATGGCAGGGAAAGGCCTTGTGTCTGAGCTCCCTGACCTGTCACCTTCCCTCGTGCTTAGCACCTCGTGACTGCTTCAGGTCCCGATTATCTCTCCACATCTTTGGAGGAGAAGCGATCTCTGCATGTAGGGGAGATACACCACCTGGAGACATCCACCCTGGGGACACCCACAGCCAAAACTGAGGCTTACCTTGGAGCAGCAGTTGATGTGAATTTTCTGGACCAGCAAGGCATCTTCCCAGTGTGTCACCCACAGTCTCCCCAGAGGCTGCAAAAAAGCCTGAGCTGGAGGCAAAGCTCATGTCAGCAACAGGATTTGGCGACATTGTTCATTAGAGGAAAAAGTGAGTTAGAAACACTCTGTACTGAGTTTGGTGCAAATGCACAGGAGCAACTCAAACCACATTGGAAGAGAAATAGGAAAAAATATTACACTACTGGGACTCTTACAATTACAAAACTGGACGCCCTGCCCAGATAAAATCTCTCTTTATTCGCCCTCTCCCCCCCCCCCCCCCCCCGCCCCGGGAAATTTCAGCTACAAATTAGAAAGCTTTGGAAATAAGAAGTAGATGAAAGCAAAGGATTCTAACAGGTATCGGTTTCCTGAAGTAAGTCACTTCTGAAGGCCACAAAGCAGTTCTTTTCCTCCAATGCAGCCCCTCCCTCTGCAGAACACAGCATGCAATCTAAAAAATTCAAATCCAGAAATGCTGCTCAGCCTGTGGCAGCAATCCAAACCCACATAGGGGAAAAAAATGCAACGCTTAATTCTTTAAATCCAACAATTTTTAAGAAATCTCAGGATTTGTTGGTGCAATAAGGGGCTATTGAAGGTATATGGCTGTTGAGAGTAAAGGCTGCGTATTTGAAGCATATGCATTTAAAAATTTGAATAAGCTTTTGGCTATTTACTTGAAGTTAAGTTCAGAAACTACCGTCTGATTGCATGTTTTAATGTGGTCAACTAATTGTACCACCAACTGCGATCAGTGGGGCCAAAGTAAGTAAGACATCATCATCATCATAATTGTGATAATAATTTATTATTATAATAAATTTTATCATCATTATTTCCAACTAATAACACATTTGAAATATTATAATTTCTTTTGCAGTAAAGCAGGTACACTCTAGCTGTTGTCCTTGCCTCCTTCTGTCACAGTCATAAGAATTGGCCAGGGTTGGACAATGCCTGCCAAGAGATGATCTTCATCGCATGGCACCAGGTTGTGGGAGATGAAATACGGATTTGCTTTCAGTGATGTTCTGCTCCAACAAACCCCGTTCAGATCCTGCCGTTCTTCCAGCAGATCACTGACGTGTTTCCCCAGCAGGATGTTGGATACGCTGAACCAAAAGATGATGCCTGGACTCTAAGCTCCCATCTGCTCTGCATGGGGCATATCCAACGTCTGCAGCTCCTTCTTACCCCTCTTACCAACTGGAGGATGAAGCACAGAGCAATGGCATGACTTGCCCGTGATTACATCCTGGCTAATTTCTAATTTAGGAGCTAAATCTGTTTCTCCTGCATGCTAGGCAGACTTGCCAATACAGAGTGCACATACCTATGGTGGCACACAGCTATACATCCCTATAACTCTGTGCACATCTCTGGATATACTGATCGTGATGCATGCTCCCCCATGCTTGGAAATAGCATGCAAATAGCTACACAAAGGCACTGGCAGTCTGGTAATTATCTCTGACTAAAGAAACGAATGAGACAAAGCTAAAGCCAACCACCCCTCAGCAAAAATGATCATCATAATGCTAGAGTTATGATTGCACTGGTCTCTCTGTACACAGCCACTAAAACCAAGTACATCTCAAACCAAACCATGAGTGAACAGTAATCTCAACCCACACATCCTCCCAGTTAAAACGGTGTTGTGGTCTCCCAGTACAAATTAGGAAATCTACTGAAATCTGAAAGTTAGTCCAGACAGCACAGGAACCAAGACAAGAAGTTGATATAAAAGATGTAGGGGCCGCTTCCCTTTTCTCAAAGCTCTCCATGGTTAACACACCCAACTCTTCATACCTTTCTCTGGCCAGGACTTGCTGACATTGAACAATTTTGAGCCAACATAGTGTGTCACCATTACTGAAAGGAATTTGCTCTGTCCTTTCCCCATCCCTATCCCGCACAGCCCCTTCCCTTGTACTGGCATGAGGTTTTGGCCACATTTGGCCATTGTGACCAAGGACTGGTAAACCTATCTGGGTTTAAAACTCACCAGTATATACTTATGCATTTGCTTATGTATTTTTACCAGGAACATTTAAAACTCAGCTCAGCACTGTGCTCAGCTCGGTTCTCTTGTGCTGGCCCACAAGGGAGGATTAGTGTAGGAATGAAAAAGAGCAGCAGGGAATAAAATAATTTCCCTTGGTGGTGAAGCTGATTCACGGAGGCTTAGCATGTTTCTGAGGCTACAGCCCCTACTAAATGGAAACTCACTGCCAGCCAGATATTCTGTTCATCCCTTGAAATGCATGAGGGCAGAATCAAAGTGCCACTCCATAGCCTAAGTGGAAACCATGGTAGACTGGAAAAATCAGTCCTCCCCTCTTCTGAGATCTGCCCATCCCTGGAGGACAGCCCTCTTAGCTGTTGGCAACCTTTCAAACTTTGTGTACAATAAGCATTTCCTAAGAGACAGGTGGATTTAGGGCAGTGAATCTCTGCCCACCGACAACAGGTCTGCTCTGCTTACTTCCCTTAGGCAGATGCCTGTCTGTCACCTCTGGCAGTTCCCCATTTGTCGGTCACAAACCGAAGATCTAATTTGTTCTTAAATTCTACACGGGAGGTTGCGTGTGTGAAGGAGGCATCTGACCAAAGAACTCAGTGGGCACTCTGCGAGTGGGAAAGAGAAAATCCGCTGGTATTTCAGAGAGGAAGTGGTGTGGAGCCTTGATGATAATTTTCTCATCCCTGGGCGATGAGAGCTCCTTCTTCCCCGGGGTGGCTGAGCTGTGAAACTGCTTGTGTGAAAACGGCTGGGAGCGGGGAACAATTGGCTGATGAAGTGCAGCAGGTAGCATGTGTTAACCTGGGAAAATGGGGTTCATCTGCAAGGACCCCGGTTTGCACGCCCCCCCCCCCCCCCCCCCCCCCCAGTCCCCTCACGCACCCAACCTGATTCTGATTCTCCACTCATTTAAATCGGTCTAAATCAGGGCCGGCTTTTAAAGCCGACCCGAATTCCACCAGGAAAACAAGCAAAACAACACCTAGGGCTGAACAACAAAGACCCTCCCGTACGCAGGCACAGCACCCCGTACCCAGAGCCCGATGCTGCCCACGGGGAGCTCCCCCCGCGTCCCTTCCCCCGGGCTCAACCCCGCAGACAAAGCCTTGCGCACCTCTGCGCCAAAAAGAGCGCAGCGCAGTGCCGGGCGCGCAGACAAAGCCGCCCCCCCTCCACCCCCCCTGCCCCGGGCAGCCCCGGCGCAGCCCCCCGCAGCATGCGGGGCCGCGCAGGGCTTCCTCTGCGAGTGGGCTGGTGACGGCGGCTGCTCGCTTGCGGTTTTTTTCCCCCTCCTTTTTTTTTTTTCGGTGCTGTGAGTGTTATTTTTTTTTTTCTCTCTCTCTCTCTCTTCACCAACTTCCTTCCTGCTCCAACTGCCAAAGCGCAAAGCCCAGCGCGCAGAGCGGAGGAGGACCCCGCTTGCAGGCACCGCTCAGCCGGTGAGTACCAGCCCCGGCGAGGGGAGGACGGGGGGAAAGCCGGGTGAGGGGGTAGAGGAGCGGGCTCACACTCCCCCCAGTCCCCCTCCACCGTCCACCGTCCACCCTCCGTCTCCCCGTGGAGCCGCGCAACTTTGCGCCTTTGTTCCCGGCGGGTGGCTCCGCTACTCGGCTCCGTTATCCAGCCCGGCCCGAGGAGACGGGCAGGGCCCTGCCTGCGTCCGAGGGGGAAGCGAGGGTCGGCGCTGTGATGGGGTGGGAGGCAGCTCCCGGGGGGGAGCCGCCGCGGGGTGACGGCGTGTGTATCCCTGCGGTCCCCGGGGGCGGCTGGGCAACGGGCCCCTTTTCTGTCATCGAGCACCAGGGGCGGCGAGATGGGGAAGCCAGGGCCGGGGGCACTGTTTTGGGGGGGGGGGGGGGGGGGGAAGGGGGGGGGGGCGGTGTTTCTCCTCCGTCGCAGAAAATTGCTTCCTCCATACCAAACCTTCTTCCTGGAGATAAGCCCTCGATCGGGAGGTGGTTTGGGTGGGGGTGGGGTGTGTGAATTTGATGCACGGAGGAAGGGCAAACAACATCATGACCCTGTGACACGGCTCTTTGTGCCCCTTGGCGGCATGGGGGGGGGGAGGGGGGGGGGGGCAAGGAAGTAACCATCATCCACCATGTCTCCTGCCCCCTGCCCCCTCCTGCTGCAGATCGTGAGTGCAGCCACAATACACACACACACACACACCACCCCGCCACCTCCCCCTCTACCCCCCTCCCCCCACCATTCCCTGACACAGCTGAGGGACCCCGACATCCCTCGGCAGGGCGTGATTCCTTCTTCACCTCCTGCAGCCATCTCTCTCTGGCAGCGGGTCCCTAGTGCTGCCCCTGCACCTCTCCCCTCTGGTTTGTGGGTACCGCCGGGCCCCTGAGGTGCAGGTGATGCACAACTGAGGGTTGAGGCTGCAGGAAGGGAAGAAAAATGTGTCAGGGCAGGGCACAAGTCACCCACATTCTTCCTTGCACAGAGCATTTATAGGGTTAATTTTCTCATTTTTAATGATGCTCATGGCCTGAAGCCATGCAGGTCTCCATCTTAGCCCAGCCCTTGGCCTGGGCAGTGATACAGGAGCCAGGGGACCCCAACAATTGGGTACCAACATGCTCGCTTTGGGTAAGTGCTGGTGCCTGAGCCCAGTAGTGTATCTTGTCTTGCAGAGAGGATCAGTCCCAGAGCTGCAGTGATTAGAGGCAGGGGCAGCTGAGATGTGAGCTTTTCTCTTGGTTACCTCCTGCCTGGGAATTTGGCAGGAAGGCAGACAGGGTCAGGTCTACAGCCTGGGGAGAAATGCCAGAATTGGGTCTGATTGGTACTATCCTGAGATGCGTGTGAGCCAGGGCTTGTTCAGCCCAGACAGCCTGGCTGGTGGTGTTCCCCAGTGGGCTCTTGCTGTTGGCGCAGCAGACTGCCTGTCCACCTCTTCGGGAGTTTTTCAGAGCCTAAAAGCATCCCCTCTCAAGTAAGCCGCCCCCATGAGTTAGCAGGGAAGGTCTCTGCAGCATGTGTGATGAAAAGTGAAGGTCTGAGGGATGGGGAACAACCAGCTGACTCTGCCTTTTCTCTGCATGTGGCCAGAGATCTCTGTCTCTGTTGCCTGGGTCTCTGCTTCTGTGATAAACCACAACCTCACCCCATGGAGGACAGGAGCAAGCAGGCAGCTCTGATCTGTGGGGGTAGTGGTTGCATATGCAGCCTAGTACCGTGAGAGAGCTCGGGAGAGTGGAAATGACTCAGATCTGCAGCTGGAGCCCAAGTGGAAGGCAAGACCTGGTGGTGGCTGCCACAGCTCATCGTGTCTTTTTCCTGTGCTGGGTCTGGGATGGCAGCAAGGGGATTGCAAGGCTGTGCAGGGGCTGCAGAGCAGTGGGCCTGAGCAGTCATTTTTTTTGCAAGGGAGCTTCTTGTTTCCTTCCTCATGAGGACAAGTTCAGGGGCCTTTCCCGTCGTATGTAGTTCCTTCATGCGTAGGGCTGGGCATGCACTCAGCCAAGGCTGTTCAGCTGCTGGGATGTGCTTCTGAACCGGGATTCACTTTTATTTTCCATCTGCTTGCTCCACACTAGTTCCTGACTCACCACAAAATGCCGTTGCAAAGTAGTCTTGCATAAGTGCTGATGCCCATTAGCATGCCACACTGAGACTCCGTGTTCCTGTGCTGCTCCATCCTTCCTTCTGTCCCTTTGTAACATGCCAATATACTGCTGTTTGATTTTGAGGTTGGTTTTTTTTCCCCCCACTGGAATTGCACTGGGAGGTTGGCATATTACTCATTGCTGCCTGATTCCACTTGCTGATTCACTCTGAACTGTTGCACATACATAATTTTTTTGAATTTCCTTTTGGTTTTAACAAATTAGAAAAGTATCCTGTGAGCTCCCAATTTAGCTTTTGGGAGCAGGAGCAAATGTTAGAGGCCACAGCTGCAGCGGGGGTTAAAGGGCTTAATGGGAAAAATTGCAAATAAGCAGGCAAAAGGGGAATTTTCAGCAGGAGCAGCCACCAAGAAGGAGTTACTATAAGGATAAGCTGAAGTGAACTGAATGATCTGTGTAGCTCAACTGAATGCACTCGCTGCCAAACGGCAAGGAATGGCTTGGACGTTTGCAACCACCACCACCACACCAGGGCACTGCTGTGGTTTCCAGCCTTTCCCTGAAGAGTGGGAAGGTGGCTAGGACCATGTGGCTGGCTCCATAAGGCAGACAGCTAAAGGGGACACTGCTTACATCTCCTCCTGCCTTTGTCTTCTGTTCCCTGCCCTCCACCTGGTTGCCCCTCAGTTGATCTCTCCCTGCTCAGGCTCCTGTTTGGGATGCCACCCCAGCAGCTTCTCTGCCCTCCTGCATTCAGCGTCGCCATGTCCCAGTCGCGCTGTCTGCGTGGCTGGGGACTCAGCTGTCCTGCCTCTCCTTTTCAAGAAGCCCCACTGATGCAGAGCAGGTAGGCAGCACTGCTCTGCAGCCGGGCTGCTTGCGGTCACCATTGTGCTTCCTTCCCCAGTGGGTAGGAGATGCAATCAGAGCGGGAAATGAGCTGTTCCTGGGAGCAAGCACAGGGAATGCCAGCAGATAGACTGCAGCGTGTGCATTTCCTTGAGGGCTTCAGCTAACTTGCTGATAGAAGGGGGTTGCTGTCAGGTGTTCGATCTCTGCCTGTAACACTGCCTGACCGTGGCTTTTAACCCATTACAAGAGGGCGAATTAAACCCCTGGCCTTGGCTTTATTCGCCTGTGGCAGCGGTTCTTTGTGCTAGATAGCTGGCAAGCGCTGAAACCTTGTATGGTGGCTTGTAATTGCAGGGTTGCTGGCCAGCAACCGCGCTGCAGAGTGGCTGTAAATCACTCTGGTTTCAGCCTCCGCTGCTCCCGCACCTCCTCCCCGGGAGGGAAGAATGGAGTAGGTCTGCGTGTGCGCGTGGTGCCTGCAGGGAGAGGAGCGGGGGCAGAGGGGGGTTGTGTTCCAGCCAGAATATGAGCACGGCAGTGTTGGGATTGCAGCCGATCGCTGTCGCCATTTGCCTGTAACGATCCCGCTGTGTTCGGCGCTGGGCGGGTGCCTGTCGGCCCCGGGCGACTGAACCACACTGTGCCCAGACCGAGTGTCCCCAGGGACACTCCTGTGGAGCAATCCCATTGACTGCCCCCTCCTCTGTTAACCAGACCGAGTGACAATGACTGAGAAGACCCAAGAACCTCATGTGGAGGAAGACGATGATGAGCTGGATGGGAAACTCAACTACAAACCTCCCCCTCAGAAAACACTGCAGGAGCTGCAAGAGCTGGACAAGGATGATGAAAGCCTCGCTAAGTACAAGAAGTCCCTGCTGGGAGATGGACCTGTGGTAGTAGGTAGGCTGGGTCAACCTGGTAGGAAGGGACTGGGAAAATGCATTGCAGCAGTGTGCTGTGGGGATGGGGCAAGGTGGCCTCAAAAAAGTGGGAACTTGTTTGAACGGGCATATGTGCTGCTTCTGCTGGGGTACTGGGGATGGGCAGGTGGAGATATGCATGTAAAGGAAGCAGGGAGGATGCTCTGAGCATTAGGTGTAAGGTTACTAGGGAGCACTGGCATCAGATGGGAACTTGGGTTGGGAGGTGTGTGGGCCTCGGAGGACTCCTGAGGGGTTAGAGACATGAGGGGACCAGCCTGTGCTAAAATGGAGCTCAGAATGCTCTTAAGAGGGGAGTCTCCTGTAGTGAAAGGACCTCCTCTGGGTATTGGTATGGGGGCTGGAGGGATCTGTGTTGAAGAGCTCTGGTAGATGCATGGTCCTGTTGTGCTGAGAGAAGCCCGGCATTGCTGGGTGTTTCATGAAGTGTGATTTCTGTGTGGGAAAGCAACCCTGTTTCTTCAGTGTCGTTCCCCCTCCCCCACCTCCCATTTAATTTTGCAAGCTGACAGCTTCCCTTGCCTTTCCTTTCCTGCCTGCAGACCCAACAGCTCCCAACGTGGTGGTCACCCGACTTACCCTGGTGTGTGACTCTGCTCCAGGACCGATCACCATGGACCTTACAGGTGGGCACAAGATTCTGCCCTTGGGCATGAATGGGAGCAATCTCAAAGGCCCCGTCATGCTTCAGATTGAAAAGGAATTTGTCCTCGGGTTGCTACAGGGAGTTTTAGAGGAGAACTCTGAGGGCAACTTAGCTTTGTTTCTTATTCTAAGGTATACACATATGAAAAAGAAAAGGAGATGTAACAGAGGAAAATGTCAAGGGTCTTTTTCTTCAACTAAACTGCTCTAGAAGCTCCTGCATCTCTCCTGCCTTCTCTTTTTACTTCCTTTCAGTGAAACCTCATGAGCACAAGAGATGTGCAGCCTGGGTAATGGGCTGTTTTGAAACTTCAGAGTCGAGCAGTATTGCAGTTCCTGGGTACATGGGGAGAGAACCAGGGGTTCACCTTATATGGGCTTTTCTGCAGAGAGAGGAAGCTGGGCCTGAAGGAGCAGAGAGGCTTCCTGTTCAGCTGAAACCATGCAGAGCTCTGCAGAGCCCAGGCAGCCTTGCAAGCTAGGCAGGAGCTGTCAGATGTGCTCTGCTCACCACAGCCTCTGGCTCGGCACGGGTGAAGCCTGTACACGGTCCTGCAGATGCCCAGTGATGAGTCCATACATAAGTGGATTTGTGTATCTGCGCCCAGATCTGCGTGTGTTGAGGTGTTACCTGCACAGATGTGGGCATAGACACACACATACACCCAGGCGTTCCTGTGTATGGGCTCTCACAGTGCAATGGCTTATACAGGCCTCTGCATGCCCATTTTACAGGTGCACCAGCTTTTGAAAGGATGCTCCCCTCTGACACTGATCCCAGCCCCATCTCACTACATGTGGTCTCTTCTTGCTGTGTCACCTCCGGCTAATGGGTCGATCCTCTCCTTACAGGTGACCTTGAAGCACTCAAGAAAGAGACCTTCGTATTAAAGGAAGGAGTGGAGTACAGAGTTAAGATCCACTTCAGAGTGAGTAGTTTTCCTTCTGGTCGCTTCTTATCAGCTGCTGACGCCAGTCACTGGCAGTCTGTCAGATAACTAGAGACGGGCAGCACGCCGGCCAGAAAGTTGGGCCCTTGCAACCCCCCCCAGCTTCAAGTGTCACTCCACCCAAGAAAGGACCAGGTCTTGCCAGGGAATTGCTTCTGCATGCTTGTCCCTTGGAAGAAGCTGCTTTCTGTCCACCCACAGCGGTGAACAACAGGTGATTTGGAAGCCAGATGGGTGGTTTTGGCTGAGTGAATCTTTAATTCACACAAAGTGGGAATGGACAGGGAGGAGAAGAGATAGTGGCTTTCCATGAAGTACTGGTACTGCATTGCTGGGTTTCATGCATCCATGAAAAAGATTTAATACTGTAGCATTTGGCTGACGATGCCTGAGTTTTTCTGGGTTGTGATATACCTAAACAGGCTTATTTCTCCCCCTCTTCCGCTAACAAGTGTGTCAGCCACTTCTTCTGTTTCCAGCGGAAAGTGAAACTCAGCCACAGTACAGTGTGGCGTCCAGCACTGAAGTGATCACCTCCATGTTTGCTGCAGATAAAGCTGGCGTTGGCAGAGAAGGCAAAGAGGGATGGAACATAGTTCTCCTGAAACAGAGGAGGGAAAGTGTTAATGTTGTGAGTTCAGTAGGAAAGATTTCCCTCCTTCTCTGATGCTTGCTCGCTCTCTCAGAGATGACTTTGTCCCCAGAGACACCTCCAGCTCTCCTTTGTGCTGTGAAATATTTCCATCTGTATCTGAGCCCTGTTGACAGGAGAGGCCTGGAGCCAGACAAGTTATTCTAACTCCCTCCCTCAGTCCCAAGACTGGTAAGAGATGGCACCATGCAAATTCTCCCCTGGGACGTAAAAGGATCTGCCCGTCTTGTTTCCAGATTGAGCAGTGCTGCAGGGAGGCAGTGTATGCTGGAGGGGGACAACAAGGGATACATCCAAGCTGTTCATAGGAGATTTGAGGAAAGATTGTGAGCAAAACTGCGTCCCTCTGTTTCCTGGGATGAAACTTGCCAGCTCTCCAGGGTGCTTAGAGGGCAAGTGGGAGTGCTCAGCTAATCCTGCCCACCCGTTTGTGCTGGATGGATTACTCTAGCCACCTATCTTCAATATGGAAATTATTAACTGGGAGCTCCCTGCTCCATTTTCCTTTGTCCTCATCAGCCCATCCTCTGATGCTGACTGATGTGCTCCAGTCAGCTTCAAAGTTGGAAAGGATGGGGATGTGCAGGAGACGCACAGAGGATGCTGTAGGTCTCCGGGAGTCATGTTAGGACTCCCCACAATGTGTCCTGTGCTGAGCCTTTGAGAGCAGTGGTATAGGGAGCCAGGATGGCTATGTGTCTAAAGAGAGAGAAAACCAGCAGATACAGAACCAAATCCTTTCCCTTGACACTTCCTTCTGGTCACTTCTTGCAGGTAAACAGGGATATTGTGTCAGGACTGAAATACGTGCAGCACACCTACCGGACAGGAGTGAAAGGTGAGTAAGAGACCATGTGTCCTGCACACCAATGCTCCTAACACCATGTTCCCTCTGCTCAAAGAAGTGTTCCTGCAGCTCTAGGCCAGGACAGAGCCTCCCTTGGCCCTGAGGGTCTGCTATGTGCCACTACAGAGGAGCTACTCAGCAGAGTTTATCAGCCTGCACTCTGCATCACCCAAGCCAACTGTTTCCTGTTCCTGCATGAACTCAGTATGAGACAGCTCTGGTAGCTGTATGCTGCACCACTGTCTGTAGCAGCAAAGTCCCCAGAGACACTGTTTAGACAGTGCTTTGCCACAGATTTCCTCTCCACACAGAGCTCTTTACCACTGTAGAGTAGCTCAGCCACCCCCGCCCCTGAAAGTTCTTCCAGATGCCCTGGGACCAGCATCCCATTTGACACATGTAAGTGGTGTCTTCTCACCAGAAAAGACAAGTAGTGGGAGATCGAGAGAGTTCTCAAACCATACGCTGTGTGTACCTACTCCCTTCCAGCAGCACACACACGTGAGAGGGTACAGACTGCGTTGCCTGTCCATCTGCTTGTCCATCCATTTATCCTTCCAGCTGTCCTTGTGCTTCAGTAACCCACGTTTTCCACTAATTGTGATCTCCTTGCTGACACGGGCCGTCCCTTTCTCTCCCCACTGTCTCCTTTCTGTGTGTGCTCTGTGCTGTGCGCTTGTGGCTTCTTCTGTTTGTTATCCTTCCCCACCTGAAGGGTTCATCCCTTATGGATTGTTTCCTTCTAGTGGACAAAGCCACATTCATGGTTGGCAGCTACGGGCCACGGCCAGAGGAGTATGAGTTCCTGACACCAATTGAGGAGGCTCCCAAGGGTATGCTGGCTCGAGGCACCTATCACAACAAGTCCTTCTTCACGGACGACGACAAGCACGACCATCTCACCTGGGAGTGGAACCTGTCCATCAAGAAGGAATGGACAGAATGAGTTCACCCAGTTTGCCTTCCCCCTTCCCATCCCCCTGCCTCCTGCACCAGTCTCCAGGTGGGCCATGCCCACCACGCTGCTCCTTCCTGCCACCGTGGCCGGCCACAGACCCGGCAGCCCTTCCCGTGGGCTCCGGGGCTCTGTGCCAGCCCCAGTCGATGCACAGGCCTGTGGGTGGCCTTTGCTGCTTCTTCTGATACACCGAAAATAACTCGCCTGTTCTCACCACCACCCCATCACGACACATAATGGGTTAAATTGGGAAGCATCTTCCTCCCTCTCTCCCCAGTACTTCCTCCTGCTGCCTCCATCTCTCCTGTACCAACTCCGGTCCCAGAAGTGCCTTTTCTAGGAAACAAGATCACCTGGCAGGGGCGGACTGGTCCCTGGAAAATCCCTATCTGAGTTGCCATGTGCTCTGATTCATTGTAAATGGTTATTTACCTCCCGTGATGGTCTCCTGGTCTGTATCTGGTGCCCTACCCTGTTAAAATCCATCCTTGTGCAGGAAAAACCAGTCAGGGGGAATGCAGCTAGATGTTGTAACAAGACTTCAGCATCCCAAGAATAAAATAAGTTTCTTTCTTCTTTCCTGCATGAGTGTCCTGTTCTTTCCTGGAGTGTGGTTTTCAGTGAGGTGGATGTAGAGAACGCGTTGTGGGAAGGCTTAAGAGCATCTTTCAGAAGCAAAATAGCCCTCCTTCACAACACCAGCCTAACTCCACAGACAAATTATTTCAGAGCTGATTCCTTCAGAGGTTTCATGAATGCTTTGAAACCCAAAGCCTGGTCTGTGATGGGGGTGGGCTCCTAGGGTAGACAGCTTCCAGCTCTCATCCTGGGTGGCAACTGAGTGAGCCCAGCGAGCTGTAACATGGCCTTCTCATGTTTGATTCTTACTACAGCAGCTGTTCCTTGTGGCCAGAGCCAATGCAAGAGCTGTACGTGCCGGTGGCCAAGCGCAGGGAAACATCAGTCTCTCTGGGACCCAGGACTTGGAGAAATGAGGTGACTCCTTCTGTAGGGAGGAATGTCCTCACCCAGCTGGGGCACCTGGTCACATAGGGGCAGGGTGGCTGACATGTCCAGCACTGTAGGTGTGGACATGCTGGGGCAGAGTTGGTGAGAGTCTCTGAGGCTGGTGCCTACACAGCAGGTAGGGACTCTCTCCTGGCCAGGCGGTTATCTCGGAGCTGAAGACTTCGCCCTGGGCCAGCTGCTCCCTTCCCACTGCCCTTCCCGTTTCCCACTGCGGGCCCCTGCTGCAGCTGACGTGTCTCTTGCCAAGGAGACGACTGGAGCAAGGTGGCACAGTGAAGAGGAGCGCCATGGACACCTCGGTCTTGCTGTCCCTCTTCATTATCCTGCTTGCTGGAGGATCCCCAGCAGGGTGTGCTGGAGACAATGGCTCTGCATCTCACAGTAAGTGAGCTTTTCTCCTGGCTCGGAAAAGGGTGGGTCTGCTGTGGGGAGCACCTCTTGATCCTGGTTCTCCTTACCCAGTGTGTTGTGCAAGTACATCGAGCTTTCAGGAGAGGTGTGTGGGTGGGCATGTAAAGGGTGGGATGCTTGCATGTGTCTTGGGGAGCAGCTTTGAGCTGCTCTTTGTGCATCCTGTGTCCAACCCTGACTTCTCCTTTCTAGGCACAGACAGCACCACAGAAAAACATGTCCTGTTGAATGACATTGCGGACCATGAAGCCTTTATCAGTGGTGCAGAGGTGGTGGTCATTGGATTTTTCCAGGTGTGTTCATAGCAACTTCCCTCTGTCACCCATGAGCTCACATATGTGTGCGGCTGGATATGGTGTAAACACCTGCCAGAAGCAGCTCCTGCTCCAGAAGGTGCCAGGACTGGGACGGGTGGATGGAAGGATTAGGTGACAGGCTGCAGGGAGAATGCAGGGAATTTGATCTGTATGTAGAAGGGGAGATGGAGCAGAGGAGGAAGATGAAGGAGGTCATAGGAACACTGTAGCAGGAGAGAGCGGGGGAAGCAAAACAGGAATATGGGCGGCAGAGAAAACATGTTGGTGAGGGGTGGGTGGGAAGGCCGATTGTTTGCTTTAGTCAGCAAAGAGAGCAAAGCACTGCCTGTACAGTGGGGCCAAGGAACCCAGGTCTCAGGCAGCAACACTGCTGTAGATCCTCTGAAACCCCATGGTTTGGGCTTAACCTGCAGTCTCTTTCAAAGCAGGGTGTAGGCATGATGTCTGTCTCACTGCTTCCCCCACAGCTGATGCCCTTAGGATCTCTGCTGTCTATGTCTGACCTCCATCAGCCAAAGGTGTTAGAGTAACTAATGGGCATGTGCCCCTTGCCCCCAAGATGGCATGAATATTTTTCCTTGGGAAACAAGAAAAAATATTTATTGAGAGCACCATAAAACAGAGGCCTCTTTGACAGGATCGTCATTAATTTTAAGGTCCCCAAATTGTACCTTTTCTCCCCCCTTTTCCTTGAGCTCTGCCCCGGGCTTCTGCTGCCCACACACTGGCTCATGACTTCTGTCAGAGAAGGCTTTAGACATTCAAAACCAACTCCTTTCAGCAAGCTTCTTCCTCTTCCTGCCCTGTGACTGGGGCCATAGGGCAGCCTATGGAGGGCACCATGCCCTTGGTATAGGGCAACAGCATCTCGCAGCCCACCGCAGAGTGAGGGCCAATGGTGCTGCCTGTGCAGGGCCGGCAGCAACAAGTGTGCGAGGTCTGGAGGCCTATGCCCCAGGGGCCTTGCTAAGTGCTGATGGCAGGGCATCCACAGGCGTTCAGAAGCTCCTCATGGGTTGCTCTTGCAGTGCTACAGTCCTGCAAACCAGTGAGGCAATCTGCACAGCAAGAACGAAAGTGCTCAGAGGCCTCCTTCCCCCAGCAGAGCAGCTGGCCTGGGTTGCAGCAGGGCCGTACCCCGGGCCACAAAGCCTCGTGCGGAGCTGCGGCAAGGACCGTGGCTTCTTGCCAGGCATCACTGCCGGTGTCTTGTGCCACTGTGGCCTCCTCCCTGCCTGCTGCAGGATTTAATTCATCAGAGCCCACAGGAGGCTGCTCCCATGCAGTACGTGGGGTTCCCAGGCACCTGCAGTTTGCGGTCAGCCCTGGTTGCCAGGACTGTGGGGCAGCAGCCGACGACGTGTTGGGTATTTGATGCCTAAAGCACGACAGGGCTGCATTTAAACAGTAGATAAAGAAGCATGTGTGCCGCCAGGGCTTGTCTTGGCCCTCTGCCTGACAGTATATTCATCCAAATAATGCCCATGTTCACCATAAATTATTTCTCTGCTATGGCCTTTCAGTTCGCTGCAGCGCGCAGCCCGGCAAGCTCCCCATATAATGAGCATGGCCTCCCTGACTGGGAACAGCGTGCCACGCTGGAAAAACAGCACACTGCTCCACAAGCCCCTGTGTGAGAAAGGGGCATGCTTGGCCTGATTAAACCCCAGCTTTCCCAGGAATGCTCCAGAACACAGTGAAGTTATTCCCACCCCAGGCTTTAGCGCTTGCCAGAGCCGTGTCGATGCGCTGGCATTTCCAAAACAGGCCATGAGAGTTGTTTTTCTTTTGAATAAAGAAGGAATTTTGTTTTCCATTCTCTCAGGGCTCACAAACAGCTGAGCTGATGGTTCAAACAACAAAAAAGCTCAAACCCAAAACAACCAACCCAACAAACTAATTTCCAAGCAGTGACTGTGCCTTGAGAATTTAAATCCAGTCAGTAGGAGTACATCGGAAAATTGGGAACAGGGATAGGAAGGGAGGTTTTAATATGAGCTAAGGCTGTAGCTAATGCTTTTGGAGGAAAAAAAAAAAAAGTGAACAGACCTCAAATTGCTGTGAAACTGCTAATTTCTATTGTTTGATATATCTTCATTAGCATCTTTTCGAAGGTTACATTTGAGACACCGTGTTAAAAGGAACCAGGATACTGGTAATGCAAAGCATTTAAAAATTATGGAGTCCTGACTCTGGAATCAGGGTTATCGTAGAAATTATGGGGTTTATATATGTATTTTATATGCACACTCATACGCATAAGTGTGTGTGTATATGTATTTAGGGATGCTCCCTCCAGATCCCGGGTTTCTCCCCTCCCTTTCAAGGACGCCAGGACTTTGCCTCATTGCCGCCTTAGCTGTTGGCGTGGGAGATGAGCAGGGTGTGAGATGAAAAGAGGAAAGGAAGGGGAGATTCCCAGAGAGCCACAGCTACCTGCTTGGCTGTGCCTCACGGACAGACAGACCCGCGGCACTCTGGACATCGCCACCGGGTCACTTCCCTCGTTTTGGGGGGAGAAGAGGTTGGGGGAGGGAATCATAGAATCATAGCGGTTGGAAGGGACCTCGAGAGATCATCAGGTCCAACCCCTCTGCCAAAGCAGCTCCCTAGCTCTAATTACACAGGGAGGCATCCAGACTGGTCTTGAATGCCTCCAGAGAAGGAGACTCCACAACCCCCCTGGGCAGCCTGTCCCAGGGCTCTATCACCCTCACTGTGAAAAAGTTCTTCCGCGTGTTGGGAAGGGGCTGTGTGGGGTGGGGTGGGGGTGGTGGAGGGGAAGCATCTCTGCTTCCTCCCGGCCACGCAGGCAAAGTGACACCGGGAGGCAAAGACGTCTATCCCGGCGCACCGAGGTCTTCCCCACCGCCCCCACCCCTCCACCCAGCTTTGGCTGCACCCACCCCCGGGCCCTCTTCCCCCCCTACCCTCCGCCCCGTCGGGGCCGCGGGGCGGGCGGCCGGTAGGTGTCGCCCTTGCGCCGCCTCCGTGAGGGCGGGGGGCGGGTTCCCCGGGGGAGGGAGGTTCCGCTCCTCTTCGCCCCCTCTCCTCTCTTTTCATCCCCCCCCCCCCCCTTTCACTCCCCCGCCCTTCACCCGCCTTCTCCTTCTCCCTCCGCAGGAACCGGAGAGCTCCGAAGCGTCCCAGTTTCGCTTGGCGGCCGCCCGGGTCCCGGAGGTGCCGTTCGGCCTCAGCAGCAGCCCCGCGGCCCTGTCGCACTACGGCGTGGCGGCCAACACCGTCACGCTGTTCCGCAGGGTGCGTGGGCCCGCGCCCTGGGGCGGGGGGAGTGGGACACGGGGCGGACGGGACGGGATGGACAGACGAAGGGGGGGGGCACCCGCGGCTGGAGGAGCCGGGAAGCCGCGGGGTGCGAGCCGGGGGCAGCTCCCTGCCGGGGAAACAGGGCGCTGCCAGGCGCAGAAGCGCCTCTCTGAGAGAGGGGGGGGCTTCTTTGCCTGCCGGTCCCTGCGCGGCAGGAGTGACATCTCCAAGGAGTGGTGAGAAAGAGGATTTAAAAGCGTTCGTGGCCCTTGAGAGCAGGCAAGCCGCAACCTCGCTTCTGCCCGGCCGCCCAAAAGCCCATCTGTAGGGCATCCCCCCCCGTTTCTCACTTCCAGGGTGTCGCTGAGGCACCCAGCATTCATTACACCTGGTGAGACTCTCCATTTGGAGGTCTCCCGTGGATGTGGTCCCAGCACCCAGTTGTTTGCAAAGAAAGATGTCTGTGTTTCTGAGAGAGACCCGCCTGGAGCCAAGTGTTGCTTGGATGGGGTTCCCATGTTTTTTGGAAAGGCTCCCGAGACGCGTGAAAAAGCATCTAGAGAGACCGTGTTACAACGGATCAACACAGCAGGCTCGACATCAAAGCTTGCCAAGTGTCATTTCAGGCAGGCAAAGCTGTCTCCCTGGGTGCACAACTTTTCCATCCTGACTGAAAACAGATCCAGACTGGGTCTCCTCAGTTACAGATGCTCTGCCACCAAAATAAATCCTACACACTCTTGTTTTTCTTGTCTCCTACACCATGGTTTGCAGAGTTATGCCATAAAGAGCTTTTGGGCATAGGCCCATTGAAAGGGTTACTTTGCAGTTTCTTGGGGAGGGATGCCGTGCAAGTTCGAATCCTTGTTGACTCCAGCCGTAAGTGCTGGTGCCTCACTGAATTTGAAGCTATGTTTCCCTGAAGGAGACAAAACTCAAGGGCAAATATTCTACTGGTTATATCCATTTCCTTGTGCTGCCCCTTCTCACGCAAGCATGGCAGTTGAAAACTGAGGAGAGAGTTTATCTTGGGAGGAGAGGTGCCCTAGGTAGTACAAGAGGTCCTGAAAGCCAGTGAAGTGTTGTGTCACCAGAGCTCTAAGCACACGTGGTGGTACGAGGATAACACTACCTGTGCTGCTGGTAAAACTAACCATGGCAGCTTGGCCAAGCTCTACAACCAGGTTATGCAAATATTGGACAAAGCCAGCTTCTCCCCATTGATTTCCCATCATTTCCCAGGCTGTGTTTACCACTGATCCTGGGTAATGATCATTTGAAGAGAATGGTCAATGGTTAGGCACTTTTATTTAACCTTTTATTTGCTGTGTGCAGATGCTGTAGTTCGAAGCAGCACCCATCTTAATTTTTAATCAACTTAGTCTTGTTTCTTATTTAAAAAAAATATTGAAAAGATCCTTTATTTTTGCACAGTGGCAGATAATGATGATGACTGCATTGGGAGGATGTTTGGTAAAAGAATGTGTTTGGATTGTTGGAATTTGGATTATATTGAATAGTCTTTGTTCACAGTCTGGTTTTTACAGCTGAACTCTTGTTTAATAGGAAAAAAACACCCCACCAAACAAAAAAACTAATACACTAGTCAGGTTCAACTGTGGTTGACAATTCACTTGTATGATTGACGGTTTTTCTTAAGCTAACTTAAGACACACCGTTTTTCTTTTAATTCTGGGCTGAATACCATGTAGGAGGAAGGGGCCAGAGATAAAAAGGAAAAGAATAAAGATCTGAGGCAGGAACTTGGAATCAAATACTCATTTGAAGTATACAAAGATTTGTGACCCAGAGAGCAGTGAATCAGAGGCACAAACCCGTTCTGCCTTTGCTTTTGCAGAGTATGAAACACTTTTATAATGCTTAGATGTTTAAACCATAATTACAGTAGTAGGAGGGGATGCTGTCAACTGGTGAGACTTCTTTGCATAGAGTGGAGGGAAACTGATGTATTTTAGTGAGGAAACTAGCCTGATAGATCTGAAAAGGACATAATTAACAGATGCTAACAAGCTAATTAAGTGGGGTGATAAAGGCATTTTGACTAAAGCCTCAACTATTAGATGTGGGCTTTTTTTCCATCCCTGTTTTCTTATAAATCATAAATGTTGAGTGCAGGTTTAAGGTGGTATTATCCCTAAATGGAAACCAGATGTTTCCAGAAGCCCATGAAAGTCAAGAGAAGACTTTCTGTGGAGTCTGGGGTGCTTTAGATGGGTTCCCAAGGGCTATCTGATCTCCCCCCCTCACCCAGGTGTTACACTGGCCTGATCTCATTTACTGGAGTAGAGCTGCCCTTTCATTTTACGCAGCAGCAAGTCTGTGAGAGGGATTGAGCCTCACGGTCTGAAAAGCACCACTTTTGGTTGCCAGACAGGGTGCTGTGGCCCCCTCCCAGATCAAAGACATTGCCAATGACCACAGAACAGCAAAGAGGGCTTTAGATGTCTGCACAGGACTGGAAAAACTAACACAGGCACTTTCAGAGGTCGCACAGATGCAGAGAATAAAATCTGGGGTGTGCATGTGGCTCTTTCCTCAGCTCAGAACCTCATTCAACATATGCATCCAAGGCCTTCAAATCCCAGGCTTTGATCCTATTGTGAGGATGGGATCAACTCAGTCATGTCCTGTGGTGGTACCATGCAGCAACTCTGCCATATTTGGGGAGGGGGGGGGGGGGTTAGCTGTTACTCAACAGCTGCCTGCTTTTCCTCTGTTTACCAGCTCATGAAAACCTCAATCAAATCACATCTTTGCAGTGGGAGGGGGAGTGTTGGGAGATATGTGGCAGGATGGATTTTCCTCTAAAGCTAAAATGTGCTGGGCTAGATTTTTTTTTTATTTATTTATCTTTTTTTTAACTGCTGGACTGGAAAAAAATCCTCTTTTTATTGGAGAGATTTCCTGCTTGCACAATGTTTCCAGGAAACCCATACAGGCCCATGCCAATGTTTGTTACTTGTAGAAGAAATAGAATAAGCAAGTGAAGATTTTAAAAAGGCATGTAAAGCCAAAATCGATGCAAGGAGTTGGACTAGTTACTGATCTCTTCCCCACAATCCGTAGGATAGTTTTATCAGCTAGTCCTCCCTGACTCCAGTGCATTAGGAGCATATACTGTAGGGGTGTCTGGAGTCCTCAGTGTATTTCTGTTATGCCTTGTCCTTGGGAGACTGAAGGAGGGTGGAAGATCCTTATTTTGAAGTGCAGGCTGGTACCTGTGGGTTCTAGACCTCCAAAAGTGGGGATTATGAGATGGGAGAGGGGAGAGGTTGTCCAGGTGTCTCTGTGGGTGGGTGCCCTCAGCGCCTCTGGAGGAGGTGCCAAGAAGAGAGGAGAGCTGTGACTGTAGGTGTCTTTCCATGTCTCCAGGTAGACAATGACCGGAGGGATCTGGATATGAACAACAAAGATATCGATGCTGACAAGATGACTCGCTTCGTGCGGATGAACGAGCTCCGCCTGGTGACAGAGTACAACCCTGTGGTAAGGACCAGCTCCCCTGCAGCCCTCACCCTGGCACTCGGCCTCTTCCTCATGGGCATTCTCTGGCCCAGGGGTTTGCACACCCAGATGTGTGCAAGGGTTGTGGAAGTGGTGCGGATGGGGTTGGGGAAGACACTCAGCTCCTTGCTGCTACTCCATGCCCGGACTGGAAGCAGGTGCTGTACTGGGGCATGTGAGTGGGGTGGGGAGAGGAGTTGGGGCATAGCGATTCCCTTAGCCTCCAGTAAATCTGAAGTGTTGGTGGGCAGAGACTTCTGTTTTTGACCACTCCTGCCAGCAGTGTCACTTCCTCCTGTGGGCATTTGCTGTGTTATGCCATGCCTGCAGACCCTGATCAGCTACAGTCCCCTCTCTTTGGCTGACAAGTTTTGGGAAACATGGAAACTTGAGCGACCTACTCCCAGATGGCAGGCTTTTCTTCATCACACAGCACATAGGGTTTGACATGAGCCTGGCTATTTGAAGGCAAATTTAAGAGCCAGTTGGAAACATCCCAAAACAATTTTTCCCATTCCTTTCTATCTATTACTTGAATAAAAATATTCTGAAATTCAAGAAAAATATCAGATACAGGATGTCTTCATGTTGGCCATCCTCATTAGCTCACCCCCCTGACTCTCAGTCACTGGTTCCCAGTGCTCCTCTCCCTTGCAAAGGGTGACCAGGGATTTAGGCTCCCCTGAAATCTCAGCAGTTCACCGAGCTTACTGCTGTGGAGTCGATGGGTCTTAGATGTCCCAGTGGCTGCAAGGCTGAGACCTTATCATTGTCCATGGGCTCTTTTGTAGACTTCTGAATAGCTAAAAGCAGTGCTGACCAGGCTCAGTTTAAACAAAAGAGAATGGTCCAACCTGTTTAAAAGCTATACCTTTTCAAACCAATGCCAAGGATCACCCAGAGGGCTGACAGCATTTACCAGCTCAGCTGCAGCCGGCCAGTAGCAGAGAACGTTTTGCTTTGGAAGTGCAACATTTTGTTTCTGGAGTGAAATACTGTAGAAGTTCTGGGTTAGCTCCCTTCCCCTTCCCTTTCTCCTCCCCTTCCCCTTTTAATGGAAAAAAAAATAGTCTTGTTTTGGTTTTAATTTTTATAAGGGACGTGAAAAAAAATTCATAATCACAGAATATTTCTGAGGACAGAAAAACTGCATCCTGTACCCCCCTCCTGAGAGCCCTTTGAGAACACCCAAGTCACATCAGTGGGTATGCTCTTATTACTCAAGGCCTCAGGTTACACCCAGGCCTTCTGGACCCTCAGACCCTCCACTGCATCTTTTAGAACATCATTAGGTGGTGGCTCTTTCTTCACGTGTTCCTGCCGACTGTTGGGCTCTGGCTCCACGGTGTCCTGCTCTGCATGCAGACTGTCTCCCTGACCAGGAACGAGAAGTCCTGAGCTGTGGAGCTGATCCTCTCCAGCCTGACTGGCAGTAGAAATGTTTTCCCTTCTTTTTTCACCCCCCGGACACTTGTGAGCCTTATCAAGGTGCTGCAATTAGCAGTGTCTCCTGCAGTCCCCAGCCCAAAGCCCTCCCAGCTCCTCTAAGGTACCTTGGTTTCCTGTAAATATTTATTCCCAGTGCATATGCTGTTTACATCCAGCAGGGCTGCCGGTCAGCAGAGGCTGGGGTCACACGGATCACACCAAGCACTGCCAGGAGTTTCTCTCCCCATACTGGGGCCCTCACTGTTTCTCCCACATGCTTTAGTCATTTTTAGGCAATGCTTACACTGTGGGCTTTCCAGAAGAGTCAGATGCGACCTGGCCGTGTTGATGAGCTCAGCTGATTGCTCTTGCATGAGGTTGCACGGACAGACACACCTTTGTGTGGAGCTGCTGGAGGAAGCACTGCTCCAGCCCTGCCCACTCTTGGCTCATCCCTGCTGTGGCCCTTGCTGCTGGCCAGCTTCACCTTCACCCCCATCCTCCCACAAGGTCTTTTAATGCTCTCCAACCTCAGTTTCCATCCCCTCTACCCTTCCCAGTCTGCACACCACCAGAGCAGTGAAGGGATACAAAAAAAGTCTGATAAATATTAGGCTAAAAGCAGAGTCCTGGCTGCCTGAAAACAGATGCTTTGCTGTGCGTGGGCCTTGCCAGCATGCACTCCCTGACCCCTTCCTTAGCACTCCTGGAGCATGTGGAAACTCCCAGCTCCCTCTGGCAGGGAGCTGCCCAGTCTGCACCTCCGTGGTTTCGGTGGCACGGGGGAGGCAGCAGCTCTGTCCCGGCTGCTGTTTAGTTTGAAGGAGAGGCCGCAGGGCTGCGGGAAGCTGGCAGGAGGAGAAACGAGATGACGAGTGAATGAGTTGAGTGAGTGCCTGGAAATGGTCCTCTCCTCACAGAGGGCCAGTGTGTGCTGCTCACTTGGCCCTCGCCCAGGGGACAAGGGACAACTGGCTCCAGGTCTCTGCCCACCGTGGGGCTGTGGAGGCAATTTTAAACCTCAGCACTCGGGGATGCTCAGGCCTTGGGGCTGCTGAAACTCAGGTCTCATCCCCCTCCTGTGCACAGTGTAATGCAAAAGAAAGGAAGTATGAGGAGACGTCAACACAGTGACACCACAAATCCTTCCCTTTCCCTTTTTGGGTGCCTTTTTGGGGTTTTTTTCTGCCATTTCAGCCAGGTGCTGGACCTCTGTATCAAGGGTTTCAGGGTGCCCTTGCATTCCGTGTTTGCTGGTCTTCCCTCTCCCCTTCCTTGCCCCTCTAGACTTCAGCTTGCTGTATCCAGGCAGTCCCCCCGCCTAGTCGCTGACTGTCCTGAGGCCAGTGATGAACCCTTATGGTCTTCAGACTCTCATCTTGGGGATAAGCAAAGCCAGGATGTTAAATGCTTCCACAGAGAACCCAGGTTCAATCCCTCCTGCTTTAAAGAAAGCTGTCCTGCTTGTGAGGCTGGTTTGCAAAGAAATCCCAGCTGAGATGTGAGAATTGATGCCCCTCTGGCAGTGCATCCAATGTGGATTGAATGTTCTCAGTCTCCTTGTCTCTGTGTGTGTTTCTCTCTCTCTCTGCTGCCATGTTTTTGGCAGACAGCAATAGGTGTGATGCAGAGTTCTCTCCAGCTGCACCTCCTCCTGATCACAGACAAGAGGTCTCCAAAGCACCCTGAGCAGATGCGCAGGTACCAGGCAGCAGCAGAGCTCTTCAAGGGGAAGGTAAGTCTAAACAGAGAGGAAGAGAAGCCATTAGGGAGAGAAAAAAAAAGGAGACTGGGGATTTCTTCTGTGGATGAGGAGGGGATAAACTCCTTCTCTGTGCATTAGGGGAGCAAAGGCTAAGTGGCAGGAAAAGAGGATTAGCTGTATAATTAACTGGAAGGGTTGGATCTGTTCACTTTTTGCCAGTTTGCCTCCATGTGGGGAAAATATCCTCTGTATCCTGCTCCTCTGCTCCCTCAGTGGGACGTTATGTACTTCCTTGCTTCTGGTCCACATTTGTTCCCTTGTACTGGGAGATGACGAACAGCTGCTGCACTTCAGCCTGGTGATGGTTGCATTCCACTGGTGTGAGAGGTGATTTTGTATATACAGCCTGTGAGATGCCAAGGAGCGTTATATAAGTGATCAGGCAGCAATTAATATCGTGGTGCTTCTTTAACCCTCATCCTTCTGGTTGGATCCTGAGGAAATGGCTATTTTAATGGACTTGCAGATGAGTTTGTCAGATTTCTCACACTAAGGTGGAATATTTCAGAGAAATTTTGCCTGGTTCCCACCCCACTGTGGGCAGAGCATCCCAAGTAGTAAATCATCCCATGTCTGATTCTCTGGCAGCAGCTGGATTATGGGGGAATTTGTGTCTGGAGAACAGAGGAAGGAACTGGCAAGCAAAGTAGGATTGAGAGCAAGAGGAAGGCATTTGGGGCAAGGAAGAACAGCAGATGGGTGGGAGGCAGAAGATTACAGCAGCAGGGAAGGCTGAGATGAGAGGCAGTGGAAGAGATATTCCTGGGAGTAAAACAGTTGGCGTTTGAGAACAAGAACATCTGCACGAGCCTGTCAGTGGTACTGCAGGGGCAGATTAAAAATCAAGAATATCCTCATCTTCAAATGGAGGGGCCACCTCAGAAGCGTGCACCCTCAGAAATCTTGAGACTTATGGCAGGACTGCTTTGGACCTTGCCATCTGTCCCAACCATCAGCAAGAGACCAGGGAGAAACAAAGCATCAAAATCAAAATATCCCTTCAAGAGTGCTTGCTTTGATGAATACCTAGTGATAAAGGAAAAAGGAAAACTCATTTATCTGAAAAAATCCAGCCATCTCACATGAAATGTGTGCTACAGTGTTGCCATTTTCACTGTCCTCCATGAGCAGCAGAGTCTAATACATGTATTCCCCAAGCAGCTAACTCTTCCAACACGGCACATCACTGTTCAGCATTACTGTCCTTTTCTGATGCAGCTGCAGTTAGTTTTCTCTTCATGTGACATGCCTAGATATGAAAAAATGAGAATAATTTTCCTAGAAATACTTCATAAAACATGGGATAAAATGTCCTGAAGCCCTGATAATTTATGAATTACCAGTGAGCCAAATCTAACTTTTTTAAAATCCATGCAGGCAAGTTTCCCACCAAATAGGTCTAGAAGTTTGTCAGAGTAAAATATAGAGATTAAAGATGTGGGGATTTGACCAAATATTTCTACTTTACTGCAGTGGTACTTCAGAAGACAGATGATGGGACTTAGAGCCTAATATGTTGTTTCTCCCAAAAGAGTGGCACCCTGGGGAGTAAACTGTGATTTGGACTGTCCTCTGACAGAGCAGTAGGGGAGATCTCTCTGTTTGGGTCTTAGATCTGGATACTAAGGAGTAAGCAGAGTGATATGCCCACTTAAGTTTGAGTCTTCTGCCATGTAGAAAGACATAAATTAGTTTGTGCATCAGAAGGAGCCACTGCATAATACCACGGAAATCTTTGCTGGCTGATTTTCCTGAGTGGAGATAGTCCTCCTGATGGACTACCAAGTTAACTCAGGTTCACACACAGAATCACAAGGTTGGAAAAGACCTTTAAGATCATCAAGTCCAACCGTTCCCGTCCAAAGCTAAACCATATCCCTAAGTACCTCATCTACCTTTTTTTTAAACATATCCAGGGAAGGTGACTCAACCCCCTCCCTGGGCAGCCTGTTCCAGGCCCTGACAACTCTTTCAGTGACAAATTTCTTCCTAATATCTAATCTAAACCTGCCCTGGCGCAGTTTAGTGCCATTTCCCCTTGTCCTATCTCCTCTCACCTGGCTGAAGAAACCATCTCCCACCTCTCTATAACCACCTTTCAGGTAATTCTAGGCAGTGATAAGGTCTCCTCTCAGCCTCCTCTTCTCAAGGCTAAAGTTTACTTGCTTCTCAAGGTTACTTCAAACCTGGTGAAGTATTGAGTAGATTTTGCCCTTTTGCAGCTTGCAGATTGCCTGTGAATAAATGCAAGGTTCTTGACTGGAATTTTAGTCAGAATTACCAGTGAATAATTCATAGCTGGTGGGCTGGTGGTGAAAGCCTTGCTTGTGCTGTGGGTTTAGTGCTGTCAGTGTTTTGAGCAAGGAATCCCTGCTGTGCAGTGGAGAGGTGTTCCTCTGAGCACAATGACTTCAGCATGGGCAGACATGGTGTGTGTTGCATCTTCTCCACAATGCCAGTGCAGAACACAAAGAGAGCCTTCCCAGGAAGGAGAAGGGGTGCCAATCCTTTCACACATCTCTGCTGTGCTCTGAGGGAAGAGGAGTCCTTGCATTGTCATCACCAGCTGGAGGAGGAAGGGAAAGTTATTGCTTGGATTGATGAAGAAATGAAGAGTAACTGCTGCAGCTGGGTGACTGGCCCCAAAGAGTGAAGCAAATCACAGAATCATTTAGGATGGAAAAGATCCTTAAGATCATGGAGTACAACCCTTTAGTGGATTGTGAGGAGGTGACTCACCTGCCAGTTCCCAGGTCATGGTCCCTTCATCTCTGGTTTATAATCTTTTGATTTTTGCCTGAGAGGAAGCTGAGATTTTTCAGCTGGAGGGTCCATGAGGATGTATGGAGAGCACCATTATTGGAAAACAGCTTGAACTGCATCCTGAGCAACAGCGAGTGTCTGAAGGCAGTCTAGGTTATTCTAGATTTTTGTCTTGGATCCTGGGGACTATAAACTGCTGCAGAGGAAAGTGTAAGCATTAGATGATGCTAAACCAGCAGAAGAAATATGGTACTTTTCAAGCAGACTTTGAGAAACAATTGTGGGTGGGTAATAGTGAACAGAGCTCAGAGCACTGCAGCTGCAGGAGTGAATCCACCAACCTTCTTGGAAGGATCCCACTGTAATCAAGTATGTGCTTATTTGAGGAAGTACTGCCAAGAGTCCAGGCTTTCTATTGGAAAGGAAATGTCAGGGTTTGCACTGCTGAGCCAGACTCACATAAGCATCTTCAGTTTTCTTTTCCACAGTACCAGAGTATAACATTGACAGCTGGTACACCTTGTGGGTGTTTGCTGAAGTTTCAATAGGGTGATGTTTGGAGTAACAAAAGCAGCTTTTGCTGCAGCTGATTTGACTGGTTTGCAGTGTCAAAGTGATTTGGGTTGGCATGTCTGCAAAGTCCCTTTTAATTTAGGTGGAGGCCCATTTTGAAATGGGTTCTGAGAAACTCCTGAGAATCCTTCAGGAGTCCTTCCTTGGAAATGAAAGGATGCTGTCCTTTCTGTTGCAAACAGTCATTGACACACATTTTTCTTTTCTTGTCAGACATTGATGACTCCAGAACTGAGAGAAGTAATATTTAGAGAAGCCTCTTTTAGCCATAAACAGGGGAACATGTAAATACAGGTTTTCTATGTCACATAACATCTGCAGTAAAATTGGTTTTGTGGCTTGCCTTTTTTTTTTTAATTAATGAGTAATGTTTTCATTTTGCTTTGATGTACTATGTAAGCCAGGTGAAAAGCTGACCAAACTTCAGAACTGGATCTTTTTGCTTATACAGTCTCCTCAATGATTGAAAGTTGCAGCTCCATCAAGTTCAAAGTCAAACACTGGATATGAGGCTTCATCATCCTTCCTGTTTGTCTTCCTTAGAGGAAAAAACTAAGCAACATCAAATTGGTTTCTACCACTGCAGTACTACTGTCAATTATCTGTAATTCCTTGGGCAATAACATCATTCCATATCTTTGTATTTACCAGGAACTCGATGTTCTAAAAGCACTGGGCTAGGAATCAAGTTGTCAGGACACCAAGACAGCACCAAGTGTACAAAATTTTCTGAAAGAGATCTTATTGCAGGTGACAGTGCACAGATAATATTAAATTGTGTTCTTAGTCCTTGGAGTATCATGTGTGGAGCAAAAAATTCGTGTTGGGAGTTCCTCATCCATGCAGGAGAGCCTTCACTGCCTCTCTAGCAACAGATCTCTGAACACAGTCGGAGTTTCTTACAGAATTTAATGGAAATAATTTCTGAATTAGTCAGCTATTGTACATCACAGTATGAAATAGAAAATGACCTTTCTGTTTTGGATGGAACTACCTGGTTTCTAGCAGCAATGTAAGAGTTGGCAGTAATTTGGATTTATTTTGGTGAATTATAGCTTTGGTAAGTTGCCTGAGCTCTTCTCAGGACTGGATATAGAACTTTCCTCCCCTTCTAAAGCAAGTGGAATCAAGGGCCATTTATTGTACCATTTATTGTAGAGGTTACCTAGATGATGGGCTGAGGCAAGACCTAAGATCTAGATGGCAGAAGTTAGGCAAAGTGAATCTCACCTCCTGGTCAGTAGGATATCTCTGGTCACTGTGATCACTCTTTATGATTAGAGTTGTTTGGGAGTCTCTGAGCAAAATAAATTCCTCATGAGGAAATGCCAGTTGCACCAGGTGGCATCTTTCATGGCAGTGTCCCTGTTGAGAAACCGGCTTGGTTTCCAGCTGCTAAGGAGACCAGGCTTCTAGTCCTTGTGGTCTCAGTACCAACACACCTTGCAGACTGCCTCACAGACATGGCTTTGGGGCCACACGGGCCTTGGCAGGACCCCTGCAGCACATCCAGCACAGGATGCTCGGCCTGTCCTTTTGCTGAAGGAGGATTCGTGCCACGTCACAGTGCGTGACAGAATGCGTCATTCTACAACGCGTGTGACAGGCATCAAGGTCTCTTCTTTTGAGTGACATTGCACAACTGCAGTTGCTGTCTCCCCTGTATTTTTTGAATAGAAGAGGGGAAGGAAACTTCAGCACCCTGTAATTCCGTGGGAGAAATGTGAGTCATTAGAGGGATCCAAGTCAGGATCTGTGAGGGATGATAGCTCAGCTTTCCTAGCTGAGGGGCCTGTTGTTTGTGTGGTTTTGTTTCCTTCTGTAAGGAAGAAGGTGCTTGGAGTTCTAAACCCCAACCTTTTTATTCTTTTATTCTTACTCTATTCTTTGTATTCATGGATAAAATATGTACAGCTTGTTAGTTTGGGAATCTTTAACAAAGGCTGGAAGCTTGATAAAGTGAAGAGTGATGATTAAGGTTTGGTTTTATTACCATGTTAAAATGCTACTCATCTGTTTTAAAGGTGGAGGAGACTCTCTATAGAAAGTGACAACATTTAACAACCTAGGTATTCTAAATGCTTTGTTTGGGTAGCTGCTTCTTTGACATTTGATTAAAAAACATTGCTGTTTAGTGAATCTTTCATAGAGAAAACCAAACCCTGGTGAATGAGCTGGTGATAACGTGATACCATTTCCTGTACCAAACCTCTGAATGTGTTCTCCTCTGACACTGGCCTCTGTTTCCAGCTTGCTAGTTGGAAGGAGACTCCTTGAACATAAGTATTGCTGCTCCAGCTGAAAGCCTCTTAGATCAGGTCCTCAGACCTCTGACTCTTAGGTCTGTGACCCTTCTCTAGCTTGGTGTCTTATCCTGTGGAGGGAGGAATTTAACACTCTGGGAGAAGTTCCCCACAATGTGTCTGCTCACTAGCTTGTCACCCTTGGGGCACAATTGACTTTTGGAAGAGAAATTGCAAGTGGTAAATATCACATAACTAGTGGAAGTGTTGTTCCAGTTTCTGTATAGTAGTGATTAGCTGCAGTTAAACCTTACACTATCCTTCCTCCCCATAGGCTGTTGCCTAGAAAGGTTTCTAGATAGATTTCATTTTTTATAGAACATAAAATTAATAAAGAACTTGAGGTTTAACAAGTTTATTTTTAGAAAAAAAAAACCAACCCCACAACTTTTCAATTAATGTCAGTGTTCTTAATTGAAAAGAAAGAAAACCATGAGTCAGCCTGGGAACTGGGCACATCATCTCCACATTGCATTACTTCTTTTTACTCAAGTATGTTAAGCCATATCCATGTCTGTGGATACACTGGGTATGGCAGGCCCAGTAGACTGCACAGGGTAAAGAGAAGATAAAATGACACGTTAGCTGGATGTTTCTTTCATTGACTTGGATGTCATCTGCCAAGGGATTCTATTTAATCAGGTCGCTGATTAAATTGCTCAATTGCTCTGTTTGCTTTTATAAAATTTATACCTAGTGTTTGTATTTAGTATTAACAAATAATTTAACAAAGATTTGTGAGATAGCTGTATATTTTATTAACAGTCCTTCAGATTCTAAAATTTTAAACTTGTAGTTCCTACTGCACCTGTAAGATGCCAGTTGAAACTTACTCTTAAAATAAAATCAAGGAGTCGGTCACCAATTCTGATAAATTGGGACTAGTGAATTGTCCCAACAGAATCCTAATCCTTAGCTTGATCTTGCTCTCCAGGACTATTCAGGAGCCCAGATCATTCTCACCCTGGCTTATTCATTGCAGGGCTTTGCTTCCCGGGTCTGAACAATCCTCCACTGAACTGAGCCATGTGGAAATTAGTGTTTTGCCAACAACTCCTGTTTCCCAGATAACTGTGTCTTCATTTCTACTCACTGCAGCTCACCTAAACACATCCTTTGCATTTGGTACTCTTGTGTTCTTATCATTCTGGGCTCCTGCTGCCCTATACTTCCCTCCCACATGATTGAAATTGAGTATGATGCTCCACACACCAAAACACCTCTTTACTCTGTGACTCTGGGCCTTGCATGGATGTCAGCATCTTATCCAAATTACATGCAAGTTGAGAAGCTTGTTTTGTATGTGCCACTAAAATAAAAGGCATCTTGTTTCCTCATCTGTTAAGAGAATAGAGGTGAAGGCAGCCTTCCTGCCATGCTGTGGATATATTTTTGGAAAAGGTGAAAGAAGGCATTTTGTTTGTAAGTGTGTGGAATTGATAAAATACAGAAAAAATTAACTGCATGGAGCAGTTAGATGATGGCAGATGAAGATGTTGTCCTAAGAGAACATGGCAAGTTTTCTCCAACTCTTCATAAAAGTATCATTGTTGATCTTCTTCATATGATCACTGTTTGGGGATCTGTTGTCTCTCTCAGTTTCTGTTTTGCTTATGTTACATCTCCTATTTCTATCACAGATTCTCTTTATCCTGGTAGACACCAATTTGAAGAGCAATGAACGATTAGTGCCATTCTTCAAACTGAAGAAGTCCCAGCTGCCAGCTCTGGCTATATTCCATGCACCAGATGAAGAGCAGGATGTGTTGACTCTGGATGAAGTCTCTGTTGAGCGTGTACAGGACTTCTGTAATCGTTTCTTACAAAGAATGCAGAAGGTAAAGGGGGGTGTGGGGTGTGTCCTGTAGTTTAGAGGAAGCTGGGATCTTGTAGGACAATGCTGTTTATCACAAGGCTCTTGAAGAAGATGACTTTGATGCCTTTAACTCCTCCTCAGCCCTGCCACATCCTCTTTAATTTTCCTTTGCACCTGAATAACAGAAACGATCTGTAACAGAGCAGAGATTCATTTCTTTGCAGAGAATCTTAATTGACTTCTGCCTTTTAGTCTACAGCAAGAAGACTTCACTGTCCTCTGCAACTGTATAAAGGTCTCAGTGAAGCACTTATTTTCTGGGAGCAGCAGCTGGGGAGACAGAGTGAAGGGTGCTTTTGAACACCGAGAACAGGGTGGTGGATGGCAGCACGTAAGAGAGGATCAGAGAGACATTGCCATGGATAGGAAGGAAATCTGTCAAGAAGGCCACAGCACAGAGTATACAGACAGGGGCTTAGGAGTCAACCAGAGGTCGCTTCTGGAAGAGGGACAATTCAGTCTCCACTCCAGCACAGTGTTAAGAGTTCTCCATCGAAGGAGGGCACAGAGGCATTGTGTGTCAGGAGCCTGTGTTGTGCAGCTGAAGTGAGATAGGCCAGGCAGTGGCATAGACAGGAGAGGGAGGCATTTAAGTTGGTTTATTTCCTTTTATCACTATGCTGAGAACCCAAGCAACATCAAAACTGATTTCATGCCTCTTGTGTGTTTTAGAAAGAAGACCAACCTGAGGAGAAGGCCCTCAATGAGGAACTCTGATTCTTTCGCAGCCAACAGGATGACTGTGCCCAGAGACATCTGTTTCTGGTGTATGAAGAGTTCACTGAGCCCCACAGCTCAGGAATTCCTTGGATAGTAGGATTAAAGGGCAAAGTCAGTCATGGATTCCCATCTCCATGCTATGTGCATCTATGCTGTCTCTCCTTTCTGGAAATCTCTTCTCCATTCTCATTTGTTTGCTTCATCTCTTTTTTCTCAGTATCCCAGGAGCTCTGGTATTGCCCTACACTCTGTCCTTCCATGCCACCTCTGTTTGGAGCAAAGGGTGATAGGGCAAAATGGCAATATCAGAGATAAAGCTTGTACTTCCCAGAGATCTGTTTCCCTCATTTTCTTTGCTTCTGGTGCCCTGCTGGGATCCACTGTCAGCCTCTCCTGACACTAGGAATGGATGGGTTGCTTGAGGTCACATGAACCTTTCCATTTATTTTACTAAATAAAGCAGAATGTGAATAGCCTGGATTTTTATGCAAACATATAATTTCTCATTCCCTATGTCTTTCTCTTATGAACAAAACCTGTGTATTTCTGAGTGAGTAGGCTCAAAAATGGCCTTTCTCTGAATTTAACCAGGCTTGTAATGTCTAACCAGTCAGATTGGTTGCTAATCATTCCCCATGGAACTGGGTGATTGATCATCAACAGGTATTTCCACCAGGCTGAGAGATTTCTGTGGAGGTCTGGGATAAGAACAGCACTGGGTACAGCAGGGCTGAGTTGGCACAACAAAAATGAACGATCCTAAGGTGCAGATCAGTGCTGAGGAATGGGAGCTGTGGGAAAAAGGGCAGTAGAAAGTCACATTGCAAGATAGGGAATATCTCCACACTGCATTAGATGGAAGGGCTGGTGGCTGTGTGTTGACCTCAGGCATCCCCCAGAGGTCCCAGTGCTGGCATACAGGGAAAAGGGGCTTTGCAGACAAGGCGTTTGAGCCATCCCTGTTCTGCTGTACTAGATGCCTGCAGTAGGCTTACCTCATACTTGGCCTAACATCCTTTGGCATGAAGTATGGATGCTCCTGTCAAACAGTGACTGCATTGTCTCTCAGGGCTTAAGATGCTTGGCTTGGGACAGGGAGTGTAAGAGGCATAGAGCTGAGAAACCTCAGCCCTTTTTGAGAGATTAGCTCAAGGCAAATAACTGGGAACAGGAAGAAGTTGTTCTTGCAGATGAGGCAAATGCAGCTCTTCACCACAGAGGGAGAAGTCTGTGCTGGGAGGGATGCAAAGTGACTGCCAGCCACCGTGGTGAAGCCCACAGCAGGGAGGGTCTATGTATAATAGCAAGGCAGGTGCCAGCCCTGCATTAGCTCTTGCCTCTTCCATGTGGATCAAGCTGATGTCTTTCATCTCCCTAAGACCATGTACTTGGGAGTGCTCTACCCTCCCCTCTCTGCTTACCTAAGGCAAGCCCAATGGTGTAAACGGTATGGGGAATCAAAATTGCTGTACATTTCCAAGGAAGAGTGACAAGACCAAAACAGTATTCAAGATTGTGCTTTGTGTTGGCAAGGCAGGGAAACTGCCTCCCTGCACAGGAAGCTCTCCTCTAAGAGGCAGGGCTGTGGGCAGTACGGGGGCCTCAGAACCTCTATGGCCAACACAACAGCCAAGAATTGTTTCCTACATGAGGCAGTTCAGAAAAGAGTGGGAAAAGAGGGAGGAGAGGAGAGAGAAGCAAACTGCTGCTGTCTGTCCAGTTCTCCCCTCACTACAGCTGAGTTCTCCCTAACCTCTGGTTTGCACATGGCCTGTGGGAGCCTGTGGGAGCTTCTGGACACAGAAAGGTAACACTGAGACATTAAGGGTGAGGTGAGTTTGGGGCATTAGGTACTGCATATTTCTTTAGTCTGGTAAAGGTGGAGACACCTCACCTCAGCCCATAAAAGTGTTTTACCCTGGTGTCCTCTCTTCTTAGCAGCCATTTCACAGTGACCTTCTACCACTGGTGTGTGGTCACTGTCACTGTCATCAACTGGAGCCTTCAAGGCCATAAGGTTTGGCCCATGGGTGTAGTGTAACAGCTGGAGTGAGCCATCTCTGCAGACCTCTTAAGTGTCTTTTCCTCTGAAGCATGAGATGTTTTGGGGTGGGTCACATACCTGACACTGTGTTGGGTGCATTGGCTACACACACTAGTTCTGGAGCTGCAAGCAAAGACCACTTCTTGGCCGCACTCATTGGCGTGGGGCACCTTGCTTGGTAGCACCCCATGGCTGCACCACAGCCACTCTCCTGCCCCTGGGTGTGGGCAGAGGTTGTGGTCCTGCCCTGGAAACATGTGGATGGAACCTCCAACTTTGGTGTTGGAGTTTCCTATGCAGTGCACAAGGCTTGTCAGGCTTGTGCATGGGGCATAACGGAGGGAGGACTGGTTGTCTCTGAGCCTAGGGCTGTGTGAAAGTGTGAGCAGAGGGCTCAGCCCCCCTGAAGCACTGGGGAGCCACAGGGTCTCATCCCAGATCTCGTCACAGGCTGCAGATTTGAGGAGCAGAGATGGCTCACCTCACAGTGGCCCAAAGCCCAAGCAGAGGAAACTCACACCCACCTTCCAACATCCCCATGTCAGTAGTCATGGTTTTGAACTCCTGGTTTTACACCTGTTCTAGAACATGCAGGGCTGTATCTCCTAGAAAGAGCCCTGCTTGCTCTCCTGCACTGGGGACATTGCTTTTTTTATGGCTATAGCTTGTTCCTCCCTAGGAAGGATTGTACTGCTTTCTCTGCAGAAAGGTAAAGTCTTCTCTGGAGACATCTGCCAGGAACCTTGGCCTTGTAGATGTTTCCAGTGTCACGCACCTCTGGTCCAGACCAAACAGTGTGAGGAGAACTGGCCTGCTGCATGGGTGTCTGAGGTTTGTGTCTTGGCCAGTGCAGACACAACAGCTGCAGGAATTAGGCACAGTGACGTGACTCTTCCTCAGTGCTGGATGGAAACAAAACAGGACATGAATGAAGCTCTGGCTCTGCAAACAAGCCTGGGAGCAAAAGCAATGCCCCCGGTGACCGTGTTTGCTGTGTACACAGCTAATTATAGGGACAGCTTTTCAGGAGCTTCATTATGTACACTGGGGAGTTTAATTCCCTCTGCACCTTCCAGAGCTCTGCGCCTAACCAACAACCTTGGGAGCCACAGGGCAGCCACAGGAAAAGCCTCCTTCTCCTCCAGTACTCTCTGGGACTTGGACAGCATGGACAGCCCCAGAGTGCTGCACTCCATATGCCCTGGGCACAGATGGCCGTGACAGTGGAGAGGAGTTGTCCCTTAATCCCTGTGCTCAAGGGCTTCCGTGATAGAGCTTTGGTGGGCTTAGCCACTGCGATGGGGCATCTGAGATGATAGAAACCAGAAGCAGAATCTTGTGGAGGAGCAATCTCCTGTTTGTGGTTTTATTTTGGGTTTTGTCCCCCACTGCATTATCTCTGACTTCAATTTGCGATGTACACGGCCCAGATGTGTTGAGCTGGCTGGGGAGGCTGGGTTGGTTTTCAAGGGGAGGGAGTGCTAGATGCAAACTGACAGAGGGCAGGATGAGGGGGTTCCCTTTCTCCTCAGTGTTGTGGATGTACTGTGGTGTGGGAACCCCCGCTCTGCAGCAGCTGCTGAACTCTAGGGGCATTCAAAATAACTCAGATAGCAGCTGAGCCTGCCTGACAACAAACTGAGGCTGCAGAGGCATGTGAGATCCACCATCTTCATGCCAGGGAACAGGGAATTGGGTTGCACTGTGGAAGATGAAACTTCACATTTATCACTTGGGAGAAAATATAAGGAAGCTTCCCAAAGCTGAGTACTTTAAAGATCTGGAGATCCAGAAAGGGGACTAACATTTTTGTATTCCCCCACCCTGAACTGCTGTGCATGACATAACATCAGATGTTCCTTAGAGGTGAAGTCTGGGTCCCAGAGAGACTCCCCACATACCCTACTCAGCCAGAAAACAGCTGCCAGCTCCTAGTGACACCATTCAGCTCTCTTGGATGCTTGTACTTGCAAGTGCCTTGGGAATGAAGAGGTTTATGGTACCACCTTACAGGTTGGTGGGGTGTTTCCCCATGCAGAGTTCAGCATTTCTCCTGGGTACACATACACCTTAGCAGTCTGAGTGAGGGATACCACTGGGCAGCAATAGACCTGAGGCATGCGTTAGTGCTGCAAGCTGCTGCTCTTCTGTCCTGAGGTGCACAGGGCAAGGCTCAAGACTCTCTTGCTTTTAGCCTCCTCTTTTCCAGCAGCTGATACAGTGTTATCTTCAGGTAAATTATACTGAATATTTATTGGGCAAAGCTATTTGTAGAAGGGGCATTTCAACATTATACATGTAGTGCATCAACTGTTGGGTTTGCCATCTCTGCTCACTTCCGTCCCCGAGCACAAAATCTGCCTCCTCCCTTTGGGTAGTGTGGGCCTGAACCGAAGTCTGAATGCAAGGATGGAATGGAGACAAAGGAACTGGACCTCTGAACTAGCTCCCATCTGCTGCATGTTGAACCAAGGCTTTCAATATGAACATCTCTGTGCCTCAGCTTTGCTACTCAAACCCCCCTGAGGGGTCTGGCCAAGACATGGGGAGACTGGCCAGCACGTGAAGGCCCAGAATGACCTTTGCACCTACCCTGTAGAAGAGGAGCAGGTTCTGGCCTCTGCATGTAAGTCTATCTGGTCAGGATTGCTCCTGCTCTCAGTGGTGCCTGGGAGATGCTGAGAGGCCTCTGACTGCCAGCACAAAGGGAAGCGACACCTCCCAGGGCTCGCTGCCCTGATGCCCCTGCCCCATAACCGCCTGCCTTTCTTCTAGGGACTGTGCTAGGCAACCCAGCCCTGCCAGCTTCGAATAAAAACCTTAAAAATCTTTCTGTTTTATATCAGAACATCTGTCACAGGATAAACTTAACGGTGCTCAAGTCAGATCCCATCTCAGCACCGAGCTGGACCTGAGCTCCCAGGATGGGGAGGAGATGATGAAGATCTAGCATAAGACATGGTAGGAACTGTTCTCTTCCTTATAATAAAAGGAAGAAGGGCAAGGCTGTCTGACACCTCTGCTCATCCAGAAGGAAGCTGAATCATTAAATCCGGGAAGCAACAGTAGAAGCAAATCCTTTCTTGCAGGTGGACAGACCGCAGGGCTTAGTCACTCTGCACCTCCGCACAGGATGACTTCCCCTCGTTACCGCTAATGGCAGCCCATGGGCTGGGGAAGAGGTGGGGGCAGTTGACACAGGAGGGGAAAATATTGTCTGAAGGATGTGACTGGGGAAGTGGTTTGCAGGAGCGTGAAAGACAGCAGGGAAGAGCCAGAGGCTGGTCTGAGAGGAGGAAAGGACATGCCCGGGGGGGTGATGTGGCCAGGGACAGGCAAGAGTCAGTGAGAGAAAGTGCTGGGTGGGTACCACAGGGAGCTGATAATGACGGAGAAGAGAATATAGCAGTGTTTTTCCTGGAGCTGTGAATCAAGTGCTGTTTTGACTCATTTTTGGCTCAGTCACTAAGAAAACTTCAGAGGAATATTCACAGTGGAAAAACCTTCAAAGCCAGAAGATGCACATGGAAGAACAAAATACTCATTCTCCCCTTTTAATTTCTCCCTTATCTGTTAATGTACCTGCAAATCCAGGCAGGCAGGCTAGTCTCAAGAGCTACAAAGCAGCACATCTCTCCAGGCTAGAGGAAAGGCCCATAGACAACTATTCAATGGAATAATCATGCCAACAGAAACTCTTCATCTGTTTTCTTATCCACTGAATAATACAGGGCTGTATGCCCAAAAGATTGTGTTTTAAAATAAAGACGTGATACTTTCAGTATAAATCTGTTGTGCTCTGAGTATACTTTGGCATTTTGGAATTCAATGTGGGTGTTGACCCCAGGCTATTTCATGACTTCCCGTTGTAATCAAGATGTTATTTTCCTTGGCCAATTATTTCTGCTCTTTGGCTGAGGAATCGAAGAGGCAGACAGTAACTTACCCAGACAGTTGAAGAAGCCTGTGGGCCTAGCTGGAGAGACAACCCAGATCTTCTGCATCCAGATCTCTTGAGTCTTAGCCACGTGGCCACACTTTCTTTTCCCCCTCCATCTTCATGTAATGCCCAATGGCTATTTTTTAAATTAAAATGGCAGGGGTTTTTTTTTGCCATGAATCAAAGGCTGCTTTGTTTGGTTGTTCTGGTTTGGCACCAGAAGCTGAACAGTTCTGGATCACGGCTTTCTCTCTCCATCTCTCCTTCCTTGCAAATAAGAGCTTTCGTCCTGGAGCAACTACCTTATCCTTGTGGAGGCCAATGGGGAGCGTGCTCCCTTACCATGTGGCTTTCTCAATGCAATTCCAGTGCTCTCCCAGATCCCTGGGCATCCTGGATTTCAGACCCTATCTTGCAGCAATGTTTACAGGCTTTCTCTTCTGTTGAGATTCTGGCAGTAAAGAAAATACTTTACTAAAATGAGATTAGGAAGATATGTTTGCATGTTCAATGTTTTACAATTATTTAAATGTTATTTAAGAAGAGCTATGGCAGCTTAGAGGCAAATGTGAATGAGTCCCTGTTTAGTATATTCTAGTCTTGGCATACAGTAGCCACAGTGTTCTTCAGGTGTCTCCACCCGCACCGGCGTGGGGTCCTCCACAGGCTGTAGATGGGATCTTGGCTCCCAGTCATCATCCATGGGCTGCAGACTGTGGGGGCACAGCCTGCTTCACCATGGTCTTCTCCACAGGCTGTAGGAGAATCTCGCTCTTCAGCACCTGGAGCGCCTCATCTCCATCCCCATCCTTTCTTCCCTGCCCTTGGTGTCCGCAGAGTTTTTTACATCTTCTCACTCCCTTCTCTGGTGGCAAAAGGTGGCTGCTGGCAGGGTTGTTTTCTTCTGAAATGTGATTCCCAGGGACACTGTGACCACCGCTGATGGGCTCGGCTTTGGTCAGCAATGACTCCGGCCTTGATTCGGCTGATGTTTACTCTCTGGGGCCTGCAGCAAGCTTCTAGCTGCTTCTTGCAGAAGCCACCCCTCAAGCCCTGCTCTTCTCCACCAGAACCCAGCCATGCAAAACTGCAACAGCTATTTCTCATACTATAACTGAGATAGTGATGCTTGGGTCAAAGGATCAGCCACCTTTAAACGGTTGTCTGTCTTCTTTTCACATCTCTCTCCTGTCACTCAGGAGACTGGATGCTGAAGCAGTTAATGAGTCTTCCTACTGCTTCCATCTTGCAGCTTCCTAGCATGGAAACAACATGTCTTTGGTGTCTCTCCTGTGCCCTGATCACTCACTGCCATTGAACAGAGATACAAAGCACTCTGGAAAGATCCAGAGAAGGGGCAGGAGTAAGTGGGACCTAACAATCATCCCTTTATGTCTGTCCTCGGGATCCTAAACCAGGGACTCTTCCTTCTGCTTTGCTGTCTGCTCAGCAGCGTGGAGACTTTCAAGGGCACAAAACACTCCACGTGGCCCCTCTCAGACTCCATGATAGGGCTGCCACTAGCTACCCTCTCCTTCCCCCACACTGGCTCCCTGTCTCTGCACAAGTGACAGGCCCTCTGACCCTTGCTATGGTTTTATTTCTCTTTATATCCATCCCATGCTCTGGAGGCACCTCTGTCTAAAACACAACCCTGCTGCTCCCAAGGGGAGGTGCCTGACACATTGCACGTGCTCCAGGCACTCCTTTTAAAAAAGAACAAATATTCCCCACAAAGGGAGAACAACGAGAACCCACCAGGCCCCCTCCATCAGAGTGGTAATGATGCAAGACTTCAGGGACAGGAGGGAACGGATTAGCTGTCTTGCCTTGGAGGCCTTGTTCACCCCAACGTTCCTATTTGGTCTCTGAGGCCTGCAACTGGTATTTCAGTGGAGTCCTTGCCAGTTCTGGCTCTGTGGTCTAGGACAATAAAACTCTTCTTTAAATAATAAAGATAACTGTATCCAGGACATTTAGAACGTGAGCAACTGCTTTACTGGCATTTCACATGACAGGGCGGGATTATTTCTGTGGCTGTTCCTATGGAAATGAGGTGGTTTGTGCGTCTGCTTCTCCTGTCCCCCCTTCCAAATGCTCAAACACACCTGACTGCAAGGCAGTGGTTTCTAAGGTACTACAGTGCTGCTGGTTTTGTGAGACTGGGTGTTGGGCAGAGGATTAAAGTCCCAAAACCTGCATTGTTAGCTTTGTTATGCCAGGGGTACTGTGGTCCTGCTCACATCATGTTCTCGCATCCTTGCTGGGACCCTCAAACCCCTAAGATAAACTGCCTGGGAGTCGCTCCTTGCCCATTGCCTTGAATGGCACCGATGTTCTCCAACTCACCTCTGTGCCCCTTCCTGAAAACTGAGGCTACAGTGTTTGCTTTGATTTGGGCTGGGGTTAGCTGAATGTCTGTCCTTGTGCTGGGGATTCATCCAGCGTGCAAAACCAAAGCCCCTGAAGTGGTTGACGCTATTTCTAGCTGCAGCAATCAGCCAGAGGCTTGGCTCTGGTTTGTTTATGTTTTAATATATTAAATTAGTCTCTGTGAATTTCTCTGTGACAGACAGACATGCCATGGATGGGAGGTGTGTGTAGGAGGGGGCTCTGTTTCTGAACAAGCACCTTCCTCCCCTGTTTCTGCCCCAGTCCCACCACCCACTTCGCAAATTCCCAGGGAACTTGTTCTTCAGGTCACTGGCAAAAGTAGAAAAGCTTCCCACTAACTGGAGGGAGGAGGGGGCTGGGAGGAATGGCAAGGTTATCTGCCCCAAAATGCTCCCAAATGGAGGGTGAAGACAACAGGGTCCTGAGATGGTCCCCTTGGGTTGTTTCCTTGTTGGTTATATAGCTACTTTTGGCAGCTTCTTTGCTCTATTATTTGGATTAGCTTGTGTATGGTCCCCCTGCCCGTCTCCCCAGCAGCTGGGACCCCTCTCCATGATGCACCCTTGGCCGTGGCACCCTCCTGCAGGGTCTTCCTTGGGCCGAACAGGGGCTGAAGCAGGTGGGAGGTTGCAGTGCTGTCTCTGTGGTGGAGGGAACAGGCAGCCTGGAGAAAGGGATAGGGCTGGTGCCACTGTGTGTGCTGTTGGCCAATTGGGGCAAAGATGGAGAAGAAAGGGAGCAGAGAAGGATGAGAAGATCTGAGGCTGACTGTCAACTGTGTTTTTATAGCTGCTGTTTTTCATCTCCATGGCTGGAGCATGGTGGACAAATGCAGAGTGAGGAGCCTGATCCCTTGTTGCACTGTGGCTCCCTGCAGCTTTGGAAGCCCAGTCCTGGAGTCAGCACCTGTCATAGGCTTAACTTCACCGTCATCACCATCAACCCTAAAGACAGAAAAGGGCTGGAGGTACAACCTGGGTGACCCTCTGCCTTTTGATTCGCTTTGTGGACAGGCAGGCAGATCAGGTAAAAGAAATGCTTGCTCAGGAGGACAGACACATAAGCATGCAGCTACTCTGGGAGAAGCAGCTGAGCGAGCGGTGAGGGGGTGCAGGGGATCAGCAATGTGACAGCTGGGGCAGGACCCCTCACACCCAATAGCTGGATGCAGGTCATGGGCCCATCTGTTCTGCAGGCTGGGGTGGGTGAGCTGATCACTGTAGCTCATGTTAATGTCCTTGACTTGACCAGAACTGCTGATCTGGACAGTTTTGTGTTTGCTGCAAACAGGAGGTCACTGCTGGGTCTGTCCTCCTTCCTTCCACCCTGGGAATGAAGCTAGCCTTAGCCAGGGGAATGGCCCTGCTGCTGCCAGCAGCCTTCAGTCTTCTGATCACAGTTCCTTTCCCTCTGAGACCTTGAAATGGGGATTTAGATTTAGCTAATTGATTGGAATCCAGGTTTTCTGCTACCTGTTCAGGCCCACAAGGATATTTTGTTACTTCATTCCTATTTAGCAACTTAATTTCCAAAACAATCAAATCCTGGTGGTGTTCAGACAGGTGTGAGGTAGCTTGCAGTGGTCATCTCTACGTGATGGCTTTTAAAACAAAGTCCCTGTGCCCTTTTCCCTTGCCTTCCTGATCCCACTTTTCTCCACTGCGACTGCTGGACAACATCTCAGACGTTGGGGGCTTCATGTCAGCGCAGGAGCAGAAGCAGAAGCAACCCTTCCTGAGGCCCAGCGGCTTTTCAGGGAGCTGGCAGGGTTCAGCAGACAGCAGGAATGAAGGGCAGCAGCTGCCAGGCAGGCAGGGATGGGCAGGAAACAGCCTCAGCAGCAAGCCAGCAGGAGCCTTCTTCTCAGGAGCAGCTTAAAGTCAGCTTTGTGCCTCAGTGCTGCATTACATGGAGGAGGTTGAAACCTGACCAAAGCAATCACGGGTGTTTGCTTTCAGGCAGGAGAGAAGGACCTAAAGCCAAGCTCTCAGCTGTCATTCCAGGCTTGCCCATCTCTCTCTTCAGTGCCTGTGCAGAGCTCCTCGTAACACTCCTACTGCTGTTTTACTATGTTGCCCTGCTCTGGAAGCACAAACCCACTGTCATAAATTATTTTCTTATGTTCTATCTCAAGATCTCCCTAGCTGGGGTATGAGGAAAACAGATTTCTGTTTAGCAGCCCTGCTCCTGCAATAGCTGCTGGGGGTCAGCAACTGACTATCGTGAGAGTGGTAGTACAGAGGGAACCAGAGAGATCAGATAATGCAGAAGAGCTCCAGGGGCTGAAAAAGTGGTTGAACTTAACATCCGAGCCTTTGGGACACCTGTGTATCATCTGCTGTCACCAAGCCCCAGGCTTGGGAAGGTCAGGCAGTGATAAGGGGGTCCTTGGCAGAGGAAGGTGCTCCTGATACATAGGCCTCCTGCTAGCAAAAGGACAGGCACGTAACCACACGTCTCTCCCTTCTGGGGCTTGTGCAGCACTTGGCACAAACAGGACCTTGCTCCTAATGGGGGGTTGTAATGAAAAGACTGTCCTGACTGTAGTCCTTACAGGAGTTAGCTGTTCATGTCAGGTGTACACTCAGGTCTCAAAATAGGCAGGGGTGCTCTTAGTGAGTATGTCTTATTTTCTGAGTATTATTGGTACTTTATTTTTTGGGTCTTCCAGCAGATTCACTAGTGAAATGACCATCAAGAAAGACAGGCACATCCCTCAAAGAGCTGAAGTGACAGGCCGAGTAACATGGGGGGAAGGCTTGTTTTACAGATGTGTACAGATGTTTGGTAAATAATATTTGCACAGCAGAGATTCTCGTACAATGTCTGCTTTGGGAAAATGTATGGTATTAAACAATGTCCTCATTAATCTTGGGCTTAGTTAGGCAGCAGGGTTGTAAATGCTGGTGTCTCCAACATGTGACTCATACAGCCTATTTTGCTGATAAATGTACAGCAACATTTTCCAGTGCAGGCATGGCTGTAGGTGGGAGACTGTGAGAAGAGAAATCCCAAATAATACAGCCCAATGGGAGCCAGGAAGTATTGTAAACAGATCCTATTATTAGATCAGACAGGAAATAACATCAGTTAAAGCCCAGGAAAGGCAAAAGTATCTTTGTCACTAGAGTCATTAAAGAAAGGACCTGCACTGGAAAAAGCTCTATGCAACTTCTAGGACTGATATATGCTATAAGTTGTATGTTTAATGTTATGTGATTTTTTTTCACATTCATTAAGTCTTAAAACGCCATCCGTTATCATGTATGGAGAGAAAAAAGGGCAGATAATTTCAGCACAGCAGACCCCAACCAATGTTGAAGCCAGGTAAGGGAGGATGTTGACTCCAAGAATGTCACCTCATGCCTGCAAGTGATGGTGCCTTGCTCTTTTTCTTGTAACCTCTCCTGGGTTTCCTCCCAGTGTCTGGCTAAAAGGCCCATGAACCAAAATTGAAAGAGCTTTGAAAGAAGCTTCTTACCACACAGACCACTGTCAAAGCTGCAGAATGATGTGAGATGGTGTTCGATTAAGACTTTTACATATTGAGGACATCAGAAAAAGTCTTCACATTACCTTTTGATACTTCATTTTGTAGTAAATACTGTGGCAGTATAGGAATAGCAGAGGTCAATGTGAGATGCTGTAGAAAGGTTATTTTAGTTTAAGTCACTCTGACTTCAGTTGCTCAGACTAACATGCTCATGACCACATATCCACAAACATCAGGATGCATTTGTTCATAGTATTTGGTTTTCTTGCAATCACATAGAAGAGTCAAGGCACGGGCTCTGAAGTCCTCATCATGTCTTCTGGGTTTCTCTTAGTTTGACAACCATACCCTTATTTAAGACACTTCTTTTGTGTCCTTCAGGGGCTAGCAGTGACTACGGTCTTTTGTCTCTCCATTTTTTCCCACCTCTGTGTATCATTAGGTCTCATAGTCTTTTGTTTTCTCCTCTAGGCATCTTATGGCTCAATCTTGTTCTTTTTTTTGTTGTGTTTTTTGGGTTTTTTTTTAAACTTCCTGTGAAGACAGGCTGAGAGAGTTGGGCTTGTTCAGCCTGGAGAAGAGAAGGCTCCGGGGGGACCTTACAGCAGCCTTCCAGTACCTGAAAGGTGCTTATAGGAAAGCTGGGCAAGAACTGTTCATGAGGCCATGTAGCAGTAGGACAAGAGGTAACAGTTTTAAACTAGAAAAGGGGAGATTTAGGTTGGATGTTAGGAAAAAATTCTTCACTATGAGGGTGATGGATCACTGGAACAGGTTGCCCAGAGAGGTGGTGGAGGCCCCTTCCCTGGAGATATTTAAGGTCAGGCTTGATGGGGCTCTGAGCAACCCAGTCTAGTGAAGATGTCCCTGCTCACTACAGGGGGTTTGGACCAGATGGTCTTTAAAGGTCTCTTCCAGCCTAACACATTCTATGATTCTATGATCTTAACACCATCATCTCTACTGGTTTGAATTTTTCCTTTCATTAGGTTTAGGTGTAGTCTATCCCTTATGTTAGGACATATCTTATTTTAAACTGTGCTTTGTTTTTCCCAGTCTGGATGTTGAGAGGATTTGTTTGTCAATATACTGGAATCTTAATGATCTATTCATCTAGGTGCCATTAATATGTGCTGGTTTTGCAGCCCTTCTTATGCCTTTCTTCCCAGTGCTTCTGTGTTTAGACATCTCTGTTTTTCTCCATTTGTACTGTTCTTACTGGGGTTTATAATTTAAAGGAAATATGAACGCTAATGACGAAGACACCCCTGATAAAGTGGTGACTTCTGGAGTCTAGTGCCATTTAAGAAAGAAGGAAAACTTGAAAACAATAACAATTGAACTATCTTACCTTCTGCCTTTAAAATTATTTTCTGCTTTAGAAGAACATAAATTTTCTTGATGAAAAGAAATAATTGTTAAATTCAATGCAAATAAGAAATGTATATGTATCCAAAGAGCATATGATTAGTGTGTGAAATTCATGTATTAAGGAAGGGCATCAAGTTGAATAACTTGGCTAGCATGTGATGTTAGAAACATTAATATAATTTGTAGCTACACACAGGAAGATAAGAGTAATCAGATTTCATGCTTCAAAGAATGTCTTTATTCTCACTGCAAAGAACATTTCACAATTAACTGGGTATCATGCATCTCCTCCCACCCCCTGGCCTTCCTTTGAACTCTATCAGATATTGACAACAAACACTAAGACCAGGGTCTTGATGTGACACAGAAAACGTTATTTACTGACTAAAGACAAAATTTATGATACAAGAGATACTGAACTGGGGATAGAAGAAAGAAACATATGTAACACTACAGGGATGCTTGTAAATATTTCAGTGGCCTTCTGCATTCAAGACAGTCAGAACAGAGATTTATGTCTTGGCTTTGCAAGGGCTGGCAGAGTTTGGACCTAAGATGCTATCTAAGTTTGTTGTTGAAAAACAGAGGCATTATTGTGAGTTTTTATTTACCAGATGTATGAGAAGACTGAAACCACAGCTACTTTCTTATCACTCTGCCTGTCTGGACAGGAAATAAGGAGGGTAAATCTCATCTGATCCCAAAGAATGAATCAGATCAGGACATTTTTGTGCTCGTGTGGTGAAGCAAGGGGGCTGGGGGTGGAAAAGGAAGAGATATTTCTCCTCCCCTTTCCCATAAGAGTGCAACCCAGAAGCACGCTCTGTTTTTATAGTCAGAGGTCAATCTTTTTGCTTGCTCAGTTTTTCATAGAATACTTGAAATACAAGCAATTCTAGGTACTTATATGGGCTATTTAATCCATACACAGGAGCTTCTGCCAATTTTTTCAATGTCCAAATAATATTAACATTATTCTTTCTCTTCCTTCCCAGACAGCAAGAGAAATAGGCTGATCAGTGCATGTGGACATGTGTGGGTGGGTGGATGTGAAGCCAAAGGAAGCGACAGAGTTAGCTCTTAGCCCTGAATGCTTTTGTTCCTTATTCAGTGAATTAAATAACCTTGGTCTGGCTTCTGTGAAATTTTAGTCCTCTGTGCTCATGAACTTCCCATTGCCAGTAATCTTTTTTCATTGTTTGAGCCAAACACAGCTGTTCTGGAAAGGCTTGGCCAGAGAAAGTCAGTCTTAAAGGTAATTCAGTGATATTGCATGGAGAGTTCTGAGTTCTTGAGTCAATGGCTTGAGCCAGACTCAATTTTTGCAGCAAGCTGAAATGAAGAGCAATGAGTTCACACTGAACTCTACTGCTGACCCCAAAAGCTCCTGCATTTATACACAGATTGTGATTTTTCCAGTACACTGGGCTTAATTTTGAGGTCTGGTGGATTACAAGGACTAACTTCAAGGATCACAATTCCATAGACAGTGACTGTGAGGTTGTGCCTGGCCACTAATCTCTGAATTTCAACAGATCAAATATTTGCCTCCAGCAACAGAATACAGTGGCTAAAAAAACTCCCCAATTTACCAACCAACCAAACAACCAACCAAGTGATCAAAGAAACCCCACCAGCTGGAAGCCTCTCCTTGTGGTCATGGCTAATGTGGAGATGGGCCCAAAGTCTACAGGACACTGAAGGTGAAAGAAGAATTGTTATCTCACCTTCTGGCTTTCATCATGGAGGAAGGATCAGGGCCTTGCCATGGTGTTTCATTTCAGTCCTTCTCCTTGGCAGCGTGACACTGAGCAACCAGTTGCCCCAGAGACCAGAGTGACACCCCTCAGGTTGAATGTGCAGGTGTGCTCCATATCAATGGGCAGAAGAAAGACACTGAAAGTGATCACGTAGGATGGAAATTCAGGTTTTCTAGAATGCACCCTGGCCAAAAACTTTGGAGATACATGAAAGAAAATAGCTGTTAGCTTGCATGGGAACCTGCCTTCTTCACAGGAGACTGATGCTAAGCTGGAAGCTTCAGACTGTGGTTGCTAAAATAGCTGTAAGACTATACATAGATTCAGTTTGTTAGAATAAGTTTTAGTTAGTAACAATGTGTATTTTCCCACTAGACACTTCTGTTTTTTCACAAAGCTGTGATGCTGGGGGGCAAAATTCTTCTCAGGGGAAAGGTGGAAAGAGATTTCAAAGATTTCAGAGATATGTATTCAAATGCTTTTTGGGGAAAAAAACCCACACATTTTTTATGAAATTCCTCTTTTCTTCCCACCCCACCACTGAAATGGAAATGAATGATTTCAGTTATTTTGAAACAAAACTGTTCCATTGCTGTATAACTATGTTTCTCCTGTTTCTGTGCTCCCTCTTGCTCTTACTTTTTGGAGCTTGTTTAATCCAGTTTTGAAATGTTTAAATCTGTGTTTTTCCCAGCTTGAGCTAGCCTTTGAACTAGTTTTATGGTTAATTTCGGGTAGCTGAGTGACTTTGCTGGCAGAGCTGACACACCTTCAGATATGTGTATCAAGTTCTTTAAATGTCTGAAATGTGCTCCGTTTATTTTTATTTCATAGTCTTTTGACTAGCTCCTGTGTTTAAAAAAAAAAACATCTCCCTTTCTAAAGCTTAGTGTCAGTATGCTAGTTTTCAGCACGATTTATTCCGTGAGGTTGTTGACTTTAATTATATTGTGGACACTGTTACTTAGTGTCTCAATTATACTTGCTTCTTGGATCAGGTCCTAGGTATTACTTAGGACTAAATGAAAAAGTAAAAATAAAGTCTTGTTTTCTCATGTGCTGTAGAACTAGTTGTTCCAAAAAGCACTTGTTTATCGTGTTGAGAAATCGCTGCCTAAGCCATGGACCATGTGGTGACTGACTAATTTACATCCTGAAACACAGGAGCAAGCTTGGAATAGTCTGTCCAGATTGGTAAATCCAGTTACTTGATACTCTGGGCAACCTGGGTTTGCCCATACCTGCTCCATTACAGAGCTGATGGGGTTTATTCCCTCACCTCGGTGCTCAGCAACTCTGCTGAAGCCTTCCTGGCATGAGCTGTACGCTCTGTGAGTGACACATGGATATGGATCATGCCCCTAGAAACACAGAAGCTGGAAATGGGTCTTCTACTAATCATGAGAGCTGTGGGCTCTGAAACAGCCCCCAGGGAAGTAATGGAAACAAAAGCCATTTACCAGTCCATTGTCTTGCCTGGAAAAGCCTTGTGGATAACACAGGGAAGGACAGGCTCGGTGGCTCTCACAGGCTATGGTGAAAAGGTCTGTCATTTTGAAGGTGACTGCAAATCACCAGGCCTTTTTGGTCCTTATCTACACCATGAACATGGATGACCTCAGCCATACAGAGCACTCCTGCTGAGGTCTCATTGGTACCTCATCCAGCAGCACTAGCAGGTGCCCATATCTGCAGGCAGGTTCTCAGTAGACATCTCAGAGTCAGTTTTCTGTGATCACTTATGATTCTTGGGTCACAGTTGTTCCTTTTGTTCCCTTGTTACTTCTATCTGATAAGCTCTTATTTTACACAGGAATTCTTACAGCTAATGGCTGCAGAAGATTTTGAATTTGCACCATTGCATATGATCCTGCTTCTGTTACTCCAGCTTTCAAGGTCATCCTTTTCCTCCTGTCTGAGCTCTCAGGCCACCCTTCCACTGATGTTGATTTCTTGCTTTGTGTTATCAATACACTTCCTCAACGAGTGTCCCCTCTTTAAGCCAGTCAGTAGCAGAAGTATTAGATACAAGTAGTCCTGAGATAAATTAAATTAGTACTTTCTCAACATTTCTCTTTACACTGCTCAAGTTTCTGCCCCATTTGTCTGGTTCCTTAACAACTCCCAGTTTTTGCTTTAAAGCCCATGTTCTCCAACTTAACTGAAAACTTGCCAGATGTCACTGGAGCCAAAGCTTTTCCAATATTTAGGTAGATGAGGACAATCAGACCTACTGGGTCATTATGTCTTCCAGGGTTTGGCATGTCACAGAGCTGAATATTCAGCTGTCCCTGAAGGGTGGTAAAAGAGAGCAAGAAATGTCCTCTTTGCACTGCTTTTCAAAGGTGGCTCATGACTATGTGCCTTATACCTCGAGGACAGCTCAGGGTATCTGTTCTGAGGCTCTGAGCTGCTTATACAAAGACACTCATAATGTGGTACCTTTTATTTCACAGGTCAGCCTGAACTTGCCCCAGACTCGTCGAGCACTGTAGGAGCTAAACTTGGCCCTTCACTGTTCTTCAGGAACCATGCAGAAAAACAGAGCTCAAAAATGCATGTGTTAGTTGTAAGTTGACAAGGTGTCTTATAAAAGTGCATCAAATGCCACCTCTGTACCAATGGTTTGGTGGTTCTTTAACTCCACAGTTACCATTTTCTTTTTGTGATCAAGGCTGTAAGTCAGGCCACCACACACTTGGTCTTTTCCTGGATCAGGGAAGCTACACTCAGCAGCTGTTTCGTTAGTGAACAGATGTGATGGGTCTTCTTCCTCAGCTTCCTGAGCCTCTGATTCTGCAGCTGGTCATCCCCCACATCTCACCTCTGCTGAGCTCGGTCTCTCAGGCTGTGACTACCCTTGCTTGAGGACTGGACTTGCCAGTGCTCATGCTGAGCTTGTACCAGGTGTGGATCTCTGCTGAGCGAGGTAGCGCTGTTGTGGGTCGGTAATTACATGGGTTCAGCATCCCAGCATGTTGCATGTGTGCTCTTGGCTTGAGTTCAGGCAGGACCAATAGCCTACCCAGCAGGCATATGCCCTGGATTGTCCAGCACAGCTGCGGGTCTGGTGTGAGCAGCAAGTGTGCATCTCAGGGGCTTGGGTGTGTGTAAGCCAGCTCTTTGCCTCCTAGGGTTCAACACTCTTGGAAGCTGCAGAGCTGCCTCCAAAGGGAGACAACTTTGTTACGTGAGTTTCCAGTCTGACACTATGCTGCTATCAGGAGGGGGGATTCAGACAGTTGCAAAAGGAACATGGAAGGAGATGGGAGACCTCCTGGCCTGCTACCTGTGGAAGAGCAGGTCCCCTGGCCAGCAGCGTGGCTCTGGTTAAAGCACAGCCAGGGAAGGGAGGGGTAGAGAAGGAGGGGTCCAGCTGCAGAGGAGGAGACTGATGTTTGTCCTGAGACTTCTGTCCACTCGCTGTTCTTGGTCACAGAAAGGCAGCCTGGATCTGGCTGTGCTTCCAGTAGCCCCTGGTGTTTGCTCTGGCTCACTCCTCTCCCTCTTGGCTCAGTTCCGGGAGGTTACTGGTTTCCTGGCTGTGGGCAGAAGGTGTTTTTGACGGAGAAGGTGGTAGCCTGGGGGTGGATCGTGAGTGGGAGACAGAAGAGGGGAGGAGTCACTGATCAATACTAATAAATAAAAGGCCCCTTTTCTCCAGTCCAGAGTCCAGGACGCTGGGAGAGCTGCCCCCTCAGAGGAGAGCTGCAGGCTGGCCGGGAAGCGACAGCTTAGTGAGTATGCAGGGACCGCCTTGCTTTTCCTGGATGGCTGCTCGTTATTAACGCCTCACCGGTGCTTCACAGCTGCAGAATGTTAGTTGCTGCCGAGTGGGTAACGTTGTGATTCTCTGCTCCAGCAGGAGACAGAGGCCTGAGGGCTGCTTTTCTCGTCTCCCCTTTATTTGGGGCACTGTGGAGATTCCCCTGGAATTTGTAGGCAATTCATTTTAGCCCTTCTTTCTGCATTTCTAACCAGTGGCTGCTGATAGAAAGCAAGCAAGGGGGATTGGGCTCACTGTGCTGTGTGGTGTGCTACCTCCAGGGCTGGGGAGGGGAGATGTGTGCTGGAGAAGTATGGAGTGCAGAGGCAGTAGGAAGGAGATGTAATTTTGCAGGGGAAAGTGTTCCCCGAAAGAGATTTGTTGGTATAAGGTTGTGTAGCCAGCATGTTTATTCATCCCTTGGAAGATGCATTGCCTCTGTGGTGAAAAGTGAAACATTTGGGTTACAGTGCTGTTTGTGGCTCTTCTGCTGTGGTTGATGGCAGGGGATGCTCTAGGCATTCTGGGATCAGAGTCCTCTGAAATGGGAGCAGAGTCTTCCAGGGAACAGAGGGCTCTGCCTGGAGCGAAGATAGATAAATAGAGGGTTTGGATGGAAAATGCACCAGTGTTTCCTGCTGTGCACTCTCATCTTCATTCCAAAGTACTCCCAGCACCTTCCTCTCTGTGCCTCACTGCTTTCATGCTGGGCTTTTACTTTCAGCCTCTCCCTTAAGCTTCCCTTTCTTGGCAGCTCCCATGTACAAGACATCATGAAACCTATAAAGTCCGCACTTAACACTCAGTCCAAAGCTGTGGGCTCTAGGGAATGCAAACAATCCTGGAGCAGAGAGTTCCCTTAAAGAAACCAGAGTGGCAGCGCATGGAAGGATATCAGAAAAGCCTCAGTTCTCCTCTGACCTTGTGTCTATAGCAGACTTCTGGCTTTTTCCCCAGGACAGCCTGGTTTTCCTTCTCCCCTCTGGCTGAGCACTGAACAGGCAGGACATGTGTAGTATGGGGGCCACTGATGGTGCAGGACTAAGCTGCTGTCTGCATGAGGTGGGATAATGGGGAAGACTTCTCTTTGGTCTGCACCCAGAGTGCACTCATTTTGCATCCTCTCAGTGAGAAATACTGACACCTGCATGTACACGTGGACAAAATAGGTGGTCACCACAGCTTGGATCAGACATAGCAATGGTTACTGTGCTCTAGGCTCATCCCCAGGCAGTGTGCATGGTCCCAGCCCCACCACTGCCATGAGGAGGGCTGGCAGGCACTGGGTACCAACCTTCCCTCCCTGCCTTGCCTCTGCTCCCCTTTGCTTTTCACCCAGCAGGGATGGCCATCTCTGTAACTCCTTCTTTCTGTTCTCATTGTCTCCTACTGGGCCACAGAGCTGGATGGGGGGAACACCCCATCTTTTGTGCATCACTGTGGTTCATGGCATTAGTCTGAGGCGAGCTCTTTAGGTGCTGGAAAGGTAGTGGTCCGAAAGACTGCTGGCCTCTGAGATTCTTCCTAGCTGAAAAGCTTTGGTTTGACTTCTAGCTTTGGTGCCCAGTGGGACAGAGAGGAGTGCAGAGAGGAGACAGTCCTAAAAGTTGGTCACTTTTACCTTCACCAAGGTGGTGTCCTTTGGGCTGGAAGAGCAGTGTAGGGTCAGGACCACAGTCAGGACCTCCAGTTCTGGGTGCTGCTGTCATCTCAATGCAAAAATTATGATTCCTTCAGCAGAAGGGATCCTTCCAGGTCACTGATTTTCACTTGTGGAGCAGTAAAGTCAGAGAGGGGAAGGGGCAATAGACTTGGGTTCCTCCTCTGATGACTGGCAGTCTGGGACTGCAGCAAGGGCCATCTGGAGGGAGGGGGTACAAGTATGAAGGAATTACTTAAAGCCTCATTCTCCATGTGTCCATCATCAAAACTGACAGAACAGTCTGGGATGGGTGTTTCCAGACAGGGGATGGCAAGGGCAAAGAGGGCAGATCAAAGGAAAAATTGGAAAGGCAAACATTTACATTTGGGATCAGCACACACCTCTCCCTCCGGGCCCCCGGCAGCTCCTGGAATTCCTTCCACTTGCGCAGGCCAGCTTTTCTGAGTATGGAGTGCTAGTGACATGCTTGCTTGTGAATTATGGCCCCCAGCTCTGAACTGGGAGAGGAAGGGGGCATGCCCCCTCCTTCCCAAAACTTGATTCAGTTTGGTAATAGAGGACGTTTTGTAACGGCTCCGTAAAGAATGTGTACCAGTCAGTCTTCCCCAGGCTCTATCATGGGGCCCATCCTGTCTCTGTTTTCATAATAAACATTCCACCACTAATTTTGCAGGCAGCCCAGGATCTCCAGCTGCCCTCAGGGGGTGAAGAGAGACACAGCAAGAGAGACAGAGTGAGAGATTCCTCCCTGCGCTGGCACGATGCGCACTCTCATCATCCTTACGCTCCTGACTGTCTTGGTGATGGTTGCTACTTGCTATGGTAGGTGACCATTTTTGCTGGGTAGAGAGAGAACTCCAGACCTGTAGATATCTTTGGGTCTAATCAGATGGTTTTTTTAATTCAATTTTCTGTCTCTTTTCCCATTACTTTTATCTCTTGCCTGCTTTCCTGTCCTTGTGTCAGATCCTCCTAGTCCTGTTCCAGAGCTGTCAGCTCCAGATATTGTGATTTGTGGTCCAGGATGCTTCACCCCTTCCTCTTTCACAGTATCATTAAGGTTGGGAAAGACCTCCAAGATCATCTAGTCCAACCGTCCCCCTACCACCTATATTGCTAATTAAACTGTGTCCCTAATTACCTCATCCAACCCTTCCTAACCTCACAAACTGCTCCTCTTTCTGCCCCTCTGTGGTATAGCCTGCAATAAGAGTTCCTATTCTTAATTATTCCTTGTGAATGGGGATGTTTCCCTTTCTCCTCTTGTAATATCAGCCCCCTTTTCCCATGAGGTGCACAGTTCCATACTGATGGAATTAAGATGCTGTTTCATGTTGCAAGTACAGCTCACTGTGCTAGTCCATTCCCTAAGCACATGTTCAGGCTTTGAAGGTAAGCAGGTATCACATCCACTGTAGTGTCAGGAACACAAAGGTGAAGAACTATGCTTGAGAATCACACGCTGGAAGACCAAGCATGAACCTTGAAGTCCTAGCTAAGACATGAGGCAGCTCCATTCTAAACTCCTGAACACCCTAAACTCCTCACACCACTGATCCCTTTCTCTTCCTTTCAAACAGGTGCCTTAAAAACTGATTTCAGTGATGGGAAGGGGTGTGTTCTATTGATCTGTGCTGTGTGAAAGACTGTGAATCCCATCAATACACTGTCTTACAACATGTTTTACTCTTTCTCTCCCCAGAGTCCCACGAGAGCATGGAATCCCATGAGTATCTCTGTAAGAGACTGCTTTACTCTTTTCTTGAATTTGAAGTGTGCTACAGACATCTCCAAGACCATTGCCTTGTACTTTACTATAGGGACTAAATAGGCAGAGCCACTCAGGCCAGGGAAATTGATCCATCCAGGTGATGGAGTTTCAGGATAAAAAGGGAGAGAGTTAAAAGAAGACTGCACATGTTTGGACACCAATGTATACTGCTGTTTTTCAAAGAATATAAGGAGAATTGGAAAACAAAGAGTCAGGAGCTTAGGTCCCTGCTGCATTCATCTAAAACAGGTTAAGTGACACCAGAAAAGGACATTGCTCAAACAGATCCGGGATGAGCATGGGAAGAGGTACTGCAGAAGCCAGTGGCACCATTTGTTCTCTCTTAAGTACAGGGAGAATCTTACTCTCTGTACCTTGCAAGAAGCAGGTGGGCTGTGTGGGCTGGAGAGACCCTTTGGCTGGAAGGGAGAGTTAGTGTCACAGGAAAAGCATGAAAGTTCAGAGAATCTCACTCTGGAACAAGCAATATCCTGGAAAGGTTAGAGAACAGATGGATTGAAACTAAAAAGCAATTAGATCATCTGGGAGAAGGACTTCACAAAGCAGCTAGTCAGAAGCACAGAGGCACTTGTAGGAGCCAATACCAAAACATGCACAGACCCCTGAACTCTTCAATAGGACTGTGATGTTTCTCAGAAAGGACAGAAGGGACCTTCAGGCAACTCAGTCCAAAACTGCCACAGACTGCTCAGTGACTACCTAACTTCGGAGGCAGATAGACTTAGACAGGCACTTCCTGGTTTTACCTGTAATTTCAAGATGCTTCTAGTTCTGTTGAGTGTGCCCAGACCTCCCATGGTCTGTGCAGCTTGGCACCTACGTTTTGGCCAAGGTCCAGTCACTCAGAGGGACTGTGGCAGAAAAATCACAGTGGCTTTCCCCTGGGCAGCTTGAGTAACAGCAGAGCAAGAGCAGCTCGTGCACTTCCATCCAGGCTGCACAAGGCAAAGGGAGAGCCTGTGCATGAACCAGCGGGGTGGACAGCAGGGAATATCTAAAGGTCCCAGGTTTCACTGCAGGTGGGAGGGTGGATGAGAAAGGCTGTTATAATAAATGTGGAAGCTAGCTTTTGTGGGGATCTGGCCTTGAAAAAGTGTCCATCTCCTCTGAACAACTTCTTGTCTTCTCAGATCCCTTCATCAACAGGAGAAGGGCCAATGACTTCATACAAGCTGACACGAGACTAGAAGCCATCTCTCAGGAGAGGTATGTTATGGCCTCAGGACACTAGGGATGGGAGTGGGGAGAGGCCTCTCCTTGCCAAGCACAGGCTCTTGGGATGGGTAGCAGCCATGGGGACTTCTTAGAAGCCTCAGCCTCTCTTTCAATGTGCCTGAAGTCCCCAACCCTGTGAGAAGCCAGACCTCAGATAGGAGGGAGTGAGTCCTTGTGTTCAAGAACATGTCATGTGTTGGGAAGGCTCGGCTTAATTCATCTGAAGGAAGCACCAACAGAATCAGAGAGAATCATTGTGGAGTGGCCAGAAAGGAAGCTCAGTTTGAAACCTTACTCTAGTCCTCAGATCTCAAGCAGAATCCACATGAGCTTTTCTAAATCAAAGGGGCATGTGGGGGCCTCCTCACCTCATCTGTAAAATGCAGATATAAGCAGTTTCGTGACTCAAGCAGGGCTTGTGAAAATAAAGCACAGAAATCAGGTTGTAGTGGGGTGTCAAGACAAACCTTTCCCACAGCATCAAGTGGCCCCCTGGCTCCACACTATCAGGTGCAGGATGTTCCAGATCTCTGTTTCATGCGTGGCTTTGACTCACCCCTGAAATAAAAGGTTACCCGAGGAAGCCAAATGGTCCTGCTGTAGTCACCTCACTTCCTGGGGTGCAGTGAACACAGAAGCTGGTGTGCTAAGATCTTGGTAGCAGGATGGTGGAATCTGGTGATGAGCCCTTAATCTCTGGGGGGGGGGGGGGGGGGGATTGTGAGGCAGGAAAGGGTTGCAGATGGATATTTAAGATGATAGCTCTTTACTCTTTATGTCTCCTACTTTTGCAGGATCAGGGAGCGTAATAAGGCACCCCAGGAACGTCAGAGGGAGATCTGTGAGGACTACTACCCCTGCGAACTGTATGCTTTCCGCCACGGCTATGGTGCTGCTTACAGGCACTATTTTGGGAGGAGGAGGACTAAATAAAGGATGACCTGTCCCCACCCTGGGGCCTGGAGCCCAGGGTATCCTCCCAAAAAATGCAATGGCTCTGAAATCTATTCAGTTGCTTGTGTCATGTATGTTATCCTGCGTGCTGCTTCTCTCCCATGTAGCCATGGATTCCAATACTGTGCTAATTAGCGCTGAGCTGACGTAGCAGAGATCAGATAGAGTTCATGATGTGGGTGTTTACTACACAATAAATTTCTGGTTTGATACCATCTTCTCCATGAGTCACAGTATTTGGGGGGGAGTTTTTTCCACAAAGAGGCTGAGTTTGTTTATCATAGAATGTGCAGATGATGGAAGAAAAAGTCACTACCTTGTAATCACATGAGTTTGAAAGGATCTGCAATGTTTTTTTGTTCCAGGATCTACAAGTGGCTTCCTTTAGAGATTGCTGGCAAATTTCAGTTCCCAGTTGTGGTGGTTTAGCCCTGGCTGGAGGCCAGATGCCCACCAAAGTCAGTCTATTACTCTCCTTCTTAGCTGGATGGGGAGAAAACATATATATTAAGAAGCTCAGGAGTCAAAATAAGGACAGGGAGAGGTCATTCCGTCATCAACGGTGTGGGCAAAGCAGACTCAACACAAAGTGAAGAATAGAAAAACTACTCTATTACACTACACTACAAAGAACAGTGAAGAAACCGGAGTTGAGAGTACGACCAGATCTTAAAACAAACGCAACTGCTGCTTAAAGAAACCGTCTCAGCAGCACAGCCTCACAAAACTGCAACACCAGTCTTAAGACATCTTGAAGTGGTGTGGTGTTCAGAAGACAGGGTGATAATGCACTTGAAAATGAAATCTGTGCTATCTTTCCTCTGTTGAGGAAGATATTTCAGAAAGCACCTGTTTAATCTAAAAATCAAAGGCAGGGCAGTAGTGACAGAAAAGAGCTGTAAATTGCACCTTTTCTATGCAGCTACCCTCAGGTTCTGACATAGGGTCCTCTTGTAGAAAGGAGTGTGTGATCTGGATGTGACTTGTATTTCCCTTTGTGCCTTTACTTCCATTTGGAATGATTCTGGTAGTGCTGGAGACCTGCAGGAATGAAAGGTGAAGGGGCACTCCATGTGGCTAATATTAAAACACAAGAAACCCAGTGCTTGGGGTTAAGCCCAACCTAAGTAACCCAGAACAATTGTATTTTATTGTTCATAACTCATGCAAAATGAAGATGTGGCTTGATCCTGTGCACAGGTTGCTGAGCAGCTCCCAGCCCATTGAGAAGTGATCATGACCTCTGTCAAGTTGTCACCAGCACACCTTGCAGAGCTCGTCCCCGGGCCAAGAGGCACCAGTGCTGACATGCCCAAGAGTTCAATACTGCTCCAAGCTGGTCAGTAGACACAGCAGCTTGGATACCCCTTGGTATGGGGTGTGTAGGAGATACTCTCTATCTCATCTCAGCACAGCTGGTTTCAATATTTGCATCCCCAGACATCCCCTGAAGTGGGAAAGATTCATGCATGGCATGTTATCAAAGGCTATGAGGTATGAAGTACCAGATTGTTGACTATTCTGTGAAATTAAGTGTAGAGCCAAATGTACCTGCCATATTAGAATCCTGTGTCTTCTTCCAAAATATGCTTCAAAGCTTTGCCAGCTTTGAAGGCGAACTGGAAAGAAATGTGATTTATTTATTGAAAACACTTCTGATAGGAAACTCCACCCTGACAATTGCTAAAGTTTTCTCCAAAGGAAAAAGTGAGAGATAAATGAGTTTAGGGAAAACATCCTTAAGGATGTCTATTTGCACCCACACTTGTTCTGCATGTTCTCAAGTAGGTGAATGTTATGATCATGAGCCAGAGCAAAACTTTCATACCCTAAAGTCAACACATCTGTAGTGTTTGGGTTTGACTTGACACTGTGACACTACCAAGAAGGCAGGAAGAGGACTAGTGCTGTCTGGATCTGTGTCCAGAATTATCTGGCAATTCCAACCTCCAGTTTACCAGTATAAATACTGGATAATACCGGAGATTTCTGTGGGATTTCATTAGTGTAAGCAACAACAAAGCACACTTAAGAAACTACATACTGGTTAGAAAGCTTGGGAAAAAGTTAGGAAGAGAAGTAAAGCTGCTTGGGTTACTAGAACTGTATGTTTATATTATTTCAAGTTTTCTTTTGGAATCATGACTTTCCTAGAATACAAATTATTTTTAGATACGTATTTATTTTTAAAGTGTTGCTCCTTAAGATACTTTTGCTGGAAGTCATTAGCATAAATATATTCAATCTTTCCTGAACTGTGGAAAAGTTAAATATTTTATTCTTCTTTTTAATTTTTTTTTTAATCCTGAAGTTTCTCTAAGTTAAAAGGCAGTGTTTCTAGGGACTGGCACAATCCCTAATGGCTCTGACTGCCTTTGGGAGCCTTTTAAGGTTTAGTTCTGTAACCTTTGGACATCGCTCCTGCATGTGGAGCTGAGGAGGACTGGAGGAAGATATGATCCATATGCTTTGTTTGATCCTCAGGTGGAGGAAGATGTGATCCATATGCTTTGTTTGGGATATGGCTTTGGAAACTTGGCTGGTGGGTTTGGGAAGTGGTGTTACTGATGGAGAGGCTGTAGAAGAGCCCACGCAGGGCTCTTGACATACCAGGCAACTGCAGCCACTCATGTCCTGAAGAACAAAACACTCTTGGAGTTTCAAGGTTTATTTGATTTTTAGACAAGAGAAACAAAGCCATTAGCCTTCATACTAGGAAGATTTCCAGAAGAAAAAAGAAAGACCTTCCTCCAAAGTAACCTCCAAAGATCCCAACAGCATAAAAATCTCAGCTCTCTGAAGTAGTTTGCTGAAACTGTCTGAATTAAAAAGCTACTGGTGTTTGCATGATGCAAACTGTTTCGTGGGTTTCTTTACCTTTCAGGGAATGGGTCAGGGTGGGGTAAGGAAAAAAGGTTACCATTGAGTTCAGTCTTATTTAATTTTCCACATGAGAGCCCCGTCACACAAAAAGAACTGGTCTACATCAGGGTGTGCTGGTCTCTCCCCTGGATTTCTGGCAAGAAGCTGAATGACTTCCAAGTTAATAACAAAACCGATATTTTATTATTTTTTTTTTCCAGCCCAGCTGTTTTTCTTCAACAGTCCAAATCAAAACCTCAGATAAAATCTTCTGGAAATGCCACAAATCCTCAGACAAATGTCCAAAAGTCAGCCAGGACCTGATATCTCCTGGCCCAAAGGACAGGATTTGTTTTGGAGCTCAGACACAGAAACACAAGCCAGAGCCCTCTTCTGTCCAGGCGATTACAGAATATAAACTGCTGCCCGAAAGCAAGTGCCGGAGAACTTCAGTAACCTCCAGGAAAGCTCTGAGGTTAAGGACACTAGTGCAGCCAAAGAAGACATGAGGAGTCTGCTGGCACTGCTGATCATGACTCTGGCCCTGGCAGTGCTCTGCTCTTGTGAGAAAGGTAAGGGGAAGTCTTCCCAGGAAGGCTCACCGGAGCACTGCTCAACCCTGCAGCTTGCCACCGGCCTCCCACGGTCTGGGAGAGACTCGTGGCTTCAGGGGGAGGCAGTGTGTGTGTGCTGACAGTCCTTGCATGGTTCCAGGCCTCTCGCTGAGAGACGGAGTGACGGATGGGAGAGGGCTTGAGGATAGACAACATCATCTCTTGCATTTAGCATTTGGGTGAACTGGCAAAAGTAAGGTGGATGTTGACTTTCGAGCAAGAGGGTTGAGCTGCAGGCAGGGTTGTGTCCGCCACAGTGAGAGCGATTTTGTACCTTCCAGCTCTAGAATGCTGTAGGATCACAGCGATAGGCACTGAGTCAAGCCCACACCTGCTAAGAAGTGTGGAATGTGGACAACTTTTTGGAGTGAAAAAACTTCAATCGGTGGTCAAGAAAGCAGGGGGTTTGCTGTCCCACGGAAATAAGAGCACATCACATTTGAAGGTGATTTGGCCATGGTGACTTTATGATCAAGAGACAGTAATGTAGTAACAACTCTGAGGCTGATGGAGAGGAAAGGGGGAGGGGGGAAATATCAGAGAAGCAAGTGTTTTTCTTCCTTTACCACAGGAAAAGTGAAGCTGAGCAGGAGAGGGCCCTGACTTTTACTATCCCATTCCGAGTTAAATTTCATTCAGTCCCTGGCATCAGATATATCGTGATTTAGTACTGCCCAATATATTTTGTTTGATCTGTCAGTCTCATGCTTTTACTCTTGAATATATATCTGCTTTTTAAAAAAATTAATTTAAATCATTATTGTTATTCCAGGTTGCTTAATGACCTTGGAGTAACCTCTAATTTATGTATTTATTTTTTAGATCCAAGGGACGCATACAGTTCTTAAAAAGAGAGCCATGTTCCACCTTATTCACACCAAGTTTTTGTTTGACCACAGTCTCTAGAATACTCTTTCTGCCCACATATACATTTAAGCCAAACATCTGGTGACTTCTGTGGAGCTGACATTGTTGAAGAAAAATGCGGCAAAATTGTGAAAGCAAAAAACCTGTGAGACGAGGCAGTGTGGGAGAGCCAACATTAGGAGACCTAATGTTCCTCCTAGAGCACTTTCCTTGGGCATTTGCAGGGAGCATTAAGGATTAAGACCAGGACTGAGCACACAAATACAGTGTGTAGGTTCCTTGTGGGAGGACTGGTGAGACAGGCACCTCAACCCTGAGCTGCAAAGTGTGAGGGCAGAGTCGTTCCTAATTTTTGGCCCTATTTCCCTTTCCTATTCACAGTTTGTGATCTTGCCTTAGAGTTTAGGAAGCCTCTCTCTCCAAAGATAAAGATGCTCAGCTACCTTCAGGTTCTGTCCAAAGTTGGGGGTTTGCTCAAACGATCCTCTAACTCTTGCTGTCCCTGTTCTTAGCAAGGGTTGGGGAGAGAGAGAAGGAGGAAGGTCTTCCCCCAGGTTCCACAATGGTTTTATGGTTAATGTGTCATTTAATCTTTCCTAGAGGAAGTTGAAATTAAACTAATCCAGGCACAGTGGGTGAATTTTGCTGTGGTGAAGAAGTTGGTGCTAAGAAAACCCTTTTTTTGGGAGGAAAAGACTTTCTGGGAAAGGGGGTGGGGGGGGTGATGCTGGATCCACCCAGCTGGTAGAGATATTCAGTTAGAGCGGAGCAGAGGGTAAGGACTCACAAGCAAACTCCCATCTGTTTGTCTGTCTTCCAGATCCTAAAGACCCCCTGGAATATCCCAGCGTGGCCAGTGAGTATATCCGTGTGACCAGCATGCAGCTCCAGTCTCCTGCATCTAATTTCCTTCTTCCCTTTGCTTGGCTGTGAACAAGAAGTGGTGAAGAGCCACCCTGAGCCCCTCTAGCAGCTCCCTTTTTTCTCCCTCAGTGGTTCAGACCCTGGGGTGCAGGAGTGCTGGTGGCAAACTGAGGGTCTGCGTTTTACAGTCGTGGGGGCAGGAGACACCAGGGAGGTCAGCCTCCCTGCACCTGCAGCCTGGAATTGCTCCAGGTGTGCTAGTGCCATAGCCTGCATCTTTTCAACCCTTGAACAGCCCCAGGCATGACATGAGTCCCGCAGATGTTTAGTGACTGGTTGCATTTAGCCTCTGTGATGCAAGGTGATGTGTGCCTCAGAACTTCTCTGAGCTGGCTTCACAGACCTATCCAAAGTGACTGGTGCATCCCCAGGCTGTTAAGAGAGCAGAACTTGCCCCAGGCCCTCCAGGCACTGGTCCTTTGGATCTGTGGAGCTGTCAGCATCACGTGCAGGATTACGGAACAGAAAGCTTTGGTGCCACATTGCAACAGACTGTGACATCCCCGACAAATCCCACAACCTGGGAAGCCTAAAAGCAAGCAGCTTCCTCTGGTGCTCCTGAGGACTGCAGTCCCTGTTGTCAGGTCACCTGGGATGTGGGGATTTGCACATCTGTCTTTGTCAAAAGCTTTTGCAGCGAGCTGATCCTGGCAGATATCTGTGTGGAAAATCCCTTTTGTTGTTCCTGTCTCTCCTTTCTCACACCTTGAAGGATAACATTGCTGCTGAGGAGCAGGGAAGCTGGTATTACTCCAGAGAGCCAACAGAAACACCGAATGGGAAAGAGAAAAAATGAGAAGAGTGTTCAGGGAAAGGTGGTGATTTCTGACAGCTCATTAACCAGTAATTTCTGTGTAGCCAGTCTTTTGATCCAGACTAAATCCCTGCTTGCTAGAGAGGGGGCACCTCTTGCCTGCCAAAGAGAAACACAAACACCCCACGGTGATGAGGTGTGTTTGGGGCACAAACCCCACCATCTCACCACAGGCAAATGCCTTAGGAACAGCTTTTTCCCCAGAGGCAGTGACAGTTTGCCAGTTTCCTTGCTGAAACACATGTCGGGGTGCAGCCGCCTGTGTTGCTGGTGTGCCAGCATCCATGCACAGGTCTGTGGGTGCAGGTCTGTCCTGTGGAGAGAGGCTGCACTGTGCTGAGCCCTGACTGGGGCTCTACCTGCTGTTTGTGGAGTGCTCCACAGCACCCCAGGGTTTGAACAGCCACAAATCCCATATACGTGACTGTGATGACATGGGGTGTTAGTGGAGACCAGGGACCGATGCTGTTGTGGCAGAACGACCTCTCATGTTCTCCAAGTCCTGAACACCAGGCTCTGCATACCTCCTGGTTGCATTTCTCCCTTGGTGATGTTTACAGTTGTTATTTTATGCCCTTCACCTTTCGTGGAACTCTGCACATGTGAGCATTGGTATTTCCTCATGCCATCAGTTGCTTTTGGCTCACTAGAGGCATTTTTAAGGCCTGGTGTCTGGTGTCTCACAGTCTTAAGTCAAAATTATAGAAAAGCCAAGACTGAAGTTAAGCAAGCTATGGAGAGAGGGCGCCAATCCCTTAATTTTCTCATTATTAATATTTTATTCTGTCATGACTTTGTCTACTGCACCTTTGCTGTGGACTCAGATTACTCTGTGTGATAAGAATATGGAATTTATGACAGAAAGGGCCCTTGCTCCATGTGGATGTGCAGGTTGGAGTGAAGAGAGAGCCCAACTGTTGGGCTTTAAGTGGACAGTGGGGTGGGGAGAGATGAATGGGCCATTAGGATGAGATGAATGGGCCATTAGGATGGTTCATGCTAGTCATGTGCTTGTGAAGAGAGCAGGCTGTCCATTTTCAGAGGTTAGACTGGTCTCTGGTTTTCATAGGCCACGGATGCACACGTCTAACCTTCTGTGTCCTCTCTTGGTAGGCATCAAGATCAAAAAAGAAGTTGCCAATGCCTTTGTGAAGAGGCAGAAGAGATTCACCCCGTATGAAAGGTGAGAACTGAGGAGTCAGGTGAGGAGCTGGACTTGAGACCTCTCTGAAGAGGGAGTAGGAAGGCAACAGGACACAACAAGGCATTAATTTGTTGTACATCTATCTTATTGTCTTCATGTGCTGAAGCAAAATGGCTGTAGCAGATAAATATTTATTGATAGATAAATGGTTCTATCTTTATAAATATCCTTTTGAGAGCTTATAGCTGGACCCTGATATTTTTCCCAGGGAGGAAGACAGTACTGGCTGCCTGGGCTAGCCATGGGGACAGCAAGATGCAAGTTAGAAGCTGCTCTAACCTGCAGGGTCATCAGAGCCAGTTTCCAGGATATTGAGCATCACAGAGCCTTGGTCGTTGCCTTTGGCTCCCTCCAAAGAAAGCTCAGCTCTGCTGCAAGGATGAGGCTGGTTTAGAAAGGCTGTTCCTTCTGAAGCTGTAGATCCTACATCTATTTGTATGCAGAAATCATAGGCACAGAGGTTTGGAGAAATCCTAGTTGTAAACATTTGGAGAAAACTGAGAGCATCCAGGAATGTTCTTCACCTATTTCCTGACAGAGGTTGTTAAGCCACTGTCTCATGCAGGCCTATGTGAAAAGGATTTTTTATTTCATCTATCCTTGGACTGGAAGGATAATATTGAGTTTTTAGATAGTTGAAGATTGGGGAGGGGGCCATCTCTGTAAGAGAGGATCGGAGTATTATAGCAGAGGAATTGTCTGATGTTGAAACCTACAGTGTTTCAAAAACAAGCTGAAATTCAGTAGTAGTGACTGCACTGACTGCTCCCTTACAGGTGGGGCATCATAAGGGTAACTTCTGCTGTAAGTGTTAATCAGGAAGTGCTTAGGTAGGCAGACAGCTCAAGGTGTTATTTAATCATGAGGTAAGGTTAGTCTGGAAATATAGGTGCAGCAAACAGAATTCAAGGGTGCTGCAGGGTATATCCAGTACAGAAAGAAAGGAACAGTTAACGAGATATCAGTGTGACTTTTCCTGTAGGATTGTGTACAGTCATCAAGAAAGATTAACTAAATTTGGAACAGGAGTTGAGAAGAGCATCCAGAATGTTTAGCTGAGACTAAAAGATTTGGGTTTTCTTAGCTGGGGTGGTGGTGGGTGAGGGGATAGTGTTGCTATCAACAGTAGAAATTAGGATGATTAAAGGAAACTCCTTAATCTAAAGGAAAATAAGGGCTAGTGGGAAAGTGAGCAGACACTGAGAGCAAATAAAAGTAAGCGAGCAATAATTAAATGAGTAAATAACAATAGGAAAAAAGATTCTTAGATAGTTGGGGACCAAAAGAACCATCTGAAGCTAACTGCTTCTTTGATCTCCTTTGATGGTAAAATCTCAAGAGCAATTGCTTTAAGTTGACTTCTGTTCCATTTTTCTCCCTCAGCATCAATCCAGTAATCTATCCCCATGCAAGTAGATGTTTAATTTACCATACAAAGTCCCCTGTCAGGGCAGCATGGTGAATCCTTTTTCTCATCTTCGTGTCAGGGGTGTGAACCCTCTCCAACTGCACTGGCTGAATTTGCAGAAAGGCATTTCTCTCTTTGTCTACTCCAGGTACTCTGAGAATTACAGATATCAGATGGAGCAGATGCATGAGATTTGTGAAAGCTACCCTCCCTGTGACTATCTCGCTGACCAAATAGGCTTCCCCATGGCCTACTACCGTTACTTTAGGGCCTACTAAGGGACAGTCGCTCCGTTCGCTTTCCTTGGCACCACTCTGAGAGAAAGAAGGTTGTGGCTGGGAAAGAGAGAAGAAAAACATCTAGACTGGGGATGACTTCTGTTGTCTCCCTAGCCAGCTGGTACGCCAATGCAATAACTATCCCACTTGTTGAGCTTCCATTAGCTTTCTTCTTTTCATCAAAAAACGTTTCTCTTCAGCCATCTCTTGTAGTATTTTGAGCTTCACCAGAAATGATTGAGAAGACTCAAGTCTTACCTCATTACACATGATGCACTAGGTGAAAAAAATGTGATTCATCTCAAGAAAATCAATGTATTCCTTAGAAACGTAACAAGACCTGTTGTCCTCTTCTACAAAATGCAGAAGGATTATAGAAGGAGAATGTCACAATGTATGGAAATGTGATGGATCTCATCCTGCTCACTGGGAAGAAGGCAGAATGGCTGCCTCCTGGTACAAGGACTGGGAAAGTTCAGGTAGTATAATCACCATAAATATGGTCCAGTGTATGATCATCTTGTAAAGACAGAAACGCGAAAATACTATTACACAGCCACTCTTCTGATTATTCTGTCATAAAATTTGCCTGTATAGAGACAACAGATAAATCCCAAAAGGTATGTTTAAGGAGTCTTTCCAGATGAGCTCTTCCATTTGTATACTGCATTCAATGACAGTCTGTAAAAAAGTAACTTGGGAATCTCTTATAGTGTTCATTACAATCAGTTTCTGATGAATCTGAATATACCTAAGCAAAACAAGAAAAATATAACCTGATCCTCTCTGATGCTTTAGCATTTATGCTTGAAGCAAAAAAAAAACCCCAAACCCCCCCAAAACCCAACCCAAAACCCCCCAACAAAACCAACCTCCCCCCAAAAAACCCCAAAAACCAAAGGACAAAATAATCCACCAGAATAAACTTTATGAAATAAACAAAACTAAAATTATTTCAAGGATGGTTTGAAGTTGGATCAACATTTGGTTTATTCAAGGCAAATTGTATCTCCCTGATGTATATACATATATATTAAAAGTGTGTGTGCATTTGTATACGTATCCTTTTCTCTCTTCACTATGTCATTCTGTCCTCTGGGATGAATTTTTCACCTTATCAACTTTCTGAACAGCCTCCCTTTGTTGTGCTCTGTCAGCTTTTCCTCCCTGAGAGGTAGATAGCAGATGCCATTCCCAAGGACAGGGACTGCTGACCCTCATGAGACTGAGAAAGACTTAGTCTCTCTGGGTACATGTAAACTGGTGCAGCCATTCCCAGCTCCTGATTGCAATAAAAAATGCTTACATAAAGCAGGTTGGTGTGCTGTCTCGCTCTGTTCCTCTCAGTGTTTATCTGTGGTTAAGGACACCTAGAAGCTAAAGCCTGCTCCAATGAACCCTGGAGAGGAGGATCCAGGTGCATGAGGCTTCCTTCTCCCCTCCCATGCTGGGGCACAGGATTCACATTCCCATGTGAATCAGAAGTGACTACATTGAACTTCAGGTCACGATCCCAGAACCCGGTGTCAGTGAGGCAGAGGAGGGCTAGGTTTCTCTTTAGTCATCATCTCCTGAGTTCAGCATTTCTCTGAAAGACTTTGCCCTGAGTAAGGACACGAGCTAAGTCCAACAGAGATGGCTGCTGACGTGAGTGTGAGCGTCTCTTGTTTGGTGAGCTGCTATGACTTGCACCTGATAAGCTGACCTTGGTGAAGGAGAAGACAGTAAGTACCTCTGCTTGTCTTGGTCAAACACCTGGGACAGATTCTCCTGCTGACATAAACTGACAGGGCTTCACTGCTCACAGCAAAACTCTCCTCTGAACACGGGCTAGTAAAAATGAAGAGAGTGCTCTCTGAGAGCAGGGGACGCTTGGCTAGGATAAGTACCTGAGAGGCGAGTGAAGTCCTGACACCCGCCCCAGTAACAAGTTAGAGGGCGTGTTGTAGCATGCATTTGTTTGCTGAAAATAAAAACCAAGCTTCCTGCCTGTGTTCTAATCTCTCTTCTAGTTCTGTGGGGTTTTTCTCTCTCTTTCAGTAAGTGGGTTTTTTTTTCTGGGAAGCTGCAGGCGAAGGCCTCGGTGGTCTCATGGGCTCAGCGCCACCAGGCCTCTGCACGGGCCGAAGTCACTGCGGCCTCCGGGGGCCCGAGTGTAGGAATCAGATGACAAATTTCACTGCTGGAATGGAGGACCTCGATCGCCACCTTGTCGGTGCAGGTTTAGCAGCCGTTGTAAGTCCTCTGCTGCCATCTTACGGGCACTGCCGGCACCGGCAGGCTGTCTTGCTGTTGGAGCTTTTGGAAGGGCAAAGCCCAGTGAGCTTTCTTCCTCATTCACTTCACGCTACAAGATACATTAAGGGGTCAGAAGGGAAGAATAAGGACATAATCTGCCGCTGGATTATGTACAGCTGAACTGACAACGACTCCAACATCCTTGTGGGGGCTTTTTATCCTGATCGTAAAGTTCCCACCGGCGCCTGTCCTGGTTTAGCTCCTTTTAACATCTCTACATGAACAGGGGAGGAGATGCCTCTGAATAAATTCACAACCCCTTCTCTGGGCTCACTTTTAGCAGTTGAAGAACAGCTTTCTGAAATACAGCCCAAGATGAGAGAGAAATTGCAAGAAGGAGAAATAGAGAGGTTGTATTTGTCACTTTGTGTCATCATTCACATTGCCATTTTATGTTACCAGTGGCTGCAGATACTGTCAGTGGCATCAGCTGGTGCAGTACTATAGACCACTTTGAAAGGAACCCAGCGTGAGACCTTTATGTCATCTCTCACCCTATTTGAGCAATATTTCAGCAAATGCTTTCTGTCCACAGAATCATAGAACAAAATACAGTCATAGAATTGTCTTGGTTGGAAGGGACCTTTCAGATCATCAAGTCCAACCATCAACTTTACCTGCCAAAACCACCACTAAACCATGTCCTTAAGCACTGCATCTACCCATCTTTTAAATACCTCCATAAATGGAGACTCCACCACTGGGCAGCCCATTCCAATGCCTAACAACCCTCTCCCTGAAGAAATTTTTCCAAACATCCAATCTAAACATTGCCTGGCACAACTTGAGGCCACTTCCTTTTGTCCTATCACTTGTCACTAGGGTGAAGAAGTCAGGCCCCATCTCTATACAACCTCCAGGTAGTTGTAAAGACCGATTAGGTCTCCAAGCAGCTGCATCAGCATCTCTTTTCCCAAGGAATCACACCATGACTGCAAGTGCCACCCTCACCCAGTCAATCAGTAGCAGGCAATGGAAAATGGATTTCACTTCTCTGTAGTCAGAAGGAGGCCTTGACATGGACTCTTGGCTCTTCTTCTGTAAAGAAGATGTGTCAGAGGCCACAGAGCTTCACAGGTGGGTAACCCACTGCCATTATTTTGAAGGGTGACTGGAAAGCAGCTAGCAGATAGGAATTAGTCTCACTATAGAATTTGTATTTACACACAATTTCTGAGTATTTCTAATGTAAACAGTTCAACAAGGGGCTGATCTACAGTGATGCAAGGGTAGGATTGACAGCACATTATTAGAAACCAGAGGGAGCGAAGGAGGAGATGGACAGTTACGTTATCTCTGCTTCCAGATGGGATCCCGACCTACCCTGTATTTCTGTGTTGGCTTTATCACAGCTCTGCACTTCTTCAAAAGGGCCTTTTAAGCTCTTGATCAGGAGTGCGTTCCACCTCATCCTGACACATCACTCCTCTGGAGAGAACTGCCTTAGACTTCTCCAAGCCCAAGTTTTCTTCTTTTTTGCAAGAACAAGAGTACCAGCTGCCTTGGAACGAAGAGAATTATCCATGTGAAGGACATCTATACCAGCTGGAGTTGGCACAATCAGACGTCTCCTTATGGATTGTGGGCAGACTTCTACCAGTAAATTTTGTTTGATTTGATTAACAACTTCTGAATTGCTGTAAGAAGCTGGTGAATGATCTTCAATTGAAGAATTAAGGGGTCACCCAGATCTGAGTGCAAATTGCAAACCGCAGAATTTTCCAGTTCAAGAAAAAAGGGAATAAACCAGACCTCTACTTGATCTCAATGTTCTTTATAGTGTCTTGGATGGACTCTAGGATGCCAGTGCTGCTGGCCAGCCTTCTGTTGCTGATCTCCTTGCAAATGCTGGTAAGAGTGGGTAAACAATGTTCTTTACTTGAAATGGTGAAATTGCTCATCCTACCAAAATAAACCTCCTGGGTTTTTTCTTCTCTTCTTTTTTTCTTTCATTTGGAACATCCTTTAATGATCTCTGGGATCAGCCTAAGCTTTTCTGCTTTCAGTTGCTCTGTTTCATTTCTTATCTGTCTTAATTCTTTTTAACTTCCTCAGGGTGTGTTTGGGAGTAGATCTTATGGAATTGTTCATCTCATTTTCCAGACTGTCTCAGATGAGGCTCTGACAAAAGCAGTGTGTTGTTGGATAGGACAGTGACAATATTGTTCTGTTCCTTGTGACTGTCTTTTAACTTTTGCTCAAAGCAATTAAGGTATTATGGAGAAATAAACTGAAGCCCTGTATGGTTCATGGGCTAGTATACCTCCACAGGCTAAGAAAGGTATCAAGTTGGTTATGTGTCTATGTTGAATATCTGAGGCAAAGTGAATATTTGCTTGTAGAATTCAACTATCAGCTGACTATGGTACCTGACCAGACTACTAGGAAATCAAAAAACAAAAAGAACAATGCCACAACTCACACTGCTTCTTAGATCTTATTACCCATGGTTTTTATTAATTAGAAATGCTAGAATCAGATAATTCATGTGTCATTTCATAGGCAGAATATATTAGAGGTTATTTTCCTCTCATACCACCTAGCTGTGTAAATCCTTACTCGTGTGCTTAACGTTAATTTACATTACAAGTACAGTTGGCCTCCCTGAGACAAACTGGATGAACAAAAGGTTTTGGCACACTGCTACTGTATGATCCCCTTCTGAGCATCATTCTCTGGAGCCAAAACATGACCAAGAGGTCTGGCAAGACAGGAAAAAGAAATTCACCTCTGAACGTGTACAGGCTGTGTCTCCCCCTATCACATTGTTTTGCTTATTCTTTCCTTCTTCCACACCACTTATTAATCATGAGCAGAATATTGAAATAAATGGGGCAGTCCTGCAGGCTCTGTACCCTTGTCCTGTGAAGGGCCAAGTGTCCTGAAGTTTTTAATGTCAGTGATCCACATCAAATAAGAATTCTGGTGTCCTGGCTGGCATTTACCTGAAGTGGGGCTTGGGCAATAACATGAAGTTGCTTGGGAAGGTCTTGTCAAAGATCCCTACCTGCTGTGCTTGGTCTGTCAGTAATGAAAAAGAGACAAGAAGAGGGTAGGGAGAAGCTTGGCTTTCATCCTCAGAGATACACAAAAAGTTCATACTTCTGATGCTAATCTTCATTTGCTTTCATGTTGCAGGCTGTGTCCCACCTCATGATGGATATGGCTCTGCAATCCTTTGATGATCAGTATCTGGGATGCAGAGAGCAGGTGATGGAAGAACTGGAGCGAGGAGACTATTTCCAAAAGGAAATAGCCGCTAACAAGGACTATTTAAGTCTCTGGAAGAAGGCTCAGGAGGCTTTGTTAAAGAGCCCTGTAGGCCTCCTGAGGGAGATGCATGAGAGCCATGCCATAGTCCTCATGGCTTACACCATGAACTCCTCCCTGCACTCTCAGCTGAACTGGGCCACATCCACGGCGGGGAGCTCTCCCGAGCACTACAGACACAACTTCAGTTTCAAATACATTCACTTTTACCTCACAACTGCCATCCAGATAATGAAGCAATGGCACAGCAGCCAGGAGAGCATGGGGAAACAGAAGTGCTACCGTGTGCACAGGGGTGTGAAAGGCCTGCATATCCAGGCCATGGTGGGCAGCAGGGTGCGATTCGGCCGTTTCACCTCCACCTCCCGCCTCCTGCAGGAAGCCCAGAAGTTTGGGAACGAAACTTTATTCACAGTGACCACTTGCCTGGGAGCAGCTGTGCAAGGGTTTTCTTACTACACATCTGAGAAGGAAGTCCTCATCCCCCCTTACGAGATATTCCTTGTCAAAAGCTTCTTTCGGACACAGCAGGGTAACCGGCTGCACCTGCATTCTGTGGGGAACTACAGCAAGTACCGCTGCCAGCTTGTAGAAGGTATTGTACCTAGCCTTTCATGTGGGGAGTGTGTGTGTGTGTCTCTGAGGGACACTCTGGTGTCAGGTACCCCACACAGCCCTCACCAGCTGCACCTACACAGGGCCACGCTCAAGGACAAACCTCTAGCTTGCCCACTGTGTTTGCCTACGAAAGCCACACAACCCAGTGTTTACCTGTTTGTTGTAAAAACCTGGGAGCACCTCACAGTTTGTAAAGATGAACCCACCTGATACACAGCAGGTCTCATGGTTCTTTGCAGCCTCCATTTAGCTCATCTGCCACTGCCAGGATGTCTTAGGACACAAGCGTTTGGTTCCCCAGCATTCCCAGTGTGAGGGAAAATGAGATTTGGAGGCAGCTTGAATTTGGATATTTATTCTGGTGGCTTGCAATGCTGCTATACTTCATGCCTCAGGACTGTTCTGGGCTTTGTTCCACTCCTACTCTGGCAAACTCAGATAAATGAAAAGTACTTTTCCCTTAGTGGGTTTCTCTCTCCTGTGACAGAAAGGAGCAAAGGTATCTTTTGGCAAAGAACACACCGTGAGTTTCCTGGCTGTAGAGATAACTCTGTGCTGGAGGACCTCACTGGGCTCATTCTACATCCCTGTCCTTCTGTGAGTCCAGCAGCAATACCAGACTCTTGTCTCTTAGTACAATAGCATGTCAGTGCAACCTTTGAGCACAAAAGTCATTCAGGAGTGAGAGTTGTGCCTGGACCTAAGCCTTAGTAGTAGGTAGACTTGAAAAAATGGCTCTTTTGGGAAAAGGCAGTGTTAGCAAGTGGAGGAAGCTTTATGCAGACAAAAGAGGTATAAATGACTGCTCTCTTGACTCACTTTCAGCCTCAAGAAACAAGAACAGTGGCTCCACTGCCCTTGCCTCTGCTGTTCTTGCTAGTGTAGTTGGAGTGTTCATGTGTTTGCCCCACAACGACTGATTCTCTGGCTGCATCAAGACACATACACTTCAACAGCAGGCAAGAAGAGTTCACAGGAAATCGGTCTCTGGAGCTCCTGTTGTTATAGAAGGTTTGAAGCTCCCTTTGCTTTCAGCTGCAGCTCTCCATCTGAGCCTGGAACATTCAGACATTCTCTGGACCCATACAGGTAGGAGGGTGGTTATTTATGGCCTTTATGTAGAGTAGGTTGGTGACACCCTTCACTGCAGGTAGCTTTTCCCTTAGGCATTCAGGACATGGACATTGGACTCTACAGATCTCTTAGCACCTTTATTTTTAGTGAGAAACCCTGTGGGATGCAAAAGGCACCACGGTGGCAAAGTCAAGTGGGTAACTGTGTAGCCTTGGATATCTCCTTTGAGCACAGGGTCCTAGGGGACAGTAACATCTGTAGATACTGCATAGGAGCCTGTCCCCACTGCATGAGCCCATGCACCAATGCCATAGGTGTCATCTCAAGATGTGTCTGCAGCTCACACATGAGGGACAGAAGCAAAAAGCTGCCTTGGGGCATGAGCTTGGCAGCAGAGGATAATGGGACTTGTCAGGCCTGTCTTCAGCTTTCATGTTCAATTACAGCACTTCTAAAAAAGTTGAACAGGTTCTGTGTTCATAACAGTCCTCCAGTGGCTGATGAATACACATGATCATTGCACACTGACATGAAGGAGACCCTGTGGAACCCACTGCTATCCCACTGGGTGTTGGATGTGACTGAAATTCATTTACATTCATTTCTAGTCTGCAATGCGTAATGCTGGAGGTTGAATCAACACCACAAACAGGATTCAGAACTTCCAATTTATCTACAGACTCCCCTCACTTTTATGTGTTCATTTAGTTCTTCTGGAGCCTTACGCACCAAGCCAGGGCAGATATGAAGTTCTCCCATCTCAAAAAGAATAACAGTGTGGAAATTATGAGAAACATTTTCAGCCTGTAATTCCCCTTTCCAACATGCCTTGCTTGCTCCTTTACCCCTGGTCCCTCACCCCCACTGACACTAGTGCTGGGCTGAGCCTACAGTCAGAGAGGTTATCTCCCTGATCCGAGGAGACTAGTCATGGTGATTTAACTTTGCTGAGATTAACTTTGCTGGAGTCATCAAATAATTGAACTGACTCTCACTGACACATTTCTGGAAAGATCCCAGCTTTCAGACACTGCTGATCTTGGCAGGAAGCTGGAGTTCTGTGTTCACCACCCCCTGTCCAAAACAGTAAGCAACAAGTTATCTATCCAAACAAGATCTGAACATAAGAGACTGCACAAGCTGCCAATTAACTGGTTAATAGAAAATTAGGACAGCCAAAAGCACTGACACTCTGAGCAGCTCCATATAAGCTTGGTGCTGCCACTCCCTTGGAAATCCTGCAGCAAGGAATGCAGAAATTAGGCACAGGACAAACACTGGTCTTAGAAATGCAGGCACTCAAGAAATTTTGATGTCTTCAGGCTTTAGCAGGTTAAAGTGAGCAGCTTGAGGCTCAGGATCTTGTGTATCATTTAGATGTCTGTAATGGCAGAGGCTATAATCTAATCATCTAAAACCTAATAACATGTTCTGTGAATCTGAGCTACTGCCCCTGAAATGCTGAGATATGTTTGCCCAGGCAGCTAAAACAGATTTGATGAAGAACTGTTTTACTCAGTTTATGTCTATATTTCATGTTACTTTCTTTTTGCTTTTGCCTTACCAGTGATTTAACACAATAAATTGTCAGATCTTGATTTTAACCCCTAAATGCTCAAAGATACCAAGCCCAGACTTCAACAAAGAATGAAAATACTACAAAGAGCTGCTTCAGATACCTCTTTTATGGGTGTTCAGACACGTTTGAACTATTTCCTGTGTGAGAATTACAGGAATCAAGATGGGTTTCTGACACACCAGCACATTTATGTCTCCTTCTGCTTATCTGTTATCGCTGAAACACAGGCTTCAACCACTTTGACAAAGGTTTGGAAACCTTCACAAGGTGGCTTCAGCACCCTAAAAGCCTCCTCTAAGTAGTCAGCTGCTATTTTCAGGCTTGCCTTTATGGATCTCTGACCTTGAAGGATAGCCCGTAGGAAAACAAGAAATGAAAAGGGGGAGGGTGGACTGTGAGGCCTGAGCCCTTGTGATGTTCTTCTTGAGGAGGTGCCATCCTCTGGGGTACCGGGTGTCTCATTTTGTTGCAGCATCTTCACAATATCAGCATGATCCAAGAGAAGTTCTGATACTTGCAGGGATAAGGCAGGTGAGCTCAGTAACTGATGAACAGCAGACTCCACCATCTCAGGGAAATTTTCTTGTTTCAGCATCACTGCAACGAGCACACCCATGATTTTTTCCACAGAGCCCTTCTGATTCTCATAAAGCTCCTTTACTGCAGTGACCTTGTCCTGCAGGGAGGCGATGGGAGCAGCAGCCTCAGTGTACAAACCACAGCTGATGCTCTCCTGCACGTCTTTGTCCTTTGTCTCCGTGGTGGATTGCATCTCTTTCAAAGCGCTGATCATGAGCTGCAGGTTGTCTTTAATGCTGAAGTTTTCTTTCACTGGCATGATGGGGAAGCTGGTGCCAAGATGTGCGTTGAGGAGTCGGGCTATTGCGTTGGTTGAAGAGATATAGAAGTACACCAAGTCATGCAGGTTATGGCAGGTTGTGATCAGCCTGTCTTTGTCACTCTTAAAACTGAGGCAGGCTAACATTCCTGGAGTGGTGCCTGACTCTGCAAAGCAAACAGAGGGAATCCAGAAAACACAGGGAAATAAAACAGGATATATTTTCATCTAGAAGGTTACGTTTCTGAAACTGACGTTACAAATTATCGACCCACCTGACCCACTCTCACCCAAGGCATTGCAGCTAGAAGCAGGCACACAAAAAGCTCTTTGTCAGCCTTTTCAGGGGTCTTACCAAGCAGGCCAGAAAAATATGGTGCAAACAGCTGCACGTTTTATTACTCTTATTATGGCTGCATAGTAAGACTCAGGCCTTCAGCATGAAATCTGAAAAGGAATGGAAGTGCTGTAAGTGAGTGATTCTTGCCTTTTGGTGTTTATTGGTAAATTGATGGGAGTCCTAGCAAACAATCTACTTTACATCATCCTTTGAATTGTACACCTTCAGTTTGTATATACTGGTGGGTCTACACAGGATTAAACTCATATTCTGGGGAGGGAGAACAGACACACCAAAGTCAAATCCATCAGGCATCTGCTATGTTCAAGAGACAAAGTAACTGAAGACAGAGTAATGAAATGTTTTGCCAGTTTCCTGTGAAGTGACCCGTATCTGCCAGTTCATGCTGCTGCTGGGTGGTGCAAGCATCCCTTGACAGGTGGACACACAAAACGTTCTCCTTGCTTGGGCTCCCATCTTGCTACCTTTTTGACTACTAAAGAAGTTATCTGGGTAAACATTGCACAATAGAATAAATGCCAAGCAGGCAGGCAACAGGACCCAGCAGAAGCCCAGCCTCTGGATTCCCAACTCATCACATGCTGCTGGAAACCACCAGAGTAACACAGGGCAAAGAGGATGAAAGTCACTGTCCCATACGCATTCCGGCTGATTGCAGGAGCACTCAGAGAAAATCAGGTAGGCAGTCTAAATGTTTAATTAGAAAATCTCCCTGGAGCTGGATAAAGAGTCAGGAATATGTGGCCTGCCTAACTCTAGAAAGCAAATGTAAAAACTAGGGAAAGTGTTGATGTGAAGACTAAAATGTCATTTTAGCATTAAGAGACATAGAACAGTTATAGGAAGATGAAATAATAATGCAAATAGATGCTAAAAGTCTCCTCCACTACTGTCCAGTACACAAAATGTTTGTTGAAATGCTATTTCTCTTAGAACATTTTGTCTTCTCAGTTTCTACAAATAAGGGAAAACAAATGGCCTTTCAACAAAATGTCACTGGAGGGGAAAGGATCTAATATCACTCTGAGTCAGTCAGCAACATCCCTGAGGCAGGACTGATATGAAATCATACCTTGCATTGACATGTTTTTTTATGTTTCCTGAAAATCACAAACCTTTACTGTATATGTACTCTGGTCCTTCCAGCTTGAAGAAAAAGAGAGATGTGTTAAAGAGTTTATTCTCTTGACAGAGCTACAAGGTAAGTGGCTGAAAGAAACGTACAGTACTGTGCAAAATATTGTGGGAAAAAATGCTTTTCAGGCTGGCTTGTGTTTCAACACTGAGACTAAAAGTTGGCCAGGGGACTGGTGAAATAATTCTGGGTTTCTACAGTTATCCTGTGGGGGAGGGAGCATTTAGTAAATACAGCTGGGTCAGTGTCAGATGATTTACAGTTGGCAGATAATGCAAGAGCTACAAAGGACCAAAATGACACAAAGCTGTCGTTTCTGAAGAAAAAACTAGCTGGTGTCCCACACACAACTATTTGTAGCTGTAACTGCAATATGTAGGCACCAACAGCAAGAAGAGGTTTATCTTAGAAAAATGCCAAGCGCTGCATTAAAGTGGCCCAGCTTTGCCATAAGAGGGCTGAGAGTGCAAAAGTACCAACAAACAAACTAGTCATCCTACTCATTCCTAGTTCTCCCTGTTGCAAAGTAAGGTGCAGGCAGTTAAAAATCATGTTGAAGCATTTTTACTTGGTGATGGGTCAAAAAGGAAGCGTCACGGAGTTGATTTCAGAAGCTTAGTGGTGAGGAGTAACTCCATACTCACCGGTAACTCACTTGGGACTCAGCATATTGATGCATAGATGATGAAGAAAAATGTATTGAATATGGCCTTTTGCTGGCAGCAAACCAGAGACAGCCCAGAGAAGAATGCTGACCATCAGGATTAGACAGAAATGTTCAGGGGGAGGGGTGAGAACCAAAGAATCTGCCCAGTCATGCCCTAGGAGCTGGTGTTAGCTCCACACTGGACTCCTTGGGTACAGAGAGCGTGGCTTCTCAAGCAGGGCTCTCCCTGGGAGCTGGTGCATGCTGCCCCAAGGCAGTCTGCCATCACAGATGTCCAGCTGGCATAGGTGCACCCCACAGTGCTTACAAGGCTTGCTGAACCTCACGGGGCTGTCTGATGCTGTTTGATGTTCACCAGTGAACAATGGGGAATTAATGACAGCATTAGGGAGGGAAATAAACAATGAGGGAAGTGGGGCTAATACCAGGGAAGGAAACACAGTGGGAGATGTGTGTGTAGTGATACAGGTTAGGATGGGTTTGTTATAGGTAATTTTGCTATTCTCTATTAATTCCCAAGTATGAGTTTATTAGTATAACCACAGACTGTTTGTATAGTAATATTTTCTCTTGAATGTGAGGACAGTGATCTACACTGGCATAAAGCATTCTTAGGGTGATACAGACTGTGCCCACTCTGCCAGCCATCATAGCTGTTTAAAAATCAGATGCCACTAACTGAAAGGAAAAAAAAAGGCTGAAAGGCTGACACAGAAGCACATTTAGAGCTGACCTTTCATTTCCACAGCTTATCTTAGATTTTGCTGATTAGAGGAGATTGTTCTGGTTTTTAGTGAACTAGTTCAGCTTCTACCATCTTCAGTTTCTCAGGTGGAGAATGACCTGTGTCCATTTTACCAAACTTCTAGTTACATACTTGTTAGTTGTGTTTGTTGCTCTCAATATGTCCAGTGTCTCATAAAGTCCTTTCCCAATCACTTGGCTATAGCTTCCACACAAGAATTAAGATTTCTGTATCTACAAGCTGTGCCTTGGGATTTGACTTGCTGAGTGAGGCAGAGACAAAGGACATTTCACTGCTCTTTAGAAGGGCTGAGATTATGGGTGTTGAAGAGAGTAAGAGATTTCTTTCCTCTCTCCAAGTAGCCTATTTCTGAAGAATGGCGCTGAGCGACCTCTTTTACCCAGATAACCCCAAGAGACGGCAAGAACTGATCCATCTGCACCAGGAATTGCTGGAATGCATGTCCATAAATTTCCGGGCAACCAACGAACTGGCTGAAGTGCTGAACGAGCACCTGGGCTGTACCATTACCCGCATTCAGATGAGGGAGAGCAGCACTGTTAAGGAAAACTGTGACATTATCATTCAAGCCATGAGTGAGATTCAGCGCCAGGTCCAGAAGATCGACAGTGACTTGAAGGAAAAGCTAGAGCCTGTGCTGTACCAGAAGCTGTATGACATCAAAGAGCCTGAGTTGGAGAAAATTGCAATAGCCCATAAAGTTTTCTCTATTATTCTTGGAGAAGCAACATCAACAGCTGGGATGGTAGCTATCAAACTGCTTAGCTCCAACGTTATCACTCTGACTGTCAGCAAGCTTGTCAGTCTCCTGGCGCAGATTGGGGCATCTGTTCTTGGCGGAATCAGCATCACCATCCTGGGGCTCGGCATTGAAATGATCCTCCACGCCATCCTAGGAGCCGTGGAGAGGAATCAGCTGCTGGCAGCTGTGAGAAGCTACGAGGGGCACCTGGCTGAGTTTAAAGCAGCCTCAGAAAAGTACCAGCGTGCCATACGTGAAGTGACTTCTTTGGTGAGGCAACAGGTTCAGTGAAGTTGGAGTTCAGTTCTCTCTGCTGCTGTGACGGCGGCTGCGGCAGCTACACCCGCTGAAACCTTTTCAATTCATTATGGCAAAGGAACGACCCACGGCTTCTCTTCTTGTTAGTGGCAGCAGAGCAAGAGATGTGACAGACCAGGGAATCTGAATATATTTTGAAATACATTAATAGGGAACTGACTTAGAGGTGCTTCTGGGAGGCAACACTTCAAATAGTTCCTAGCTTCAGCTGTTTCCTGGAATGCATTGGGTAGCCTAGAACTGTAATTCATACTGGTGACAATAATACTTACTGCTAGAGCAATAGTGGTGAGGAGGTGTGATTTTTCTCTTAATGTGTTCCTGTATCAAAGAAAAACAGTTTCCACAAGCCAGTCCATGCCATCATCTGCGGGGTCCATTGGGCTGGCAGTGGTTGCTGAACGATTAAGATAGATTAGGGCTAAATCTGACAGGCTGAATTCCCTGCTCACTGAACTGCTTACAAGCACTAACTGAAGCATATTTAACTGCTATTTCCTGTTCCATCCCTGCCTAAGGAGCTGGCCAGAGTTCTTCTTTAAATAAACTTTAATCCCAGTAGATTAACAGGTTAAGAAAAGCATGGGCCTACAGGCAAAGCACACAACCTTGTCCCACAACTGAGAGTAACGGGCTGTAGCGTTCCAGGCTGGGAATAACCCCTTATGCTCAGCAATGCCCAGCTCCTGCCCACCCATAGGTAAATATTTCTGCACACAGTTGGCTCCTCTGTTGATTGAAATGGGATTAGACACACGTACAAGTGTCTGGGGGATTACAGCCCCATCAATGCACTGAATTTATTTTCAAGTGCTTTTACCCAGTCCCACCAACGTTGGAGTGCCAAGAGCGTGCTCAGAGCCTGCATTTCACAACATGCTACCAAACGTCTTTATTTTTCAGATTTTAAAAACAAAGCTGGAAGCAAGAATGTGATTTGCAGTCTCTTGCTATGATTTGCTATGGTTTGATTTGTTTGCTTTGTGGTTTGCTTTTGGTTGGTTTTTTTTAAGTAATTTAAGAATTAATAAAAAAATCTAGCAGAATATTATAGTCCTCTCTTTCCTGCACTTGATTTGGTTGTTGGGTTTTTTGTTGTTGTTCTGTCTGAGAAGCCAATCTTAAACCAAATAATGAAAAAAAAAGATTTCATAATAGGTAACAGTTCATACATTTCTTTTATCTCTATGATAGACTGATCTAGTAGGATTGTGTATAGGTTCCTTTTTTAATACCAGCTTTCCTCATACTAAAAGTATACTCGAATTCATGCCTGTTAATTAATATTCAATATTAGCAATATTCAATTATTAATAACTAGATCGTGCCTGTGAAAATAAAAAGATGGGTGAGATTACAATCTCCACTGGCTTCATAACCCTTTCATTCTGGGTTTTGGTGTTTTTTTCTTCTGCATATATATTTTTTCCCCCTTACCCTTTCCCCACTTTTAATCCTCTTTTCAGACTCCTCTTTCCTTTTGCGTTCCAAACCCGCTAGGTGACGGTGTGGCTGCGGGCTCTCGAGTCGCCCTGCCAGCCATCGGAGGGAAAGCCCAGGGCTCAGGAGCATGGGTCGGGGCCAGGAACCGACAAACTAGGACCAGCACGAGCTGCAGATTGCGCGATTTGGGTGGGGAAAAGCAATTTGGAGGGGAGGAAAAAGCGCTGCCTTGTCTCACACGAGGTATTGTGGTAGGTGACATGGTGACCTGAAGCATCATTGCTCTAAGATGTGACATCTCCCATCTCCTGAAACAAGTGTCATGCAGTGGAGATGTTCTTCTTTAGAGGCAAGAGACTGTCAGTCAGCAATAACTGAGTGTAGAGAGGCAGGGTTTCCTGGCTCCTGCTGACTTTCTGTGTGCAAATGTACATTCTAGTTTAGGAAGAAACCCCCCTCCCCCAGTTTGGCACATATCTCTGCTGTATGATAATGGCAGAGTCAAATAAAACCGAAATCATTGTGCTTTTCAGACAGTGTGTCCACATCTTCTTGAAAGCAAAGTCTGAGCAGTGCCAGGGGAAGTGGGGTGTGCGATGAGAAACACAGACACTTGTTATTCACCTCTTGATAGATCCTTGTTTCTAGTGGGCTTAAAGGGAAGCTGGCTTGCCTGCAGTAGGAGGTGTGGCTGGCGTCCTCATGCCCATGTGATGTTAGAAGATGTTGAAGGTGTTGGAGGCTGGTGGGCGGCAGCCTGTCTCAGAGGCTGTGAGCTCAGAGTCCAGACCAGCATCCCCAGTGAGCTAGGAGAGCTGCCCATTCATGATGTCAAAGAGAGCCATGGCAACTTCCAGCCATAACAAAGTGGTTTTGAGGTAAAACACCTGCTGATCAGCTTGGGACCTTCCCAAACTCTTTTTCCCCACTTATAGCAATAAGAAAATCAATGGGATTTACTTGCATTAAAACAGTTCTTCTCACTCCCTTCTCCGGTGGGAAAAAGCGGTTGCTGGTGGTTTTCACTTCTTAAATGTGATTCCCAGAGGTGCTATGACTGCCACTGATGGGTTTGGCCTTGATCAACAATGACTCCAGCCTTGAGCTGGCTGGTGTTTGCCCTCTGGAGCCTGCAGAGAGCTCCTAGCTGCTTCTTGCAGCAGCCACCCCTGCAGCTCCCCCCCTCCCCCTCCCCCAGAGCCCAGCCAGGCAAAACTACAACAGATGAGTAACAGAGTTGATCCTGTGGTCCCTACAGGGACCAAAGCAGCTCTCCTGTGCTCTTTGTATGGCCTGGGCTGCCTGATGAACGTCACCCAGAGCCTTCCTCCGGTAGCCGCCTGAAGCAGCGGCTGGCACAGGAGCCTAACAGAGGGGCACAGGCTGCCCTCACAGGGGAGCAGCGCGGACTTCGGGCCCACAATCACTGGAGGTCGGCGGGAACTCCAGCTCCCCCGGCGCGCTGCCTTTCTTCCCCAGAGAGCCTCCTCACAGCTCCACCTCGCCCCGGGACCGGGTGGGGGGGGGCGGTTTGTACGCCGGGAGTGGGGGGGGCACAGTGACCACACCACGTTCATTAACCTTCCTCTTCAGTCCCAGCGCAGCCCCAGCACCGGCCACACGGGACTCCCACAGCCCCCCTCTCCTCCCTCCCTGCGCCTTCCCCCGCCCCAGGGGCCGGTGGGGCCGGTGGGGACCCGCCCGCTCCCCCTCCCGCCCCCTCTCCGCCCCCTGAGTCCGGCCCCACCCACCCCGGCTCCTCCCTCCGGCCTCCACCATAGAGGAGTCTCCGCGCAGGGGGGAGAGAGGAGCGGCGGAATCATAGAGGTGGAGGGGTGGCGCGCTGGAGCCTGCACTTCCGGAGCGCGCTTCTGCGCGGCGGCCGCGCTTTACGGTGGCGCGCCATTCGGTCCCGTTCAAGATGGCGCCGGGGCCGCGGTGGCGGGGAGCGCTGGGGTTATAGAGGCCGCCGCAGCCGGAGGGAGCCGGGCCGCCCCGGCCGGGCGGAGCGGGTGAGAGAGCGGGATGGGACGGGACGGGTCTGGGGGGGAGAAGGGAAGGGAGGCGAGGCGGGGCCGGTTTGCGCTGCCGCCTTCTCTTCCTCCTCCTCCTCCTGCGCCGGGGGAGGAGGGGAGGCGTTGCTGTGCCTCATGGGAGGCTTTCTGCCGCGCTCCCCGGGGGACAGAAAAGCAGCGGCTTTGGCGTTGTGTTTGGCTTCCCTTTCGCCGTCGAGGGATGGCTTCTTGCGGTTGAAGCTTTTCCCTTTTTGCCCTGGAGGCGTTTGGGGTCGGGGCTTCGCGGTTTTATCCCTTTTCCCCCTTTAAACGCGGGGTGCAGTTGTGGCTCGTGTGTCTGCTCGGTGAGGTGCCCACCCAAAGGGATTATAGTGTCTCGCCGAGGAATCTGTGTAATCTCCGAAGCGGGGGGAATGTTGTCGGTGATCACGAGTCGTGGGGCGCTGCTGTGAGTGGCACACGGACTGTGAGCATAACCTGCCAGCACAGGCCATGAGCAGAGCTCTGCAGGCTTACTGGTCAGTGGGCTGAATGTGGTCGGTTCTTGGAGTTTAAGAGCCCCTCCTGCAAGGCCTCGAAGCACCAAATGATGTATGAGCCTTAAATTTCTTTTTAAGGGTGTGCCTGTTGCTTGTGGTTTGAAGGTAACATCTGTGATTAGGGAAGAGGGATGTGTGTGGTGACCGCAGTGAAGCTGCAGAGCTTTGGACTGAGCCTGGGAGTGCTTTCACTTGGATCACGATCTGTTTGGATGTAGTGTTGTGACTAGAAAACTGCATCCCATCCACTCCCAATTTTCAGAGGGTGTTTTAGATGTAAAGGTTGGAATACATTTTGTGCTTTGCAGGGCTTTGGATGTGTAGTTTTTTTCTTTGAGGGTATAGGGATGCAGCTGTGGGGAGATTAGAACTCAGAGGCAACATCTTAGTTTGAACACTTACATAGTTGTAAGTTGAAGAAATGTCTTAAGACATGAAATAATTCCTCCCAGCATAACCTTTTCCTCTCTGGTCATCATAGCACGGCGTGATGGAGGCAGGGAGTGTCAGGGCAGCAGTGTAGGAGGGGTCCATAGGGAGGAGAAGGTGACACAGATGTGTTTGCAGATCACTCGCTGCTGGAAACAGTGAGCGCTGGGGAGGGAGATCAAGAGCAGCTTAAAAGTCTTAAGAAAAGAAGGAAATTTACAGGAAATGCTTGAAATAAGAAGGTGAAAACTGATGAGCTCTTATGAGAATAAAGAAAAAGCTAGAACAACTTTGATACCTTGTGTGTGCTTCTCCCTCCGCTGTGCCCACCTGAAGTGTAAGCAAGAAGCCTCTTGCTTTGAGTCTTGGAGTGAGTAACAGTTTGGTTGATTAGTTTGGAGTAAGTATGGTAGTAGTAAGTAGGTACTTAAATAGTAGCACTTAGTTAAAGTGGAGTGGCTTTAATGTCAGTGCCTGAGCTTGTAGTAGTGTTTGAGGTCCTTGCAAGCGTTTGATGCTTTTGAGGGAGCAGCCTGCTGGTACAGAGAGGAGTATTAAGCATACTCAGGCTGCTGCTGCATATGGCCTGACACAGTGTCATCTTTTCCAGGTTGCTCCCTATTTTTTTTTAAAATCTTGGTTTTGAGGCCGAAGGAGAAGCCAAAATGGGGCGAAGATCAACGTCATCCACCAAGAGTGGGAAGTTTATGAATCCCACGGATCAGGCCCGTAAGTATCCCTAAAAAAATAAGCAGATGGGTATGGGTTCCTAGGGAAGCAAATATGAAGCTTGCTCTGAAGATCCTCCCTTGTGAGTGGGAACTGAGCTTCCTCACCTTGGGAAATACTATCTCAGTGTTGTCTGGTGTGAAAACTTCCTGAGAAGGCTGCTTGCTTGCAAGTGGTTCTGACCTCGCAGCTTGTACTGCAGTTAGCAGTGTTCAGAGGTCTTTGTGCTTAGCTGTTGGCTAAGCTACAAGCTGCTGCTTGGGACTCCGTTAATCTGCCTGAGGCTGGAATTTGAGGAACACATCAAACTTTGCAAGTGTTAGGTGAGGAAGTCTCCTAACCCTGTTTTTCCTTTTGGTAACATGCCAAGTGTTATCAGTGCTACGTGGATAAAGACAATCCAGAATTCCATGGCAGATATGTTTTATTTCAGATGTGTGCTCAAAGCCTGCAGATTTTTCAAGTGTGCTGTCTGCTGTTGGCTCTGTTTAAGCCTCTGGGCAGTGATCCTTTTATAGCTGCACACATCACTATGACTTTTGCTGCCTTTTGTTCTTTTCTGTATAGAAACATCCCTCCCATGGGAGGCACAGACTAGAAAAAAACACAGAATAGAAACCTGTTTCATGCTCTATTTCTCTCACAGGGAAGATGAGTTTAAAAGTCAGTCTTTGTAAAATGAATGAACTGCTGAGAATCAGCAGTCATCTTGAGGAAGGGGAGGTTTGTTGTTGTGGAATTGATTGTCTATTTCAAGTTGTTTTCTCTTCCCCCACCTCTAGGGAAGGAAGCTCGGAAGAGGGAGCTGAAGAAGGTAAAGAGATGAGGAAAGTTTACTTGGCATTCTGTGTACTGTGTATCCTGTTTGAGGTTGTAATGGACTGTGGACAATGAGTAGACTACAGATATTTTGTTGTTTTCTCAAGATTCACTTTGTAATATACTGTCCAAAGAAGTAGTTTAGGGAAACATAGACAGAAATCTTGGTTTGAGTAGCTGTGTCTCATCATCTGCTATTTTAAGTTGTTGTTACAGCTTTTCAAAACGTTATTATAAATACTTGGGAATGAAAAAAACCCAATCCATGACAAACAAACTATCCAAGATGTGTGTACTTTTTATCATGTTTTACTCTCTGCATTTTGTCAGTTGTTAATCTTGTTGATTGTATGTGTCTTAATTGGAGTGAGCGAGTTATAGAAGAATTTGTAAATAGCAAGATAGTGGAATTCACTTTCCCAGAAGTTTTAATTGCCTTTGCTGCTGTTTTGTGCCTTGCTTAATATTTGCTGGGCATTTTGAGGCATGTTTTTGTCTGCAGCCTGGGAGTAGTGAGAGGGGAGTATTTGGTGCAGAGGTTCTGTTGCTTGTGATGCTTTTCTTATCTGCTGGGTCTCTGATCTTAGAACAAGAAGCAGCGAATGATGGTCCGAGCAGCTGTGCTGAAGATGAAAGATCCAAAGCAAATTATCCGGGACATGGAGAAATTGGATGAGATGGGTGAGTGAGAGGTCCCAGCTGTTGGACTCAGGCAGTGGCTTGTGTAGACACCTAACAGAGTTTTAAGGGATGACTGGAGTCTAAAACAGAGTGACTTTTTCCCTTTCCTGTTGTGAGGGGGGATCCCGTGAAGAATTGGAGGTTGGTTATGGTTTGAGGTGATGTGGTACCATCAAAGGTGACCTCTTTCCAAGAATCACAGAATGGCTAGGTTGGAAAAGACCTTTAAGATCGAGTCCAACTGTTCCTGTCTAAACCATATCCCTAAGTACCTCATCTACCCATCTTTTAAACACATCCAGGGAAGGTGACTCAACCCCATCCCTGGGCAGCCTGTTCCAGGCCCTGACAACTATTTCCATGAAGAACTTTTTCCTAACAACTAATCTGAACCTGCCCTGGCGCAGCTTAGTGCCATTTCCCCTTGTCCTGTCTCCTGTCACCTGGCTGAAGAGACCATCTCCCACCTCTCTACAACATTCCTTAAGGTAGCTGTAGGTGGTGATAAGGTCTCCCCTCAGCCTCCTCTTCTCCAAACTAAACATCCCCAGCTCCCTCAGCCACTCCTCATAGGATTTGCCCTCCAGCCCCTTCACCAGCCTGGTTGCCCTTCTCTGGGCTCGCTCCAGGACCTCAATATCCTTCTTAAGGTGAGCAGCCCAGAACTGCACACAGTACTTGAGATGCAGCCTCAACAGTGCCAAGTACAGGGGTATAATCGCCTCCCTAGACCTACTGACCACACTATTTTTGACACAAGCCAGGATGCCATTGGCCTTCCTGGCCACCTGGGCACACTGCTGGCTCATATTCAGCCTGCAGTCAGCTAACACCCCCAGGTCCTTCTCTGCCTGACAGCTCTCCAGCCAGTCTCCCCCAAGCCTGTAGCGCTGCATGGGGTTGGTATGTCCCATGTGCAGCACTCTACTTGGCCTTGTTAAACTTCATCCCATTGGTCTCAGCCTGTCAGTCCAGTCAGATCAGGTCCCTTTGAAGAGCCTCCCTGCCCTCAGGCACATCAAGAAGATGTCTGATAAAAAGGAGTAGGGTGCTGGATAGCAACTGGTGAGGTGATGGAGGGGATTATCATAAGGGTGAATGCTTCCTGAAAATAGGGGTTGGAAGTTGTTTGCTTTGGAATGGTTTCATTCATCACAGTTGGGTAGTAGAGTAACTTATGTGTTGTTTTGACTGTTGTTTTGCTGCCTTGGGTTAGAGTTTAACCCGGTGCAGCAGCCCCAGCTGAACGAGAAGGTGCTGAAGGACAAGCGCAAAAAGCTCCGCGAGACCTTCGAGCGCATCTTGCGGCTCTACGAGAAGGAGAACCCGGACATCTACAAAGAGCTGCGCAAGCTGGAAGTGGAGTACGAGCAGAAGAGGTCACAGCTCAGCCAGTACTTCGATGCTGTCAAGGTAATGCTTGTCCTCTTTCAGGCTTGTAACCGTGGTGGTGCGTGTTATTTGTCCTCTCCTTCGGTGCGGCAGTGACATAGGAAGGGAACTCAACAAGAGCCCCAGCGTATGTGCAGTGTGGCCTATTTTTAGGTACTTATGTTAGTTTACATAGTGTCTTCAGTTAGAGCATTTCAGTGAGGATAGCATGGGGTTTGTCAAGTCTGTATTTGTCTCTAATACACTGATTTCATTCAACATGAAATTACAGTGTGTCCTAATTTTGGCTGGGGTAGAGTTAACTTTCTTCTTAGCAACTGGGATAGTGCTGTGTGTTGGATTTAGGGTGAGAATCATGTTGATAACACCCTGATGGTTTTTAGTTGTTTCCAAGCAGTCAAGGACGTTTCAGGGCGTTGGACCAGGTGATCTCTCGAGGTCCCTTCCAACCCCCACAATTCTGTGATTCTGTGATACTGCCCTGCTAATGAGAAGGTGGGGGGCACCCAAGAAGCTGAGGGGGACACAGCCAGGGCAGTTGACCCAAACTGGCCAAAGGGGTATTCCATACCATATGATGTCATGCTCTGTATGTAACTGAGGGGTGTGGCTGGAGGAGGGCTTAGGCTCAGGAGCTAGTTGACCATTGGCTCCAGGTGGTGAGCAGTGGTGTTGTGCCTCACCTGCTTTATTAGATATTGTTGTTATCTTTTTTCTGTCATATTGAACTGTCCTTAACTCAATCCATGAGTTTCACTTTTTGTTTTGATTCTCTTCCTTACCCCCACCAGTGGGAGCACATGAACAGCAGCGTGGTTGTTTTAGCTGCCTGCTGGGTTAAACCATGACACAGGGGAAACAGAAATTTGTGTTGCATATCAGCAATATCAGGATTTCTTTTCTATATTAGAGAGAGAGAGAGTGAGCTTGTGAGTGTGCAGTTGATATTTCTGTGAAATTTGTTGCTGGAAATAATAAGAATCCTTTAGCATTCCTATAAAGAGCTTTGTTTGATACTCTTTACCGTACTGGAGAACATAACATTTCCCAAGTGCAATTACCTCTAAGACTCTCTTTTTTTATTGGAATATACATTGGTGTAGGATTTGTGCCTTCTGGATACTTAAAAATACAGGCATACTTGTCTGCAGCCTCTTTGCTTTGGGGACTGAAGGTCTAAAGGGAGATGGAAACCTGATTCTGTTTCAAGTCTTCCACGAACATGCTGCATATGCTTTGTTTTACATTGAAAGCTTTTACTGTTGAGTTTTTCCCAAATGTCTTTCATGGGCTGTCACAACGTAACATGTGCTTAGAATAGACACCTTTGGCAAGTGATGCCAGGTCCCATGTGTTCTGTACTCTGAAAGGTAGTGAGGTTGTGCAGTAGCTTCTGTGGGAGTAACTCATTCTCTTTATCTTTTTTTAATTTATTTTTTCTTTCCTTCCCCAGAATGCTCAGCATGTTGAAGTGGAGAGTATCCCCTTACCGGATATGCCACATGCTCCCTCCAACATCCTCATACAGGACATTCCCCTTCCAGGGGCCCAACCACCTTCTATCCTTAAGAAGACATCAGCCTATGGGTAAGTGGAAGAATAAACTTATAGGAGACATTAGACAGGAACATTCTTATTACTGGAGAGGAGCTAGGGGGAGAAACAGAGGTAATACAACTGGCAGAAATCAGGAGTTCTGTGGAGGTGAATTGTGCTTTCTTTTAACCAAAGCCCTTTTTAATATTTTCCTACTATTACGGGTTGTTGTTTAAATTGCTGTAATACATTATGTCTTCTAGCATTTGTCTTTTTGCATATCAGTAAAACTTAAAGCCCAGCTACTTTGAACATAGAGGCCCCTTACGTTGCCAAACATTCATTTGTTTGCTGGTGTATTCATCTCCTGGTTTACTTGTTTATCAGGCTTCCCTTTCTAGTACTAATTCTTTCTTTGTTTTCACCAACTTTGTGGCTATTTAATTTTGCTTCTGTGGTGGGATTTAGCTTGGGTTTTTTTTTTTCCAGTCTTCAGTTGCCTTCAGACAATAACAAGGTTCTCAGATCTTCAGCAATCACCCACCTTTCTACCTGTCTCAAGAATTTTACAACCTCATAAATCATTTATAAATGTTCATGTTTCTTTTTTCAGAAGGTTGCTGTGTAAGCAGTGATGAGAGAAGGCTAAAGGGTTCTGCTAAGTGTGTGTTTGCTTGTGCTTGTTTGTATTCCTACATTTCTTATCTGCTGTTCTTATTCCCAGGCCACCAGTTCGGTCCATTTCTGTACTTCCTCCTCCTGGGCTTGGTGTTCCACGCTTGCCTCCAGGCAGGAAGCCCCCTGGACCTCCTCCAGGGCCGCCCCCACCCCAAGTCCTGCAAATGTATGGCCGTAAAGTGGGTTTCACAGTGGAGATGGCTCCTCGGAGGCGAGAGGAGGAAATCTCTTACAGTTCTGAAGCAGGTAAGGACTTCACTGTCACCATCTGAGCTTTTCCTTGACCTGCTTTGCTGTGGATAGCACTGGTGTGAGTGTGGTGTGACCCCGGCAAGGCATTCTGGCAATGTGGGTGTTAGTACCACTTGAACTCCTTAGTGATTATACCTCTGAGGTGATTTTGTTACCAGCTACCTGTTAGTGTATTCAGCTAGTTAGAGCTTTCAGTTACTTGTTTGAGGCGTATGTTGCACACATTGGATGTTTCCCAATATAGTCTTAACAAGATTGAAACATTGTGTTTAGTAGTCCTTAAAAAACCAACCAACCAAAAAAAACCCACAACCCCCGGCAACTTTCTCTGAGAAGTCTTCCTTTAAAAAAAAAAAAAAGACCATAACAAACCCACCAAAAAAATCCCCACAACAGCAACAAAAACAACCCACCACCCCTTCTCCCCAAATCTAAACCAAGCCTGGGTCTGGATGTCATAGGAGAACCTAGGTCATTTTAACACAGTTCCCTGGAAGCTTTTGTGGGTGGGCAGATCAGTGTTATTGCATACCAGGAAAGGAGGAAGTCTTTCAATAGTGGATGAATGCTGAACAGTAACGAGCTAATGAGCTGCATATAGGAGTTGCTTTCACTCATTTGCTGTTTGAGTTCATCATAGAACACACTGAGTTGGAAGGGACCCGTAAGGATCATCAAGTCCAACTCCTGGCTCCACACAGGGCCAGCCAAGTCAGAGCACGTGGCTGAGTGCCAGGTGGCTAATACAGAATCACAAGGTTAAAAAAAGATAGAAAAAGATGCAAAATCTTACAAAAAGACTTTCCAAAATATTTTTAAGGAGGTGCTAAACAGCAAAGGGGTGAAAATACGTCCAGGCTGTTGCTAACTGTAGACGTAGGCTGGTGTGCAAGAATGTTTTGTCTTTGGAGTTGCTGCACTTCCTCATACTTTGCTTCCTGCAGGACAGCGAGGGCACGATGACGACATGTCCAGTACCAGTGAAGACGAAGGTTACCCTGAGGACATGGATCAAGACAAGCACGATGAGAGTAGTGATGACAGTGACAGCGACAGGTCTGATGCAGACAGCGAAGGCGAGGACTTCCTGCATCGCGATAATGACAAGGAGAGGGAAGGTGGTGAAGAAAAGAAATCAGGTATGATGGCAATTTTTACATTGGGGGTTGATTTTTATTTTTTAATATTTTTTTCCCCCCAGAAGGGAAATGCAGTTCATCAGAGTTTGTTTCTGGTGCCCTGGCTTGGGGGGGAAAGTAATTTATTTAAGCACCTAAGTCTATTTTAACTCACTCTAAATTCCAGCTGAAGAACTTGTATTAGTAAATAGATCAGAAGGAAACCATCTGAAAGCGAAGCATCTTTTTCTGATGGGCAAGTTTTTTTACAGCTGCATTAGATGAGTAAGGTTGCAAGCCATTTTTTGCCTGAAGCATTGAATTGGCAGGATCCCTACAACACCACTCTCAGCCTAAAATATGCTTGCTCTTCAGTGACCTGGGCAACTAAGGCAACTAATGCTTTTGGGGTAACACTTATGTCTTTGTTGCCTGGGGGAGACCAATTGATAGAGAACACTGGGTTAGTAAAGCTTCAGATGATCAGGAGCACCTGTGTTAATGGTTATGTAAGGAGTGTCATTAGGTTAGAATTACATGTTAGCACTAGCATGTAGAAGACTTAAGTCTGATTTATTTCTTTATGTTCTTCCCACCTCCTGGCACCCTTGCCTGTGCTTTGCTTCCCCCAGGTCACAGCGTGAGGTTCGCAGACATGCCTGGGAAGTCTCGGAAGAAGAAGAAGAACATGAAGGAGCTGACCCCGCTCCAAGCCATGATGCTGCGGATGGCAGGTGAGTCAGAGGGGGGCCTTAACTGCAGACACAGCATTAGGCTTCCAGCTAGGCTTACCAGAGAAACCTTACTTTGTTCAGTTTTTATTTTACAGAGTAGATACTTTACTGTCATAATGTAAGACACAGTAAGAAGATAAGCTGTGGTTAGGTATTTGAGCTTTTTCTTTTTGTTTTTAAATTGCTTTCAGTCTAGTGGTGTGTGTGTTTTGCATGGCAGAGTTGAAGTTATAGTAGCAACTTAAAGTTTGGTTTTGGTGGGGTGTTTTTTATGTACTGGGATTTTTTTGTCTTCTCAACTTTATCGTGCTTAACTTTTTAAAACAATTGCTCAATTGAAATAGAATCATAGAATGTCTTAGGTTGGAAGGGACCTTTAGAGGTCATTTAGTCCAACTCTCCCTGCAGTAAGCAGGAGCACCTTTAACTAGATCAGGTCCCTCAGAGCTTCATCAAGTCTGACCTTGAATATCTCCAAGGATGGGGCCTTCACTGTGTCTCTGGGCAACCTGTGCCAGTGATCCACCACCCTCCATATGAACCTCCTAGTGAAAAAGAAAGGATGAGATTCTGTGAGCATGAAGGTCCCTAAAAATACCCTTTTGCAGAAATAATTTAACCAATAGAGTGAAGACTTTCGTGTTTGTTTGCTTGTTTTAGGTTTAGAAAGCGACCCTGGTATCTTCCAAAGGTTCTAGAGGTTCTTGGACTTGGGGGCTATGTTTCTTTTGAAGTCATGTCCCTGTTTCCTTTTCCCCTGACAAACTTCCACAAACCACAGATCACATAGCTGCAGTTTGGGTTGGTGGTACAAGTTCTAGCTCCTGCAGAAACACATAGCTCTTTGTGACAGAGCTCTAGCTAGAATTGTGATTATTTTTCTTAATGGCCTGTTTTACTATTCATCTTCTGTTTAACAACAAAATGTGGACAGTTTTCTTTCCTTTGAAGTACAGTTTGTCTTTTTCTTCATTTTATTTTGTGTGCTCAAGCATCCCTGATGTGCACAAAGACACTACCCGTGGACTGGTTTTTATAAGCGTGTCTCCACTTCCAGGTCAGGAAATTCCAGAAGAAGGGAGAGAAGTGGAGGAGTATTCAGAAGAAGAGGAGGAGGAGGAAGAGGACTCGGAGTCTGAGGAGACATCACAACAACAACAGCAGCAGCAGCAGCAACTCAGTGAGGAAGCTCTTAGCGAGACCAGGTCATCTACTGCAGCGTCCCAGGCGCAGCAGCAGCCACCTCCGCAGCCCGTTCCTCCAGCTCAGATACAGGCACCTCCTATGCCTGGGCCGCCTCCGCTAGGACCGCCTCCGGCCCCTCCGCTGAGGCCCCCGGGCCCACCCACTGGCCTTCCTCCTGGCCCTCCCCCAGGTGGATACTTCCTTTACTCTGGTTTAAGGGGTGCAGGCGCTGGGTACTACAGACAGTGTGTCGGTTTGGGAGCATTGAAACCACAGAGTGCCTTGTGGATGGGGTTATGGGAGCGCAGTGTGGCTGCCTGATCTCTGCTGTCAGCAGTCTGTTGTTGCCATGCTGTGCTTTTGAGGCATTGGGCTCTGGGAGCTGGTAACAGCCTGATGGGCATTGCCTTGTCAGTGTTTTACACACGCAGGCAGCAGTGGAGCCAGTGTTGGAGCAGGGAGAAAAAACCTGGTGCCATGTGTCTTTCCAGCATTTGGTTTTTCTTCCTGTGGTGTTCTCCCCCTACACACACACACCCTACCCTGAACACTAACCTGCTAAAGAGGCTTGGGAGCCACTGCCTAGTTACAGGACCTTGGGGTGGGGGGTGGGGGGGTTGGTTGGCAGTTTTTTAGCAAGCTGCAGCGTAAAGGCTTCTGCTGTTCTACCACCTGAATGTATTTCAGTCGTGTTGGGGAAGAAAATTCCTCACATGAAATAAATACTAAATTTGAGTTTGTGTCAGCATCAGACTGCGTGGAGACTGTTAGCAGTGGGAGCCAGTCAATAAGATTTTTATAGTGCATGGATGTTTTTGAGGGCAAACACTTGGTAGTTTTTTTTGATGTAGAGGGAGACTGCAGTTTATTTACGTTGGTGGGATTACTGTACAGCTAAACTGGATAACAATAACAAGTTATATATGTAAATCTGTCTCTTGAGTTCTTATATTGCAGAGATCAGTAATAGTTGGGCTACAGTGAGGGGCAGTATATACTACAGTTTAAATGTATCTTACTCTATATTGATACATCAAAAATGTGGTGGTTTGGTGGGCTTTTTCCTTTCCGAGGAGAACAGAGGAAAGTGAAGTTTGTTCCAGTCTCTGTCCTTCAGTTTTATTTCTGATATCCCCTAGAGGGGGGAGCCTCAAACCCCAAAACAGTTACTTTGAATAGAGCAAAACTACGTACTACTACTCGAGCTAAAAGGGCAATCAAATGCCAGAGTGAAAGGTTCTTTCGCTTCTAGCTGTTCTAACACCCTCAGCACAGTAGCTGTCCTCTGCTGTTGCTTCATTGCATGGGGAAAGAGCCCCTTTTACAAGTGAGACAACATACCTGGGTATTATGGAGACGTTTTCCTCTGAGTCTTAAAAACTGCTGCCTCTTTCTGAGTGGGTTTTGTATTACTTTCTTTTTCTCTTAGGACATCTGTTTAACCTGGCAGCTGGCTAGCGTTAGAACAGCTTTCAAGTTCCTGTTGAGGACCTTTAGTTTTATCTGATGGGATAGCCTTAGTTTTTTTATCAGCCATGAACTAAGCTTATCTTCATTTGTGTTATGTGCTTTCAGGAGCTCCTCCCTTCCTGAGACCCCCTGGCTTACCAGGGCTGCGTGGGCCTTTACCCCGACTTCTACCGCCAGGCCCACCGCCTGGGCGCCCGCCTGGCCCTCCGCCAGGCCCTCCACCAGGTCTGCCCCCAGGTCCCCCTCCACGTGGACCCCCTCCTCGCCTGCCCCCTCCTGCCCCACCAGGTAAGGTATTCTGTTTGCTTAAAGACCAAGCCCCTGCTTTATTTTCCTAGTTTTTGCTGTGGTGACCAAGCCAGGGAGCAGTGATCGGTCTGTCTTTGTTCCTGCCTGTGTGGCTGCGTTGTGCTGTGTCTTTCTATGTAATAACAACCAGTAATGCCACGCTGCTTTGTGTAGTTTTGTGGTGAGAAACCTGTCCTCAAGAAGGAAATTACAGATTTTATACTTCTGTTGGACTGTTCCTGAATAACCCCAGGGTGCTGTAATGGTGCTCCACTTGATGACTTGGGCATAGGGATGTTTTCTCTTCCTGTGTGGTTATACATTTCCCATAACTCAAGTTCTGGTGGGATGGAACGTCAAGAAACTTTATTTTCAGATTATAACTACAATTTGAGAGAGAGCAACACACAGGCTCCTGTGGCTTTCAGAGTCTGCAGGTCAGCAGTGTTTTCAATCCAACTGTTGGTGCAGGGTTGAAGTATTTTTTTTTAGGGGGTGGTATGTGTTCGGGGTTTTGCTTTTGGCTTTTTATTTTAAAGACTCCTGGGCGTGGAGTCGTCTCATGCTTTATTTTCTCCTTACAGGCATCCCTCCTCCTCGCCCGGGCATGTTAAGGCCACCTCTGGTGCCTCCGTTAGGACCTGCCCCACCTGGGCTCTTCCCGCCGGCTCCCATTCCCAATCCTGGGGTACTGAGCGCCCCGCCGAGCTTGATCCAGCGCCCCAAGGCAGATGACACCAGCGCGGCCACCATCGAGAAGAAAGCCACGGCCACCATCAGTGCCAAGCCGCAGATCACCAACCCCAAGGCAGAGATCACTCGCTTCGTGCCCACTGCCTTGCGAGTGCGCCGGGAGAACAAAGGGGCTTCCGCCGCCTCCCAGCGGAAGCAGGATGAGGAGCCTGCTCTCCCACTAACCAAAGCTGCCCCCAAGGCTGGATCGTCTGCCCCCATCTCTGTACAGACAAAGGATGATGTGTACGAAGCCTTCATGAAGGAAATGGAAGGTCTCCTGTGACCTCTCCATAGTCCTAGTCAGCTTTCCTGCCCCTCTGAAGACAGATCAGACCACTGCGGAGGGAGGAGAAGGAAGGGTCCTCCTGCAAGCAATGAAAGGGCTCACCGAACAGGGAACAGTTCCCTACCCACAGGTTAACTTGCCAGTATGCTCTGAATAGAGACCGCTGCGGCTGTGGTGTGCCTGGGTACCTCCTTTCAGAGCGAGCATGTCCACTTGGTGGAAGGAAATCAGAGGCAGGGAGGCGACGCTGCTTCCCTCGAGTCCTTCCCCTTCCTCAGAGGGAGAGGGTGGCACTCTGGGAAGTGGGGTGTGGGAGTCGTGGGCGGGGGCCTGAATCCTTGCACATCCTGGATGCTCTGGTGAGGGTAGTGGAACGGGTTTTTAAAGAGCCAGAAAAGTGTTAAGCGGCATTTCATACGCATATGGTTGTCCAGGTTTTATTTTCTGTACTGTTTTCTTCTGTAAATATTTTATAACCCTGTTTTTTTTTTAGTTGCAGTGAGATTGATCAGTCATCTTCCTTCCAGGGTAGTCAGGGAAGTAATTTGTTGCGTATACTGTACACTGGAATTTTGCACCCTGTCCCTCTTAACAGTCATCTTGATGGCTCTTCAGCAGCAGGGGAAACTTCATTTTGTCTTGTGAAAGACAATAAATGTTCAGTGTATCAAAATACCGATTTCCTTGTGATTTGTCTCACACTTGCATGTAGATGGAAAAGGGGGGGAGGTTCTTTGCTGACCTTGGGGCATTCTGACCATGGTGGGGGGCGGGGGGAAGCAATAGCTACATTATAATTAATATAGCAGAACTTTAGTTTTAAAAAAGAAAGTATATATTCTTGGTTTTAAGATCCTAAACGTCTCTTCCGGCCTTTTTTGGTAGCTAGTAGGAAGTTAAGTCCTGCAGTACTACTAATAATTATGAAATTATTTGGTTTATCCCTTCTCATTGAAAAGTTTACTTTGTATCAAGCTTCACATACCCACTGGAAGCATCTTGGACAGACTTCTAAGTAAAAAGTACTGAACAATTTTCATTCTAAGAGTCTTAAGGATAATTTTACCTGTAGAAAATCTGATTTCAAATTTTGAGGTCAGTGATTAAGGTACAGTTTGGGTTTGTTTTTTTTAAATTACTTTCATGTTTCCAGCTTAACCCAAAACCCCAACATTCTTTTGGGAGAAGTATTCCTTTAGCTTTGTTTGCTGTGCTGACACTGGCACATGTTCCAACCCAGTAACCCTTACTGCACTGAAGAAACAAATCTTTATTCTCAGTGGAAACAGACTGCAAAATCTCCTGGTAGCTTGTTGGCACATCAGTTTTAAGATCAGTTGGATGAAGCAGCTCGCTGACCTTAAGAGAAAACTGCAGTTTTGGAATAATTCTTATCAGAAGCACTGGACTGGAGCACAAGGCTAATACTGAGAGTTTAGCTATTTATCCAGGTGTCTCCATCCTGGTTAAAAAAAAAAATAGTGAGAATGATGGAACTTAAATGAAATAAAACTTTTGTTTTCCCTGTTGAATGACTTGTAGCCAGTGGGTTTGACTTTAAGGGTGTGTTCTCTAACAATGTATCAAATTCTAGGTGGTTACATGCAGAGTCTGGTGAGCTTTCAGATCTTTATTAAAAAGAGAGTTTATGCTGACCTGCCAGACTAGGAGATACCTCAAGCAATATCTTTAGTGAGCTACAAGCCTCAGACTTAGCTGAATATTCAACATTTTGAGGTTAAGCCTGTTTTAAGGAGGCAAAGTTATTAGATACCCAAACATATGCTTGGAAACTTTAATTCTGATTTTACAAATTCTGGACACAAACAGGTTTGTACAACAGTGTTCTTCCTCGTTCAGGGAGTTGTTGCAGTTGTATCACATCTTAAATATTAAAGTTATGTTTATGGGATATCTTTATATTTTAGTTCTTAAAAAAATGCATTGTCATCTGCCTTTAAGTGAAAGGTGTGAATGGTGATTGATTTCTTTATTGTTTTTAGGGGAAGGGACATCAGGGGTGCTTCTAACCCTGGGTTTATTAATAGTATTGATCCTCCCTCCCAGGAAACAGCCTGAAATAGATACATGCTTATATATTATCATGCTGTTAACTTATTTTCTAAGTGAGATTATTTATTATTGTTCAAGTAGAAATAGTTTTGTTAGAGGGGACAAAAGGGCACAAACTTCTGGCATTTTTAAGAACAGTCTGCACTTCACCACAGACTCTGGAAACACTTTCATGTATTAACCTTATAAGGTCACTAATCACGGCCACAATTCTGTAATGCCACCTTTTCCATACTCCAGAACAGATGTTCTCAGCTCTGAACAACTGGTACTGTAAATCCAGGCCAATTTATTCTCATCTTCATGTGCTCATGCAGAGCTTTGGGCTGCTTCTATGTGGTGCCACCTCCATCTCGTGGTTGTGATTGTAAACTGTGGCTCTGAGGTGTGTTCACAGAAGAAGAAACAATCGTGAGGAGGATGGGGGCATGGAAGGGACTGAGCCACAGAGAAGTAGGAATAGGACTCCTCTGGACCCCAGGGTTCAGTGATGATCAGTGACAGCATAAAGCTGGAAGGAGGCCTCAGATGAGGTAAGGTGTGAATTGACACAGCCAAGGAAAGGTGCTTTATAAAGGTTACCGAGCCTGGTTGCCCAGGCACGAACAAGTCGTGACCCTACTTTGCACGTGCTATGAAGTTATTTTTGTTTTGCCTTGGCTTGTAAATCCCCTGCCACCACTGTATCACTGTGTATGCCTGGCAGCTTAGATCAGAATCCCTGGTGTTGTACCCTGCTGGGGAGAAGGATGGGGCTCTCTCTTGCTCTAGCTTGTAAAATGTAGATAAAATGTGATCTTTTGGGGTTTGTTTGGGGGCTGGGTGTTTTGGTAGGCTATCAGAAACGGCCTGGTGGGAGTCACATCTTTGTCTTTCCTTGAAATACATCAATGACCACATCCAGGGTAAACACTGGGAAATGCCAGGAGGAATGACAGCAAGCACCCTGAGGTATGTGAATCTGGTGGTGAGAGAACCAGGGCCAAGGCCCGTGTTTGTGTCTGGGCACGTACACAGGACAAAATGATGGCTTTTGGGGGTGTAGAGAGGCTCTCTACCCCCTCTTTGTAGAAGTTTATGACAGCCCTGAGCCAACGCCAGTCGCTGTGGCTTTATGATGCCTGTGCCACAGGAGCTGGAATGCATTCTAAAGAAAAAACACCCCCATGTGACAAGAGCATAAAAGCATCGAGGGCCAAGGAAGGTGTCATTCCCGTACACAGACCTTATGCAAACACAACAGCAGGAGCCTGGGATCTGGGGAAAGCAGAGGCAAAGCCTGCCGTGCTGGAGGATGGGGTTCGGCCCAGGGTCCAGCCTCCTTCCTCGCTTCAGACAGGGACTGTGTTGTCCTTTGCTGGAAGAAAGAGGAAAACGTGTCAGGGAACAAAGAGCCGCCATGAGCAACAGGAGCGAAGGAGGATAAAAAGGGGGGGGGGAGTCTCTTTGCCTGTAAGATGGGGCCGGATGGCACCGGCCAGACACCCAGAATCGCGATGACGTCACTTCGGTGCGGGGGGATGTTCTCTAGCTCGAGTCAAGGCGTGCCGGGCTGCCTTCTGCTGCTCTGCGGGGGCAGCCCGGGCAGGAGCGCCGTGTTTGCCCGAGTGCAGTGACGGCTGAGCGGAGAAGTTCCCCCACGTTAACGTCTCCCTGCCTGGTTTCCATGCAAATTCCATGCTGGATCACAAACCTTCCTCCTGAAAGGGGTAATAGTGAAGTAATCCTGCAGCGTCTCCCAGGTTCTGCACGCAGGCTGCTTTCTAAAATGATGGGGGTGATGTTAACAGAGGTTCCCCCCGGTCCTCGGAGTCCTCCTCCCCTTCCCTGCCCTCCCCTCCGCTTCCCTCGCCTCCCCCAGCCGGGGACCCGCTTCCCTGTACGGTGGCTTCCCGGGGTGCAGCGGCGGGCTGCTTCCCTCGGCCGCAGCCCGGAGCGGGGCCGCGGAGGGGGTCTGGCCCCCCGCCCGGATTGGGCACCGCCGCCGCTCGGACCGGACCGCCCCGCCGCGGGGACGCGCTGCCGGCGGGCGGGGGCGGGACAGGCGCCTGCTTCCCCCATTGGGTGAATTTGGATCCGCAGCGCCATTGGTGGGAGCGAGCGAGGGCGCGCTGCAGCCAATCAGGAAGCAGGTCGGGGAGCACGGGGAAGCTATAAAAGAGGCCGGGCGGGGGGGAGAAGGACGTAGCGACACCGCTTGGCGTCCGCCGGGGCTGCTGCCTGCCGAGGAAGCGTCGGGAGCGATGTCGGGCCGCGGGAAGCAGGGAGGGAAGGCGCGGGCTAAGGCCAAGTCCCGCTCGTCGCGGGCCGGGCTGCAGTTCCCCGTGGGCCGCGTTCACCGCCTGCTGCGCAAGGGCAACTACGCGGAGCGGGTGGGCGCCGGCGCCCCGGTGTACCTGGCGGCCGTGCTGGAGTACCTGACGGCCGAGATCCTGGAGCTGGCGGGCAACGCCGCCCGCGACAACAAGAAGACGCGCATCATCCCCCGCCACCTGCAGCTGGCCATCCGCAACGACGAGGAGCTGAACAAGCTGCTGGGCAAGGTGACGATCGCGCAGGGCGGGGTGCTGCCCAACATCCAGGCCGTGCTGCTGCCCAAGAAGACCGACAGCCACAAAGCCAAGAGCAAGTAAAAAGGCAACCCGAGGGGGGAGCCTGAGCGTTCCCACTTCAAAAGCGACCCAAAGGCTCTTTTTAGAGCCACCCACTCCCTCATAAAAGGAGCTGTAGATCTCGATTAAAAGCAAAAGAAAAACCCCAAACCCTGAGCAACCACTGTTGTCTCTGCTGTTCAGAAAATGAGATGTGTACGTGTTCAGTATGAACCTGGAGGTAATACCATAATATATTTGCTGGCAAAACGCATGTTAAAAATGACCAGGCTTCCTCTGTGTGAAAGGAATCGCTGTGTTTTGGTAGGGGTGAGAATGCCATGAAGGCAACTGCTAAAGAAAGCCCTAGTGGCTTCTCCTGTGTCACCTTAGGTGAAGCTGGGGTAACTCAGTGACATCTTAAACCCCAAATGACCTTGGTCCCCTCTAGACAACCTTTTGGCTGACAGACTTTCCCCCCCTACCTCATAGCAATAGGCATTCAGGCACATCAATTTTATTAAAAGAGCTTTCTCAGGGCTCTGGCCGAGCAGCCGTGGCAGTTTTCTGCCTGGAAGCTGAGCAGGTTTGTGGGTGATTGGTAATGGCGTGCCGGAGGATTGGCAGTTAAAAGGGGGCTGATGCCAGTGTCAATTTTACCCTGTATAGTGCTGAACGTGACAGTAAAGATGTTGAAACTGGTACAGAAAAGTCAGTGTTTGTGGGTCAGGAATCCCCCTTCAGTAGTCACCCCTTTGAGAAGCACCTCTCCTTCAACCCCAGCGTTGTGTGGTGCCCCTGGCAGCGAGAGGTGTGAGAGGCAGCTTCCAGGCCTTCAGCTCCACAAGGGTTTGTAGGCAGCCATGAAAATACCCAGGAATGCTCACCTTGGTTATCTGCACTCTGACACAGACAGTTTTACTCTGCTGAAGTGTGGTCTGAAGTGAAGTGCAGATGAAGACAATGTGGTCCAACTCCCCCCCCCCCCCCCCCCATCTTGCTAGCAGCCAGTCGCTGTAGAGTCACAGGTACCTCAGCTGGCTCTGGTGTCATCTAATATGCCCCCCAAGGCAGGAATCAGTTGCCAGACAGCGGCAGAGTGTAATATTTTCACGAGCTGCTGTGGAAAGGGGTGCCCTGACCAGTAACCCGAGCAAGTGTTACTGTGTAGAGGGACAGGGTATCAGCTGCAGCAGCAGCTCCCTGCGTGAGGATGACTCAGATTTTCACCAATCAAACTGGATCAGAATAAAACCACCACTGAACTATAAAAAGTGATAGGCCACTGATTATATTTATTACCACCACCCCCCCCCCCCCCAAACCCACCCATGCCTGGCCGTGTTAAATTTGTACGCTACCTATTTTATGAAGGAAAGAAGCGTTTCTGTAGCAGAGCACCAGGGAACCGTGCCCAGACCATGCACCCCAGGGCTGTGCAGCACAAGCTGCTCCGCTGTTAAAAAGTCACCCCCTCCTGGGGCACAAACTGCCCTTCACAGGACCTCAGTCCACTACTCACCTCGCTGCACAACGCACTGGTTAAATTTCTTTTTAACTATTTTTCCAAGGGGGAAAGGATTCCGGACAAAGCAGCTAATTTCTAATCCATATTCAGTGCCGAAGATGAGCCTGTGTTACTTCCTCCTCTTGGAACTCGGTTTGCGGGTAAAATACCGCCTCAAACCGCGGGTTTTCGGTTCAGGTTAAGAGAAGACCCTTTAAAGATCACCACTCAGTCGCCGTGGAGGGCCGGCTGCCCACGCCGCGGGTTTTATTTAGCAGGAAAAACAAAAGTTTCTGCCTCCCGAGCTCTGCCCGGGCCCAGGACCCGGTGTTTATCGCCTCTTTTTTAACTCCCCCTCTGCCTCTCGGAAGGGAGGCTTCACCGGGGGCAACGGCAGCCTTCCTTTGCCCCGCCGCCGCCAACCCGGGGGGGTTCGGGGGCGGGAATCCTGTTAAAAACGGGCTTTTTCTCCCCGTAAGAAACACAACCGGAGCGGGGAAGAGAAGAGCCCCGGCTGGCGGGCGGCGGGGCGGGCGCTGCAGCGCACCAATCACCGCGCGGCTCCGCGCTATAAATACGCGGCCGCCGGGATGCTCCGGGCCCAGTGGTTCCCCCGGATCCGTGGACGACGACGGCTGCCGCGATGTCGGAGACCGCGCCTGTTGCCGCTCCCGCCGTCTCTGCTCCCGGGGCGAAAGCCGCCGCGAAAAAGCCGAAGAAAGCGGCGGGGGGAGGGTCTAAAGCCCGTAAGCCGGCGGGTCCCAGCGTCACCGAGCTGATCACCAAGGCCGTGTCCGCCTCCAAGGAGCGCAAGGGGCTTTCCCTCGCCGCGCTCAAGAAGGCGCTGGCCGCCGGCGGCTACGATGTGGAGAAGAACAACAGCCGCATCAAGCTGGGGCTCAAGAGCCTCGTCAGCAAAGGCACCCTGGTGCAGACCAAGGGCACCGGCGCCTCCGGGTCGTTCAAGCTGAACAAGAAGCCCGGTGAGACAAAGGAGAAGGCAACCAAGAAAAAGCCTGCGGCCAAGCCCAAAAAGCCGGCGGCCAAGAAGCCCGCCAGCGCCGCCAAGAAGCCCAAGAAGGCAGCGGCGGTGAAGAAGAGCCCCAAGAAAGCGAAGAAGCCGGCGGCCGCGGCAGCCAAAAAGGCGGCCAAGAGCCCCAAGAAGGCCGCCAAGGCGGGCCGCCCCAAAAAAGCAGCCAAGAGCCCGGCCAAGGCAAAGGCGGTGAAGCCCAAAGCGGCCAAGCCCAAGGCGGCTAAACCCAAGGCAGCCAAGGCGAAGAAGGCGGCGCCAAAAAAGAAGTAAAAGCGGCTGAGAGTCAATTGGCCTGCCCATTTAAATAAACCCAAAGGCTCTTTTAAGAGCCACCCACTCGATCTCAAAAAGAGCTGAAACACCGCGCTGATGGCAGCAGCACAACACAAAGTAAAAGGGTGTGTGTGGGGGGAGACAAGGAGCCGGGGGTAGTAGGGGTTTTGTACTGAAATAAACTCGCAGGTTTCGAGAGCGGGCACAGCCTGCGTGAGGGGACGGGGCTCCCTTAAAGAGAAGGGGTTTCCTCGGGCACCCCTGCGGTACCCGCGGCGCTTGCCCCGCCTCCGTGCCTCCCGCCCCGAACTGCGCGGTGCAGCGGCGGGAGGCCCCGTCCCCGCGATCCCCCCTTCGCTGCGGTGCCCGAGGGAGTTTAAAAGTCCCGCGCTGGGCCGGGATTGGCCCTTTCCGCCCCGCCGGCCCCGCCCCGTGGGGCGGTGACCTCTCCCCCCTCCTCCCCGCGCCTGTTCCCGGTGCCGTCCCACCGGCTCTCGCTCCGTTCCGTACGGCACCGCATGGGCGCGACATCCCCCCCCCCCCTCCACTCCGTCCCCCCGCACCCCCTCCTCACGGGCCGGGGGGAAAAGAGGCATCACGGGCGGGGAAGCTCCGGCTCCGCTCCAGCCCCGCAGGGAAAAGGCTCCCCGGCGGCCGCAGCTTCCCTTCCACACGGGCGCGGGGCACAAGCTGCCGGGTAGCTTGCGCATCGCTCCCGGGGGTCGCCCCGGTCCCCCTCAAACCAACTCCTCCGCAAATCCGGGCATTGGCGTTTTAATCTTGCAAATCCCTTCGTAATGGGAAACGAAAATATAATATAAGCCTAAGCTTTCCCTTACCGCTCACGTAGGGACCTGCTACTTCACCAGAGGGAAGGCCGGGGGGAGTGGGGTGGGAGCGGGCTGGAAGCGGGCTGGAACATGCGTTAATATACATTTTAAAAAGAAACCAACTAATAAATCTGTGATTTTAAAACAAACGCGCCTGGGAGGCTTGCTTCGAAAACTGATTTGATGGAGTTAACTCACTGAAAGAGGCAATTTTTTTTTTTTAAAGTTTTACTTGAAAAGTATTGCACACGAAGCGGGTTTCTAACAGGAGTTTCTGCCGGCCCTAAAAAGGCTCACACTAAGAGGTGAACCACTACCCCCCCTTCCTACCCCCCCAACACCGGCCGCGCTTCCCCGTCCTCAAAGCAGCCGGTTAAGAGCCGCCGCTCCCGAAGCGGCAACCTGCACTCAGTTGGAAGTTTTTTAACGACCACGCGTAACTCTCTGTGCCCGAGTACAGTCTGCCGGAGGGCTTTTACAGTTACAAAATCAAGCAGTTTCAGTTATCCTGGAAGAGGCGGACACCTCTTTTTCCAGTGACATGCAAACAAACGGGCTATTTACGTACCTAACGAGGGAAAAAACCCCGCAAAACTCAGTAATCCAGCCCTTATACTAGAAGAAATTGGTGGCTCTTAAAAGAGCCTTTGGGTTAAAACGAAGGATCCGGGAGGTTTTACTTGGAGCTGGTGTACTTGGTGACAGCCTTGGTGCCCTCCGAGACGGCGTGCTTGGCCAGTTCGCCGGGCAGCAGGAGCCGCACGGCCGTCTGGATCTCCCGGGAGGTGATGGTGGAGCGCTTGTTGTAATGGGCCAGGCGGGAGGCTTCTCCGGCGATGCGCTCGAAGATGTCGTTGACAAAGGAGTTCATGATGCCCATGGCCTTGGAGGAGATGCCGGTGTCGGGGTGGACCTGCTTCAGCACTTTGTAGACGTAGATGGAGTAGCTCTCCTTGCGGCTCTTCTTGCGCTTCTTGTCACCCTTCTTCTGGGTCTTGGTCACCGCCTTCTTGGAGCCCTTCTTGGGCGCGGGGGCAGATTTGGCCGGCTCAGGCATGGCGAAGAGTCCCTGGTCACGCTGCAGCACCAGAGTGCCCGGCAGTGCGATCGCTCCCCTATTTATAGGGGCCTTATGCAAATCTCGGGGCTCAGCGATCAGCGCTTCGATTGGATAACGGGCCCCGTGACGTCTCCTCCCGCCCGGGCGCCTTGGTGGTTGGCCTGTTTTAAAAACCTCGCGCTGCTATTGGCTAAAAGCCCGAATCCTGCCAACCAATCGCGAGGAGCGCTTTCAATCCCGGAGGCCGGGAGCGAAGCTCGGCCCTCGCCCCGGGGCGCACCGCTGGGCAGCTGCCCGCCCGCCCGCTCGCTCGGGCGGGTCTCTCCCTGCACAGCGAAGCCCCCGGCAGGTTCTCCAGGGGAAGGAAGGGAAATAAACACCACCAACCCCAAACCAATCCAAACCAGAAAGCTAAAAATAGAGACAATAGCGAGGTTTTTGCTATTTTAATTGTTTATCCCCCTTCCAGCAGCACCCTGCCTGCAGGCTGCATGTAATGGGCTGTGCGTGTAACAGCCACGGGTGCCACGTAAAAGGGGGGTGGGGGGGAGAAAAATAATGCAATCAGGAAAGATCCAGCGGCTCTGGGACACCAAGCTTGGGATGCTTAAGCTCGCAATTGTTTGAAATTGATTAATCTGGCCCAAGGGCTTTTGTCAGGGCGCCTTTGTCAGGGCTGGGAGGAGAGGTGAGGTGGGAGGCAAGGAGGGGGGGGCTCTGATTCAGCTTGTCCTCGGAGAGAAAGTGGACTGCTTTGGGGATGTAATAGGTATCAGGTGAATGTGCTCAAGTCGAAAGCAAGGTACTGCCAGCAAATAAATGTTAGTTGTGGGTGTGAAGCTGAATTTTGAAATTACCATGAAACAGAAATTCCAGCTCTCCTGTTGTGAAAATAACAATTTTTTAATGGCCTAATGTAAATTCATGGGGCTAAGGGTTCTGATGTGCTTTTGTTTGGGTTTGGTTTTGTTTTTAAACAATCTGATAGAGGAATAGTGTGTGTTAATACAGTATTAGTAATAATATAGCTAATACATAATATAGTTAATAATAAGTAGCAACTATATTGCTAATAAAATTATTAATAATGAATAATAATATCGTTTAGAGAAGGGTAAATCTCTTTTTTCCTTTTTACTAAAGTGCTCTGTGGCCCCGTTATAAATGACAAGCACATATTCATTAATGGTTAAATGAGAGCACTGTGATCCACTTTTAGAGGGATCACATTTGTGGCTGAATGAGGTTTGGATGGCATAACTTGGTAGCACCATCGTCATCCAGTGCTTTAATGATGCTACTTCCTTTTGGAAGCCTTTAGGGCCAGTCAAGGTCAGGAACTTCTTGGTATCAGAGGAGCTGGATTTCTTCTAGAGAAGAAACCTATCTGGCATATGTAAATGTAGATTAAAGTGGGCGAGGCTGCTAAAATCAGAACAAAACAAAGTGCTCAAGGAGATTTCTAAGATAGTTGGAGAGATTCTGGTGGAAAGATCTGTCACATTACCAGGCTGGGTTTGCCTCTGGTTATAGTTTTTTTGGGGGGGGGTTGGTTGTTTTTTTGGTTGTTTGTTTTGTTTTGGGGTGGTTTTTAATCTTTTCACCCTGCAGGGCAGAATTCTGAATGCACAGAGATTCCATCTGACAGCCAGAATCCTGCCTGGAGAGGGGGAATCAGATGAGCCAAGTGTGGGACCTTTCTCCTTCCTGGTAAGCAAGGCTTGCTTGCAAGTGCTTCTGCTGTGCCCAGTACCTTAAACTGGGGAGACAGAAACAGCCACAGCAGCTTCACCTCACCTCAACAGTGCCACAGCTCTGGTTTGATGCACACCTACCCGAGCCCTGCTCTTTCCCATCAAGAACAGGGGTGAAGTGTGTGCTCATCCACCTCCATTTGCTCTGTCTCCCCTAAAGCTGCCTTTAACAGCTCAAACCAGCTTGGAGAGAGAACCTAGTAAGGTGGGAGGGAGCTACACTTGCCTTTTCAAGAGCAGAAAAGCAGTTTGTCTCTTTTTCAGCTGAGCAAGAAGAGAAGCCAGAGTGGCATCATCTCTAAACATTTACCTCCCCACATACACTGCAAATCCAATGGCTTCCTCCTGGCACAGATTTTGCCTGGAGAAGCAGTTGAGGCACCACCTCTGCCTAGTAATGGGAGTTCTCTCAGGACCATCCCTAACAGTCCACAACTCGACATGCTGCCCTGGGATAATCAATGTGGTGTAGGATCTGCAGCTTTGTCTACACAATAACAGACAAGGGCTGTTTTTTCTCTTAAAAAAAACCAAACTCCAAAACACTGCTCCTGAGGCTGTGAAAAGCTAAAATCCAAACTCATTGGCCTTGGTGACTATCGTCAGGTATTCTTTATTGCAGCGCTGGGCAGCACAGGGGGATCTCTCCTCCAAATGTGCGCCCTGAAGGAGTTAGTTGCACAGCGTATTTGCAGGTTATACACACAGATTATTCATGACCTTTTCTGAGGAGAAATGGTTAAGACACTTTACTTTTCAGAGAATTCATCATCACAGGTTTCCACCCTTTCCCTGGGCATGCATGCTACAGTCCTTAGGTGGTCTTCAAGGAGCCTGGTGGTCATTTACTTCATCCACTCATCTTTATCACTGTGTTTCTGCTGTGAACTATAGCCTTTATCTTCCTTCTCTTGTTTACCAGAGCTGCAGGACTGGTTTGGGCCCCCTTGCAGCCTTGAGTTTTCTTGTTCCAGGAGACAGTCCGGCTGGAGAGATTACAACTTGCTGGTACATGTGTTCCACCATACCCTTGCTGCAAAGCACGTTACTGGTATCTCCAAAAGCCTGGACAGTAAGTCTCCATTAGCTTCACTGCTGCATCATATGTTGTCAACACCCACAGAACTCCAGAGAGTAAGTCCCCATTAGATTCAGCCCTCTTTTCGCTCCCAGAGAGGAACTGTAGGGCAACCTCAGCAATGGGATGTCTGTAGATCCAGAAAGCAAAGACAATATAACCAAAACAAACAAAAAAAAAACCCCAGAGATAATTCTGCAACCTCCCCACCCCACTCTCCCCACTCCCCCTGCTGTGATAAGCCTTTCCTTGCTGGAGGAGTTGGTTCAGAGACCGACTAAGACTCAACTTTGGGGTTTTAGGAAGCAGGCATCCTTCATTGCAGCGCTGGATGCGCAGGAGAGAGCTCCAGCCAAACACATACCAGTTGGTAGAAGGGCAGGTATCTTTATACATGTCATGGTTTGTGTATTCATTCAGTCATTTACAGATGCATCAGATTTCTGGAAATGGCCATACATATATGTCATACATATTCCCTAGAACTAATTATAATGTTTGCATCTTCATTACACACAGGCTGTATGTGTCTGCAGGTCTTACCTGAAGGTCTTCGGTGGTCCTTTGGTAGTCCCTAGTGGCTTTTTGACCATGTTCTTACCATGAACTCTGGGTCTTTTCTTCCTTACTTGGTCTTTCAGTAGTTCATCACTTTGCTTGCAGAAGATAAGTTCCTTATCTTGGCTTGGACCAGCCTCCCCTTGGTCTGTCTGCATTCCTCCAGGGTGCGTAATCTCCTTGAATGGATTCTTATCTGAGGCCTTTGCATTTCTCCTCCCTGGCCTGATGATCCTCCTCCTGTTCTTGGTAGCCATACACTGCTCCATTACACAATAGCTCAAGGTCTCTTGGGCCTCCCATCTATTCCTAAAACCCAAAGTTTCACAGTCCCACAGCAAGGGCAAAGCCAGTGCAAGAGCAACAGGCCTTCCATCACCAAGGGCTGAGTGGAATCTGTCAGCCTCAATTCAAGGCATCACTTTAAAGTCTATTGATTACATTTCAACAGCCATAGTTGATCCAGGTCTCGGGTTCAGTTCTCAGCACTAGTAGTAGAAAGACATTCAGGTTGAAGCCTCCACTGCAGAAAGGTGACTGTTGTGAACTAAACTGGTACTGCTCGATTTTAGCCTTACAGCTGATAAATCTGTTAACAAGAAAACCAAAACCCAACACAGACATGAAACCAACAAACAAACAAACAAACAAAAAGAAAAATCAGCAGCCAAGCAGTAACTGAAGAGTGGCCAGCCCAGGCTTACAGTGGTTGTTCCTGCTGCCCCTTCACAGAGTGCTGAAGGCAAAGTAACTAGAGAGAGGAGTAGGGACAGGGTTAGGAGGTGGTCAGGAAGGGAACTTAAGGCTCTGAAAAGAACCAATTGTGAAAACCTTTCCAATGGTGTCAGAAAAGGGGAGCTTATTGCACCGTTTTGACCGTCAGGGTGTGTGGAAAAGGAATTGAGACTTTCATGTTTCCCTGAATGGGTGTCTGCTGCGGGCCTCAGCCACTGAGACTGAAACGTCAACCACAGTTGTGTGACATGCTGCGTGCTGTGTCATCGACGGCTGCAGCTCTTCTCCCTTTGCAAACGGCAGTGCGTTGCTGTCTTCTGAAGACCTGCAACCGCACAGATGGGCCAGCTTTTTTAAAGCAAAGACAGCTGCACTGAAAAAGACAGGAGACTAAAGGAAGCGATAAAGGGGGGAGGAGGAAGTTGCCCTGCATTTTCTGAAATGAATGACCTTTGGAAATCTGAGATTTCTAAAGGTGATTGAAAGGGGACCCCCCCACCCCCTTCTTCCCTGGACTTGGTGTCGCCTCAGTTCCTTACATCTTCTCACTCCCTTCTCTAATGGCAAAATGCAGCTGCTTGACAGGGGTCTTTTCTCCAAAATGTGATTCCCAGAGTCACTGTGACTCTGATGATGGGCTCAGCCTTGAGCTGGCTGGTGGGGCCCCTCTCTGGGGCCTGCAGAGAGCTTCTGGCTGCTTCTTGCAGAAATTGGCCCTGAAGCCCCCACGTCTCCACCAGAAACCAGCCAGGCAAAGCTGCGACACCTCCCTGAGGGCAGACACAGGCTGCAGCGCGTAAACCCGCTGTATTTTCTGTTCAAAATGTAAAACTACGGGGGATGGGGGCAAAATAAACACACCCCCCGTCCCCGGATTCTCCCCATCTCGGCCCTTTGCTGGGCAGATGCAAAATGGCGGCAGCACCGCGCGGGCGGGAAGCGGCACCCCCGGGTCCCCCCCCCCGCCCCGCAGGAGCCTTTGGCTGCAGCCCCGCGGGACCCGCCCGCCCCACCGGCGCCGAGCGGCGGGAAGGAGCGCGGATCCCTCTCCGGGCAGCCGACACCGCGCCGCCCAGGCCAGGCCAGGCCAGGCCAGGCCAGGCCGAGCCGGCGGCCGGGCCCGCTGACTCCCGCGGCCCCTCACACGCCACGCGGGACCCGGCAGAGGCGGCGCCGCCGCGAGCGGCTCCGCCCGGGCGGCGGAGAGGACAAAGCGCGGGAGAAGAGCCCGCCCCCGGCCCGCGCCGCCGCCGCAGTCCTCAAACAGGTCGGACCGCCCGCAATATAGAGCGCGGGCGGCGGCAGGCGGCGGCACACAGCGCTGGGTGCGGAGAGAGGCGATCATGTCTGGCAGAGGCAAGGGCGGGAAGGGGCTCGGCAAGGGCGGCGCCAAGCGCCACCGTAAGGTGCTGCGCGACAACATCCAGGGCATCACCAAGCCGGCCATCCGCCGCCTGGCTCGGCGCGGCGGCGTGAAGCGCATCTCGGGGCTCATCTACGAGGAGACTCGCGGCGTGCTGAAGGTCTTCCTGGAGAACGTGATCCGCGACGCCGTCACCTACACCGAGCACGCCAAGAGGAAGACGGTCACGGCCATGGACGTGGTCTACGCCCTCAAGCGCCAGGGACGCACCCTCTACGGCTTCGGCGGCTGAGTTCGCTCCCCGATCTATAGACCAAGCAACGCTTTCAGAACAACACAAAGGCTCTTTTCAGAGCCACCCACGTTGTCAAAGAAAAGAGCTTGAGTCGCTTCTGCCGACTTCCTGCTAAATTATTATTATCGCTGCTAGAGGTGGGGGCATAGGGGGATGGGGGAAGATGTGGGCGGGGGGGTCGTATTGCGCTTCACCTGCCCACGGTCGCCGGTCCTTCTCTGAGCCTCCCTGTCTCGAGCAGTGGGGCGGGAAGTTTTGGGCAGCCAAGCAGCCCCCGGGGCGTTAAAACACCGCCAGGAATACGGGATTCGAGGGGAGCGCTTGGCTCGCGGGGCTCATGGCGCTGACCAACGGCCCCTTGGAGCGTCCGTCTCCCGAGCCCGGCTCACCCCGCCACCGAGCCGCGCCCCGCTCCCTCTCCTGCCGCCACTCGCTTGTCAACGGGAGCGAGCAGCAGGCGGCAGAGTAGCGGGTCTGCCGCGGAACAAGCGCTGGGGACAGCGGGGAGCGGCTCCCCCGCCACCGGCCCGGTCTCGACAGAGACTAAGGAACGCTTTCAGAACAACACAAAGGCTCTTTTAGCGCCGCTCACGCTGTCACAGAATGGAACTTCAGACGCTGCTGCCGGCGTCTCGCCGAATTATTGTCCCCACTAGACAGTGGGGTGAGGGGGACGGTGTTAAGCGCTTTCCTTGCCGCCGCCCGTAGTCCCCGGCACGGTCCCCCGTCCTCCCGCCGGTCTCCTGGCCCTTCCACCGGCCCCGAGCAGAGGAGCGGCCAGTTTGGGGCAAGACGAGGAGGGGGCGAGCCCCCCGATAAACACCGGCGGGAATCACCGAGGGGAGCGCGCGGCTCATCGGGCTGACGGAAGCGCCTTGGGACGTGCGGCTTCCGCCACCCCCCCAGCCCACGATCCCCCTCCCGCCGCCGCCGCTCCGGCTCCTCTCGGCGCTTCCCAACGGGAGCGAGCGGCGGGCGGCACCGCAGCAGCGGCCGGGGAACGAGCGGGCGCTGCGGGGAGCGGAGCGGAGCGGCTCCCCCGCCGCCGGCCCGGCCGGCGCCTGACACGGCGGCGCTTCCCTCCGCGCCGCGCGGGAGGGCGGCAGCGCGCGGGAAGCCGTATGGGGGAGGGGCGGCGGCAGAGCCTGCAGCGGCCGCAGCGCCCCGCGGGGGAAAAGGGGGGAGACGGGTTAGTGACCCTGCGCCCGCCCTCGCCACACCTCTTCTTCTCCGGGCGCCGCTTTCGGCGGGAACGGCCCAACCGCCCGCGCAGCTTTTCGCGGGAACGGAGGCGGAAGACGACAGAGCTCCCCGATCACCCGTGGCACCTTTCCCCACCGCCCCGCCCTCACCCACACCCCAACCCACCCCCCACTATTGCAGCAGCAGCGATCCAGCTCTCCCGGTGGCCACGTGGTGGCTCTTAAAAGAGCCTTTGGGTCGGGCAGGGGGGCGGCACGGCGGCCTCAGGCGCGCTCGCCGCGGATGCGGCGGGCCAGCTGGATGTCCTTGGGCATGATGGTGACGCGCTTGGCGTGGATGGCGCACAGGTTCGTGTCCTCGAACAGCCCCACCAGGTAGGCCTCGCTCGCCTCCTGCAGCGCCATCACGGCCGAGCTCTGGAAGCGCAGGTCCGTCTTGAAGTCCTGCGCGATCTCCCGCACCAGCCGCTGGAAGGGCAGCTTGCGGATCAGCAGCTCCGTCGACTTCTGGTAGCGCCGGATCTCGCGCAGCGCCACCGTGCCGGGCCGGTACCGGTGCGGCTTCTTCACGCCGCCCGTGGCCGGCGCGCTCTTGCGGGCCGCCTTGGTGGCCAGCTGCTTGCGGGGCGCCTTCCCGCCCGTCGACTTACGCGCCGTCTGCTTCGTACGCGCCATACCGACTACCTACCCCCTGTATTCAGGCAAGCGGCGGACAGCGCCTGCGAATCGTACTTATAGCGAGCGAGGCCCCACCCCGCGCCGCTGATTGGTGGAAAAATCTGAGCATTTCATTGGGTGAAGGACGATCCGCGCGAGCACGGCGGCAGCCGGAGGTGCCCCGAGCTCACCCCGCCGCGGGCTGCAGCCCGCCCCGCTTTCCTTCTTTATCCTGGGTGGTGGTGGTGCTGGCTGGGAATCCCGGGGGGCTTCTAACGTTCCGTCTCTCAAGTATTTATTGGGACTCTTAACGGTCTATTTCTCAAACACTGACCTCTCCCCTTGTCTTCTTTTCCTGAGTTGCCTGAGACACCGAATCGCGCCTCCTGTGCGCGCGGTTCGGTGACGTGTAGGACCCGCCGCTAATTAAAGCACGCTCCGCTGCCAGCATTGGCTTTACATTGAAAATAAACGGCTCGGCCCCTCCAGATACACCTCCCAAGCAATGTATAAGGAGAAAAAAATATAAGTTGCCCGATTTCTACACGTTTGGGTTTTATTAAACAAGCAGGGAAAAAATGCATCCGTTCAACGCACAGGACGGGCTTTGTAACCCGCCTTCGTGAGCAGGCTGCTTTCGCGGGTTGCACGAGAGGAATTAACTGGATGAAGGGCGCGGTTAATAGCGCAGGGTCGTTGTAGAGAACAAAAAGCGGTTTCCTCGCAAACAGAAGGCGCAAAGGTCAACCCCGCGGTGACAGGCGCGGGGGGCACAGCTCAGCACTGAGGGGTTAACGCGGGGTTTTTGAATCGGCCCAATGACAGCGTCCCTTCCCACCGGCCAATCAACACGCAGAGCGTGGATATAAAATTGAGTCTGAGCGGGCGGCTGCTGACAGTCTTTTCTGTGATCCCGATACACTTCTGTGTAGTGTAGTCGGTATGGCGCGTACGAAGCAGACGGCGCGTAAGTCGACGGGTGGGAAGGCGCCCCGCAAGCAGCTGGCCACCAAGGCGGCCCGCAAGAGCGCGCCGGCCACGGGCGGCGTGAAGAAGCCGCACCGGTACCGGCCCGGCACGGTGGCGCTGCGCGAGATCCGGCGCTACCAGAAGTCGACGGAGCTGCTGATCCGCAAGCTGCCCTTCCAGCGGCTGGTGCGGGAGATCGCGCAGGACTTCAAGACGGACCTGCGCTTCCAGAGCTCGGCCGTGATGGCGCTGCAGGAGGCGAGCGAGGCCTACCTGGTGGGGCTGTTCGAGGACACGAACCTGTGCGCCATCCACGCCAAGCGCGTCACCATCATGCCCAAGGACATCCAGCTGGCCCGCCGCATCCGCGGCGAGCGCGCCTGAGGCCGCCGTGCCGCCCCCCTGCCCGACCCAAAGGCTCTTTTAAGAGCCACCACGTGGCCACCGGGAGAGCTGGATCGCTGCTGCTGCAATAGTGGGGGGTGGGTTGGGGTGTGGGTGAGGGCGGGGCGGTGGGGAAAGGTGCCACGGGTGATCGGGGAGCTCTGTCGTCTTCCGCCTCCGTTCCCGCGAAAAGCTGCGCGGGCGGTTGGGCCGTTCCCGCCGAAAGCGGCGCCCGGAGAAGAAGAGGTGTGGCGAGGGCGGGCGCAGGGTCACTAACCCGTCCCCACCCCCCCCTTTTCCCCCGCGGGGCGCTGCGGCCGCTGCAGGCTCTGCCGCCGCCCCTCCCCCATACGGCTTCCCGCGCCCTGCCGCCCTCCCGCGCGGCGCGGAGGGGAGCGCCGCCGTGTGACGCGCTGGCCGGGCCGGCGGTGGGGGAGCCGCTCCGCTCCCCGCAGCGCCCGCTCGTTCCCCGGCCGCTGCTGCGGTGCCGCCCGCCGCTCGCTCCCGTTGGGAAGCGCCGAGAGGAGCAAGAGCGGCGGCGGCGGGAGAGGGATCGTGGGCTGGGGGGGTGGCGGAAGCCGGGCGCACCAAGGCGCTTCCGTCAGCCCGATGAGCCCCGCGAGCCGCGCGCTCCCCTCGGTGATTCCCGCCGGGATTTAACGGGGGAATCGCCCCCTCCTCGTCTTGCCCCAAACTTGCCGCTCCGCTGCTCGGGGCCGGTGGAAGGGCCAGGAGACTGGCGGGAGGAACGGGATCCGTGCCGGGGACTACGGGCGGCGGCAAGGAAAGCGCTGAACACCGTCCCCCTCACCCCACTGTCTAGTGGGGACAATAATTCGGCGAGACGCCGGCAGCAGCGTCTGAAGTTCCGTTCTGTGACAGCGTGAGCGGCGCTAAAAGAGCCTTTGTGTTGTTCTAAAAGCGTTCCTTAGTCTCTATCCAGACCGGGCCGGTGGCGGGGGAGCCGCTCTGCTCTCTCCAGCGCTTGTTCCGCGGCAGCCCCGCTGCTCTGCCGCCTGCTGCTCGCTCCCGTTGAGAAGCGAGTGACGGCGGGAGAGGGAGCGGGGCGCGGCGCGGTGGGGGGTGAGCTGAGTTGGGAAGACGGATGCTCCAAGGGGCCGTTGGTCAGCGCCATAAGCCCCGCGAGCCAAGCGCTCCCCTCGAATCCCGTATTCCTGGCGGTGTTTCACGGCCCGGGGGCTGCTTGGCTGCCCCAACTTCCCGCCTCGCTGATCCCAGAGAGGGAGGCTCGGGGAAGGGCCGGGGACCATGGGCAGGTAAAGCGCAACACCACCCCACCCCCCCCCGCCCACATCTCCCTACTCCCCCCGCCCCCACATCTAGCACTAAGGATAGTAATTCAGCAGGAAGTCGGCAGAAGCGACTCAAGCTCTTTTCTTTGACAACGTGGGTGGCTCTTAAAAGAGCCTTTGTGTTGTTCTGAAAGCGTTGCTTGGTCTATGTATCGGGGAGCGAGCTCAGCCGCCGAAGCCGTAGAGGGTGCGTCCCTGGCGCTTGAGGGCGTAGACCACGTCCATGGCCGTGACCGTCTTCCTCTTGGCGTGCTCGGTGTAGGTGACGGCGTCGCGGATCACGTTCTCCAGGAAGACCTTCAGCACGCCGCGAGTCTCCTCGTAGATGAGCCCCGAGATGCGCTTCACGCCGCCGCGCCGAGCCAGGCGGCGGATGGCCGGCTTGGTGATGCCCTGGATGTTGTCGCGCAGCACCTTACGGTGGCGCTTGGCGCCGCCCTTGCCGAGCCCCTTCCCGCCCTTGCCTCTGCCAGACATGATCGCCTCTCTCCGCACCCAGCGCTGTGTGCCGCCGTCCGCAGCCGCCCGCGCTCTATATTGCGGGCGGTCCGACCTGTTTGAGGACTGCGGCGGCGCGGGCCGGGGGCGGGCTCTTCTCCCGCGCTTTGTCCTCTGCGCCGCCCGGGCGGGGCCGCTCGCGGCGGCGGCGCCGCCTCTGCCGGGTCCCGAGTGGCGTGTGAGGGGCCGCGGGAGTCAGCGGGCCCGGCCGCCGGCTCGGCCTGGGCTGGGCGGCGCGGTGTCGGCTGCCCGGAGAGGGATCCGCGCTCCTTCCCGCCGCTCGGCGCCGGTGGGGCGGGCGGGTCCCGCGGGGCTGCAGCCAAAGGCTCCTGCGGGGCGGGGGGGGGGACCCGGGGGTGCCGCTTCCCGCCCGCGCGGTGCTGCCGCCATTTTGCATCTGCCCAGCAAAGGGCCGAGATGGGGAGAATCCGGGGACGGGGGGTGTGTTTATTTTGCCCCCATCCCCCGTAGTTTTACATTTTGAACATAAAATACAGCGGGTTTACGCGCTGCAGCCTGTGTCTGCCCTCAGGGAGGTGTCGCAGCTTTGCCTGGCTGTTTTCTGGTGGAGAAGGGGGGGCTTGAGGGCCGATTTCTGCAAGAAGCAGCCAGAAGCTCTCTGCAGGCCCCAGCGAGGGGCCCCAGCAGCCAGCTCAAGGCCAGAGTCGTTGCTGACCAAGGCTGAGCCCGTTAGCGACGGGCACAGTGACTCTGGGAATCACATTTGGGAGAAAATAAACCTTGCCAACACCAGAGAAGGGAGTGAGAAGATGTGAGGAACTCGGGGGACAGCCAGTGGGGCAGGCGAGTCCCGCTGGGCTGCAGCAAAATGCTGTTTGGGGGCCTGGAAGTGCCGGTTCCTGCCTGCACGGTGCTGCCGCCGTTTCGCTGTGCCCCAGCAAAGGGCCGTGATGGGACTGGGGGGGTGGAGGGGTGCCCTTGTTGCTGCTTTTGGGGGGATTGTTTTCTCCTCTCTCTGTAGCCTTCCGGTAGGTGTGGAATCCAGTTCACACCAGTTCAGCTTGTGTGTGATCACCATTGCGCTGAGCCTGCCGGGTGTAGGCAGCCAGCTTTGTGGCCTTTCATGGCCCTGATGCTGTTCTACTGAAGCAGCAAAGAAGTGTTGAGCTTTGCATATGAAATCACGGGTTGTTTTGGGCTGCAAGGGACTTCAAAGCCCTTCTAAAGTCCCCTCAAAGCAGGGACACCCTCCACTAGCCCCAGCTGCACAAAGCCCCATCCAACCTGGCCTTGAACACTGCCAGGGCAGGGCGCAGCCACGCCAACCTCATCGGTTATCTTGGCAGAGCAGCAACTCAGTTTCCATTAGTATCTCTGTGTCTTTGTTCTCTCAGTTCATGTTTTGGGGGAAAAATAATCTTAAATGATATGCAGCAGCGTTTTCTCTCCCGCTTACGGGCTGCATGCTGCCCAGTTGAGAGCTCAGTACAGCTTCTGCATAACTGCAGAGTTTACTCTGCCCTGCACGTCCCTTCTCTCAGTGTTTAACATGGTACCCATTTGCCCAAGCAGTGATTGGAGTCGTTTTCCCCTCTCTGTCTAGATTCAAATGACCTCCTTTGCTCTCGTGCATTAGGACTGCCAAAGGAATTACTCTTTCCCTTCTCATCTGGCACATTTGCTTAATCAAGCAAATTTTTTTCATGTATTTTCTTTGCCTTCATTTCACTTAATGACTTCAAATGGTCTGTTTTTATTCTTGTAGATTAGCCACTTAATTCTCTTCACGTGGTTTAGTGTGAATAACTACCCTGCCTTGCAAGCTGCCCCATTCACCTGTGAGTCTGGAGTTGATTGGCACTTTGTCAAAAAAATTGTGGTCCCTTTTAGCATCCTTTTCTTGCTTCTTTTTAGTTTACTACATCTCTTTTTGTGGCCTTTATTGTGCACTTAAGATTTCCCCATGAAACTCACCCTTTGCCTGTTTTTCCATCATACTTTCCCGATCCTCTCTGTATTAGACTTCCTTAAATAATAAACTTTTCATCCTTATCCAGGGTCCATTTACTTCTTAAGAGTAACTCAACCCAGCTCAAGAACAGGGACATCTAGCTATGCCATTTGTTCCTGATCTAAGCCATAGCTTAGCTTCAAAAGGGATAAAAAACAGGGATGGACTGAAGCATGGATTTTTATTGTGACCATTTTTACACAGAATCTTTGTAGCTCTGATGGCAAGGCAGAACAGGTTGCTGTGTTACAAGGTGCTTGGGTTATTTCAGGAAATATTCTAGATTTCACAACTTTTAAAGTCAAGTTACACTTATCCAATGTTTATCTTTTCCAGACCAAGCAGCAGTTTAATTTCCTTGTTTTCATTTTAGCCTAATACACGTGTGTTGTGTCTTTCTAAACCTTTCTCTGGCAGCTCTAGGTATAAAACAAGCACGTATATATTATTGAAGTGTAGGGGCACTCCTGAAAAGGCACAAAATGAAAGCAGGAGGGTTAGGAGCCAGAGAAGGGTTAATAGCAAAGTCTCAAGTTCTGCATGGTGTGGAGCTGCCATGGGAATTGTTGGTCTGCCAGAAGATCTCTCCCAGAGGACAGTTTGTAGGCTGTTGCTGGGATTCTTGGCTTGATGGTCTGGCTTTGCATGTCCTCAGGCTGAGAGGCAGATCCTGGAGTTTCTGTGGGAATAGGGTTGCAACAGGGACTCCAAAGGAAGGGGCAAACAGCTAGATGACACACCAGCTGCCTCCCCAAGAACTTGTTTGTTTGGCTTAGGGCTGGGGTCTGGATTTGAGGTTCATCCCATTCCTAGGATTAGGTTTAGAAGTGAAATCCAGTTTGGAAATCCAGGTGGGTTTGGCTTGTAAAGGAGACACTTTTGCCTTCTGGTCTCAGTCATCTCTGAAGTTTCTTCTGAGAGTCATTCTGCTGTCTTGGACCCTTTTTCCCCTCTTGTCTACATGCATGAGTCTGTGATTATCAAATTTGGAATAAATATCCCCATTTCCTGTTTGAATTCAGTCTGTCTTTGATACGAGCCATCTCTGTTGGCTGTGTTCTAGTTCCCTCGTTTCAGGCTTCCCAGCTTTAGTCATGACAAGGGTTTGGGTGTTCTGTGATGCTTATAGGGTGAGTGTCATGGTTTAACCTAGCCCAAAGCTAAAACAGCCACACAGCTGTTTGCTCCCTGCCATGGGAGGGGGGAGGTAATTGAAAAGAAAATGGTGAGACTTGTGGGTTGAGATACAGACAATTTAATAGGACAGAAAAGGAATCACAGTATCACAGGATGTTACAGGTTGGAAGGGACCACAAAAGATCACCTAATCTAATCCCCCTGCCAGAGCAGGATCACCTAGATTAGGTCACACAGGCATGTGTCCAGGTGGGTTTTGAATATCTCCAGAGAAGGAGACCCCACAACCTCTCTGGGCAGCCTGTCCCAGTGCTCTGTCACACTCACATTGAAGAAGTTTTTCTTTATGTTCACATGGAACCTCCTATGCTCCAGCTTGCACCCGTTGCCCCTTGTCCTGTCATTGGACATCACTGAGAAGAGCCTGGCTCTGTCCTCCTGACATTCACCTTTGATATATCTATAGACATTAATGAGGTCACCCCTCAGTCTCCTCCAGGCTAACGAGACCCAGCTTCCTCAGCCTGTCCTCATAAGAAAGATGATCCACTCCCTTCATCATCTTGGTGGCCCTGTGCTGGGCTCTTTCAAGTAGTTCCCTGTCCTTCCTGAACTGAGGGGCTCAGAACTGGACATAGTATTCCAGATGTGGTCTCACCAGGGCAGAGCAGAGAGGGAGAAGAACCTCTCTTGACCTACTAACCACACCCCTTCTAATACACCCCAGGATGCCACTGGCCTTCTTGGCCACATTGCTGGCTCATGATCATCCTGCTGCCCACCAGGACCCCCAGGTCCCTTTCCCATGCACTGCTCTCCAACAGATCCATCCACAACCTATAGTGACACCTGCAGTTGTTCTTCCCCAGATGCCCTTGCTATATTTCATTAAATATCTCCCTGTCCAACTCTCCAGCCTGGCCAGATCTCTCTGGATGGCAGCACAGCCTTCCGGTGCATCAGCCACTCCTCCCAGTTTGGTGTCATCGGCAAACTTGCTGGTGGTGGGTGCACTCTAGTCCCTCATCCAGGTTTTTGATGAATATATTGAATAGTACCTGTCCCAGTACCAATCCCTGAGGGACTCCACTAGATACAGGCCTCCAGCTAGGCTCTGTCCCATTGACCATGAGCCTCTGACTTCTTAAAGAAGAAGAGAATATTAATGATAAAAGAATACAAAAACCCAAGTGATGCATGGCACAATTGCTCATCAGCAGGAACCGATACTCGGCTAGATCCTGAGCCACCCCCCTCCTGGCCATCTCCCCAGTTATATGCTGAATTTAACACATGGTATGGAATATCCCTTTGGCCAGCTTGGGTCACCTGCCCTGGCTGTGTCCCCTCCAAGCTTCCTGGGTGTCCCCTCACCTTCTTGTTGGCAGGGCAGTGTGAGAAGCTGAAAAATCCTTGACTGCTTGACAACAACTAAAACCATCAGTGTGTTATCAACATGATTCTCACCCTAAATCCCAAACACAGCACTACACCAGCTGCTAGGAAGAAAATTAACTCCATCCCTGCCAAAACCAGGACAGTGAGAGATCAGGAAACGCAGAGAGTATCTGGGTCAGTTGTGAAAGGACTGTATGTTGCAGTGTGATAAAAGCATATTCCAGAAATGAAGTTTCATGATTTTGACAGAAGAGGGAGGCTGTGTGCAAGCAAAGAGAGTAGGCTGGGGTTTTTTTCTGCATTGCTGGAAAGGAAGGTGGTATTCTGGAACAGTTCTTTTCCCTGGAGTGTTGTTGCCCCAAAAGCGGGGTTGTTACCCAGGGTGGGTTAAGCCGATATCCCCCCAGAGCAGAGGTGTTTGATTTATTCCATGCCTGTGCAGAGACACACTGCTGGGTGGTGATTCTACAAAGCTGGCACACCACCCACAGCATCTGCAACATACTGATCTTGGTACAGAAAAACCCACTAAAGTTACACCAATGGGTTAGTAATTACCACATCATCTACTCCTGGCCAAGCATACTCAAATTAGCAGGCTTGCTCCCTGAAGGTGTGAGAGGGCAATTTGCATAGTCCTTTAATTGGGTGGGTGGTCACGAACTGCCCCTGCCACCTTCAGCTGTCCCCCAGCTACTGCCCATTTTTGTTGACTTCAGGCCTCTCTGGCCACCCCCCAGCTGCTGGGGCAGGACGGTTCCTCTTTATCAGTCCTTTGGCTCTTCTCCAAGGATACTTTTGAGCAAAGCCTGCTCTTTATCAGTCCTTCAGCCCTTCTTCAAGGGGAGAGTTGCTAGCAAAGCAAAGCAGTGCATTTACCCCTAAATTAAACAGTGTCTGAGCACTGACCCAAACACTCTTCTGTCTCTGTAAAGTGGGAAATTCTCTTTTATAGGTATCACCATTTCTAGTTCTGGTTTGGTTTGTTTTATCCCCCACCTGCCTCTTCTTGCTCTCCCGTTATTTGGTTTGCAGTCCTTTACACCACTGATAACCCTGCAGAGACTCAGTTGGGAATTGCCTGAGGACTCTCCACAAGCTCTTTCTGACTGAGGGCAATATCAATCAGGTCCATTTTTTTCCATACTCTGCTTTGTCTCACAATAGTTCCCCTAGAGATGGAAATGAAAATTTAATTACAGGAGCCTTCAACCACCTTTTTTGTTTCCAAAGTCTGCTTTGAATACACCCTGCATATTTATGACCGAAGGAATAATACCCTGAATAAATATTTTTTTCTCTTTGTGTTACATTCCTCTTCTGTGTGTTTTAAGCCCTGTGATTGGAAGGGGTGTGGCATTGATTTGACTGACAGAAAGTGCTCAGCCAGGGCCTGTTCAGAAGTGATATGACAATTATTTCAATCTCTCCTGGACAAAATGCTGATAAACGGCCCATCTGCTTTTATCTCATAGGCAGCAGGGGCTCTGCGGTGTTAATGCCTTCATTGCTTCAGAGAACAGTGGCAGGGCAGGCATTCTACCTCCACCTAAGAGATGGGCTTTTAGCTGTCAGGGCTTTGAATTTTAAACAGACAGAAGTACTGTCCATAGGCTTGAGCTTGTTCTCTGTACGTGGGGGTGTATAACCCACAGCCTCCAAATGTACCTCTGTGATAACAGGCGCCCTACCTGAGTTTCAAAAAGGCACTAGGTGGGTTTGACTGTATGCAGATGTCATTAGATGTAGTCCTTAAAGTCAACTAAAGAGCACAAGGTATGTAGCTGTTATATAGGTATGTATGAACATTCCTCTGGCAGAGTTAGAAGATCAAGTATATATCAGAGGAGGGTCATGAAGGTGACCAGAGGGCTGGAGCACCTTGTGGAAAATGCTGGGAAATGTTGCTTTTGCAAATTGAAAAGGGTTATTGTATTGATGACTTGAAAGGTGAAGGACTCAGGCTGCCTCATCATAAATCCTTTGGAGAGGAATTTAGGAAGATAAGGAAGTTTTGCTGTTAATTGTGTTAAAAGAATCATGGCACAACCTATCTCCCAATTAGAATACACAGCCCTGTTAATGGATGCAGATGAAATTTATATCCATACGTCAGACAATTAATTGTGACTCAGGTGGAATGTAAGAGTTATCTGGCACCACAAACAGGTTTTTGCAATGTTCAGGTGATTTATGGGGGGGATGGTTGTGATTTGACTCAATTTTGAATTACTTTGGGGTCCCGTTCCAGCAGAGATAGCTCACAGGAAAGGTGCTGCTGCGTAATTAAAACTAAAGCCTGGATGGGGGCTCTGTATTCCTTCAACAAACTTTAGGTCCTAATTAAGCCCCACTATTCAGATAACAAACATTTGTCCCAGACAAAAGGAATATTAATAACTTGGTACCCTGACAGACATGAAAGCACCTAAGTTGAAAAACTTAATCCACAGGGAAACAGGGGAGGGAAACTTTTACTTCACGTGTTCTTGTGATACATAAGTTTAAGTAATCTTCATCAAATGTTAACAGTTATTATTGATTATTGGAAATGTCAATTGTTTGAATGTTTTGATTGTAGCTATTGGACTATTGTGCACACACTTCTCTTTTCCTTCCTCCTTGCTTTACCCCTATCCTCTATCCATCACGGAGTACCATCTATAAGATGGCAATATTGAGCCACGGGGTGGTGTGAAGGACTGTGTCCCTCAACGAATGCCTGTAGCAGTGGACATATGTCTCAACATTGCTGAAATATTGCACCTCTTGCTATTACTGCTATTTGTGTTAAAGGGGACTTGCTAACAAGACGTTCATAAAGGGTTAAGGAAGACTTGCTAACAGGATGGTTTGAAGTGCCACAGTGGTGACCTCCCATAAACAATGCCTCACTTGAACAACTCTGCCTCACTGGTAAAGAAGAAACATCAATTGAGACATAAGCCTGAGTCTAACACCATATTTTGAGTAAATTATGCACTCAAGGATGATGTGCTCTGTGAAAATAAAGTGATTTCTTTGATAAGTCGCAGTTCCCCCCCATCGGTCTAACAAACTCCTTACCTGTTCATGAATTCCTTGCTTGTCTTGTAATTGGTGATAAATTCAGGCAAAGCATTTCACTGTAACTACTTCAAGCTCCCCCTTGTTCTTCAAGGTATACAAAACCTGCTGAAACCAAACTTGTAGTTTGGATCAGAGTCAAGGGGTAACTGAGTCTGCGCAAGACAGAAGGTTACTTGCGGTGACGAAGAGGAGCCATCCGACTTCATCCCCACGACCCTCAACGACCACCACCAAACAGCAGTGCGCAGGTGCAGTGGGGAGGAGTTTATGGAAATCACTTCTTGGAACTCATTTTAATAAGAAGTGGGATAGGTTATTAATATGTTCAGGTATATGGGGTAACCTAATGATTTCGGATGAGGATATGGTATAAAAGTGCTACCAACTCTGACCAAAGGTGTGCCTACTTTGTTAGGTCACCTGCTCTTCAAAGAACGTATAAGAAATAACTGCTTCACTAATGTGTCTACCTCGAGTTCTTTCTTAGGACCATTGGCATTTCTAACAACCTCTTCTAGGAGGATGGGCTGAGAGAGTTGGGCTTGCTCAGCCTGGAGAAGAGAAGGCTCTGGGGAGAGGTTGTAGTGGCCTTCCAGTACCTGAAGAGGGCCTACAGGAAAGCTGGGGAGGGACTCTTTAGAAGGGCACATAGTGATAGGATGAGGGGAAATGGTTTTAAATTGGAAGGGGGTAGATTTAGATTGGATATTAGGAAGAAATTCTTCACTGTGAGGTTGGTGATGCCCTTGTATGGGTTGCCCAGAGAAGCTGTGGCTGCCCCCAAGACTGCTCAAGGCTGCATCCTACCTGTGTCCAAGGCCAGGTTGGATGCGGCCTTGAGCAGCCCGGTGTAGTGAGAGCAACACCTGTCCCTGCCCAGGGAGGGGGGCTGGAACTTGATCTTTAAGGTCCCTTCCAGCCCTAACCATTGTATGATTCTGTGCTAAGAGAAGTGAGATACTATTTTAAGTAATCTGGTATGTGCAGTATCTTAAATTGGACTGACACCTAGTGGTGGCCATACCTAAGACATCTCAAAACTGCTTTTCTCAGGAGAGGCCAGCCAAGACCTGGATTTGCTCACAAGGAGAGCTGTCCCTGCGGTTTCTGCCCTCCATTCTTCCTGAAGTTCCCATCTTCCTCCTGCCTGTTCTTCCCTTTCATCATCCTTTGGGGTGCACTGCTTTGCCATATGCAGCTAGGCCTATATTTTGACAGAGCAGACACGATTGCTGTAGTACTTCAGAGCCCAAATAATTTTTCCTGCTCTTTCCTGCTGAAGAGCTGATGATGCACTTTGTGTGTCTAAATTAGAAAGCAAAGGAGATGTTTCAGGATGTTTTCTGCCAGTATCCAGCTGATTAAACAGCTTCTGTTAAAGAGGTGCAGCTTTCACTTGAAAAGACCTTTAAAGGAAAGAAACCCAACCGAACAGTTAATTAGTGGGGCTTGTGGCTAGTTGCTAAGGAGGTGCAGCATAAAGTCTAAAAACAGGGGCATTGGCATCAAGCTTGTCTTGAAGAGGGTTGGGAGGAGAAGGGTTAAGGACCAGCTCATCCAGAGAGAGCAGCAGATCTTTTTCCTTGCAGCTATTTAGTCGTGATGGACTTTAAAGGAGAGGTACATTTAAAAAGGAGGTTCCCACAGCTGAGGAACAGAAGCACTGAGTGCATGAAAAAAAAAAGCCAGGAAGAATTATCACTTTCAGAGTCACTGGAATATATTGATCATGATATAATAGCAACCCTGGGCTGTTGGTTTACTTTACACGTTCTACTTCACAACATTTGTTTTGCAAGACGGAGCTACTTCTAATGCTTCTTTCCCATAGCTCAGACCATCCCAGCCACACTACAGTGCATACAGAAATGGCTTTACTCACCAGCTAGAGGCCTGCACTCTAACCTGGGTAGCACTGCTCATCTCAGGATTATTTCACTACTTATTTAATTAATTTTTAAGTATTTTCTGAACTAGACCCAAGACTATACAGCACTAGTGGGTTACAGGGCCTGGTTTGATGCATTTTGCCTGTGTCTAGAGCTTTCATAGAATCATAGAATGGTCTGCGTTGGAAGGGACCCCCAAGGATCTTAGAGTTCCAACCCCCCTGCCACAGGCAGGGCCACCAACTTCCAGGCCTGGATCTACACAAGGTTGCCCAGGGCCCCATCCAACCTGACCTTGAACATTTCCAGTGATGGGGCATCCACCACCTCTCTGGACAGCCTGTTCCAGCACCTCACCACTCTTTCTGTAAAAAACTTCCCCAATATCTAACCTAAACCTTCCCTCCTTTGGCTGTAATCCATTCCCCCTTGTCCTGCCTGTTTTGTCTGTCATTTCCAATTTATTTTTTTATGAGACTCTAATCATACCATAATGTCTATATACGTATAGAGAGTACAAATAAAGGCAGGGATGCAAATGGGCCTAAATCCCTGAAGATGAATAATTTAAGAATGCAGCACCAAGGTTAGTCATAATCCTGCAATATAATTTTTCCCCTCCCTGCCTCTTCATTTATTCGTGAATACGCTGGTTTTCCTAAGGAAGAAGGTTCTTTGCTCTTACAGGCAGTTGTTCATGTGGCTTCAGTATTTATGCTAGATGTATTTTGGCAGTTAATAGAAAAATTATCTTACTATGTTTGCCAGTGATTATAAAAATATAAACATTCCACTTTCTGCAAATCAAAGTCCCAAGGGAAAGGGGATGAGAATGGAAAAAAAAATCATGGGTTGAGGTAAAGACAGTTTAATAGGATAACAAAGGAAGAGAATTATAGTAATAACAATAATAATGCCAGTGAAGCATACATGCAATTGTTCACTGGATGCAGAAAAAACTCCAGTTATATCTCTATATATAACTGCCCAGTTACATCTGGAGCACGAGGTTATATGTTATGGAATATCCCTTGGGCCAGCCTGGGCCAGCTGTCCTGGCTGTGCTCTCCCAGCTTCTTCTGCTGGGAGAAGAAGCCCAGCAGGCCATGAGAAGCTGAAAAGTCCTTCCTTTAGTGTAGATGCTACAACCACCTAGCAAACTAAAAATATCAGTGTGTTATCAACACCAAAACACAGCTCTATACCAGCTACTAGAAAGGAAACTAACTCTATCCCAGCCAAAACCAGGACAAATTAAAACAAAAAAATGTTCTAAGCAGCATTCACCAGATTTGCAAGTGGCTGAAATAATTGACAATTAGACAGTCAGGGTTCCTATGTCTCTCCAAGCATCCTGGTCCTATTTCGAGTAAGTGGAAGGTAGCTAAGGTATCATGTCCTAGATTACCACTGAAAAAGTACCAAACTTCCCGTTCTACTGACCAAAAGGACATCTCTGTAAGTTAGTTGCTTATTGTGCTGATTTTGGCTGGGATAGAGTTAATTTTCTTTGTATTAGCTAATATAGGGCTGGGGGTTTTGGGTTTTGAGACAGGACTTGTGCTGGGGTCCCATGTAGCAAGAGGGTAACACCCTGCTGTCATGTCCTACTGCAGCATCACTCCCCTCCTCCCTTCAGCTTGGCCCCGTTGCTACCCTCAGATCACTCTTGGATCTTCCACAAGAGTGACACAGAAAAATTGCAATGGCTCTGTCAAATGCTGTGGTAGAGCATTAGTAAACTGACTAGAAATGGGTTATGGTATGTAAACTTCCTAATGGTACGCTTCCAGCTACTGCTGATAACTGATGATAGCATGGAAATGACCCTGCAGTTACCAGATGGCTCCTTAAATCACTGCAGTGAATGCACTGCTGTGTGAGCAACACAAGGCCATGTTCAGCATGCTGTCTCTGATGCTGCCTACAGAAGCCTAGCACGCTTACACAGCTCCTGTGCTGCTGCTGCTGGTGATACAGAAGACTTTGTGGCCTATTTACAGGGACTGCTCTGATCTCAGCAGTAAGATAAAAGCCACGAGCCACAAAAAAGCCAGTCAAATAGCTCAGTTAAAGTTCACCACAAGTGTGCCAACTGCTCTGTGTTCCCCCCTCTTTCCAAAGAGGGTATGTATGCCAAAATGCTCGTGAGAAAGACACCACAGAGCTGTTGGCACTGAGGGTACCACACTGAGTGCTTCCAGTAGCACAGCTGCTTGCTGTAATGTGCATTTATCTGGGTGTTATCAATGCTGGCAGTGGTTAGCTTTCTGGCAGGCTTCTTACCACATCAGTGGGTGATATTCCACCTCTGGAAAGGAAAGGGTACAATTGTACTTCTTTTCCTTGCACTCTCATAACAAGAGGTCTGTGTACAAGGTCCTTACTGTTTCACTTAGTATTGCCAGTGTCATTAAGTCTCTCAGAATTGATTTGGCATTCACTTCAGTTGCTGAAGAGCCCTCTCTGGCACACCAAGGGCTGGTTACCTACAGCAGCAGTGGGCCTGTCCTCTGACTCAGAGCAGGAGCTGCTAGAAGAAAAGCACAATGGGCTCCACAAGATCACAGGGCAGAGAACATTTATTTTGAATACATGTGTGGCCCTTTCGTAGCCATGTCTTTTAAGGAGGGAAAAAAAGCTCTTAGCCAGATACTTACTATGGAAAAATATCAATTTAAATAATCTATGTCTCAGCTGAATTCTTAAGGAGAAAGGAAAATGGGGCCTTCAGATAGGTTGGTCATTGCCCTGTCTGCTTAAGGCCTGTCATGCTGCAGGCATGAGTGTCCCCAAGCCACTGCTCAAGTGCTGGTTCACGTGATATGGGGATGTCCAACAGAGAGGTGTGAGGATCAAACAAGTTTAGCATTGTGGAAGCTGAGAGGGTTTGCATAGAAGAGCAGGAGGCAAGGATGGGATTCCTTTCACAGGGCTGGAGCATAGTCAAGTGAGGAACAGACAGAGAGGTCATGTCATCCTTCCCTGTCCTGAGCTTTGGTAGTAGTGGAGACCTGGTCATGCACAACCCAGTGCTGCTACATATGCTTGCAGTTGAAGCAGCTCATCAGAACAGGGAAAGGCATCTGGCCATCCTTCCTGGTGCATTAGTATCTCACTTTTCATTTTCTTCTCTGTGATGCCAGTGTAGACCAGAGGTACAGCCTGTGTCACTGGGCTCTAGTATTCCCCTGCTGTGCTTGCAGAGACAGGCTTTGCCCCAAAATCATGGGTACAGCAGTTTGCTAGGTTAGTGTTTACATGGCAAGATGGAAAGGATGAATGCCCTGGGTGTTTGACCTTAGGAAGCCTCAGGTCTATTGGGACAAGCAAGCAGTGGACTGTGGCAAGTGGGGTGATGTGATATTAGCAAGTTCTTGTGCAAACAACCTCTGAACAGCAATCTCTGCTACCATCTTACCCCAGACACCCCGAGGTTTCAGTCTGGAGAATTATTATGTAGACGAGGAGGCTGCCTACTCCTGGGCTTGCTTCTCAGGGCTATTTTGGCACATGGACACAGCCTGTGAGGACATTTTTCTATTTCTTGTGTAAGAATGGCTTAATCAGCTGGTGGCACATACCGAATCTTGCAATTGTATGCAAAACTAAACTCCCTGCTGCTGGGTCAGAAAGTTCCCAACTGTTCCTGTAAGAATTTCATGCCTCCAATCTCCCCCCAAAGAGTAGGATGAAAGCAGATATATTTCCCCCATCCTGAAAATAGCAAGCTTGGATTTTTAATTTATGTTTTTTTCTTTTTGGGGGGCTTTTCTAGTGCCCAAAACTAGGTTGTGAAATCCATGTGTAAGCTGCCTGGCGAGTTTCTTTGAACTAGCCGTCCCTGTTGATGCATCCAGTGTCTTTAAACACCACTGATTATGGAAGGTGCATGTTGGTATAGAAGAACACAGTATTGCCATCTCTTGGATGGTCAGCCAACAGTCCCATGCAATGCAAACTGTAGCACTTAATGTTGCTGTCACAAGTGCTGTTTAACAGTATTATCTCAGCTCATTTTCTCTGCTGTGCAAGTGTAAGAAAATCTAATATGAGAGTCTCATGAACTTCTGTTACTATTGGGTTGGGTATTTGATGCTGATTTAACACTTTCAGGAAAAACTGAAAAAACTGAAATTTGATTCCTAAAATTATACAAATGTACTCTACAATGAGACTTCTAATCTCTTTTTTAGTGTTGTGTAATCAGAGTGAAGTGGGACTTACTCTTCTCCATGTATGACCTCAACTTCTTTATGAATACTCTTCCCATGTGTCTCTCATCACACTAAAATTAGTCCATATTGAGATGCATGAATTGGGGTATAGTGATAGGAGTGAATATTTGGGGACTACAAGAGTGTTCCAGAAGTTTCTGTGTTATCAGTATGCTGGCCAGCAGTTATACTTTCTGTGAGATAAACCTCCATAGATACTCTAAGATAATACCTCATTTTCCCCTCCAAGAGTAACTTAGTCCCAGCAAAATTTGCCCAGTGCTGGAGAGCATTCCACGAACAGCAGCCACACTGCCACATTCCTCTCCTCTCACAGCAAACCCCAACATTTCCTTTCCTCAGTTATGGCTCATTTACAAAGCCCAAATCTCAAATATATCCGTTCTATTAAAGGAAGTCAGTCCCAACCTCACAGTTGGATAATCTCATACTTTAATTGTAGATTAAAAGTTCTGGGGCTTTCAGTAATTGTTTGCATTTCATTTCGGATCTCTCAGCATTCATGAACAGTAGGGTTCATGCCCAGCCCATGTGCTTTTGGATTCTCTTGTTTTATGACAAAAACTGGGACAAAATGAATACAAGCAAAGGTTTTGAACACAGATGATTAGTGGAATAGATTGACCATGACTAAGAAGTCTTTGAAGCGAAGAGTTTTAATACCAACTGGCTGCAATGATTTCACTGCTATTAGAAAACATACTTCTTCATGTGACCCTATTGCTTTCCCCACTGAAATAATGTTTAAAAATTCTGTGTATTGCTATTCTAGTTTTCCTTTCCCATCTTTAATCACATTGGTTGGAAATAGCTGTGGGTAAGTCTCAAGTAATTGGATTTGAATAGCAGGTCATGACTTTTACTTGTAATCATACAGACATTTATAGCAACACTGTACACACACATACCTACACATCCTGAAGATGAACTGTGTCCAGTTGTGGATGACTAAGTTCTGACCAGTGTCCCTGTGGGCAAGGTTTCCAAAACCATTTGGTCAGTTACAGACTGCTTAGGTAAAAGGAAGGAAACTTTCAGCATTGAGGAGTTTACCTGTCTTTGTCCCAAAGCTCAAGTTTTCAAACGCCAGCCAAGGTTTAGCTTGAAAATAGCTCATCAGATCTGCTCTGAGGACAAGCACATGACACTCCACTAGGTATGATATGCAGAGCAGAGCCTCCCTTTCAGGTGCCTCTGTGCTCAGGCAGCCCGTGACTGCAGATTTTTATACTTCACAGCCAAGAAGTGATATTCTGATAGATGCACAGACCCCTAGAGAGATCTAACCCTAACATTTGTCCTATGCCCAGAGGTTATCCCTCCCCTTCTTTTCCTCCAGGCTTCACTCAATCCATTCATCCCCCAGCCTCTACTGATACTGGTGGTTTCCCTGGCCCATGTGCAGCACCTTGCACTTGGCCTTGTCGAACTTTACATGGTTCATATGGGACTACTCCTCTGGCCTGTCGAAGTCCCTCTGATGCCATCCCTTCCAATCAACAATAAGCTTGCTGTATGTGAAGGTTCAAGAGCATCTAAGGAACCTGGAGGTGCCCACATCCATGGGACCTGATGAGTTGCATCCACAGGTCCTGAGGGAACTGGAGGATGAAGTGGCTAAGCCATTCTCCATCACATTTGAGAAGTCTTGGCAGTCTGGTGACTGAGGATTGAATCCATGCTCAATCCTACTGTCTCTCATTAATGAAGATATTCGACAGTACTGGTTCCGACCGCTGAGGGACACCACTGAGCTGCTGAGTGCAGTTCTGGGCAAGCTCAAATGTCCTGTAAATGGGTATGAGTCACAAGGTTCAGAAAGTACTCCCTTTGCTTTCTGAACTCCTCCTCAGAGAGGACCCTGAGTGTAGCTAGGCCCAGTCTTAGTCCCAGACTTTGTCAATGGTTAATGGCTAAATGATTATCTGTGTAGCCACTTATCAAAGTCAGTGTTTGCCTGTCAGAGCCCTCTAAAGGACTTTCACTGAGACAGTTTTTCAAAGTTGGGAAAGATAGGTGATTTGTTAAGGTGACAAATACAAAAAGTTCAGAACTGCCATTGATGGATGCATTTACTGCAGTAGCACTAATATGTGGTTGTAGTGTCAGCAAAATGCTATCCCAGGTATTCTTCACCAAAAGGGCAAGTCGGGATGCTTACCAAGGAGGTGTCCCTGGCTTGGATGGAGGAGAAGGACCAGAACCCATTGACTGCATCTTTGGGGTCTTCAGTCTCTTTTCTCCCCACGGTGGGGGGGTACTTTCCTCAATATCCTTTATACCCCAACCTTAGCGGTTCCCCCCTCTGAGGTGATGTTCAACATGATTTGGGTGGAGCATTGAGTACTATAGTTATATATGTTTAGCATGTACTTCTTTGGGCTCATTATCATACTTAGAGGTGTCACCTTTAATATTAATTTCACAGATAATTTAGCAAAAGGTCTCACTACTATCAGCACTGTGGCCTTCAGGATTCTGTGTAGAAACTATTTGTCTGTTTATCCTGCATTCTTTAGGCAAAACAGGGTTGTTCTGACACCTTAGAACGCCATCAGCAGCTTCTCATGCTGACCTTGTGGATCTCCATCCACAATGTTTGCACAAGAGATAAGCAGACACTGGTGTTTATAACCTCTTACATGCAGTTCTCACAGCATCCATCCAATTCCTTATCTGTAGAAGAGTCTGTATCTCCAATTTGGAGAGAAGGATGTTATGTGGGACTGTGTCAAAGGCCTTTCAGAAGTCAAGGCAGATACGAAAGTTGCTCTCTCCTTGTCCACTGATTCAGTCATTCCATTGCAGAAGCCCACCAGGTTAGCCAGGCAGAATCTGCCCTTTGTGAAGCCAGAAATCTCAGAAAACAAGCATACCCTAACTTGTAAGCATTAAATCAATGTATGACAGGTGTCCTTGTTTCTGCATAGAAAACCTAGTTAGCAGAGCACCAATTGTGTGCTAACGCTCTAGGTTGTCTAAGTCTTACTTATAAATCATATATTTAGTAAACTCAATCACAGGGGGGGAAAATAATAATCTCAGAATTCAAGTATAAGGTTTTAAAAGGCTAGGGTTGCAAGAAGAGTTTAATAGAATATTTATGATGTCAGTGACTTGCCATTTATCATTGTTTCTGTGGATAGCTTCTCCTTGGGAATTAAAAAAAAATCTCTAAAGTCTGCTTTTGATAACAAAATTATTATTGTTCCTTCTTGTTTCATTTGCTAATTGAAAAATTCAGAGGTGAGGCTCGAATGTGCCACGTTAGCATATCCATATTATCCTGTTAGTGCAGAGAGCGCTAATAAAAAAGTCAATGCAATTAATCTTCATTCATCAGCCCGCAATAATCACTGTATTTAGCCTTGTGCTTGTTGACCAGCCTTGCATTGCTTTTTCACTTCCTCTGTAAACACCAGGAGTGAAGCCGAGGTTTTGTTTTAAGCGTTACTCTGGTTTAGAAATAGAACTTCATGTTTCTATTCTGCTCCTTGCATCAGACCCGAAAGCCTTCATTAGGCAGAAGTGCCCAGTGTGCACATTGCTTACAGATGTTGCTGGAAATAGCCAGCGTGAGCATTGCTTCCTGAAATTGCCACAATATATTGAGCTATGTTTAGCAAATTAAAATCATTGTTTATTTGGAAGAGCTTCACGCACCATATATTCGCTGTCAGGTCTGCACTTCCTGAGGGGGAATACATCCTTGAATAACATGAACCTGTTTTGGAGATAGTTGCCATGAAAATCTAGTGGCTGGTGCTATTCCATGCTGCTAGACTATTTTTTTTTTCAGGCTTCAGTTCCTTTGGCAAATGGGGAAAGCATAGAACTGGTGAAGGTAATAGTCTGAAAATTCAAGAAGTGTGGACAGTTTTTGAGAAGGGCCATTCTTGTGGAGTCAGAGTAAGGAAATTTTGAGCGGTTGCCAAATTTTAGGCAAACCTAATCATGCTACAGACCAGAGTAGCCAGCATTTTTATAAATGGCATGTGTCTGTGTGCTGTTGTATAGTCAAGGAGGCTTTATGAATGTCTTTCTAGAAATCTGGAGGCTTGTTGCCTTCTTGTTGATGAAAATAAGTAACCGAGGAACAAAGTTTCTTGGTCTCTCGTTTGATATATCTGCTGATGAAAAAGGACCATTATACAGTTTTTCCTGAATTGAGGACCAAAAATTCCCTCTGACTTCCTATGTTCACATTTTACTGTGTATGCAGTGGGAAAGCCATTGAATCTTGGCAGCTGTAACTTTTGTTTCCATGGTCTTGCACATCAGCACTCATGACATGGTGAACGGTTAAAACTAATTCTGTGGGTGCTACTTGTTCCTCTCTTTGCAGCTGCTGTTTCTGTCACAAGAGTCCTTTTCACTGCCTTGTGTAGAAATGTTGTGTTTTCCAGGCTTATTCACAGCTCTAAAGCCATCACACTCCATTGTGAAGCTTAGTAGATGCAATTAACATCATCCTTTCTCAGCAACCATCCTTTGCTTGTGCTCTTTTCTCTCTTGAACTGTTCATGACTAAGTGGATGTGTTTCTCCATAAATCTGTGGTGTACTGACATCTAGAAAATTTCCTAATTGGTCCTCTCAGCTCATGAAGAATACAGTAACACTGGAAATTTTCTATCTAATAGATGGCTGATTTTCTGATCAAGGAATGGAATGATTCCTGTGTGAGGAACAGTTTGCTGTCCAAACTCCTTGGTCTCAAAGAGACAACTGATCTGGGTTATGCACATACAAAGCTGTGAATGGCACAAACTGCATAGGGAACTTCTTTCTGTGCAAGAACTTTTGGGGGTTCAAAACCACCTAGCCCATGATAGCTTCAAAACAAATGCAAAATGTAATTCATCATAACATGCTATCTAGCTGTGGGAACTGCTCATCAAAGGACATGGTGGATGCTAAAGGTCTAAGTGGGTTCCAAAGTTACTAGATTAATTAATAGAATTAGTTCATATGTCAATGAAAAAAATTCACTTCTGGATTAGGAAGTCCCTGAGATGATAATTCCTGGAAGCAGTGCTGGAGCTGGGCCTACTCAGATCAGACCCTGACATCCAGCAGGTCTGTTCTTACTCATTTGTGGGGTGCTGTAATCCGACTCTCAGGGATTTGCTGTGCAACTACTGGGACGAAATTTATCCTGAAATATCTGTTCCTTCAGGTCATTTTCTGCAAAGCTGCTTTCCAGCTGGCATGTACTGGTGTACAGCTGTACATGGGTTCCCAGCTGGAAAACTTGGCACTTCTCCTTGTGGATCTTCATGAGGTTCCTGTCAGGCCATTACTCCAACCTGTCAAAGTCCCTTTGTGTGGCCGTGTGACCCTTTGCATACCAGCCTGTGGTGGGTTGACCCTGGCAGAAGGTCAGGTGCCCACCAAACTGTTCTATCACTCCCCCTCCTCAACTGGGCATGTGAAAGAAGATATAACAAAAGGCTCATGGGTCAAGATGAGGGCAGGGAGAGGTCACTCACCAATTACCATTGTGGGCAAAACAGACTCAACTTAGAAAAAAATGATCTGATTTATTACCAATCAAAACAGAGTAGGATAATGAGAAATAAAACCAAATCTTAAAACACCTCAAGTTTCTGAATTCCATCATATCGTAGTCACTGCAGCTAAGTCTGTCTTTGACTTTCACATCCTCAACAAGCCCCTCTTTGTTGGTGAGTATGAGAGAGCCCTTCTCACTGACTCCATCACTTGGGTGAGGAAGTAGTCACTCTAGATACACTCTAGGAGTCTTCTGGATTGCTAATGTCCTGCTGTGTTGTCCTTTCAGGAGGTATTGGGGTGCTTGAAGTTCCCCCATGAGGACCAGTGCCTGTGAATGTGAGGCTGCTCCTATCTGTCTGCAGAGGAACTTGTCCCCTTGTTCTTCCTGGTTGGGTAGCTTATAGCAGACGCCCACTACAATGCCAACCTTACCTGTCTTCTCTTTAATCCTCACCCATAAACTCTCAGTTTGTTCATCACCCATCCCCGTGCACTCTGACTGCTCTCTTCTGCAGAGGGCAGCTCTCCCTCCTCATGTTCCCAGCCAGTCCTTCCTAAAGAGCCTGCATCCCTCCATTGCAACACTCCAACCATGGAAGCCATCCCATTATAACACCATGATCCCAGCAAGATTATAGCCCTGCAACTGCACACAGACCTGCAACTTACTGCATGTATTCCCCACGCTATATGTATCAGCATAGAGGCACTTCACTGAGGCATTTCAGCACGGTGACTTACTAAAAAGGGCTTGGGGAATTTCTGCATAATGGTGCCTTGCAGGCATTTCCTTGCTTTACCTACAAATGCTGGAGGTAACTGCCCTGATTAAGCCCCATATTTCTGATTTTGTCATCCCTTCCTTTCATATCACCTGATGCCCTTTGCTTACTGACTCTCCCCACCTTTGTACTTATCCAGAAGGGTGAGAAGATACTGAGAGCATAGCTGACTAAGCATGAAACACCTTTTTGATCTGAAATGCCACTAACATCAATGATACCTGTGCCCTGGGGTAGAAGTGTAGAAATGTATTGGTACAAAAGGTTGATGTTTGTACTACCGGTACAGAGGTTTCTGTCTCTGAAAAAGTGGAATGTATTTGTGGATGAATTCAGAATGGGCATTTCAGCAGTCACAGCTACCTTCTGACCCCTGCTTCCTGGAAAATCAGTGCTATTTATAGAAAACTTTCAAAGTTTCTCCTAGCAAGGCTGATTTCCTGCCTATGCAAGAAGGGCAGCAGCTTTGTAGTTTGCTAATGGCTTCATGGGGATGTGTTCTGCTTATTGCACTTTCTCCAGAGCTAATAGCTAGTTAAGGATGACAGTCAGCTGAGTGGATGTGATTCCTAATGCATGCATGAAGCTAGAAACTTAGAGCTATCTCCATTCAGTGATTATATGGCTTTAGATATCTTAACTAGTGGCAATATAATGATGGTAGCTACTCAAGAGTCTTGTTTCTGTGGATGTGCAGGACTAAGGACCGCTTGACATCTAGTATGAAAAGAACTATCTCATCTCAGAAGCCTGTACGAAGCTGAGGCAACTGTATTATGTGATTCAGGTAGATCTTGGACACAGCTTTTGGTAGAGGCAGCAATGGTATAGCCAGCCTTGCTGGAGAAGGAATTAATTTTATGCCTGTCTAAGAGACAGACCCTAAAGACTAAAGTCTTGGGCAGTGACGGATAGGCACTGCCTCTGACTGAAGATAGAATTTAAAGAGGGTTCCTTTTTTCCTATCCTGCTTTTCTTGCACATGCTTCATTCAACTGCATATCCCAGCCTGTACTTGCATTTTGTTAACTCGTTGAATTCTTCTTTTCCAGCCTCATAAATACTTGTATTGATGTCAGCATGGAATAAATATTATTATGGAGACTCCAATGCAAAATGGAAACAGCTAACAGCTTGGTGACATGGCAGAGGGCACCACAGTCTGATAAAATAGAAAAACAAAGGGTTTATATGAAATAAAAGTCAGTCAGTAGTTTGTAGCTATTTAATGTCTTTTGTCTACTGTACAAAAGAAAACAGATTGGTTGAACAATGACTGAACAGAGTTTAATTATGAAACTTTTCAGTAAGTATGATTTGAAGTATGTGGGAATCGTGGCTGCTGCGTATAGAACAGACCAACGGACACAATCCAGTCAATGCCAAAATTCAGCTGCTACTTAATATGTAATGTGAAATGCACCCAAACCCTTCATTTGTTTTCCTGCCAATGCAACAGTAATTAATAAAAAGTTATGGCATTCCATAAATAGAGCTTAGTGATACATGAAACTGTTGGTGAGAAGCCAAAGGGGGAACATCTCCAAGCCTGTGTTGGCTATCACAAAGCTTTTCTTTTCCTGTTGCTCTTAAAGATGTTTTACGTTGTTCACACTCTTGCACTACCCCTGCAAACCTGCTGTCGGTGTTACGTGATTTTTAGACAGGTTTATGCTGCCACCTTTGTGCCAGATTGCCACCAGATGTCAGGATGAAACTTGCAGTGCTAATGCTGTGGAATCTGTTTTTAAGGAGCTGAAGCCGTGATGTTTGGGCCAGCCAGTACCTAAAAGCAAAGTCTAGAAGCATCTCTGTCTTGTGAGTTGAGGCAGGAAACGAGCAACACTCAAGCACCGTCTAAGCAGTGTGAGATTCTTGCCAGTGGTTGAAAATAACTGGCACAGGGCACGTGGCACTGGCGCTCAGCAGTTCAAGTCGGAACAGGTACGTGTGATGATAATGCTAAAACTGCTGCTGAAGCCAAGAAAGGATCCCAAAGCCTTCAGCAGTCCAGCAGGTAGAGCCCCTGGTTGTCACTGAATGCACGGGACGTCGACACAGACAACTTCTTCTGCTAGATCCGTATGCGTGGCGCGTGGTGCTGCCCGCTGCAGCCTGCTTGGTTTCAGAGGACAGGGCAGCAGCACTCTGGAAGGAAAGGCTATCCTCTTCTGCTCATCAACAGACCTCAAGCGCAGCTCTGGTCTTAGAGAAAAGGTTTTAATACTAGAGTCTCTGTCTAAACTCTTTAATCTCTGTTCTCTGCCAAAATTAAACTCAGCAGAAAAATCTGTTTGGACAGGTGGAGGCAAAGGCTGTCATTTTATACAGCTTCATATTGTTGGTATTCTGAGCATTATCCTTTGACCTGCCCACAAACAGCTCACTTTATCTTTCTGATTCCTAAATTCCCCTGCCTAAAATTCAGTTTTGCATGACAGCTCTGAAACCACAAAGTGATTCTAATGCCCTTCCTCCAGCTCTTGCTCAGTGTCACAAGCATCCAATACATCCAAAATCTTTGGAGAAGTGCCCTTTCTCTGCTTCCTCAGCTCTCCTGTGTGCTACCATAGATGACAGTTCAGCTGACAAAATAAAAATTGACATTACCCAGTGACATGTGTTAACTCCTTCCTGAATTCTGAGAATGGTCATGTTCTTCCAGAGGCTGCAAATCAGATCTACAAGCATGAAATCAGTAGGCTGTAAGAATTGCTGAATGTATCCACTGACTCCAAGGTGGGAAGGAAAGGCTTACTTGCCTCAGAAGACTACCTCCTCCTGGGCAGATATTTTCAGAGTTATTGGAACAGGAGTCTACTGAATATAGTTGAGCTGAATTTATAGATGTTCATCAGATTAACTACTTCAAGGACTCCTAGCAGAGGAGGGGGAGGAGAAGGATGTTGCCTTGCTGCATGACAAGGTGGTACATTAACAGCTTTATTTTTCCCCTTTTGGGGTAATGTTGAGTAGATCAAGATGCTCAAGCTGAATGGTAGCAGGAGCCACCATCTCTCTGAGCCTTATCTTGCCAAAGAAGAGTCAGAGGAGAAAACCAGACATAACAGAGAATCGAGTGAGACATCCAAGCATGAAGGGAGATGCAGAGGTGAGGTACATGAACGCAGGAAAGCTACATTATTGTGGTAGTAGCGTTTGATGATCATCCCTTGGACCAAGGAAAGAAAATGTTTTGGGCCTTGAATGGGTACACAGAGAATGATGCAGCCACGATGGGCACTGGTGATGGAATTTTGTTGGACTCACAACTCAGTACAGGATGGTATATCTTGGTGCCTGTCTTCTGCATTACATCCAGCTTGAAACATTTGGTATCTTTATTGGAAGGTTGTCACAGGCTTAGAGGAGGAGACACCCAGGCTCCAAGTTTACGTAAAAGATTGAGTTTCAAAGATAATCCCAAGGTAAGAAAATGAATAATGCTGCTCAAAAGCCAAATGAAGAATGGAGGACTTGCTATGGCTGAAGCAAGGCACACACCTCCCAGCCCCACCACTTGCACTTCCTTTATTGCTGTTTGCCTTTCAACCAAATATCAGAAGGTGGTCCTGACTTCAGGCACATTATTCCTGGCTGCTGTTCTCCTCAAGCACCAAATCTGTAATGTTTTGGTCCTGGGCATTAATTTCTCAACATAATCAACAGAATCTTGCTGAGATCCCAGATTACTGTGTGAACTCTGAGATGATCCTTGACTCTCAACCCTTTGTCACTTCAAGCTGCTGTCTGAGGAGGTGACTCCTCCCACTAGTGCAAGTGCAGTGTGGACGTGACAGAGCAGATGCAGTCTGTATCGTTCTGTTTGGGCTGCAAGAAGGAAACTACTCCCCAGGAGAGATGTTTTTAGCCATGTAGATGTAACCTAAGGTAATTATAATGCAGTTTTCAGTACGTACCAAACCGTATACAAGTTAAATATGTATAACTAATGAGTTAAAGACATCAGAAGCCATGTGTAAAGAAAGTATTTTAAACCAGGTTTCTACAAAGTGTTGCCTTTTATTTCTGGTCAGCATAGCTTTCTTCAAAACCAAAGAAGTTTGTATATATGTACATCTTTATATACCCACTCTATGTGTTTCTGTTCAGCCTTGAGAAAAGAAGGTTATGAGGGGGTCTGATCAATGTTTATAAATATCTGAAGTGTGGGACACAGGAGGAAATGGCCAGTCTCCTTTCAGTGGTCTGTGGGGACAGGACAAGGGGCAATGGCCTCAAGTTGGAGCGGAACTGGAAGTTCCACACCAGTATGTGGAAGAACTTTTTCACAGTGAGGGTGGCAGAGCACTGGAATAGGCTGCCCAGGGATGTTGTGGAGTCTCCTTCTCTGGAGATATTCAAGACCCGTCTGGACGCCTCCCTGTGTGACCTGTCCTAGGGCACCTGCTTTGGCAGGGGGGGTTGGACCTGATGGTCTCTCGAGGTCCCTTCCAACCCCTGCGATTCTGTGATTCTACGATTCTAGCCTGGGAGGCCAACTCAACTGTAGCCAACGTCATTCTACTTCTGATGGGAGCACACAAGGTATGTGCATAGGACAAACAGTGTGATCAGATGTATAGATAGATAAATATAAAATGTATGTACAGAGACACCCCAGGAACAAGAAACATTGGGAAAAAAATCTGTGTAGGAGGTCTATTTTATCTGTAGGAAGAAACTTATGTTCCTGTGATATGCATGCCTTTCCTGCCTTTTATGTAAAATGTGTGTTAACAAACCCAGTAAACTGGGCCTACTTTAACAGCTATTGGATGGTAAGTAGTCCCTTTTGGGGAACAATTAGAGCTCCTCCTAGTGCTTCTGGAGTAATAGTGTAGAGGAGCTGTACCTATTATGCTCAAAATATCTTGTAATTTTCATAGAAATAAAAGGTAATTAACAGCTTGCCTTAGTGTTCTCATTATCTAAGTTCAGAACTGTTTCAAGGCTAGGATTTTAATTGGAAAATGATTGGAAAGCTTTCCCTTAAGAACGATTCCTTTTTTCTTTTTATCTCTCTATCTTATATAAAACAGATTTTTTGTGATCCTGCTGCTGAGGAAAACAGCTACATCTTTACTTTATTAGAGTCAGACAAAGATGGCTAGGAGACCTGCACAAAACCTCTACATCTTCATGATGAGACTGTTTAAAATTACTCTTCAGTGGAATTACCTCCTGTTTATCTTATGTTTTCAAAAAACCTGTTCACTGTAAAAGGATACTGGTGAATTAATTGTAATTAGACCCTAAGCTTTGCATGCCATTAAATCAAATTGAGAGGGAATTCTTCTAACCTATTTTATTTTACATTAGTTATTCTTCCTAGACTCTGAATTGTTCTGTAAAAAAAAATTTACTATAGTGACAACTTACAAATGCTAAGTAATATTTTTGCAATAGAATAACATTAATATTTACCATAATCTTTATAGATGAAAGCATATTAAAATTTTAAAAGACTCAGGTGGTTTGGCACTGCCTGGAGGCCAGACACCCACCAAAGCTGCTCTATCACTCCCCTTTGTAGATGGACAGGGGAGACAATAGATACTGAGAGGCTCAGGAGTTAAGCACAGGGAGAGATCAGTCCGCAATTAGCGTCCCGGGAAAAACAGACTCAGCACAGAAGAAAGGAGACAAAACTCTCTGATTTCTTACCCTGCACTGCACACCCAGTGACACCAGAGTCGGATCATGAGAAGCGCAGCCAGATCTTAAAGCACCTCCCCCACCCCTCCCTTCTTAGCTGACTTCACTTTAGTCACGATTTCGGTCCCTTCTTCCCGCATGACCCCATTGTGGCACAGGGATGGGCGGGAAATGGGGGTTTCACCCAGTTCCTCACCCTTCTCAGCCAGGGTGGGGCATTCCTCTCACTCTCCCCCTGCTCCACCGTGGGGTCCAACCCACGGGAGACAGTCCTTCACAAAGTTCTTCATCCTAAGTCCTTGTCCATGGGGCTTCAGCTCTTCACCAACTGCTCCAGCCTGGTCCCCCACAGAGTCACAAGTTCCTCCAGCAAAGCTGCTCCCATGTGGGTCGGTCTGTCCACGGGCTGCAGGTTTCGCTGCCAGGAGCTTGCTCCCATGCCAGCTGCCATGGGGTCACAGCATCCTTCAGGTGTTTCCACTCGCTTTGGCGTGGGGTCCTCCAAAGGCTGTAGATGGGATCTCGGCTCCCAGTCATCATCCATGGGCTGTGGGCTGTGGGGGGACAGCCTGCTTCACCCTGGTCTTGTCCACGGGTGGCAGGGGAATCTCTCTCTCCAGCACCGGAAGCACCACATGTCCACTCCCCTCCTTCGTCCCTGCCCTTGGTGTCTGTAGTTCCTCCCATCTTCTCACTCCCCTCAGGGGCACATTTTTGAAGACAGATTCAAATTGATTGGATGGGCCATGCCCAGGGAACGACACCTCCACAGGCAGTCTCTTGTATGCTGGGCTTGGCAGGCATGGCGGGGCAGGCAAACACTGTGTTGTACCCATGCTGGCAGGAGGAGGAGAAGAAAGGCCCTGAGCTGCGACCTCCAGTCAGGGAAGTCCTCGCCTGACGACATTTCCCTCCTCGTAATGCTGCTGTAGGCCCGTCATGGCCTGGAGGGCCGGGCAACTGCCTTTCAGACACCATGGACTGCAGAGGAACGCCAACATGGGCAAGTCTAGCAACAGCTTCTGGGAAAGACTGGCTTTTGCCTTGGAATTCCTTGTGGCCGGGTAACTTGCAAAAAGGTCAGGTGGGCTGTGGGGAACCGCCCAGGCTTTTGGGCGGGGCACCCTCAGGGGAAAATTTCCTCCAGACTGTCCAAACCCCCCACCCGCTTTGTGCTTCAGCTGACTCTGGGCCTGGGCGCACAGCAGAGGACGTGGGATACATTCCTGCTGGGTGGAATTCGGCGGAATGCACTTGGTTGGGCGTTGATGAAGTTTGGCAAGTCTTAGGGATGCTGTTAGCCAGGGTTTGTGTGTGTACCTGCCTGGTCTACTGCATCTTCTACCCCCTTTTTGTTGCACATGTGATACGCCCAGAAAGAGATGTGACTGGAAGGTGATGCTCATCATCCTCATCACCAAGACAATACTCCTGTCCAGAGGCCTGGGTATATTTCTGTTCCAAACTTCACAAATCGATTGGCCCGCCCTGGCGCGCTGATGACGGAGGCAGAGCCAATGCCTGCTCGTTCTGAGCTGGCGTCACTCTGCTCCTCTGTGACATCGCTCAGTGCTGTTGCCACCACGCCGGGAGCAGCAGCACCTCTCTGGCTGAGAGCATCGGGACCTGGGAGCCACAGAGTCCACTCGGAACTCAGCATTCAGAGTTTGGAACTTGCCGTGCTCTGCTCGTCCTCTCCCCCTCCCCGTCCACCGTCAGCAGAGGCAGCCGGGCATCTCCGGTGGCCTCTGTACTCGGAGCGGAGCGGGACAGAGCGGAGTGGGGCGGGCTGTGCCCCCCTCATCCCCGCCGCAGCATGCAGCGCCTCGCCGGGCTCCTCCGGAGCCTGAGGCAGCTCTGGCCGTTCCGCCGCGCTTCGGCGACCTCTGCCGAGCAGCAGGGCAGAGGCCAGGACGGGCTGCACAGCCCAGCCTCCAGCACTGACCTGGAGGACGTGCTGCAGCCGTCCTGCTTCTGCTGGTCGTGGAAGAGACCCCGCCACAACGGGTAGGACGCAGAGGAGAAGTAAGGGGTGGGCAGTGCCTGTAGCAAAGGTTCCAAGCCCCTGGCTGGAAGAGCCGGCAAAGCCCAGCACAGTCGCAAGGGGCCGAGGAGCTGGGCTGCCGGCTCCACAGAGGGTTCCAAAGAATGTTTATCGATATGGTGATCGGCGCTTTGTAGATATAAATATAAACATAGAGATAGAAAACCCAGTCTGGGACAGGAGGTGGCAGATGACCCCTCTGCCCTGCTCTGCCCTGGCCTCCTGCCATCTGACAACCTTGTCCCTGGACTAGACGCACTGTGGAGCTCAGCAGGCCTTATCCCCAGCAGAGTCAGCTGCTTTCCAACTGCCGGACCGAGCGGCTCACTTGTGCAGCTCATGGCTTTGCAGAAAGACCCAGCCCAGCCTTCCCATTGCTTTTAGAAACCCCGTCCCCTCTGTCTCTGGGTTACGTCTGGCGCAGGACTGACTGGCCACAGACTCCTGTGGTCTGCGTAGGCTCCAGGCTGCCAAGGTGTGGTCTCCTTGGACGTGCTGGATGGCTGGGCAGTCCCGCTGGAGGCAGGGACCAGGGCCTGAGCACAGGAGTCTGTAGGCACAGGCTCCTTGACACAGCCGAGCCAACGCGCCTCCTTCTTGGATCTCTCTATACAGAATTGCCACGCAGCAGGAGGAACAGCAGAGCCGTGACAGGATGGGGGAGAGCTCTGCAGGATGCACAGGACGCCCAGCAGTACATCAGAGCTCCTGTGCTGAGAAAACTGCTGGCTCTCCCTTGGGGGAACCTGCAGGGACAGGTGCAGGTACGTCCCCCTTCCAGGGAGGAGGCAAGGAGGTCCAAGCACTGTTCCCAGTAACACGATGATAACTCGTTTCCTTGAGCACAGAGCATGATGGATGGGGAAAAGCAGAGAGAAATAAGCACTGACAGCCGCCTCGTGTTTCTTACTTCCTTTTAGGTGTCCTGCCAGCAGCAGGAGCACAGGAGGGAGATGGTGCCTCCTATTCGGAGACTGAGGTACTTAGCCTTCCAAATGGCATGCAGACTCACAGCCTCTATTGCAAGGAGGAGAATCCCCAAGCCTTTGATGTGTCTAGTAAAAGAAAGCCTCCTGAAGATCATCTGATAATTATAGATGTGCCCAGCTGAGAAAGATACCTCCTGGTAGCACCCAGGCTCTCTCCTCTTTGCTGAGTGATAGAAGCACAGAATGGTTTGGGATGCAAATGTCCTTTAAAGATCACCTAGTCCAATCCCCTGCAGTAGGCAGGGAAATCTTCTACGAGATCAGGTTCCTCAAACTGTAGATTGGCCACCAGCAACTTCTCTGAGCAACCTGGCCCAGTGTTCCACTACCCTCCTTGCACAAAAGGTCTCGTCCATTCTAAATCTACCCTTTCTCAGCTTAAAACCGGTGCCCCTTGCCCTGACACTACAGGCCTCTGTAAAAAGTGTCCCTCCGTCTTTCTATACGGAAAGGCTGCAACAAGGTCTCCCTTGGAAAGAGAAGAAGGGGGAGCATCACCTCCCTTGACCTGCCGGCCATCCTGCAGAGGGACCTAATGATGCAATCCCACGAGGAAAAGAAGCTCTCGTGTTCTCATCTTCTTACCGGTTTCCCCATGCTCACGGCACACCGTGTCTTCCCCTTTAGAGACTGGTCAGGCAGCTGCAGCAGGAGATTGTCAACATTCTCGAGAAGGACGCCCTGACAGAAGCCTCACTTGAAGCTGAGCAGCGCTGCACCAGGGACCTTCAGGAACAGCGGCTGCAGTTGCAGGGGGAACAGGACATGTCCACAGCCAAGGTATGGCAAAAGCCTCTCTTGGCAGGGGCCCAGGCTGTTTGCAGAGAACACCCGAGCGGGGAACTGATCCTTTCTCGGGGCCGGTACAAAAGGCAAAGAAGCAGCAGGTGTTTGGACAGGCGATGCGAGAGTGAAAGCAGTCTGCTCCTTGGTTTTTCCTGATCAAACCTGAGCTGACTCCCGGGGATTCTCATTGGGCTGTAGGAACTGCAAGAACGGCATATCCAGAAGCAGTACTATGCCATGTTCCTGGAGATGGCCATGAAGGATGAGAAGAAGAAACTACACCTGCTCAGGGAGGTCCAGGGCCTTCTGGCCAGCTCTCTAGCTTCAGCTGTCTCAGAGCTGGAAGAACGCATCCAATGGTAAGGAAGTAACAGGCTGTGGCAATCGCTTTCTGCAATCGTGTGAAAGCAACAGGACTGTCTTCCTGCATCGCAGGGAGGTAGCGAGCCCCGAATTTCAGAGAATCTTCTGTTTTAGACGAGGTTCTTTCACATGCTTCTATGGGGATTTGTGCTCCCGTGGACTTCTCTGGCAAGGCGTGTACTTCCTTTTCAGGCTCCAGGATACAAAGGACAGCCTGGAAGCTTTGGAGGACACTGAAGACCTCGAGGAAGCCCTGGAAGCCTTGTGATGGAAAGACCCTCGAGTGCAGGCTTTTAAAAATTAAAAAATAAGAGTGTTTTGGTTTTGAACCACGTGCATTCAGCATGTCATTTCTGCAGGTTTCCTGGATACAATGGAGAAATGCACTATTGCTGTTCCAGAAGTACGACTACACTTATCACAACCACAAGAGAGTCACCAAATACACTCCTGCCAACACAACAGGCACGGAAATCGGTATTACCGCCCACAACCGATACTGTCTCCCACAACATCCTGATACAGAAGCTGAGGGAAGAAGGGATAGATTAGTGGACAGTGCGGTGGGTTGAGAACTGGCTGTTGGACCGGGCTCAGAGGGTCGTGATCAGTGGAGTAGAATCTGAATGGAGGCCTGTGACTAGCGGTGTTCCCCAGGGCTCGGTGTTGGGTCCAGTCCTGTTTAATATCTTTATTGACGATCTTGATGAGGGTATTGTATCCACCCTCAGCAAGTACGCTGATGATACAAAGCTGGGAGGATTGGCTGACACGCAGGAACACTGCACTGCCATCCAGAGAGCCCTGGACAGGCTGGAGAGCTGGGCTGGGAGAAATCTAATGAAGTTCAACAAGAGCAAGTCTAAAGTCTTGCACCTGGGGAGGAACAACCGACTGTATCGGTACAGGCTGGGGGATGACCTGCTGGAAAGGAGCTCTGTGGAGAAGGACCTGGGGGTCCTGGTAGATGACAGGTTGGCCATGAGCCAGCAGTGTGCACTGGTGGCTAAGAAAGCCAATGGGATCCTGGGATACATCAGGAAGAGTGTGTCCAGCAGGTCGAAGGAAGTGATCCTCACCTTCTACTCTGCGTTGGTCAGACCCCACCTGGAGTACTGTGTCCGGTTCTGGGCTCCCTGGTATAAAAAAGACAGGGACCTTGTGGAGAGAGTCCAGAGAAGGGCAACAAAGATGATTAGGGGCGTGGAACATCTCCCCTATGAGGAAAGGCTGAGTGAGCTGGGTCTGTTCAGCCTGGAGAAAAGAAGGCTTAGGGGGGACCTAATTAGTGTTTATAAATATCTTAGACTTGGGATGCAGGGGGAATTGCCCAGCCCGTTTTCAGTGGTCTGTGGGGACAGGACTAGGGGCAATGGCTGTAAGCTGGAGCATAGGAAGTTCCGCACCAACATGCGGAAGAACTTTTTCACAGTAAGGGTGACGGAGCAGTGGAATAGGCTGCCCAGGGAGGTGGTGGAGTCTCCTTCTCTGGAGATATTCAAGTCTCATCTGGATGCCTATCTGTGTAATGTGAGATAGGGAGCCTGCTTTGGCAGGGGGGTTGGACCCGATGATCTCTTGAGGTCCCTTCCAACACCTAAGATTCTGTGATTCTGTGATTCTGTGATTCTCACTGTTACCGCCCGCAAGCAATTCACAAGGTTCAACATTACAACCACAGCAGATTCACAGAACACACTACCACCAGCACCCTAGATACTACACATGTGTTCCTTAATCACCTCTTGCAGTTTTGTGTAGCTGTGCTGCTGACGTGGCACTTGGAAGCAGCAGCTACAGTGCGCTGCAAGCCCCAGACAGTGAACATCGGCCAACTGAAGGCCAAAGCTGCTGCTGCTGCCCAGGGCCAAGCCTATCGGAGATGGTCACAGCGCCTCTGTGAATCCCATAAAGGGGAAAAAAACCACAAGCAGCCACATTTTGCCACTGGAGAAGGGAGTGAGAAGGTGTAACAAGCTGCGTGGACACCAAGGCCAGGCCCGAAGGAAGGGGAGGGGAAGAATGCAGAAAGAGAGATTGCCCTGCAGCTCGTGGTGAAGACCATGGTGGAGCGGGTGTCCCCTCGCAGCCCATGGATGAGGACAGGGAGCAGAGACACCTACAGCCTGTGAAGAGATTGATCCACCCCTCAGCAGGATTGCCGGGGGACTTGTGACTTTGCTGGGGACCAGGCCGGGGGAGTCTGGGCCCGAACGTCAGCACCCATGGAAGGGAGTCCTGCTGAGAGGCCTGTGGTGAGGAGATAACTTCCCAATAGAGAGGACCCACGCAGCAGAAGGACGTGGATATGACTCTCGCGTGGGTAGGACCCCAAGGCGCCACAGGGGAAGGGGGTGTGTGTGTGGAATGCCCCCCCAGCTGAGACGGAAGACAACTCGGGAGGAACAGACTGAAAACCCCCATTCCCCATTCCCTGCCCCGCCCTGTGCTGCAATGGGAGTGATGAAGGGAGCAAATTTATGATTGAAGTCAAGTGTGCGAAGAGGTGAGGGGTGGGGGCGAAGTAGAAGTGTTAAGATCTGGGGAAGGAAACCAACAAGTTGAAGTCCCCAACACGGACGAGGGCTACTGATGGCGAGACCTCTCCCAGTTGTCCAAAATCAACTCATCAACTTCCTCCTCCTGGTCCAGTGGTCTATAGCAGATTCCCATCACTCTATCTCCCCGATTTCGTTCTCCTCTGAGTTTTACCCAGAGACACTCAACCCTGTCCTCACCATACTCCAGCTCCAGGCTGTCAAAGCATTCTCTGACATACGGGGCTACCCCACCTCCTCTCCTACCCAGCCTGTCTCACCTGTATAGTTTGTAACCAGCAATTGTAGCACTCCAGTCATGTGAATCATCCCACCACGTTTCAGTGATGGCAATCACATCATAGTCTCCTTCAGTTACAAGGACTTCTAATTCCCCCTGTGTGTTACCCATGCTGCAGGAATTGGTGTAGATGCACTTTAGCTGGTCTCTTGATCTTGATCTGTTCCTTAGGGAAGCCTTGTTTCCCAAGTGACACCTGGTTAAGTTACCTAGCCCAGCAGTAGTAATTACATCTCTACTCTGAATTAGCACACTATCTCCCTGATTAATTAGGGTGTCTGACCAGAGGTCATTGCCAGCACACCATCCCTCAATCACTTCACCACCACAACCCGGCTTTTTTTCCATCTCGCCTGTCCCTGTCCCCCTCCCCCTTCTTATCTAGTTTAAAGCTCTGTTGATGAGCCCTGCTAGCTTCTTTGCCAGTATCCTTCCGCCCCGTGGGGATAAGTCTTCCCCATCCCTAGAAAGCAAGGCTGGTGAGGCTCGAGCCAGCCCACTGTCAAAGAACCCAATGTTCTGTTTCTCACACTGTGCTCTGAGCCAGGTCTTCATTTCCTGGCTCTTCTCCTTCCATCCCTCCCCATTCCCTGTAGTAGGAATGATGGAGGAAAACACTACCAGTGCTCCAGATCCTTGTACCATGCGTCCCAGGGCCCTTAAATCCTTCTTAAAGGTCCTCAGTTTTCTCTTATGTGTTTCATTACTACCTGTTTGGAAAATTGAAAGGTCTGTGTGCCTGACCAAGGTTGGGAGTTGCTTAGTTAAGTCCCTACCGGAAGCTGCCTTAAGGCAGCAGACTTCCCTATGTAGAGGGTCCGGCCTACAGATCGGGCCCTCAGTTCCCTCCAAAAGGGAATCACCTAAGACAACGACCCGTCTTTTTGTCTTAACAGAGGCTGTTTTGATGGTTTGCTGAGGGGGTCTTGTTCTAGGGAACACAACTTCAGGAGCAGTTTTCCTATCAGGCGTCTCGTTATCTGGCCGGTCCCCTTGTAGTAGGGCCTCGTATCTATTGCAAGTGAATTCTTAATTCTTCACTTGCCTGTACGCTGGTCACCTTCCCGTTTAGTGACTACAGAGAAGGTGCCTGTAATGCCACGGGAAGCAGGCAAACACTGTGTTGTACCCATGCTGGCAGGAGGAGGAGAAGAAAGGCCCTGAGCTGCGACCTCCAGTCAGGGAAGTCCTCGCCTGACGACATTTCCCTCCTCGTAATGCTGCTGTAGGCCCGTCATGGCCTGGAGGGCCGGGCAACTGCCTTTCAGACACCATGGACTGCAGAGGAACGCCAACATGGGCAAGTCTAGCAACAGCTTCTGGGAAAGACTGGCTTTTGCCTTGGAATTCCTTGTGGCCGGGTAACTTGCAAAAAGGTCAGCTGGGCTGTGGGGAACCGCCCAGGCTTTTGGGCAGGGCACCCTCAGGGGAAAATTTCCTCCAGACTGTCCAAACCCCCCACCCGCTTTGTGCTTCAGCTGACTCTGGGCCTGGGCGCACAGCGGAGGACGTGGGATACATTCCTGCTGGGTGGAATTCGGCGGAATGCACTTGGTTGGGCGTTGATGAGGTTTGACAAGTCTTAGGGATGCTGTTAGCCAGGGTTTGTGTGTGTACCTGCCTGGTCTACTGCATAACTTGCCCTGACACCAACACTTCAAACATGATCCTCACTAGGAAACGGGCTTCCCATGCAAAGGCTGTGGCAACCCAGACAGAGGGTCTGCTCCATAATATGGCAGTTCAGGTTTCTGACTGCCGGGAGTGCCTCAGCCTGCTGCTGCCAGGGAAGGATGGGAAGGATGTGACTTGCGTGTGGTGTGAGCAGCTGCTCAGCCTTGTTGTGGAGCTTAGGGAGGAGGTAGATAGACTGCGGACCATCAGAGAATGCGAGCGGGAGATAGACTGGTGGAGCGACTCTCTGCGAAAAAGGCGCAGAGATTGCACTTCCCAGACTGAGGGAGTATTGGGAGAAATGGCCCTTCTCTCTCACCATAGTCAAGCAGGGAGAGACAGCTTGAGAGGAGAGGAGGAATGGCAGCAGGTCTCAGCCCGGCGTTGCAGGCGACCCCCATCCCGACCTACCTCGGTTCCCCTGGTCCCTCTCTGTAACAGGTATGAAGCCCTGAAACCAGAGGGAGACGTGAGTGATGATGACAAAGGAGCGCTGCCGCCAAGCTTGCCCAAGGCAAGGCGGACGGCTCCACGTTTGAAGACTGCTTCCTCCAGGAAAGAAAGGAGGGTGATAGTTGTGGGCGACTCTCTTCTGAGAGGAACAGAGGGCCCAATATGTCGGCCTGACCCTACCCATAGGGAGGTGTGCTGCCTTCACGGGGCATGGGTCAGGGATATTTCTAGAAAACTCCCCAGCCTTATCCGCCCCTCCGATTATTACCCTTTATTGGTAGTTCAGACTGGCAGTGATGGGATTGCTGACAGAAGCCTGAGGATTATAAAAAATGATTTTAGGAGGCTGGGGAAGTTAGTCAATGGAGCGGGCATACAAGTTGTGTTTACCAGTATTCCTTTGGTGGCAGGGGCAAACACTGAGATAAGCAGAAAAGGCCATCTTATAAATGCATGGCTGAGAGGCTGGTGCAAACGCAAAAATTTTGGATTCTTTGATCACGAGGCGGTCTACTCGGCACCTGGCCTGAGGACAGCTGATGGGAATTGCCTGTCTCCGAAAGGGAAATGGATACTTGCCCAGGAGCTGGCAGGACTTGTAGAAAGGGCTTTAAACTAGATAGGAAGGGGGAAGGGGATAAAATCAGGTCTGCTAGAGATCGGCCTGGGGAAGTGGTATTGGGATTAGGAGAGAGGCAAGGGGCTCAGCTGAGGTGCGTCTACACTAACGCACGCAGCATGGGCAACAAGCAAGAAGAGTTGGAAGCCATAGTGCGGCAGGCAAACTATGACCTGGTTGCCATAACAGAAACATGGTGGGATTGCTCCCATGACTGGAGTGCTGCAATGGATGGCTACAAACTCTTCAGGAGAGACAGGCAAGGAAGGAGGGTGGTGGTGTGGCTCTATACGTTAGGGAATCCTTTCCTGCTACTGAGATTGTGACTGGGGATGAGAACATTGAATCCCTATGGGTAAAGATCAGAGAAAGGGCTGACAAGGCAGACATCCTGGTGGGCGTCTGTTATAGACCGCCAAACCAGGATGAAGAGACAGATGAGGTGTTCTACAAGCAGCTGGCACGAGCTGCACGGTCATCAGCCCTTGTCCTCATGGGGGACTTCAACTTCCCTGACATATGCTGGGAGTACAGCACAGCACAGAAGAAGCAGTCTAGGAGGTTTTTGGAGTGCATAGAGGATGCCTTCCTGATGCAGCTGGTCAGAGAGCCCACAAGAGGAACTGCCCCGCTAGACCTGCTGTTCATGAACAGGGAAGGTCTGGTAGGAGATGTGAAGGTTGGGGGCTGCCTTGGACAGAGTGACCATGAAATGATACATTTCTCAATTCATGGTGGAGCTTGGAGGGGGAATAGTAAAACTGCTACCTTGGACTTCCGGAGGGCGGACTTTGATTTGTTCAAGAGACTGGTAGGGGGAGTCCCTTGGCATTTAGTCTTAGCGAACAAAGGGGTACAAGAGAGCTGGTTGCTCTTCAAGAAGGAAGTCTTAAGGGCGCAGGAGCAGGCGGTCCCCCTGAGCCGCAAAATGAGCCGGCAGGGAAGAAGACCGGCGTGGATGAATAGGGAGTTATTCTTGAGGCTCCGGGAGAAAAAGAGAATCTACCGCTTGTGGAAGGAGGGATGGGCAACTGAGAATGAATTCAAGGAAGTTGTCAGGATGTGTAGAGGTGAAATCAGAAAGGCAAAAGCCCAGCTTGAATTTAACCTGGCCGCTGGGGTGAAAAGGAATAACAAACTCTTTTATAAGTACATTAACAGTAAGAGGAGGACAAAGGAGAATATCCACTCTTTACTGGATGAGGCTGGGAATGTGATCACTGAGGATAAGGAAAAGGCGGAGGTTCTGAATGCCTTCTTTACGTCTGTCTTTAAAGGTCAGACCAGTTATCCTCAGGGTACTCCTCTCTCTGACCTGGTAGTCTCGGTTGTGGAGCATGCTAACTCCCCTGTGATTCTGGAAGAAACGGTCAGAGACTTCCTACTCCAACTGGACTGCCACAAGTCCATGGGGCCGGATGAGATCCACCCGAGAGTGCTGAGGGAACTGGCAGAGGTGGTAGCCGAGCCGCTTTCCATTATCTATCAGCTCTCCTTGTTGACTGGTGAGCTCCCAGAAGACTGGAGGCTCGCCAATGTGACTCCCATTTACAAGAAAGGTTGTAAGGAGGATCCGGGGAACTACAGGCCTGTTAGCCTGACCTCGGTTCCAGGGAAGGTTATGGAACAGATTGTCTTGAGGGAGATCATGCGGCATGTGCGGGATGGCCGGGGGATCAGGCCTAGCCAGCATGGGTTCATGAAGGGCAGGTCCTGTTTGACCAACCTGATCTCCTTCTATGATCTAGTGACCCATCTGCTGGATGAGGGAAAGGCTGTTGATGTGGTCTACCTAGATTTCAGCAAAGCCTTTGACACTGTCTCCCACGGTATTCTCCTGCAGAAGCTGGCAGCCCGTGGCTTGGATGGGTACACCCTCGGCTGGGTAAGGAGCTGGCTGGAGAGCCGGGCTCAGAGAGTGGTAGTAAATGGAGTTAAATCCAGCTGGCGACCGGTCACGAGTGGTGTTCCCCAGGGGTCGGTGCTGGGGCCTGTCCTCTTCAATATCTTTATTGATGACCTAGATGAGGGCATTGAGTGCACCCTCAGTAAGTTTGCAGATGACACTAAATTGGCTGGGAGTGTGGATCTGCCTGGGGGTAGCGAGGCCCTACAGAGGGATCTGGACAGGCTGGAGAGCTGGGCTGAAGCCAATGGCATGAGGTTCGACAAGAGCAAATGCCGAGTCCTGCACTTTGGCCACAACAACCCCAGGCAGCACTATAGGCTTGGGGCGGAGTGGCTGGAGGACTGTGTGGAGGAAATGGACCTGGGGGTACTGATTGATGCATGGCTGAACATGAGCCGACAGTGTGCGCGGGTGGCCAAGAAGGCCAACGGCATCCTGGCTTGCATCAAAAATAGTGTTACTAGTAGGAACAGGGAGGTAATTGTCCCCCTGTACTCAGCACTTGTGAGGCCGCATCTCGAGTACTGTGTTCAGTTTTGGGCCCCTCACTACAGGAAAGACATTGAGGCCCTGGAACGCGTTCAGAGGAGGGCTACTAAGCTGGTGAGGGATCTGGAACACAGGCCTTACGAGGAGCGGCTGAGGGAGCTGGGATTGTTGAGCCTGGAGAAGAGGAGGCTCAGGGGAGACCTTATAGCTCCCTATAACTTCCTGAAGGGAGGTTGTAGTGAGCTGGGGGTCGGCCTCTTCTCCCGTGTAGACAGCGACAGAACTAGAGGGAATGGTATCAAGCTGCACCAGGGGAGATTCACGCTGGACATTAGGAAGCACTACTTCTCTGACAGGGTAGTCAGGCATCGGATTGCACTGCCCAGGGAGGTGGTGGAGTCACCGACCCTGGGGGTGTTCAAGGAAAGACTGGATGTTGTATTGAGGGACATGGTTTAGTGGGAGCTAGTAGTAATAGGTGAATGGTTGGACTGGATGATCTTTTAGGTCTTTTCCAACCTTGATAATTCTGTGATTCTGTGATTCTGTGATCTTCTACCCCCTTTTTGTTGCACATGTGATACGCCCAGAAAGAGATGTGACTGGAAGGTGATGCTCATCATACTCATCACCAAGACAATACTCCTGTCCAGAGGCCTGGATATATTTCTGTTCCAAACTTCACAAATCGATTGGCCCGCCCTGGCGCGCTGATGACGGAGGCAGAGCCAATGCCTGCTCGTTCTGAGCTGGCGTCACTCCGCTCCTCTGTGACATCACGAGCGCTGGCCACTGCCAGGCCACCTGCTGCAGCTGCCATCGCTCAGTGCTGTTGCCACCACACCGGGAGCAGCAGCACCTCTCTGGCTGAGAGCATCGGGACCTGTGAGCCACAGAGTCCACTCGGAACTCAGCATTCAGAGTTTGGAACTTGCCGTGCACTGCTCGTCCTCTCCCCCTCCCCGTCCACCGTCAGCAGAGGCAGCCGGGCATCTCCGGTGGCCTCTGTATTCGGAGCGGAGCGGGACAGAGCGGAGTGGGGCGGGCTGTGCCCCCCTCATCCCCGCCGCAGCATGCAGCGCCTCGCCGGACTCTTCCGGAGCCTGAGGCAGCTCTGGCCGTTCCGCCGCGCTTCGGCGACCTCTGCCGAACACCAGGGCAAAGGCCAGGACGGGCTGCACAGCCCAGCCTCCAGCACTGACCTGGAGGACGCGCTGCAGCCGTCCTGCTTCTGCTGGTCGTGGAAGAGACCCCGCCACAACGGGTAGGACGCAGAGGAGAAGTAAGGGGTGGGCAGTGCCTGTAGCAAAGGTTCCAAGCCCCTGGCTGGAAGAGCCGGCAAAGCCCAGCACAGTCGCAAGGGGCCGAGGAGCTGGGCTGCCGGCTCCACAGAGGGTTCCAAAGAATGTTTATCGATATGGTGCTCGGCGCTTTGTAGATATAAATATAAACATAGAGATAGAAAACCCAGTCTGGGACAGGAGGTGGCAGATGACCCCTCTGCCCTGCTCTGCCCTGGCCTCCTACCGTCTGACAGCCTTGTCCCTAGACTAGATCCACTGTGGAGCTCAGCAGGCCTTATCCCCAGCAGAGTCAGCTGCTTTCCAACTGCCGGACCGAGCGGCTCACTTGCGCAGCTCATGGCTTTGCAGAAAGACCCAGCCCAGCCTTCCCATTGCTTTTAGAAACCCCGTCCCCTCTGTGTGGTCTCCTTGGACGTGCTGGATGGCTGGGCAGTCCGGCTGGAGGCAGGGACCAGGGCCTGAGCACAGGAGTCTGTAGGCACAGGCTCCTTGACACAGCCGAGCCGAGCCAACGCGCCTCCTTCTTGGATCTCTCTATACAGAATTGCCACGCAGCAGGAGGAATGCCAGAGCCCTGCCAGGAGAGTGGAGAGCTCTGCAGGATGCACAGGACGCCCAGCAGTACATCAGAGCTCCTGTGCTGAGAAAACTGCTGGCTCTCCCTTGGGGGAACCTGCAGGGACAGGTGCAGGTACGTCCCCCTTCCAGGGAGGAGGCAAGGAGGTCCAAGCACTGTTCCCAGTAACACGATGATAACTCGTTTCCTTGAGCACAGAGCATGATGGATGGGGAAAAGCAGAGAGAAATAAGCACTGACAGCCGCCTCGTGTTTCTTACTTCCTTTGTAGGTGTCCTGCCAGCAGCAGGAGCACAGGAGGGAGATGGTACCTCCTATTCGGAGACTGAGGTACTTAGCCTTCCAACTGGCATGCAGACACACAGCCTCTATTGCAAGGAGGATAATCCCCAAGCCTTTGATACGCACTAGTAACAGAAAGCCTCCTGAAGAGCTGTAGATAATTTAGATGTGCCCAGCTGAGAAAGATGCCTCCTGGTAGCACCCAGGCTCTCTCCTCTTTGCTGAGTGATAGAAGCACAGAATGGTTTGGGGTGCAAATGTCCTTTAAAGATCACCTAGTCCAATCCCCTGCAGTGGGCAGGGAAATCTTCTACGAGATCAGGTTCCTCAAACTGTAGATTGGCCACCAGCAACTTCTCTGGGCAACCTGGCCCAGTGTCCCACTACCCTCCTTGCACAGAAGGTCTCGTCCAGTCTAAATCTACCCTCTTCCAGCTTAAAACCGGTGCCCCTTGCCCTGACACTACAGGCCTCTGTAAAATGTGTCCCTCCGCCTTTCTATATGGAAAGGCTGCAACAAGGTCTCCCTTAGAAAGAGAAGAAGGGGGAGCATCACCTCCCTCGACCTGCCGGCCATCCTGCAGAGGGACCTAATGATGCAATCCCACGAGGAAAAGAAGCTCTCATGTTCTCAGCTTCTTACCGGTTTCCCCATGCTCACGGCACACCGTGTCTTCCCCTTTAGAGACTGGTCAGGCAGCTGCAGCAGGAGATTGTCAACATTCTCGAGAAGGACACCCTGACAGAAGCCTCACTTGAAGCTGAGCAGCGCTGCACCAGGGACCTTCAGGAACAGCGGCTGCAGTTGCAGGGGGAACAGGACATGTCCACAGCCAAGGTATGGCAAAAGCCTCTCTTGGCAGGGGCCCAGGCTGTTTGCAGAGAACACCCGAGAGGGGAACTGATCCTTTCTCGGGGCCAGTACAAAAGGCACAGAAGCAGCAGGTGTTTGGACAGGCGATGCGAGAGTGAAAGCAGTCTGCTCCTTGGTTTTTCCTGAGCAAACCTGAGCTGACTCCCGGGGATTCTTGTTGGGCTGTAGGAACTGCAGCAACGGCATATCCAGAAGCAGTACTATGCCATGTTCCTGGAGATGGCCGTGAAGGATGAGAAGAAGAAACTACACCTGCTCAGAGAGGTCCAGGGCCTTCTGGCCAGCTCTCTAGCTTCAGCTGTCTCAGAGCTGGAAGAACGCATCCAATGGTAAGGAAGTAACAGGCTGTGGCAATCGCTTTCTGCAATCATGTGAAAGCAACAGGACTGTCTTCCTGCATCGCAGGGAGGTAGCGAGCCCCGAATTTCAGAGAATCTTCTGTTTTAGATGAGGTTCTTTCACATGCTTCTATGGGGATTTGTGCTCCCGTGGACTTCTCTGGCAAGGCGTGTACTTCCTTTTCAGGCTCCAGGATACAAAGGACAGCCTGGAAGCTTTGGAGGACACTGAAGACCTCGAGGAAGCCCTGGAAGCCTTGTGATGGAAAGACCCTCGAGTGCAGGCTTTTAAAAATTAAAAAATAAGAGTGTTTTGGTTTTGAACCACGTGCATTCAGCATGTCAGTACTGCAGGTTTCCTGGATACAATGGAGAAATGCACTATTGCTGTTCCAGAAGTATGACTACACTTATCACAACCACAAGAGAGTCACCAAATACACTCCTGCCAACACAACAGGCACGGAAATCGGTATTACCGCCCACCACCGAGTCACGTCCCTCACTGTTACCGCCCACAAGCAATTCACAAGGTTCAACATTACAACCACAGCAGATTCACAGAACACACTACCACCAGCACCCTAGATACTACACATGTGTTCCTTAATCACCTCTTGCAGTTTTGTGTAGCTGTGCTGCTGATGTGGCACTTGGAAGCAGCAGCTACAGTGCGCTGCAAGCCCCAGACAGTGAACATCGGCCAACTGAAGGCCAAAGCTGCTGCTGCTGCCCAGGGCCAAGCCTATCGGAGATGGTCACAGCGCCTCTGTGAATCCCATAAAGGAGAAAAAAAACACAACCAGCCACATTTTGCCACCGGAGAAGGGAGTGAGAAGGTGTAACAAGCTGCGCGGACACCAAGGCCAGGCCCGAAGGAAGGGGAGGGGAAGAATGCAGAAAGAGAGATTGCCCTGCAGCTCGTGGTGAAGACCATGGTGGAGCGGGTGTCCCCTCGCAGCCCATGGATGAGGACGGGGAGCAGAGACACCTACGGCCTGTGAAGAGATTGATCCACCCTCAGCAGGTTTGCCGGGGGACTTGTGACTTTGCTGGGGACCAGGCCGGGGGAGTCTGGGCCCGAACGTCAGCACCCATGGAAGGGAGTCCTGCTGAGAGGCCTGTGGTGAGGAGATAACTTCCCAATAGAGAGGACCCACGCAGCAGAAGGACGTGGATATGACTCTCGCGTGGGTAGGACCCCAAGGCGCCACAGGGGAAGGGGGTGTGTGTGTGGAATGCCCCCCCAGCTGAGACGGAAGACAACTCGGGAGGAACAGACTGAAAACCCCCATTCCCCATTCCCTGCCCCGCCCTGTGCTGCAATGGGAGTGATGAAGGGAGCAAATTTATGATTGAAGTCAAGTGTGCGAAGAGGTGAGGGGTGGGGGCGAAGTAGAAGTGTTAAGATCTGGGGAAGGAAACCAACTAGTTGAAGTCCCCAATACGGACGAGGGCAAGTGATGGCGAGACCTCTCCCAGTTGTCCAAATCAACTCATCAACTTCCTCCTCCTGGTCCAGTGGTCTATAGCAGATTCCCATCACTATCTCCCCGATTTCGTTCTCCTCTGAGTTTTACCCAGAAACACTCAACCCTGTCCTCACCATACTCCAGCTCCAGGCTGTCAAAGCATTCTCTGACATACGGGGCTACCCCACCTCCTCTCCTACCCAGCCTGTCTCACCTATATAGTTTGTAATCAGCAATTGTAGCACTCCAGTCATGTGAATCATGCCACCACGTTTCAGTGATGGCAATCACATCACAGTCTCCTTCAGTTACAAGGACTTCTAATTCCTCCTGTGTGTTACCCATGCTGCAGGAATTGGTGTAGATGCACTTTAGCTGGTCTCTTGATCTTGATCTGTTCCTTAGGGAAGCCTTGTTTCCCAAGTGACACCTGGTTAAGTCACCTAGCCCAGCAGCAGTAGTTACATCTCTACTCTGAATTAGCACACTATCTCCCTGATTAACTAGGGTGGCTGACCAGAGGTCATTGCCAGCACACCATCCCTCAATCACTTCACCACCACAACCCGGCTTTTTTTCCATCTCGCCTGTCCCTGTCCCCCTCCCCCTTCTTATCTAGTTTAAAGCTCTGTTGATGAGCCCTGCTAGCTTCTTTGCCAGTATCCTTCTGCCCCGTGGGGATAAGTCTTCCCCATCCCTAGAAAGCAAGGCTGGTGAGGCTCGAGCCAGCCCACTGTCAAAGAACCCAAAGTTCTGTTTCTCACACTGTGCTCTGAGCCAGGTCTTCATTTCCTGGCTCTTCTCCTTCCATCCCTCCCCATTCCCTGTAGTAGGAATGATGGAGGAAAACACTACCTGTGCTCCAGATCCTTGTACCATGCATCCCAGGGCCCTTAAATCCTTCTTAAAGGTCCTCAGTTTTCTCTTATGTATTTCATTGCTACCTATTTGGAAAATTAAAAGTGGATAATAGTCTGTGTGCCTGACCAAGGTTGGGAGTCGCTTAGTTAAGTCCCTACCGGAAGCTGCCTTAAGGCAGCAGACTTCCCTATGTAGAGGGTCCGGCCTACAGATCGGGGCCCCAGTTCCCTCCAAAAGGGAATCACCTAAGACAACGACCCGTCTTTTTGTCTTAACAGAGGCTGTTTTGATGGTTTGCTGAGGGGGTCTTGTCCTAGGGAACACAACTTCAGGAGCAGTTTTCCTATCAGGCGTCTCGTTATCTGGCCGGTCCCCTTGTAGTAGGGCCTCGTATCTATTGCAAGTGAATTCTTAATTCTTCACTTGCCTGTACGCTGGTCACCTTCCCGTTTAGTGACTACAGAGAAGGTGCCTGTAATGCCACGGGAAGCAGGCAAACACTGTGTTGTACCCATGCTGGCAGGAGGAGGAGAAGAAAGGCCCTGAGCTGCGACCGCCAGTCAGGGAAGTCCTCGCCTGACGACATTTCCCTCCTCGTAATGCTGCTGTAGGCCCGTCATGGCCTGGAGGGCCGGGCAACTGCCTTTCAGACACCATGGACTGCAGAGGAACGCCAACATGGGCAAGTCTAGGAACAGCTTCTGGGAAAGACTGGCTTTTGCCTTGGAATTCCTTGTGGCTGGGTAACTTGCAAAAAGGTCAGCTGGGCTGTGGGGAACCGCCCAGGCTTTTGGGCAGGGCACCCTCAGGGGAAAATTTCCTCCAGACTGTCCAAACCCCCCACCCGCTTTGTGCTTCAGCTGACTCTGGGCCTGGGCGCACAGCGGAGGACGTGGGATACATTCCTGCTGGGTGGAATTCGGCGGAAGGCACTTGGTTGTGCGTTGATGAGGTTTGGCAAGTCTTAGGAATGCTGTTAGCCAGGGTTTGTGTGTGTACCTGCCTGGTCTACTGCATCTTCTACCCCCTTTTTGTTGCACATGTGATACGCCCAGAAAGAGATGTGACTGGAAGGTGATGCTCATCATCCTCATCACCAAGACAATACTCCTGTCCAGAGGCCTGGATATATTTCTGTTCCAAACTTCACAAATCGATTGGCCCGCCCTGGCGCGCTGATGACGGAGGCAGAGCCAATGCCTGCTCGTTCTGAGCTGGCGTCACTCTGCTCCTCTGTGACATCACGAGCGCTGGCCACTGCCAGGCCACCTGCTGCAGCTGCCATCGCTCAGTGCTGTTGCCACTGTCGCCGGGAGCAGCAGCACCTCTCTGGCTGGGAGCATCGGGACCTGTGAGCCGCAGTGTCCAATCGGAACTCAGCATTCAGAGCTTGGCACTTGCCGTGCGCTACTCGTCCTCTCCCCCTCCCCATCCACCATCAGCAGAGGCAGCCGGGCATCTCCTGTGGCCTCTGTACTCGGAGCGGAGCGGGACAGAGCGGAGTGGGGCGGGCTGTGCCCCCCTCATCCCCGCTGCAGCATGCAGCGCCTCGCCGGGCTCCTCCGGAGCCTGAGGCAGCTCTGGCCCTTCCGCCGTGCTTCGGCGACCTCTGCCGAGCAGCAGGGCAAAGGCCAGGACGGGCTGCACAGCCCAGCCTCCAGCACTGACCTGGAGGACGCGCTGCAGCCGTCCTGCTTCTGCTGGTCGTGGAAGAGACCCCGCCACAACGGGTAGGACGCAGAGGAGAAGTAAGGGGTGGGCAGTGCCTGTAGCAAAGGTTCCAAGCCCCTGGCTGGAAGAGCCGGCAAAGCCCAGCACAGTCGCAAGGGGCCGAGTAGCTGGGCTGCCGGCTCCACAGAGGGTTCCAAAGAATGTTTATCGATATGGTGATCGGCACTTTGTAGATATAAATATAAACATAGAGATAGAAAACCCAGTCTGGGACAGGAGGTGGCAGATGACCCCTCTGCCCTGCTCAGTGCAGGACTGATCGGTCACAGACTCCTGTGCTCTGCGTAGGCTCCAGGCTGCCAAGGTGTGGTCGCCTTGGACGTGCTGGATGGCTGGGCAGTCCCGCTGGAGGCAGGGACCAGGGCCTGGGCACAGGAGTCTGTAGGCACAGGCTCCTTGACACAGCCGAGCCAACGCACCTCCTTCTTGGATCTCTCTATACAGAATTGCCACGCAGCAGGAGGAATGCCAGAGCCCTGCCAGGAGAGTGGAGAGCTCTGCAGGATGCACAGGACGCCCAGCGCCATCAGTACATCAGAGCTCCTGTGCTGAGAAAACTGCTGACTGTCCCTTGGGGGAACCTGCAGGGACAGGTGCAGGTACGTCCCCCTTCCAGGGAGGAGGCAAGGAGGACCAAGCACTGTTTCCAGTAACACGATGATAACTCATTTCTTTGAGCACAGAGCATGATGGGTGGGGAAAAGCAGAGAGAAATAAGCACTGACAGCCGCCTTGTGTTTCTTACTTCCTTTGTAGGTGTCCTGCCAGCAGCAGGAGCACAGGAGGGAGATGGTGCCTCCTATTCAGAGACTGAGGTACTTAGCCTTCCAACTGGCATGCAGACTCACAGCCTCTATTGCAAGGAGGAGAATCCCCAAGCCTTTGATACGCACTAGTAACAGAAAGCCTCCTGAAGAGCTGCAGATAATTTAGATGTGCCCAGCTGAGGAAGATGCCTTCTGGTAGCACCCAGGCTCTCTCCTCTTTGCTGAGTGATAGAAGCACAGAATGGTTTGGGGTGCAAATGTCCTTTAAAGATCACCTAGTCCAATCCCCTGCAGCAGGCAGGGAAATCTTCTACGAGATCAGGTTCCTCAAACTGTAGATTGGCCACCAGCAACTTCTCTGGGCAACCTGGCCCAGTGTCCCACTACCCTCCTAGCACAGAAGGTCTCGTCCAGTCTAAATCTCCCCTCTTCCAGCTTAAAACTGGTGCCCCTTGCCCTGACACTACAGGCCTCTGTAAAATGTGTCCCTCCGCCTTTCTATACAGAAAGGCTGCAACAAGGTCTCCCTTGGAAAGAGAAGAAGGGGGAGCATCACCTCCCTCGACCTGCCGGCCATCCTGCAGAGGGACCTAATGATGCAATCCCACGAGGAAAAGAAGCTCTCGTGTTCTCATCTTCTTACCGGTTTCCCCATGCTCACGGCACACCGTGTCTTCCCCTTTAGAGACTGGTCAGGCAGCTGCAGCAGGAGATTGTCAACATTCTCGAGAAGGACGCCCTGACAGAAGCCTCACTTGAAGCTGAGCAGCGCTGCACCAGGGACCTTCAGGAACAGCGGCTGCAGTTGCAGGGGGAACAGGACATGTCCACAGCCAAGGTATGGCAAAAGCTTCTCTTGGCAGGGGCCCAGGCTGTTTGCAGAGAACACCCGAGCGGGGAACTGATCCTTTCTCGGGGCCGGTACAAAAGGCAAAGAAGCAGCAGGTGTTTGGACAGGCGATGCGAGAGTGAAAGCAGTCTGCTCCTTGGTTTTTCCTGAGCAAACCTGAGCTGACTCCCGGGGATTCTCGTTGGGCTGTAGGAACTGCAGCAACGGCATATCCAGAAGCAGTACTATGCCATGTTCCTGGAGATGGCCATGAAGGATCAGAAGAAGAAACTACACCTGCTCAGAGAGGTCCAGGGCCTTCTGGCCAGCTCTCTAGCTTCAGCTGTCTCAGAGCTGGAAGAACGCATCCAATGGTAAGGAAGTAACAGGCTGTGGCAATCGCTTTCTGCAATCGTGTGAAAGCAACAGGACTGTCTTCCTGCATCGCAGGGAGGTAGCGAGCCCCGAATTTCAGAGAATCTTCTGTTTTAGATGAGGTTCTTTCACATGCTTCTATGGGGATTTGTGCTCCCGTGGACTTCTCTGGCAAGGCGTGTACTTCCTTTTCAGGCTCCAGGATACAAAGGACAGCCTGGAAGCTTTGGAGGACACTGAAGACCTCGAGGAAGCCCTGGAAGCCTTGTGATGGAAAGACCCTCGAGTGCAGGCTTTTAAAAATTAAAAAATAAGAGTGTTTTGGTTTTGAACCACGTGTATTCAGCATGTCATTTCTGCAGGTTTCCTGGATACAATGGAGAAATGCACTATTGCTGTTCCAGAAGTACGACTACACTTATCACAACCACAAGAGAGTCACCAAATACACTCCTGCCAACACAACAGGCACGGAAATCGGTATTACCGCCCACCACCGAGTCACGTCCCTCACTGTTACCGCCCACAAGCAATTCACAAGGTTCAACATTACAACCACAGCAGATTCACAGAACACACTACCACCAGCACCCTAGATACTACACATGTGTTCCTTAATCACCTCTTGCAGTTTTGTGTAGCTGTGCTGCTGACGTGGCGCTTGGAAGCAGCAGCTACAGTGCGCTGCAAGCCCCAGACAGTGAACACTGGCCAACTGAAGGCCAAAGTTGCTGCTGCTGCCCAGGGCCAAGCCTATCGGAGATGGTCACAGCGCCTCTGTGAATCCCATAAAGGGGAAAAAAACCACAAGCAGCCGCATTTTGCCACCGGAGAAGGGAGTGAGAAGGTGTAACAAGCTGCGCGGACACCAAGGCCAGGCCCGAAGGAAGGGGAGGGGAAGAATGCTGAAAGAGAGATTGCCCTGCAGGTCGTGGTGGAGCGGCCCACACAAGCCTGCAAGAGAAGGGGGAAAGGAAGAGAAGAGAAAAGAAAAGAGTGGAAAAGAGGGAGAGAGGGAGGGAGAGAGCGCAATATCTGCAGCATCCCATTCAGTCCCATGTCTTCCGGTCCAGTGGGGAGAACATTCCTTTTTACAGTGTTGTCTCCTTGCACAGTCAGGAAGTTCTTGGTGGGATGTGTGCCCAGTATGGCCTCCAGAGGGTCCCTGAAGGTTTGAGAGGGTCCAAGCCCCCTGAAGACCATCCAAACTCCCCACCCGCTTTGTCCTTCAGCTGACTCTGGACCTGGGCGCACAGCAGAGGAAGTGAGATACGTTTCTGCTGGGTGGGATTCAGCGTAATGCACTTGGTTGGGCCTTGATGAGGTTCAGCAAGTGTTAGGGATGCTGTTAGCCAGGGTTTGTGTGTGTACCTGCCTGGTCTACTGCATCTTCTACCCCATTTTTGTTGCACACGTGATATGCCCAGAGGACAGAGATGACTGGAAGGTGATGCTCATCATACTCATCATCAAGACAATAATCCTGTCTGGAGGCCTGGGTATATTTTTTTTCCAAACTTCACACGGGATTCACCTCTCTGATTTCACAGGGGGCTTTCTGGCACTGGTTGGGACTCAGGCTCTGCTACTGCTCCAGAGTCCCACTGCTATTATGTTCCTCAGCTGGGCCAAGGACACACATGTATCAAAGCCCTTTTCCTGAGGAGACCCTGCTGTCACATCCCACCAGACGAGCAAACCAGGGAGATTCAGACCTGTCTGTCCTGTCCCAGCAGATGGGCACATGTAGAGTTAACCTTTGCTACCCGCCCCAAGGGCCAGGTTAACCCTCTTGTAGCTAGTCTCTTTTAACCACCACATCAGTGACATGAGCCTCTGTAATCCTCTGTGTGGAACTCAGGGGTAACATTACCCAAGAAGTCCAAGCAAAGCACAACTGTACTTAAAGGTGAGAACGATTATAACAAAACCCCAAACAAAACCGTGCTGTGCTGTAGCTTTGAAGCAACGGGTTACAATTAGTAGAACTTGGCAAAACTGGAAATGCTGCTACTATTGTGTGCTGAGGATAAGTTGTTCAGAGAGAGAGAGAAAGACTGAGAAGAGAGAGATTGAGAAAGAGACTAAAAGAGAAAATATGAAGAAGATATCACCATGCAGTGATCCAGCGTAGATCACCATGAAGTTGTAGTACTTGGATGGCAGGGGTTGGGCACACACCAGATGTCCTGAATCTGCATCTTCTATGCTCCCTCGCTCCACCTTCAGCGAGGCTGAGCATTTCTTACGCAGACTCAGTGCTGAGTTGTGGAGGGTTCTGTCCTACAGTGGCTTTAGCCACTGGCAGGAATTTGCTCCTTAGACCAAAGGCCCGTGTCCAGCCATGCTATGGCATTCAGCTGCAAATGCTGCCGCTCCTGCGGGGAGTGGGCAGCAGGTCCCCACGTGCACAGCACAGCCTGGGAGCTGCCTGGAAATGGCCGCCTGTAACACCCCAACTCGCACTTCCGGCCCTGACCCAGACGACTGGGAGGGGGACAGGTCAGAAGCAGCAGCACACCGTGGGTACGTCCCTCTGCCCATACCCAGCCTCAGTAGTAGCAGGCAGAAAGGCAAGCCAGCTTCCTTTCTTGGAGTCGCCCAAAGAGACTGTGCTGCTTGTCCAGCTCCTGGACTCTTGAGGAAATTTTGACATGAGGAGCTGTGGGGCTTCACGCTGCCATCACAGCGGTGGCAGCCCCAGAGGTGCAGTGCTAATACTCTCTTCACACCCCGAGCACCTGTGTGTACTTCACCTGCCAGAACAGTATCTGGAGTGACTCTGCTGTAGCTCATGAGCTGAAGCAGCCCACACCCAAGCCCAGCAGGAGCAGCACAGCTAGAGGGGCAGCCCAACAACCTCCTCAACACAGGCCTAGTGGGGGGAGAGGTCTACAAGGAAGCAGAGGATTTTGGTGCAGAGTCCTGGGTTCATCCCACTGATACTACAGGGCTGAGCCCAGCACTCCCCCAGCCTTTGAGACTCCAGGCGAGACTGGTTCTGTGAGGGCGTGTGGTGGTTTCGGCCTGGCTGGAGGCCAGACGCCCACCACAGTCAGTCTGTCACTTCCCTTTTTAGTTGGACAGGGGAGATCATCCTGTGATCAACGACATGGGCAAAACAGACTCAACACATGGTGAAGGAAAGAAAACTCTCTAATTTATTACACTACACACACAGTGTTGTGCCTTTGAGACTCCAGGTGAGATTGGTTCTGCGTGAGGGCAGCTCACTGCAGGCTCAGCTCAGCTCAGCCCAACACACACCACACGTGTGCTGGGGGTGAGGGTGGGCTGCCTCAGGCCCGCTTGCATTGCCCCAGCTGGGCCGGCACAGCCACAGACAGAGCACTGGACCGGCCCATTCCAGCCGTGGCGCTGCACAGCACTGCTCCCTGCCATAGCTGTAACCTTGCACAAAGAGCACCTGCTTTCTCCCCATCCCCTTTAGGAATGTGAGGGTCTGTTACCACTCTTGCTGCGTGTGACAGAGGGGGCTGTGACTGCTGATGCTGGTCTCACTCTTTCTTCATTCCAATGAAGGCTCTCCTACCTGCCCTGGTCTCATGTGGCTGGTTCATCCCCACTTTGGGCTGGGAAGAGGGCACCAAGCCATCCTCATCCCTTCCTTACACAGAACATTGTGTTCCTGTGACAGAGCTGTCACAGAGGGCCCCCTCCAGCCTGGTCCCCCACAGAGTCACAAGTCCCCCAGCAAACCTGCTCCAGCATGGGTCGGTCTCTCCACAGGCTGTAGATAGAATCTCTGCTCCCAGTCATCATCCATGGGCTGTCAAGGGACAGCCTGCTTCACCATGGTCTTTTCCATGTGCTGCAGGGGAATCTCTCTGTCTGGCACCTGGAGCGCCTCATGCCCACCCCCCTTCTTCTTCCCTGTCCTTGGTGTCTGTACGGCTTCTTACATCTTCTCACTCCCTTCTCTGGTGGCAAAATACAGCTGCCAGCAGGGTTTTTTTTCCCACTAAATGCGATTCCCTGAGGCGCTGTAACTATTGCTGATTCGCTTGGCCTTGGTCAGCAGTGACTTTGGCTTTGAGTCGGCCAATATTTACTCTCTGGAGCTTGCAGAGTGCTTCCAGCTGCTTCTTGCAGAAGCCACCCATGCAGCCCTGCCCCCTTCTCCATTAGAATCCAGCTACACAAAACTTCGACAATGGCAGAGTCAAAGCATAATGGCAAGTTCAGTTTGGGAAGTTCCACTTACTGCCTATGAAAGTAGGGGACAGGTCATTACTGATTTTGCTCATGTTAAAACCAGAATGCTGCACAAAGGCAGCAGCAGTTGCTTTTGGTTTGATGCAAAATCATGCTTTGGTGACGTAACATTGTGGGTTTGAAGCCGGTGAAAATCTCGATGTTCGTTAGCTGCAGTATTCTCGAGCTTGATCAAAAAACCTTGGCAGGGCACTGGATAGTCTGGCTGACACTGTGCTAGAACTATCCAGCTTTGGGAAACTGGGATGTTTTGGCAATTGACAACAGCTGAAAGAAGAAAAAAAAAACTTGGAAAAGATTTCATTTCTTGGAACTGTTGACTATGGTTTTATCTCCTTTTGGGTGCAAATTGCGAATGTGTAGGAAATTAAATGTATCGGTCAAACATTTTTGCTGCGAATTGGTCATCCAGAGCCACACTTTTCTACTTTCTTGTATTCTTCTGAGAGCAGTTTTGAAAAGCATGCAATCATTTAATCCTTGAGATAACAGAGGATCCATGGCTCCTGACAAGCCAGTGGACTCATTAAGACAAGAGCAGACCACACTAATGAGTGGGGTACCATCTGCCAAGTGATGCAGCACCTGGTGCTGGAGGTGTGCATGGGATGAAGATTGACTTTAATCATATTTCAGCAGGCAACCTTTTTTCACAGCCTGTTATCTTTCTTGCTGCTGAAGAAGTGCTGCACCTACTTAGAAGCATGTTAGGTGGCTGTGATAAAACATTGTTTACCTAGGGAGACAAAGCATGGGAACTTAAGACTTAATCTTTGAATGGTATCTCTTTTTCTCCCCTCAAGGGTCACTGAGTCCCCCCAGGCTTTGAAAGGAGCCGAAAGTTGACCAGGACTACACAATCCTGAAACCAAACTCACTGAGAAGAGGAAGCATCTACTTTGTAAGCTATTGCAGGGATGGCATGTTAAAAGGGTTGGTCTCCGAGATGTAAGCATCTGTCTGATGGTAGCGTGAGGGCCATGCATGTCCAAGTAGGATTCTTTTACTTGCCAAACTAGTCTCTAGTGAAACAATAGATTTGCCACAGATTGAAGAGTCAACTGACAGGCAAGTGGTTTTGTTTCTTAAGCTGACTTCTCTGGGACAGGGATGAAAACTGAAGAGTAAGAAAAGATTCTTCTTAATGTCTTGATATACAGTATTTTCAAAGCAACTGTAATTACTTTTTTTGAGGAAGAGTAAGAGTTTTCTGGTTTGGAATGTAGTTCTGTGTTTTTCATCATTTGTTTAAAAAAAACCCACAAAAATAAACTGAAATGAAAAGTCCCTCTGAGCGGTTGCAAAGTCACTCATTACATGAATTGGCATATGAATTATAGTGCAGAAGGGGTTGAACCCCACTGAATATGGACGCCCACCCAGGCATGCATTCAGGTGTTATAGTGTTCAGAGGGTTAAAATGACACTCATTCTGGGCATCACAGGATATGTTGTCATCATCTTCCCTGCTGTTCCATTGATGGAATGAAATTCAGTTTGTAACAGAAGCCCTTAAATCTCATTCGGTCAGAAGCAGGCAGACTGAGTCCTCATACACATCTACACAATCTGTATCAACACAAAGCTCAGAGAATTCCAGGTGACTATTTTTAATCTGTGGTTCCTTAAATTAATTTGTCCTTTTCTGGTTGTGAAGCCAGCCAAGACTTATTTGTCCTGTTAAGGTTAAAAGGCAGATTTTAATGTCATGCAGAGTACAGATCATATGCTGCCATGAGCTGATGAAAGCATCTTCATCACTACCAATTTCTCTATTTCCATAGAAGACATCATTCAGTTTGGGTGAGTGAGCTGAGATATTTCTGAACTGAATTGGACATCATTTTTGCAAGATGACATTTTGCTTGCAATAATCATCTGCGTCAACAATCACAGTTCAAGTTGGAACCATGTCTCTCAAAGCAACACTGAATTTCTGTATCTGTTGAATTCGAAGCTGTCACCATTCTAAATATTTTATAGCCTTTATGTTTGAATTGTGATTGAATGCTGACCATCATAAAAGCAACCACTTCCAAGCAGATACAATGGCAAGATTCCTAAATGTGGGTTTCTGCTTCCCCCACCTCCATTTGTTCAGGGCTTTTTCTGTTTCCTTGGAAGTTCAGGCTTTCTGACTATTGCCACTTGAAATGTGTCTGGTGCATCTGTTCTCATGTGTGACTTTTGGTTAAGTAAATGGAGATAAATTAAAAGAGCAGCCTTCTTTTGTGAAAGACTCCAGTATTTGTGCACACTTTACATATGGAATGTTTAGAATGATGAGTTACATGTTAAAAGGAAAACTACACTTTTCCATTTTAGGTGGGTTTTTTTATCCATTTAAGGTCTGGTTAAGGGATATTGAAAGTATATACACCAATGGATTTTCAGTTGAATACCATACAAGGTCTCAGATAGTGAAGCCCATACTTCAGCACAGGACTTACTGGAAAAGGAACAGCAAGGTGTTTACAATGCATTAACACAAGGCATTCCGAGACACAGTATTTCTTTCAGGTCATTTTTTTGATGCAGTGATTTAACTAATAGTGTCTTGGATAATATGTAAACACTATTCTTGCCAGGTCAACTTCCAGTCATTAATAGTCACATTGATTCTTGGGTTGTGGCATTATGTTCAGGTGTTATCAAGAGAATGTGAACCTGATAAATGAATCGCACTGATAGAGCTCGGAGTGTGACAGTTGCTATTCCCCAGACCTAGATTAATCACACACAGTTACTTTTTCTAACATGCTATTCCAGCAGCTATCTTGAACAATCCAATTAGGTCTTCAGTACTGTTATTGTCACCCACTTACTGTAGGCAGAAAACGACCCATTTTTAGCATCCTGTTCTAGTATTACAAAATATTTTTTACTAGAGGAAATCCTAACCCAAAACTGTAATTGAGAGCACTGAAATTTAGGTTCTAGTTTTCTCTCCTGCCTTTCATCCTCCTGTTCCTTCTCCTACGCGGATGGTTTCTAGCAGACGTTTTGATAGGGCGCGTGAAGCTTACTTCAAAGCCCTGTGATTTACAGCCATGCAAGCATCTCTCTTGTGGTCTTTCCTCCTGTCCTAACAGGCAGCATACAGCCCTTACTCTCTTGGGGAATTGCAGCCGTTCTGTAGCAGATGGAGAATGCATAGAAAAATGGCTGGAGAAGTTATAAAGGTAAGAAAAAAACAGGCGAGTTATCCTATCATGACCTGCATTTCATATTCCCTGTCATTTCTTTCAGCTGTTGAGTTGCTTTGCTACTTTCAGTGTTCCTAAGCCATTGCATTGACAGGCACGAATCCACAAAAATAAGGTGTGACCTTAGACTTTTCTCCATTAATGTGCAGCATAGACCTTAGACCTTCCTATGTAGCATAAACCTAGCTTTAGACCTATCTCCATCAATCTGTAGCATAGCTTTGTCATATCTTTTCTCTGCTGCTCCTGCTGCCAAAATTATTTCTTAATAGCATTCTTTGGAGGCTTGAAATTAAAGTAATCTAAAACACCTGTCAGCAGCAGAAGAAAATCTATTAAACAACAGCAGGTGAAAATCTAAGACCTGTCTTATTCTAAATGTTACCCACATCAGCTAGCACACCAGAAGTGTAAAACCTGGGTTTGAATTATCTTGCAGTCTTGATTAGAAAGTGATTTTATTTTTTTTTCCCCCATGTACTAATCTGTTCTGGGGTGAGATGGAAAAGGCTTATGCCGCACGCATAATTCCTGTGCATTTAAACTAGCCCAGGCTATGACTGCGCATTAAAAAGTAGGCAATGAAGGATTCTGTTTTCCAGGTTTCTGTGGTTTACCATTTTAACTTAAACTTCTGGAAAGCTGGTCACCCTCTCACTAGCAAGCTGGCTTTTCCAAAACAGATTCCTTCCTACACGGCCAGTTCTTCAGCTTCAAATTCTTAGTCCATGCCTGTTGTTCTGAAATGGCTTGTGATCAAAATAAAACCTTGAGGCTTTCTCAAAGCCGGTTCCTCACATCTGACAAATACTATAGTACTGTGTCAATATAAAATGGTTGGATTGACAGAATGTTAGTACCAAGAAACACTGTGGAAGATGAAGCACTTGCTGGGTTGGTCTCATACTAGCAAATAAACCCCATATTTGGAAAGCACATGGAGCTCCATATTACTGAGAACCAACCTGTTCATCATGCCAAGCATTGCACTGTCAAGACCTGGGTTCACCTCTTGGTCATGTATTATGAATTTTTCCTCCAGTCAACTGTAGAATTAACCTTTCCAGACGACACGGAGTATAAAGGGAAAAAAAAAACCCCATAACAAAATCAACCCATACTTCTTTAGTAGACACCATGTTTAATCTCCACAGTTCCAAGTAGCTCTGATAGTGACTAAGCACACTTTCTTTCAGGACTCATTATTAACATTCACCCCAAAGCTGGGTTTGCAGATGTGGCCACCATAGCAACACAATAGAAAACAACTTCTTCAGTAATAACTAATAATGTAGGTAATTTGGGTGGACTTCCTGGGCAGTTTGAAATAAATAGTAAGATTGGATTAAGGACCTGGGTTCTGTTTCTTTACATTTTATTTGAGAGATTAACTTTCCTTTGTCTCTGTTTTTATTACCTTTTATGTCATATGTGTTTTATGATATTTATAAAAGTTAGTGTTTGATAAACATTGCCGGAGAGTGAAATACAAATTCAGATCAATATAAAATACATTTATAATATATTACAATGTTTATAAACATATTTCTGTGACTCTAAATTCAGTTAAAAAGCCAGGCAAGTCTCTGGGCACAAAGGAGATGCATCAGAGCATGAGCTGTCCTTATAAACTTGCAAATATGGTTGCATTAGGCTAAGCTAATCATTGCTGAAGCAAATGAGCACCAGACTTGGAATACTAAAAGTAGCTTCTGGCCATCGGCTGTGGTTCAGTCAGGAAGAAATGCAGCTGAGAGAGGGCTGCGAAAACGCACTGTGACAGTGTCAGATAGAAAGGAAAAGGTAAAGTAGTTTCTGCAGTGGTACAGCCAGCCTGGTTATTTGGGGTTGGCAGGCCTGGGACCTATGGCTATCAAGGGTGAAGAAGGAGAAACAATGACTAAACATAGAAGTAAGAGAAAGAATTTAAAAATAAGAGGGGGGGGGGGAATTAAAAAGAAAAAAAGAAAAACCCTCAACAAAGCCTGCTGGGTGATGAAAGGACTTGTGGAAGAACAATTGTGAACAATTGCATAGCATGGGACTGAGAAAGCTGAAAGCCCAAACAGAGAAAACTTGGTTAAAAGATCATGTCAGCCGCTTGCTTGTACTTAAACACAAGAGATCAAAGAGAAACTGATGCAGCAAACAGAGGAGGGGAGGGGGCAGTGCCAGACAGTATGTTTGGGGTGATGTTGGTACAATGTATTACGTAGTGGGATTCACATATTTTCCATTACTGAATTGTCTTGAGCAGAGTAGGCAACCCTGCATGTCACCTTAGTCTGTTCTTCTTTTACATCTTTCTTGATGTAATAATTTCAACAAGTGTTACGTTTAAGAAAGCCGCAAGCAACTATTTGAGGACCTGCTGCCTGCCCTAATACAGTAGTTTATCGAATAACAAAACCCCAAAAAGCAGTGTTTTGTAAACCAACCGTGAGTACAGGTGCTGTTGTCATACTGTGTTTATCACTGCCCCCTGGCTGGTAAACCAGATGAGTGCTATAAGCATTTGGAGAAGTGTTGGCATTATACCTGGGAAGACCTAAGACTACAGGAAGAGTGAAAGTGCTCAGGGAAGAGCTACCTCTCTATTTCATTAATCTGTGTATTTATTTTGTTATCTTTATTTGAAGCAATTAAGAGAAAATTGAAATTGGGCCAAATTTTCTGACTGTACCACTAAGCAGCATGCTTTATCTGGTTTCAAAGTATCACCACTTTGAAACTCGTGTTTTAGTGCCCTCCTCAGCCTCCAGCATCCTGCACAGGTCATATATGTAATTCTCTTGGGCTGTTAGGAGCTTATTGCTGTTCTACCAGTTAGGAATATCTCCATTCCTTCCTCAAGGTCTGCCCCAGAAAAGGCTTTGCCTGTTCATTAGGTGCTGTGTAGGAATCAGCTGAATCCTGATGGAAACTTCAGGGACATTTCATTGGGTTTTGAGGAATATGAGAAATGCCCCATGGGATCAGACCAGTCTCTGATGGTGACAATCAGAAATGCTGGTTAGGGAGAACACACAAATCTAGCTGTGTTCTGCCATCCATTCCACATGTACGCCTCTATATCCACATTCACCCTGTGAGGGATGCTGGGGGGAAGAGTCCTGGTCTGTTCCTTCAGTGTACACACTGTTGTCTATGAACTGGTATGACACCTGCTTGAACCTTTTGCCTCTACAGCTTCCTATGGCAACAGGTTCCACAAGTTCCCTACATCCCATGAAAAAAAGAAAAGAAAAAAAAAAGAAAAGAAAAAAAGAAAAGAAAAGAAAAAAAAAGAAAAAAAAGAAAAGCCATTCTATACATTTTAAACTGATGCCCTGCCATTTTCAGTGAGTGATCTGTGGTTTTGGTATTTGAAGGTTTTGGTGTATAAATCATGCATTTAGCTTTTCCTCTGCCTTCAGAATTTTGCAAGTGTTGAATTTTTAGTTCTCCTTGCAAGGCAGCTGATCTCCCCCTTTCATCATTCTGGCTGTCCTTCTGTCTTCCTTCCCTATCTCTGCTATTTCCTTCCTGAGATGTAGAGAGTGGGGCTGCAGAGGAGGCCTCAAGGAGGTTTTGCCTGGAATCAGAAAGGTGCCCTGTGTCTTGCTTTACTGCCTGTTAGCACTGTCACAGGGGTGCAGGGAAAGAGTCCCCAGAATTCTGTTTGTGGTGGCTCTTGCCTGGTGGCTGCTCACACTACTGGGTAGGGAGGGAAATGTCTCATTTCTGGCAAGAGAGATATGACCGCACATCAACTCCCACCATTTATTTTGATTTCCACATTTTCTTTCATGAAATGTTTAATTCCTTTACATCGCAGGCTGTTTCCCCCATTAGCAATTCACTTTAATACCAATTTCTTTTGAAACTGTCAGATTTTGAGAAGTAACTAGTAAGGCTGAAATAGTTTACGTGACCAGAAACTGAAACCTAGAGATACTCTGTCATTTCTGAAAATTTTTCATTAACATTTATCCACAAATAGCTATGGATATTTTATTTAGAAAAATGTCTTATTCACAGTCACGTTACAGGAAAGCTAGATTATACTTCAGAGTGGGGCTGGTAAGGACTTCCCAAGACTGCTTGTCCCAGATGGTCCTCTGTGTTTTTTCTTTCCCCCTCCCTGCTATGGTTCATGTCTGTTCATGCTGGGAGCATGGAGGCAGATGCTGGGAATGGTCCTTTCCAACTTGGGAAACAGGCTGAGGTATCAGCTGTGGGGAGGCCTGTTCTGCTTTTTAGCACATGGTTATTTGAAAGGATAGTAATTTCATTGGGGCCATCACTGTTGGGAAATTCCAATTCACAGGCTGCCCAGGGAAGTGGTGGTCACAACACCAAGCTTGCCTGAGTTCAAGGAGAGTCTGGACAACGCTCTCAGTCCCATGCTCTGACTTGGCTGGCCCTGTGTGGAGCCAGGAGTTGGACTTGATGATCCTTCCAGCTTGGGATATTCTATAATCTCAACCTACTGTGACAGGCAGAGAAGGTTATGAATGCATCTCAAAATGTATTGGTTTGTTTCCAGTTTCTTTTGAGGATGGATGCTTAGAAGCCATGCCTGTAGTGGGCCCCACGTGGTACATCGGTGACCCAAACCCATTATTACTATTTCTCCTGTCCTGTCAGTTCTCAGGTGATGCCAGGCCTCTCCTCAGGCCGACAGGCCTCTACGCCCGCAAAGTGAAAGGCTCCAATTGCTCATGATCCCAGGCTGCATTTAAAATGCTACCACAGATTGCTCCAAGGAGAGACCCATCCTTGATACCTCCCACGTCTCAGAAAAAAAAATTAAAATAAATATCAAGCCCCCAGGAATCTTTCCTGGGCCCCTCTTCACCATCTTGAACAGGAACATACTAAAATATGAACTGCTGCCTTTTGCCCTGCTTTGTTCCTTCACAGGAGGCATTCATCATGCTGCTGCCAAAGCAAGCTGCCGCCTCTCTGGATTTTGGAAAGCCAGCTCCAAGTTAACTCCAGCTTGCTACTCCTTTGGTCTTTAGTTCCTTGGGGAAATAAAAAGCTGTTGTCCCTCTCCCTGAGCTTCTGTTGCACAGACAAAGCAGAGATCAGGCTCAGGAAGTCAGAGGCAGAGCTCAGGCAGGTACTGCCGAGCTGGCAGGGGGCTGCCAGACACTGGGGTCTGCGCAACTGAGCATGGACTAAATTTGTCCCTACAAATTTAGGACCAACAGTACAACAATACAATTGTAAATGCTGAAGATGAGTAAGTAGCACGGTCCTGGCCTCCAGCACCTTCATCCTTGCAGAGCAGGTATTTCCAATTCACGCCTATGCCTGACAATCAGCTTAGAGCCCACCTCTTCTTTGCAACTGCAGAGTAATTTCTCCCAGCAGCTTGAAGGAACATCTGCACACCTTGCAGAGGGGCATGAGTTTGTCTGTGGCTGGTCAGAGTATGGCCCCCCATCACCAACAACTGTAATGATCCTGATGGCTGCTCATCTAAATGAACTATCGTGCTCAGAGGCCCATGGCCCTCTCCCTTTCACCTGCCATGCTCCAGAAAATCTGGAAGGGGTTCTAGTTTTGGGTGTCCAGCTCAGCTGTCCCTCCAGCAGCACACAGTGACTGGGATGCTCACAGGCATGGGAAAGCCTGGCTACTGCATGTACTGGAGAGGTTGGGGGCTTTTTCTGTGGCACTCCACATAGTTATAGAGAAAGATCTTCCTTGGGGAAGAAAAGTATTTTATTCTTACTCAGATGTCTATGCACACCTGAATGGGGTGATAGAAGTTCCTTTATGGAGCATGTCTGCTGGGCTGAACTGTGAGGGCAGTACTTAGAACATCTGCCATTAACCCTTCTTTGCACAGACAATTCCAACCCCTTATCAAACCCGTCCTTTGCTTTCACAGGGCCTCTTCCACAGAAATGCTCATACCAATGCAACAAATGGCAAAAGACCAGGCAGGACTGGATCTTGAAAGGTGGAGAAGCAAAGGGGAAGCATACAGGAGCATCCAGCAGGAGACCCTGAGGCTCTGGGGTGAAGATTACCAGCTGGTGTACTAAGTGTGTCACTACAAATACCTCCATGGGACATTTGCTAATAGGGGATCAACCACTGGCTCCTGTAAGACCTTCATGGGATCCTCTTCTCTCACCAGCAGTCTTCCTGGGTTTCCAGGAGTCTGGGACATAAAGCACTTGCCTCTTTCTCTGGGCTCCCAACGTTCAGAAGTCAAGGCAATTAGAAAGCAATGTACTATTTTGGGGTGAAGTGGGTGATCCATATCTCACATGACACACTGAAGAACGAGCAATCTTTGCAAAGTTTGCCTATTGGTATTTTCTCCCTCGAAGAAAAATATTACATTGGAAATGGGAGAAGAAACACGGCTTTTCTTTTGTGCCTGGTATTTCTCCTTGTGTAGGTCACTACTCACAAACTGTGGGCATGTTATTTGAGAGCCTGTTTTTCTTCCTGAGGCATTTTTGTAGCTACGTGATGTGAGCAGTGTTGGTGTCTGTCAGCCCATGCGGAAGGTGGAAACACAATGAAGCATCTGGATGCATGGTAAGTGTTGGGCCTATGCCTGAGGCTGACAAGGACTAATAGTCACTAGTAGCTGCCTGGAACAAACTGAGCAAGGTTAAGAAACACGTGAACTCTGAGTTCAGCAAAATGAATAGCTGGAAACAATGCTGGAAACAAACCAGACAAAGGGTGTTTCACCGTGAAATCACCTTGTTTAAGATGTTTGATCAACCACCCTTGAAAGCAACGCGTTAGAAATTACCTGCTATAAAAGAGACTGAACAATGGCAGGTTTTCCAAGAGTCTTGTGATTTGAAACAGATTCCTCAGCTTGCCTGCAAGAGCCAGACCTCACTGCTTTCTGAACATGCTGTAAAGCCTCCTTTAGGAGGTAAGGAAGAGGGTTCAAATACCGCAAAGGTGCTTTTCTTTGCATTCTCTGAGTAGAGTTCTCCAGTGTCTGAATGCTTCTTACTGGGGAGCCTTTGCTGAAGTGCTGGCTGGACAGAAGGATAATCCTAGTGACTTCAGCGTAAATTTAATGCTTTGTATGTTCAAACGTTAAATGTTTTAAAGCAGAGGAAGAGGAGTGATTCTGGGAAGACTGTTACCAGCAAAAGATTTAAGTTCTAAGGGCTGTTGTAGCCTTTTCTTTGAGAAGCCCTCGTAACTCTGCAGTGTATAACAGGGTTTTGATGTCCAGCAGGGAAGATGCACTGGGCTTCAGGAGCATCTTTGCCGCATCACACAGAATTCTGACCAGCATTTGGGGAACTATAAGCTGTTAATTGCTGTCTCTGTTCTCTCTCTTTCAGTCCTCGGGATAATTTTAGCAACTGCACAGGAACGCTCCATTGCTCGCAAGTGCTCAGCATTCCTCATTCCCAGCCTACCAGCCACAGCAGCTGTACTGAATGAAGTGAAAGAGAACAAAACTGTGTGAAAGAGGTCTTCTTTAAGGCAAAGGGTATAGATTATAGGTATAGCCTATCCTTCTTACCCCCAAAGCCAAGCCAAACTTAGAAAGAGGTCCGAAGTTTGTTGTCTGACTGCCCTTGAGCATTATTTTGAGCTGGTGCACTCCTGCTTTCTGGAAGTAGGTGGAGCTCCATGCTGAGCTGCTTTGCTAACAACCAGCCAGCACAGCTAGTTTTGAGGAATGTCAGTTTTGATGTGTGCTGGTTTTGGCTAGGGTAGAGTTAATTTGCTTCATAGTAGCTAGCATGGGGCTGTGCTTTGGATTTGTGCTGAAAACTGAGTTGGTAACACAGGGATGTTTTAGCTATTGCTGAGCAGCGTTTATGCAGAGCCAAGGGCTTTTCTGCCTCCCACCCCACCAATGAGTGGGCTGGGGGTGCAGAAGGAGTTGGGAGGCTAGCACAGCCAGGACAGCTGGCCCCAACTGACCAAAGGGATATTGCATACCATATGATGCCATACTCAGCATATAAAGCTGGGGAGAGAAGGAGGAAGGGTGGACATTTGGAGTGAAGGAGTTTGTCTTCCCAAGTCACCGTTAAACATGATGCAGCCTTTGTTTCCTGGGGATGGCTGAACACCTGTCGGCCCACAGGAAGTCGGGAATGAATTGCTGAATTTGCTTTGCTTGTGTGCACAGCCTTTGCTTTACCTGTTAAACTGTTCTTATCCCAAGAATTTTCTTACTTTTGTCCTTCCAATTCTCTCCCCCATCCTGCCACGGGAGTACCAAGCAAACAGTTGGTTGTGTATGGCTTAGCTGCCGGCTGAGGTTAAACCACAGGAGTCCTTTTTGGCACCCAACGTGAGGCTCAAAGAGTTCAAGATAGTGACAGATTTGACTGGAAGGTGCTAGATTTCATTTTGTAACTGTAATTGCTAAACAGCAGTTAACTGGCAGGCTCCTGTGCTAGCCATGGGGCTTCCTTGCCTTACTGTGTACTGGAGTCCAGTGCTCGTTAGCAGCTGCTCTTTGCTCTCTCTGCTCCCTGTGCTGCTGCTGTGCTGTGCTGGGAACACTCTGATAACAGCTATGGCAGTGTGCCTGGGCTGGCAGACAGCCAGAACACCGCTGCTGTTCCTGTGCTGCCAGACTGGACATGCTGGAACTCCTGTGTGCACTGGAGTGAAGGGACTGTGACCTGTGGATGAGCCCACGTGAGACAGGATGCCCAGAAGCATCTGTGGCCATGAATAAATCCATGCCTGAGCAGGTGTATCTCAAAGCATCTGTGGCCATGGTTATGCCTGTGCTGCAACAGGCGTACCTCTGAAGGGACTGTGAGCCAAAGATAAGTCCACACCTGAGCAGGTACACCTCAAAGGATCTGTGGCTGTGGATAAGTCCATGCTGAAGCCCCTCAAAGCATCCATGGCCATGGACGAGCCCATGACAGAATGAGTTTGCTGCTGAAGGGGCTGAGGCTGTGGACAAGGCCACGCTGGAGCAGACACACCTCTGAAGGCACTGTGGCCCATGGAGAAGGCCACTCTGGAACAGGTGCACCTCAGAGTTACTGTGGCAGTGGATGAGCCTGTGCCGCAGCAGGTGTACCCCTGCAGAGACTGCGGCTCACAGATAAGGTTCCACGTGGAGCAGGTACAGCCCTAAGGGACTGCAGCCTGTGGGTCAGTCCAAGCCATAAGAGGAGCAAGTGGAGGACTTCATTGTTAATTTCGATGGTCTGGTCCAGAAGGACCAGGAGTGGAGATTGTAGTGGAGTTACCTCTAAATTGTTGTGACCCATGATTTGAGTTGCATGTTACAGGAATTACTGTAGCAGGAACTACCTGTACCAATGGAGGACAAGCCTGACAGGAAGCAGTACAAGTGCAACAGTGACCTCACCTGAGCTCACTTCTTCTGAGTGATCACCATAACAGATGGAGCCCAAAGCCATGAGCTAAATTAACTCAGTGGATGTTTTGTGGACACTTGTGGACATTTTACAGGTGTGGTCCACAGCCTAAGGACATGGGATCTGCATCGTTACATCAAAGGACTGGAAGGGGAGTAGCGGTTGATGAGGTTGTGTTGGATAGTGTAGGGCCTGAGCATGACATAAATTGCATGGAATAAGGGGTGGATAATGTGCTGGTTTTGGCTGGGGTTAATTTTTTAGTTGTGAAGGTTGCCATTTGTAATGGTAGAGGTTCAAAGGCTTCAAATCTTAGTGCTGATTTCTGATAACAAAAAGATTGCCTCTGAACTCAGTTGATTTTTCACTCTTTTTGTTCAAAAGAACTGTTTTAAGTGGTGAAGTAAAGCACCCAAGAGAAGGATTTACAGTCGGGTGCTCTTATTAATATTCAATGTCATGATCACGCTCTGTTTTTTCAATAGGATGTTAAAACTGCTGGATGGATGCTCACCCCCCCCCACCCCCCCCCCCCCCCCCCAATATATTTAGGGTTATGTTATCCTCATGCTTTTAGTACTTCACAGTTAAATAATAATTTTTTTTAAGTTTTTTATAGGTACAAACCTATCCACAACTTCTTGGCTATACTGGCTCCCAGCATGTTTTCAGTGCCTTAATTCCTACATGTCATCTTCAGCTAGAAACGTAAGTAGTGAAGAAACAACTAAACATAAAGAGTTAGACCCATGTGAATTGATTGAAAGCTGCATCACTGGCCAGGATTAAAGCCAGGAAGATAATTCAGATGTAAAATAAATCTCCCAATGTGAAATTTAGCTACAATTGCTTCAGCTTTGAAGGTGACTAATGATGTATAAATGGTTACGTGTGGGGATGAGAAGTGACAAACTTCACAGCGTTTCAGACAAAAGCATAATAGCTTGCAGGTGAGGTTTCCATCTGGAAGCTGCAAAGTGGCAGATAGGGATTTCCACATGTGAGGTAAATTCGCTGGCCTGCCTGCACTCTCTAGTGGCTTTAAAATGAGATCAGGCAGCTTTGTAAAAAATTATTTTATTCCATCCTTTGTAAAAGTCCTATGACTGCTCTGCACAAGGAAGCCTGGAAGAACAGAATTGTCTCCTCTGGCATTTGTCTGTGAGGATCTAAAGATGCTTGGTTTACCCACCACACCTGCACAGGGTTTGTGCAGGTAACCATCCATGGTTATGGATGGTTACCTGCACATGGCTTTGTATTCCAAATTCACGATGGGTACATAACGTTTCAGAATTCCATGGCATTCCTTTTAGCTAATCAGTTCACCTGACACTTCTCAACCTTCATATACTGCAATTTTAAATCAGCTTTTTAGGCTTTTTCATTCACTAATATTTTGTGGCTTCCAGCAGTTGGCACACGCTCATTTCATTCCCTTTTTAAAGTCAAAGCCTCCGTAAGGCATGGACAGATGTTAATATCAAAATAGCAGCTGTGGCATCCCATTCTTCTACTGAATGAAGAAGCAAAATGTTGCTGTTAGGGATTAATAGTCCTTTAGTGCCAACATTATTAGACAGAAGGCATGTTACCTCTCACAGTCAAAACTTGACTTTCCTTCCAAGTGGTGCTGTTGTTTTCCAAGCACTGGATGCAATAGATTACAGCACACTGTCCCCGTTCAAAGCCCCTTATGAAACAGTTTGTAGAACTTAGCTGATAAAACTGCTGACAGGCTTTTGTGCTTTAGTAGCCTGGGGTGCTGGAGGATAATTAGTTTTATATTTGTCCTGCAGCATTTTGTTCAGGTACAGCTGATCCCAAAAGAGATTGACTTTCATTCAGATACAGAGGTTGATTTAATATCAAAAGTAGTGGTAATTTTAAAAACTGGTCAGCTGAACCTCAGTGATAGATTTTAGATCAATAGATAGGTTCAGGCACCAGATGAAAACAGTAAGAATGCATCCAGGTCGCCCCAAAGAACATCAGCTGTACCTTCACCAGCTGACTGCAGTGAGGCAAAGCTGAAAGGGCCCAACCATATGCTGCAACTAAAGAAATGTGCACTTGAGTTACAAAAACTGCCTCCAGCATTACTGCCACTTCCATCTCCCTCAGTCCTAGCTGAAGGATGTTTGAGTAGTGCTTTATTTTGGGGTTGTTTAGTCTGGGGACAAGGAGGCTGAAGGGAGACCATAGTGCTCTCTGCAACTACCTGAAAGGAAAAGGCTGTCAGTGGCAGCTTTCGTGGTCACCGACAAGGTAATCCCTGTGAGGAAAGAACATTGCTCATTTGTGATCCTCCCACATACAACAAATCAATGGCCTATTTAAAACAGTTCATTTTTGTTCATAAGTAATTCTTTTCATTGGGGATCTCACATATCCAGGAGGATCCTCTCATCCCCTCTCTTACCCTGTGTCTCAGATACTGTTTTTGATGTCTGCTGATGAACCCTATTTCCCAACCATTATGAGAATACAATGACTAATAATAGGTATTTTTGCCCTTTCACATAGCTCCCAAGTAACTGATGCAGAAATTTCAAATTGCAGGCACCAATGCATTAGTTACACAGAAAGTCCCAATGTAATTTGCAGTGCTACAGTGACCTGTCTCTCTTCCCTGTTTGATTTTTGTGAATGAATTTGAGGAATCAGCATGCCTGTAAAAAACAATCCATCTCATGGACTTTCTACTTTCGTTTCTTTTTCTTTGGTGGGGAATAAGGATGACAGTGCTGCTAATGTAACTGCCCACTCTTTTCACTTTGTATGCTATCTGCATTTATACCTATCTCTGGTTTTGTCTAAACTGTAACTTTCAGGGCAGGATTTGTTTCTTAATATTGCTGTTTGCACAAAAACCTAACGTTGCTTTGAGGCTCTGCTGGCCCCAAAGCACAATGTAATATACACAGCAAGATTATTGGGGAAAATGGAAAGATCACTGTGATGCTGAAGTAATTTTTCCTGTTCAAACAGAACTTGTCACCTCACCAGTCTGCGTAAGATGTGCTACACGGAGGAGCAGGAGAAAGGTCATTTCTGTGTGGGGAGCAGCAGCCAGCCTGGTCTGCAGGGACAAGAGTGCATCTGGCTTGGAAAAAGTGAGTGGCAGTTCAGGGAAAAGTGAGAAGTCTGATCTCTGTAGAAGATTAGAGCCCAGTTCACAGCCATCTTTATGAGAGACAAACCCAACCTGGCTGCATCTGTGTGTCCATGGTGACTGGCAGTGGTTCCAGAAAACCAAGCCTTTCCTGGTTGGATAGTCCTTTGTCCTCTCCGAGCAACAGGGGAGGGCTGGAACAGCGGGTAGGATGCCCAGGGCAGAGGGATTTGCTGCATGGCACAGAGTGGGTGGGTTGCCCATCTATAGTGGGCCCTCAACCTCGTACTCACATGAAGGGTGTGAGAGCATGTGAAGTCATCACCCACAGATGGCTGCTGCCATAATTTGCCCACTCCTGTGTGCTCTGCATCAGCTCTGTGTAAGAAGGTAGGTAGGTCCTGGGCCAGTCAGCATCCTCCAGCGACTGCAGCCTTCAGGCACAGTTGAAACCTCAAGCTGGCAGGGCACTAATAAATGCTTTTCTGAGGCAGGCTATTCACTGAGCAGGTGAAGGCTGGAGATGTTTAGAGAAAGAAGGTTCTGAGTAGAAGGGAACCCCATCCATTCCTCTCATCCCTGCCTCATGGAAAATCAGGATCAAGCCACAGCTCTAGAGAGCAAGCAGCTGTGTTGTGCCTCACAAGGGCCCAGCTCACAAGGTGGCTTGGGATGGATCCTGATGGATAATCACATACAGGACTGGGTGTGGGGCTGACACATGGAGGCAAATCTGAAAAAACACCTGCTTGGACTACACCTCACTGAAAAGAAACCTAGCAAAGGTCTGTCCTGTGCTTCAGCAGAGATTCCTCTTAGCAAACATCAGCCTGGAAGCAATTTGAAGCTTCACCATCAGATTACAATCAAACGTGGTTGGGCTTTTAAAGCAATGTCAATCACAACAGCAAGAGGGACCAGGGGTTGGGGATCGTACCACAAACGATTGCTTATTTACTCCTATTCTTTTTCTTCAAATACCATTGATGTTCAGACTTTATTTGCCCTAAAAGCTGTTTCTATTGGCTGATTCTCCTGACCTAGCACAATCCTGCTGGAAGCAGTGACCTAAAACTTAGACTTCCATCTATTTACTTACCATGTCCTTTTTTTTCCCCTGTTGTTCTCTTTTTCTCCATCTTCATTGCTTGCAAGTTTCCAAAAGCCCACAAGGCTATTTATATGCTTCTGACTTTCCCCTACTGTACTTCATTTGGGGTTTTTTTGCTTCCTCAGCTGTTTTTATTCCCTTCTGCTTCTCTCTTTTCATTATCTTTCACTCTTATCTTATCTACCAAGGTGCTATCAATGCTAACTTCTCCAATTGCCAGTTTTAGAGAGCTGAGTGTAAGAATAACATGAGGATGACACTTGTTCATTTGCCATTGGTTCTGGGTAATAGCACTTTTTATACTTTTATACATGTATTTTTTATAACAGCAGCAAATACATTCACTAAATGGTGTTCCTTTAATAGTTCTCATTTGCTTGGAGATGTTCCACCTGTTTATTGTTAGTAAAATACAGACCAGTTAAATTCCCACTTCTTTATTAGGTGTATCCTTTTGGAATCAAAGTTATGGTAAGGATGAGCATACGGCTGCAGGACTGCAACAAATACAATGTTAGTTTAGTCTTCAGTGTTGAGAGTAAACACACCTTTCGGTGTAACCAAGCCTTTCACATGTTCTTAACGTGCTTACAGTCTCATGGTGTTGTGGAGAGCATCAGTCTCGTTGCACAACTCGAGATCCAGTCCATCAACATGTTCTGGATCCTTCCCAAGCCCTCGCATTTACCTGCCTCCGTGTGAGCTGTTTGGCTATGTTCCCCTAGGATGTATTTGGGCTCCCCGTCCCATTAATTAACAGCGGGTACCTGCCGTTCCTGTGATCACTGCACGCTTAGTGCCACTGACACGTGTCACTGTCAGAGCCAGAAGCCACACATATCCTGAACTGCCTGGCTAGTGTCTTAGAGGGAGGTTGAATACTCAGCCCCCCCTTATTCCTGTGTATATTTCGAACTAAGGCATTAATACACAGAATGCATATTGCTCCATTCTCCTCTGACAATGCCATATGCTGCTTTCTGTCAGCCAAGACCTCACATTCACGTCTGTGTTACACATCTGGCTACGCCTCTCAGGGACTAAATTGTTTTCTGCAGTGGATGGTTTGGTGCAGGCAGCGTGCCCAGTGGCCCACATCAAGGTGGGTATTCACGCCATCTGCTTTAAGCACGCAAGCAGAAGTGCTGAGGAAGGAGCTACAGCTCCCTGCGTACTCAGCAGAGAGGCTCTTCTGCTCCGCTAAACAAAATACCACTAGGGAGAGAACTCGAGTGCTGAGCCCTAGCAGGCCAGGTGTGAGACTTCAGTTCATTCCAAACGCTGTTTTGGAGCAAACCCACTGGAGCTGAGACAAAGCCCAGGAATGGTTGGGGGTGGTCTGCTCCTGGGACCATTCCTGGAAGGCAGTAAGAATGTGGCTGCACCAGTTGTGGCCCTTTGCCTCACACAGTCCTCCAGCGCGGCCCCAGCACCACTCGTGCCACATGCCCTTTTGGTGCTGAACAAACAACACCTGAATGGAGCACACAGCTCTCTTTTTATCCAGGACACCCCAGTGCCCCCTCAGGTAAATCTCTCAGGGATAACAACCTGGTGACTGTGACACCCTGGGTGTCTGTAGGGAGCAGGAACAAGCCTCTCATGTAACCTGCCACAGGCTGCTCCAGCAACTTGGCACTCCACAAGAGGACACTCCTAAAGCTGCCTGCACCAAGGTTTCCCACACAGAAGAGAGATGTTGGGGAGCTCAGCACAGGTGTGACCTGGCACAGGTGACCTTGGGTTCCACCACAGCACTAGGTGGCCTGTGCCTGCATCTACAGGCACAGGCAGGAGAGAGAGGGCACAGTGAGGTACCATCTTTCCCTGGGGGATAAATTAGGCTGACCTACAGTTCTTTGTATCCTCTTTGTTGCCTTTATTTTAAAAATATGTGCAATGTTAACCTTCTTGCAGTCATCAGGGTCCTCTCCTGCTTGCTATGATTTTCTGTTGGCGATAGTGACCTTGCAGTAACACTGGTCAGTGATATTGACACTCTGGAGTGACCACCACCTGACTCCATGCCTTTGAATGCATGCAACTGGTCTCAGTGGTGCCTAACTGCTTCTGGCCTTCTCAGCCTGTGCTAACACGTGCAAAGGCCAGGGAGCATGAACCACATGTGACAACTGGCACAAAAAAAGAAGGTGCTTCAGCCTTTTCTGTGTTGTCACTGTGTTGTCTCTCCTATCCATCTGTAAACCCATGTTGTACCTGTAGGCAACTCTTTTTACCTTCTTACCCCTTATGTCCCTCACTAATTTTAGCTTTTTAGGCCCAGCTTTATCCCCAAGTGCCTGAGCAGTGATTTTCACTCCTGCTTCTTGCATTAGGATGGTCCTTGCCAAGCCGAACAGGCTGTCTGCTGAAGATTCCTACGCTGCCTCACAAGTGGACAGTTCATGTATGAGCTCCCAGTAAGCTCTCCTTAGAAAACATCTAGTTTTCCTGAGGACTCTTCCCCTTCACAGCTGGTTCCCACAGGCTATTTCCCGAGTAAGTCAGTCAGTCTGCTCACCCAGGGGCCTAACTCTGCTGCTCACCTTCCTGACTCTCCTCCACATCTGTCACCTTGCTGCTGCTGCAGCCTGAGCAGTGCTCTATGCCTGCTCTCCCCACAACGTCTTCCCCACTCCTCAGCAGGAGGTCAAGCCAGCATTAAGCAGAAGGCCATGACTGCCCCCCCCCTTTTTGCATTTGTATTAGGAAAACGTCACCTCTGCACTCTTACCAACCTCCGGCTTGCCTGCCCGCTGCCATGCTGTTCTTCCACCAATCAACCAGGTGGACAAGGGCTTCAAGTGGGAGACTTCTAGTGTGCAGAAAGCCTCAGCCCCCTGCCTCCTGATAGCCTGCAGTCCATAGCACACACCTATCACAACATCACCCAGGCTCCTCCTCACTCAGGTCCTGACCCAGACACTCTCAGCAGGCGTGTCTCCAGTTCGATACTGGGGCACCGCATAGTCAAGGAGCTCCTTAACATAAAGCATGACGCCCCCTGCTCTTGTCTGTCCGCCCTTCCTAAATACCCAGCACCCATCTGCGGCCACGTTCCAGCCATGTGCATCAATCACCCCACGACAGAGACTCTGCAACTGTGCCTGGCAGTGTTGCTGCTCCTCCTTATTGCCAGGCACCATGCATCAGTGCACAGGCACTGGAGGGAAGCCTCTGAATGCCCCTGCCTTTCGATGCAAGCAAAAATGGGATGGCAGCAAATCTGCCTTGTTTAGGCACGTAATTTCTAGCTGTAGAAGGAAGCAGGTGCACCAATTTTCCACCACCAGTGAAAACAGAGCGATACCTTGGGAGGCCTGTGGAAAGAGGCCTGTGTGTTTAACTCCCAACCCTCCTTTTTTCATCTAGACCAACAAGTCAGAAGTGTCTCCTAAATATACCCAGGGCCACGTGGTAGTGTCAGATTGCAAGCAAGAGTTCCCACTGAACTCACGGGGGCTTTTTAAAAAAATTGGTGGCATTACTTTGTGATGAATACCAGCGACTGCTTAACACTTCCTACTGATGGCATTAGCCTTCCCATGAGATTAGCACATTCTCATGTCGACTGCTTTCAAGGGGTCAAGAATCACTATTAATGCAATTTTCATGAGCATCTAATGTGATGTTTGAAATTATCGCTGTGGCAGGTGTGATGCTTGTCAGGGAATTTGTCAAAAATTCTGGCGGGAGCTCCACAAAACATTTCGCAGAGGACTTGTGTAAAAAGAATGTAATACTCCCAGCCTAAAGAAACAGATTTTAAAAATATGTCTATCTGCATCAGTGGAAATAGGACTTCTGAAGTACCGACACAGAGAGAAACAAGCAAAAATGCAAATAAAAATCTCAGCTTGCTGCTGCTCCATCCTGTTTCTCAGCCATGGAAACTGCTGGTTTTCATCTTCAACATGCCAGGATGATGGCCTGGCATGTTTTGGTTAACTTCAGGCACTCTTCATGCATATTTGGCTTTTCACATGGAATTCATGTGATCCAGTTTCCTTTTCAGACTTGCCAATCCCTCACTGTACAGTTCTTTTCAAAAAAAAAAAAAACAACAAACCACCAAACAAGTTTCGATGGATTCACCATCTGTCAGATCCAGAGGGTATGACTCTTAATGAGTCAGAAACAGAATTCCTCCCAGTCTGTTTCCAGTTTCATCTGCAACCACGGATAAGGCGCTTCTGCTCAGAGGCAACACAATGTCAGGGCTGACAGCAGAGCTGGCTTTTAACCTGATGCTTAAAACATACGGCTTCCACTTCTTGGGACTCTGACAGTTAGATTTTGCTTTGATGAGGCAAGAGCTTATAAAGCACTGAGCTCATGCTGGGTTAGCCCTTACTTTTCCAGGGATGCAGAAGGGCATGTAGTTATACGTAAGCCTAAAAGCCTTTCCAATTTATTTTTCAGCTTTATTTCATTAAATGACGGACAACCAATATGCCATCTTACATAATCTGAGGAAGGATTTGGGTTAGAAGTGCTGCCCACCTTTTAGAGAAATGGACTCTCACAAGCCAGATTTGGGTAGTGCACAAGGGAATTAAGGGGGTGTGGACTAAAAGTGAGGGTTTTGCACGTGGTTCCCTGCTTCCTGCATGTGTCCTTCATAACCACCAGACGCTAGGTGTTTGAGCAGGGAGTTAACTCTCCGACCACTGGAGAGTGAGCTGACCAAGATGATCTGCTCTTCCTCTGGGCCTATCTGCAGCACTTTACAGAGGTTTCTGCTTGGCAGGCAGGCAGGCAAACAACTCCATCTTGACACGTTTCTCTGAAGATACCGGGTATCAAGAGCAGTGCAGTATCCTGCGGGTACTGCTGTGCCAAGTCCTTGATTATTATGCAGCCAGGTGTCATAAGTAAGTAGTTACAACTTTTATAGGGCAATAGTGACTTGGAAGGCCTTGTAACACGACAAACCACCTTTTCAAGTCAGCAAATGTCAAAATTCCAAATTGCACACCACCACAAACCCAAATATAGTTTGAAATTGTACAGTAACAAGTCTTTCCCCCAGCCCTCCCGCCGCCCCCTCCCCACCCCCCCGCCCCCCATTCCATTTTGCACTGCCACTGTCGCTCAGCACATGCTTGGCCCTGATTTGGAAAGCAGCGCATCTAAATGGGCTTCCCAAATCTCACCTCTGGACGCCTACACAGAGGTTAGTGAGCAGCTGTCAGCTTTAATGGCTGCAGAGCCACTGGGGGCAAGCTTGGGTTTAGCATCGCGCTGAATCCCACACATGTTGCTGCTGACTCTATCAAGAGGCTTCGTTTCAGTCAAATCTCGTTAGATCTTTCTTTTGACAGCCAAAGGCAGAAAGGAACTGTTCTCCTGCCAAAAAAATATTTGAATCCCTGCTCAAAAGCATGAAAAAGCTGGAGATCTTAAAAATAGAGAGGAAAAAAAATAACTTCAAGCGCCACGTGTTTCTTACAATTGCATTTTCAATGGGTCTGAAGTGGGTTTGCAGGAATCCATATATTTAGCATCAGAGAGAGAGCGCAACCATGCAAAACGTGAGCTCAGATGATTACTTTGGTAAAGTTACATGGATTTAAAACAGCCTGAGGTGTGAAGTCTTGGGTAACCTCCCGCAGTACTGCTGCCAGCTCTGCCTGTCAGGCAAGGAACACGTCATCCCACGGTTTTGTCAGCTTCTCTCCACAATCACAACCATCCACACCCTTTTCTAGTGCTAATACTGTAACTCATCCTACTTGTTAAGCAATTCATCTCCTAACACTTGACCAGGAGGATGGTGTCGGTTGATTCCTTACTAATTAATTCCAATGTTACTTTCATTTTGATGGGATTTTACAGAGGAGGTCAATAGTGTTGTCCCAGTTTACAGATTCAGATAACCAATGTAATAGGTAAATAATTGGCTAAAAGTCACCCTGCAGCCAGGACAGCCAGGAATTAAAATCCCACCTAACAGCATCCAGTTGAGGAGAGTTTGTGTACTATTAAGGGTGTCTTCTGTTGAGATATTGGAGTAGGGTCTAATCAGGATCTCTACGTGATCTGTGCATGTAAAGGGGAGTCCAAATCAAGCACTAAAAAACCCACAACCCAACAGAAAACTAACACTGCATTGAAAACTGAGACAGGTACAGGCAGATAAATGAACAAAATGTCAGGACAGTGAAAATGGCTGGAGAAGGAATGTTATACAGGGATCAGAAAACTATGGAATATATCTGAAATCGTGTTGTCTTTCCAAAGAAAACCAAAGTTGTGTGAACAGGATGAGCTTATGAACAAAAGGAAGTTTTAAGGTAACACACAGCTTATTTAAAATTGTTTATGGTGTTAAAATTCTGATTTACAGCTCCTGCTTTACGTTTTCTAAACTAGAGGGTTTCTTATAGTCCCAACCTTATATTACCAATACATATTCACAAACTCAGTGAACTGATGTGATCCTGGATCTGGAGTTTTTGTCTTGGCAGAGGGCAGAAATACTTTCCTTACAAAATAGTCCCGAACCACCTTCCTTGGTACACCGACAACGTGCCATTCTGTGGAAGGAAAAGTTTTCTGAACCTTGAGAACTACACAGAAGTGTGTAAGAAAAGGTTTTGGCATTACTATCAGTGCTTTTCCAAGGTTTCAGCCATTACATAAGCTGCTGCTACTATAAACAGTATTTGCTGATCTCTTCTGCATATTCAGCTAGGTGATTTCCCTCGACCCAATGCAGTGGGCATTTCTCAACTTACATACCAACTCTGTAAGCAGAGTTGTATCAGAACAGGTCGCTTATCAGAGTTTAAAGCATTGCAATAGCAATGAAGAACAAACTGCTAAACCCTGCAGGAAGCTGAAGCCCTCACACCTACCCACGCAGAACTGATTGAGGTGGGAAGAGCTCTTGGTTTGGGGATTTGCTCCTTGTGTTATTCTCTTTTTTAATGCAACCACAACCTCGTGTAAAGCTTATAACTACAAGTGACATGGCTAGATCTTCTTCTGCTATAGTATCAGATCCTTTTCTGCCTCACTGGCCATCTGGCCCCATGGCTCTCACAGTCTTGTCAGCACAGCAACTGTTTCTTTAAGAACCCATCTTTTCCCAATTTAACCTACCATCTTCTTGATAGACAAGCGATTTGAATCCTTCTGGGCTGAAGCAAATCTGTGGTTTGCGTCTCCCATTTCCTGAGTGAGGCTCTCAACCATTAGGCTATCACATAAAAGACCTAAAACATGTCACTGTGCATCTTGGTTGGACTGAAGTCCCCCAGGAGGTTTAGGCACTCATCCACCTCCGAGCGCCGACAGAGACAGGCGCTAACGCCCAGCTGCTCAGGTCTGGGGGAGTTCTGGGCACATGCACAAAGCACTTAGCAGTTTTCTGGAAGAAGTTTTCTGATGTATGCCATGTATCGACAGTCTAAGAGCAGTAAAAGTCCTGTAATTGCTCCTGCTCTCTGATGAAACACAAAACATTGAGTTTAGAGCTGGACCAGTTCTTTGATCTAGTTCACAACATCACCTGGCAAACAACTGTCCAAACACACCTTAAAGGAGAGAAGGAGGCTGTTCCATGAATCTAAACAGGGATTCAATTAAACACTGAATCTCTCGAAAGCCTAACGGCATGCCTAAAATCCACCCAAATCCTTCTTTGGATCTGCCCCCCCTCCTCAGTATCATACTACTAATCACACCTACTTCATTTTGCATTACTGTGAAATCATTTACAGTATGTAATGCCCTGAGATCTACTACGGAGAGACGGTCACAGTAATGACAATCTACACACAAACCAAACAAACCCTCCCTGTTTCTCATGACGTCAGTCTCCAGCGTAGCGCATCCCGCAGCTGAACCCCTTTGTTGTGTTTCTTCAGGGAATCCTTTTAAGAACTGAGCTCGACAGCATGATCTGATCAGAAATGATGTCTGTCTGTGATTGTGTTGGGCCAGCAATGAGGAAAAATCCCAAAGCCTTTTGTTAGCTCTCTTGAGTCTCTATTAACTAACCTACAGAATGCCTCTAGCTTCTGAGGTGGCTGTTAAAAAGACAGGTTTGTTTTTATGACAGCCAGCTGTTGTGACAATATTCTATGAAAATATTCCTTCTAGCTGGCTGGGGATTTGATGAGAATATTTCCCATTTAATGTGCTGTCCCCCACACTTTTTATTTGGGGCTTACATATAAAAAATATTGAGTACTCTGTGTGTCGGGCAAGTCTGGAGACTTCTAGAAAATTACAGATTTCTCTCCTGATGATAGAATCATAGAGTACTTCGGGTTGGAAGGGATCTCAAAGATCATCTAGTTCCTACCCCCTGCCATGGGCAGGGACACCCTCACTAGACCAGGTGTGGTGGTTTGACCCTGGCCGGAGGGCCAGATGCCCACCAAACTGACTCTCTATCACTCACCTTTTCAGCTGGGCAGATGAGAAAATCTATATTGAGATGCTTAGGAGACAGATAAGGACGGAGAGATCAGTCTGCAATTAGTGTCCCGGGCAAAACAGACTCAGCACAGAATAAAGGAGAGAAAACTCTCTGATTTATTACCCTGCACTGCACACCCAGTGACACCAGAATCGGGTAATGAGAAGTGCAGCCAGATCTTAAAGCACCTCCCCCACCCCTCCCTTCTTAGCAGACTTTAGTCACGATTTCACGCCCTTCTTCCCCCCTCACTGTGGCACAGGGAAGGGCAGGGATTGGGGGAATTGGAGTTTTAGTCCCTCGCAAGCTGTTTTCCTTCTTGGCCAGGGGTCAGCATTCCTCACATCCTTCCCCTGCGGCACCGTGGGGTCCCACCCACGGGAGACAGTCCTCCACGAACTTCTCCAAGTTGAGTCCTTTCCCACAGGGCTTCAGCTCTTCACCAACTTCCCCAGCATGGCTCAATGCTATGGGGTGCAGTCATAAATCACAGTATGCCTCTCAGTCTCTCAGGCCCAGACTCCTCCAGCCTGGTCCTCCACAGGGTCACAACCTCTCTAGGCAACCTGTGCATGTGCTTCACTACCCTCATAGTAAAGAATTTCTTCCTAAATTATGTTCTAGATATGTAAGCTGGCCTGCTCATGGAGAACTGCAAGGCCTGAGGGGACAGATTCTTGTAGCACAAGGTAACTTCACTCCTGATGCTACAACCTGGAACTGCTCTAGTGCTGGGCTGGTCCCGAATGGCCTGTCTGGGAATACGGACCGATCTGCACCAATCACACCATATTATCCAAATCTTGATTAAGAGCAACTGCAAGTTAACATGTGTTTAATTTTTACCTTGAGCATCTGAGATAGCCTGAGCTAACATGGAAGCTGCCCTGCTGTACTTACAAATCCACTGCCATGTCCTCCACTAACTGGATTAACTACATGGGCCACTTTTATTATCACTTAATTTCAGTGACCACAGCTCACTATTTTATTTGGTTGCATTACCTGGACCGCAGTACTAGCGCTTCACAGCTTGTGCGGAGGCAGACACAGGCCACTGAAGAGGCTGTGCACAGCTGGCCACGCTGGACCTCCCTCCCTCTCCTAATTTTTAAACTTCCGTGGCTGTGACTATTACTGGTTTGGGCTGGGAACAACTGACCTAATTAATTACCAAAACCCTCCAACTACTGTCCGGCCTTATCACGAGGATCTTTACAGCAGAAAGCCAAGTTGTGAGGAGGATTTAGTTTGCTTCAACACGTGCTGTTACACAGGCAATGAAGCGTAAGCGACAATGTTCTGACGGGGCTCCTTTCCTCCCCTACCTCAGGTTTGCTCGGCACCTGGAGAGCTCCCGCCACGTCCCGAGGAAAGGGGCACCTCCTCCTGCAGCCCCCACACCAGGCCAAGGCTGATGGTATCCCCCAGGGGCTTTCACCTGGTGAGGATCCCAAACGAGAACGCTTAAAAGGTGGGATTATCTCGCTATAAACGTGAGGACGAGCTCCAAACTTTTCTGCTACAGAGCAACAGATCGGTCCCTGTGATGGAAACGTCCCCTCCTGTCACCCAGCGCCCTAGAAAACGTCACCGCGAGCCTGCAGTGCTGCCCCTGGTCAAACGACCATGGCATCCGAGCACTGCGGGTTCCAGGTACGCCGGACGCTGGGGCAACGCGCCCCCGGCAGAGCAGCGAATCCAGCAGGGAGGTGGGCGACGCCGGCAGCCCCTCCCGCCTCGCACAGAGCGGGGCTCCCCAGCAGAGACACCACCGCGGCGGGCTGGGGGAGCTGCCCGCCCGTTTTCCCGCCCGTCACTCCCTCCTTCCTTCGGTGCCGGGGCGGCGGTGGCGCTGCTTGCGTGGCGACCACCCTCCCGAGGGCCGGCTGACGAGATCGCTTCCTTCCTTCCTCCCTCTCGTCCCTCCTCCCGGCGCCACACGCCGGCCCCACCGCTTGCCAGCAACTCCCGTGAGGGCGGGCGGGCGAGGCCGGCGGCATCGCGGCGCTGAAGGCGCAGTCGCCGAGGACCGCGCATGCGCAGTAGCGCGCGCCACGGCAGAGCGGGGAGGAGGGGGAGGCGGGCGCACTGGGGCCCGCCCCCTGGTGCCCGCCGGGCCGCGCTCGGTGCTGTCCCCGCCCGCCTCCGCCTCCAGCTCCGCCTGGGCGCTGGGAGCGGCGGTCGCGGCGGGCAACTTCCCCTCAAGTCTGTCCGGTGGCGGTGGGGAGTATGCGACCCGGCTGAGTGCGGTCTGAGAAAGGCGGACGGGGCGAGGGCAGGTGGTGCCAGCAGCAGCAGCAGCCGCCCCACCGCCGTAGCCAGAGTTGCCCGGCAGCCGCCCGCCTCAGCCCCCTGCCCTCCCCCGGCCGGGGCGGGAGCCGCCGCGGCCGTCCCATGTCCCGTAAGGCCAGCGACAATGTGGAGTACACGCTGCGGAGCCTGAGCAACCTGATGGGCGAGAAGCGGCGGCAGCAGGCGGACGGTTCCGCCGGCTCGGGCGCGGCGGCGGCGGGCGAGCGGAGCCTCATCGCCGCCGAGTCGTGCTCCAGCCTCAACAGCGCGGCGTCGGGCAGCGAGCTGGAGCGGGCGGCGCGGCGGCAGTTCCAGCAGGACGAGACCCCCGGCTTCGTCTACGTGGTGTCGGTCTTCTCCGCCCTGGGGGGCTTCCTCTTCGGCTACGACACCGGCGTGGTGTCGGGGGCCCTGCTCCTCCTCAAGAGGGAGCTCAACCTGGACGCCCTCTGGCAGGAGCTGCTCGTCTCCAGCACGGTGGGCGCCGCCGCCCTCTCCGCCCTGGCCGGCGGCGTCCTCAACGGGTTGTGCGGCCGGCGGCCCTGCATCCTGCTGGCCAGCGGCCTCTTCACGGCGGGGGCCGGCGTGCTGGCCGCCGCCCGCGACAAGGAGACCCTGCTCGGGGGACGCGTGGTGGTGGGGCTGGGCATCGGTGAGTGCCGGGGGGCTGCAGCGTACACCCCTATACCCTCCTCCCCCCCTCCCCATCCCATCCCCACTTCGCCCTGCTCCCCAGGGGGGACCCCAGCTCTTACCCCGGGGGGGGGGGGAACTCCCCCGGGAGGCAGGTTTAACCGAGCCTAAAATCCGCGCGTCCACACCGCGTTTATGTAAGGCAGCCGGCAGACAAAAAAAAGGCGACCCTTGGCCACGGCGGGTTTGAAGTGCTCGGCTGCCGGCGAGGGAAACGCGTTGCCGAGTTGCGGTGGGGAGAGGGGTCTGCTGGCCATCGCGGCGGGGCGTGGGGAGAAGGGGAGAGTGTGCGTGTGCTTGCCCTCCTCGGCTTTACTTACAAGGGGTGCAGTCCTAGCCCGTTTTTCGGGGGAGTTGCCTGGTTTCCGCATGGGAATGGGCTCGCATCCTTTCCGCCGTTCCTCTCCGGGGTGGTCTGTCAGTGTCAACAGCCCACGCCGTCAGGTTCTCGTTTTCTGGGGGTTCTGGGAAGTCAGGAGCGAGCAGCAGATCGTGCCTGGCTTTCTGAACTGTAAATGCTTCTCTTCTGATTCCCCGCACGCTTTCGCTTTTCACTGGGCACTGAAGGAATGCTTCTGGGACAAAATGAGGTCCCGGATGAGATGGGCTCTGGTCAGATGAGATGGCACCTGTTTAGGGAGGCTTTGGGGTTCATTAATAGCAGAACTGAACACGAATTGCTGCTTTCTGGGCTGCCTTCCTATGTGCGTTGCATAACTTGCAGGCATTAGGTTCTGGTAAAACTTTATAGTTGTCCCAGAGAACTTGAAATGATCACAAGTGTTGCTGCTAACATTTGGGACTGGTTTCTGTACCAACTATATCCTGAACAGCTCCAGAATTCTGGTTGTGCGTTAGCCTCAGCTGCCATCCTGTCAGGCAGCAATTTGAATGATATTCATCATCCAAGATGGGCTGCACGAGGTTATTCAGAGTCCTCGGACTCTCTCCTAGTATGTATAAGGATAAAAAAGAAAAGGAAATCCTTCTTCCTGTGATCTTCCTATCTAAAAGCATCATGACAAATTGAAAATTAGGTTTGGTTTCCCTCCACATAGTGAAGTTCTATTTCTTAGCCATTGAATTTTTTTTTATATATTTTCTGGCTTTTAGGGGCACACTTGCTGTGATGCCATTCGTAGTTTTATTAAGGGAAAAAAAGTTAGTGACTCATAATAGGGGTTGTCAGAAATAAAATTAGCTCCATCCTTGAAAGGGCTCATGCTGGTTTTCCTGTACAGTAAGGGACATCTTTTTCAGGTTGTGGTTTTCCTACCCTGTGTTGAGTGGTTTTATTTTCTTTTTGAAATGCTAGTCCCTCTTCCCTGATGATGATGATGATGATGATGATGATTATTATTTAGTCAAGACTTGAGTCTGCAGAATAGTTAATAATGTTTTTTGTAATGTTCAGGAGAAAAGAAAACTAAATTTGATTATGAGGTGGCAGAACCGATATTTTCCTGGCAGTTTGCAGTAGGTATGTTTAGTGGTAGCTACTAAAACCTTCAAATTTGATCTCTCTTTGTGTTTGTAAAGCTTCTCGTGTTCTTTGTTGACCATAAGCGGTTGCATGGAGAAATTTCGGGGGAAAGGAGAGGAAAGGGATGGATGGTTTGCCTGGCTCCTGTGTATTGTATAGAGAGGTACATGGGCATTTTGGAATTGTCTTTCAGTGGTGCGGATAAATGACACAGGTCTCGTATCCCTCTGCAAAACCAGGGTCAATACAATTAATATATAAACTGCAGAAATAGACATTAGGAGCTGGGAGCTGTTCTTTCATATGGCTGCATATCTCTAGTGTGGTCTGGGAAGAGAGATCTCTTTTTGGCCTCTGTCTGTATCAGGAGCAGAGATAGTGGTTCTGATGGCGCTCTGGCGAGCTGAAGTAGGAGCTGAGAAATGTTCTGAGGATTTTGGAGCACAAACTCACTAATTTTTATTTTTAAACTCCAATATTTTCTCCTTTTCACCAGAGGTTGCTCTTCTTTATGTGATAGAGCTTATGGCCAGAAACAAAACATTACCTTAAGCTGCCATCACTGAACCATCACAGGAGGCTCCAAGAGTCCAATTCTAATAAGCTTTAATTTACAAAAGAAAGAAAGAAAAAAGTTGTGGTTCAAAACTGTTCTCATACAACAAACTCTACATGAAATCCCCCACCAGAGGGAGCCTGGAGAACTTCATGAAGGCATTAGTAATTGGTGGAACTTTTAGCCAGCTTCTTTCCTTCCTTTCTCTTGGAGCCCTCTGACTATCATTTGACTGCCCGCAGTGAACAAGAACTTCTTAGTGTTGGTGTAAGGAGGTCGCTCAGTAACGTGAGATTTCGGTGGCAGAGTGAACTGCTGAAACATAAGAGTGCGGTGGTGCGGTGTTACAAAATGCTTCCTACCTGCAAACCAGTAAAAACTTCTTAACTCTGAATAATTTTCTGTATTTTTGAGGTCTCTTTCCTGTAGCTCTCTGCCAACTGCAGGTCAAGAGATCTGCTCTAGAAATAGGGGTTCACTTGTATTTAATAAACCAACAACTGTGTTAGGGACAGTGCCGTGGTGCTGTAAAAGCCAAAGCAGTGATGGTTACCTATGGCACTTCATTCCACCCTGTCTGATACAGTGTTGGTCTGTGTTAATTGTGTGAGGAAAATGGCCATTTTTTTCATGACTGTGATTTATAAAGGGCTGCAGTTAAACTTTCAAGGATGAAGAACATGGGATGCGTGTGGAAATGAGTAGTGTCTCTCATTTGTCTGTCTTGTCCATTTCTTACTGTTTTCTGTAGAGCTGCTTTGAGAGAGAAAAACTCTCCTCTCCAGCAATTAGGACAGAAGGAGATGTTTCTGGAAAACAAAGATCTCTCAAGGACAATCCAAAGTCCTCTTTTTATTGCAAATGTGGAATAGATTGGTATGGTTGGAAACGGGTTTCCCTTTCCCCTCCTTCACCCCAGTGTAAATACAAGATACAGGGAATGCAAAGAAAAAAAAAAGCAACCTCCTGTTCATTATAAGATGAGAATATGCTTAGATATTTTCAGGTCTGAATTTCTAAATATGTAGTTCATAAGATCTATGGCTGTCGTTCCCTCTCCACACACACCCCGCCCCCCCCCCCCCCCGCCCCATGCCTACCCTTTCCCCTTCCTGAGCAGCTCTGGTGTCCCTGACTCTTCAGGAATTTGGCTGAGCCTGGTGTCAGGAATGCAGTGTTCGGATGGATATTCATTGCAGCAGATGTGGGCAAATTTAAACATTGAGGAAATTGGTGCTCAGTAGCGGTTTGCAAGAGCTTAGCTAGCAAAAATGTCATCGGTGGAAAGCATTTTGGACCATTTGCATCTGATGATGCAGCCTGTTGCCGAAGACTGACTAAAACCACTTGGTGTGGCATTGAGGGCCAACTTGGGTTTGCCTGGTGTTGGCTGCTGTAGTTTGTCCACTTGGCAGGAAGGCCAGGTTCTGCACTTGGCTCATCTGCGGCCTGTCCTGCCAAAGCCTGAGGACAGGCCAGAGCTGAAGCGCCCAAGGTTGCAGGTAGGCACGGCTGGAGGCAAGAGCAAGTTCCACTGAAAACCTGCTGCCATGAGAAGGGAGCTGGCGAGTGAGGGTAAGCACTGGGACTAAGCAAAACAGATGCTAGAAAGGGTAATAATGAATAGCTGTGTTTGCAGAGTCACTTCTTTCTTAGTGTGTGATCGGCCCAGTGCCTTAATTTTCCAGTCACTTTCTTGTCTGAGCCCATTGAGCAGATAGATGTGTTTCCACGTCTCTCTGGTCTGCAATGGGAGCAGTTTATCCTCCTGTCATCTGAGGGTGCTGAAGGTTTCAAGCCTGCAGCTGACGTAGGTGGGTGTTAGCATGGTGTTTCAGGTAGCGTGCTGTTCAGATCACTTTTTCAAGAACATTTCTGCCCCAGTTGTGGAAGGAAAGCTGTTTGAGCTATGCAGGAGTTCAGGAAGTGACAGAATGGAGCTTGCTCGTGCTGAGTTGATCTCTATCTTAATGTACAGTCATTAACTGGATGATTAGATTCTCCTGTCTTGAGCACCATCTATTCTGCACACTGAACAATTAATGATCAGCTCTTAAATGTTTTGTTTTCTTACTCAGTGTGTGGCTTAGGCATTACTTAATGGACACACTACCCATTTCAGTGCTTGTGAAAGCAGAGTTACTTCTTAGGACTACTCTGTGTGTCTGTGCTCTGTTACTAGGTCTACAGTGCAATGGAGACCTGACTGGTTAGGTCCCTGGGTTTCTCTCTGACCCCTGTTTTTGCTGGTACGTGATGTATTGTCACAACATAAGCCTACTGATCAGTGTGTGCCTTCTACTCAACCGTCTACAGGGGGGGGTTGTTTTTTTTGATTTTTGTTTTGTTTTAAGGCTGTGTTTGAACATGACATATGTGGTGTTCCTGGTAGCATCATTTTGCTGTATATGTAGGTCATTTTCTGAGCAGAGGAAGCCAGATTGTACACCAAATTAGGCAGGAGTGAAAAGTGCTGGCATATGGTTTCGGGCTTCCCTGGTGGGACTGGTTTGTGCTGACAGTGAGGTCCAGCAGCAAATAACAAACATAACCAAATTTAACCAAAGGACCTGCATCATGTACTACCAGCTCCATAGCATCTTTACAGTGGTTAAGTAAAGCTCCACTGTGTCAGCTGGATTGCTGACAATACTGGAAAATAATGAGTATGGCCTGTTGCCTATTAAAGGTGAAGATGTGTGTCTGTGGTGGGGTCTTTTTGTGGGGTGGGGTTTTTTGTTTGTTTTGTTTTGTTTGTGTGCTACTGAGCTTTTTGAGGTCTTATGTGTTTTTATCTTGCAATATTTAGATTCAGTTCTTTCCCACTTCCCCTCAAGCCCCCATGGGAAGCTCCAGGGCTTCAGTCTGTTGTTATAAATTAGCATCCACCAGATTTTTTAAAAAGACCTTATACCTTAGTACGTTTTGGGAGGGAGACTCACCCTCATTCCCCAAGTATGCCGTGCTGCTTCTGGCAGATGCTTGTCATTTTCAGTCCAGAGATTCACAGGCTATTTTTTTTTTTTCTCCAGAGACAGTGGTTTGTTAGTATAAGCTTGTGGTATGGATGGAGGGGAATGGAGAGACAAATAGCTGTGGTGTTGGAATTGACTCTTCTACCGCCGCTGACCAAAGATGCTCACCCAAGTTTCCAGGGTCTATGGCTGCTGACACTGATGTGTATGTTCCAGATTGGATCTCTGCACTTTAAGAGCTTAATCTGTTCTTGTGCAAAAGCATCTGGGAGAACATATGAGCATCTTGTAGAGTACCAGGAGTACATTAAGATGAAAACCTATCTTCTGAAGATCTCTAGTTTTGTGTGCACTGGATGGGATACACAGTGCTGCGTGCTCAGTTCACTGCCATGTCAACAAGGACTGGCTCTGTTCTGGTTTTGTCTGATGATGTGATGCAACAAGATCAGCAATCCATACATAAATATTGCTACCTTTGGTGGTGTATATTTAGTGGTGATTTCAGAACAAAATATTAAGCACAGATAGCTATATCTAAGAGAATTTTTTTACTTGATTCTTCTGAAAACTGTTGAAAGTCACGAGCAAGGAGTTTCCTTTTGGGCTTTTTGCTGTTGTTTAACTTATAAAAATAAACTCATAGCTCACAAGCCTTGAAATTGATTTTCTGTCTCTAAAACACAGGAATCTTGTAAAATAGTTTTCTCTGTACTTGGTCAAACTGTTCTATTGAAACATAATTCCTGTTGCATTTTAAGTATTTTTGTTCATTTTGGGGAAAAATACAATGCATCCAGTTCATATGTGGCATAAAATTGAAACTTTTGTGATCCTCTTGCTCCTTAATAAAAAGACAAATTGAAGGAAGCTCGCAGAGTTGAACACAAGTGTTTCCTTACCTATCTTGAAAAATTCATGTGGGTACCCACAGGCTTATTTTCAAAATGCTTTGTTTGCTACAGGAACAGGAAACCATTGGCATCCACTTACTATGATGTTAAAGATAGCAAATCATTCAGCTGGAATCCTTGAATTTGAGTGACTTGCTTACCTGAAGTATATACTGGTCCCATCAGCAGAGGAACAAGGCAGGACATCTAAGGAAGAATTGAGGTTTTGTATCTGACCTGTACAGTCAGTGTTGCTGGTGTGAAGCTTGTGAAGAGGCTGGGTCAGGTGGGACAGGTATTGGAGCTGCTGAAAGCTTAAAACCAGTGACCGCTCAGGGGAACAGAGCTCTCCCTTTGTTTTCTCTTTGCAGTGATTATGTCTGTGAAGAAATAGCAAGAAAAGCAGTTATTAAATATGTTGTAGAGATCTTGTGTGTAGAGAGCTCTGCATGAGTGTGTAGTTGTTTCACTGCTTTAGCTAAACTATCTTTCAGTAGGTCTTATGATGCAACTTGAATGCAGACACTTTTAAAATGTATTTTTCTTATCATAATTGAAGAAATGAAGCTTAAAAAAACACGCTTTCCTGTTCTTTCCATGCCTGTTCTACCTCTGATTTGTTGGAAGTCTTAGACGTGTGGTTTTATTGAGGACTTATTCAGAGCAAATGCCTGTTCTCAAGGTGAGTTTTTCATAGGTGGTTGATGTTGACTGTTCATATAGCCAGACACTGAAGTTGGGTTTCTTAGCTCAGTGAACCTGTCCCTTCTTCCTTTGCAAGTCCTTTTTGGACATGGTGCCTTCATGGATGAAAATTAATGCTGTGGCCTTGCTTCCCTCCCTCCCCATCTTGCTGTGCCTAGGCCACAGCATGTTTTCAGCCAGTTTTAGCAAACATCCCCCTGCCTTCTCCTTGGTTGAGTCTCTTATTTGGCTAAATAGCAATTGTGTTTAAAGTCTGCCTTTGCTGCAATTGGGGACAGACTTGTGTCTCATGTTCCTCCCCTTCAAGCATTCAGTATTTGTTTGAAGTCCCACGTGTGCCCTAGGGATTGCTCCTGAGTTGACTTTCCTTGGGAATTCAGCCATCTCTTCATGTGGCTGTTGTGTTTGTGGACTTGGGCACTGAAGCAGTTGTGTGAATTAAACCAAGCAAACAATAAGTGTATGTTTATCCATACCTGCAACTCTTTACCCTGGGCTTGTCCTTTAGTTGTTCCTCAGGGTTCCTCTCCCCTTTTCCCTAGAGGTGGGTCTTCCAGTTGATCAGGAGCTATCTTGAACTTGAACTTTTCTTCCCCTGTCCTTGATTTTTCCAGAGTAATTCAGCAAGGGAGCAGGTCTCTGGAGAAGGTTTGCCCTCCATTGCTAAGCTGAAAGGCTTCTTGGCTCTTACTGGAGGTGATGTTTTCCAGAAGCATTTGGCACCTACCTTGGACTCATTCACTAGTGAGCATTTTACACTGACAAGTGTGTTCTGCTCCTGAGTGATGAGGCGATTTCAGGGTAAAAGGATTTTCTAGGCAGTGTGGAAAACCCTGGTGATACCTGATGCTTTTAGCACATGGGCTGGCAGGCGTTCTGTGTGGCTGAATGGTTGTAAGGGACAAGCAGGGTTCCCCTGGAGGCAGTTACTCCAGGCTTCAAATATGGAGCTTTCTGGTCTCTCTTTAGCACCCTGTATTTAAGGTCTGAGTTTTCACAGGTCTCATGCCAACCAGCAGCATTGAGGAGATTGCAAATCTCATCAACAGCCAGCCAAGAACATGCAGCTGGGTGATTGGTTATCTCTGAGGCAGTGATGGAGCGACTGTCATTTTCCAGATGATAGACATAAAAAAAAGTAAGATGCCAGAAGTGCTGGAGAACCTGCTGTGTAAACAAAAATGTGTGTCTGAAATCCAATTCACTTGGTAACAGTCTATAGTAGACCAAAATTAAGTAGCTTTAGAAACCCTTAGAAAGTTTTAGAAAGTAGCAGCAGCCCTAAGACAAGAGTTTTCCAGACTTTCTACAGAAGTGGGAGTTTCTGCAGGCCAACATGCTCTGTCTTGGACAGAAACAAGGAGTAACAGCCCTTCTATTTTCCTTCTGTTTAGGTCAGGAGCCTCACATGTATGGTTTTCTCCACTGTTGCTTCTCTTGCAAGCTTTCAGGAAAGCAAAACCAGTAATTGTGTCTTTTATGGACCTAAGGACACAACCACTTTGGGAAAGGAAAATTATCTTCCATCACATGGAAAGATATATTAGCCATAGCTCTTCTACTTTCCTGTCCTGTTGTGGAACCCCAGGAAGGTGTGTTCTAAGTTGGGAAGAGAAGAGTGTACCTGGTGTTACACACATTATATTGACCATGCTGTGGCCCGTGTGGTCTTGTAAACTGGGAACGTGTTCCTACCAGAGCTGCTGTGAAAGAAACATCTGTTCAAATGGTCGTTGACCTGTAAAGTTCTTTAATTTTTAATTGCTTCTAAGACATTCCTGTTCTTTCTGCCAAATACTTATGTACCAGAATGCACATACAAAGCCTTGAACCATCTACCTACAAATATTTCTCCTCTGAATTGCTTAGACCTTTATCTCTTATTACTTACAACATTTCCATTTTCCTACCTGGAGTTTCCAGCCAAGAAAACTGATATTGAAAGTTAGGCTCACCAGGACTGCGTGAAGATTCCTGAGAAATCCTAAAGGAATGACTTCTCTGTGCTGTTCTTTTAAATAAATACACTTTCCTGTCTTGCTTGGTAACTTCTGATAGTTTTCTGGGGTTTTTTTTCATCTTAACACTCCTACTCTTGGTTCACCAGATAACACCTTTGAACTTAGGCCTCCTTGGAGGCACCAACATTTTGAAATTAGTAGATTGCACCCCTAATGAATTGGTGGATATAGGATTTGGGTGGTTTGTTGTTTTGGAATTTCTTTTTCCATGTTGATTGTTCCTCTTGGATTGTCATCTTCAGGCAGATACAGTCATAAAAACACGAAGGTGACCCTAAGGAAGTGTCTTTAAATAACTTCATGTTGTTACAGCTGATGCATTACTATCAGAGTAGTGCCATCGTGCATAAGCTATTGATCACATTTTTTTGTAATCAAATAGAACAAAAAGAAAGTTAGGTATTGGTAGTATTTGAAACAGATAGTAGTAATCTTGATTTGGGCCCTGTTGTGGCATCTGCAGGGTGGATGTGGCACTTCCCAGGGTGAGGGAGGAGCAGAGCTGCAGGTATTCCTCCTTTCCCCTAGTACAAGTACCAGAGCGGAGCAGGATGGTTGAAGAGGCACTAGTGTCTGCAGCTCCCATGCCCTGCGATGCAGCTCAGCCTCCAAAGCAAGACCAGACCAGTTGGCTGAAATGGGAAGCTCCTAATCCCACCCCTCTGATTTTCCTCCCCTAAATTACCATTCATTCTTGTCTGAAGCATGTATAGTACTATAATACTCAGCAGTTATCTGTGATACTGTGGGGGTTTTTAACCACTGTTATAAAAGATTCCAGCAGGATGTCCACCATCACTTTTTTAACAACTCTAATCCTAGAGCAACTGGAAGTATTTAACCTGATGAAAATACAATTGTTCATTTACTGTCTCTTCAGGTGCACATTTAGAAATGGATAGGCAAGTCAGGATTCAATAATTTCTTTAAGGAAGAGTTGGATGATGCTGATGGTGAAGACAGCTACCTCCTGAGCATGTTGCAGTTTTCCCTTGTGCTGCTGAACTTGCAGTTGTAGGATAGGCTGCCATGCAACAGCAAAAATTATCAAGGAATTATGAAAGGGAAAAAAATGGTCTTGAAGATACTCAGAGAAAGTTGGATGCAAAAACTGTGTGTTGAAGCTAATAAATATACTGAGTAAGTTTCTTATCCCTTATGTTTTTATAGGAAAAGTGGTAGGTAAAAAAAGGTATTGGTGAAAGCTATAACAGTGTGGCCAGAACAGTTTAAGGAATCTAGAGAGCTGACTGAAACACAGAGCCTGCACGAGGTGTTGGATACAGGGAGTGTTTTTGCTTCTTGATTGAACATCTTACTGAAGTGCTGGTGGGAACAGGGAAAGCTGTGAGCCTAAATTATAATACAGTTGATGGAGGATGCTATATCAAGATCCCAAAGTCAGATGCCTCAAGTCAGACCTAGTCCTTCTTTGGGATCTACTTGTCGAGTGTGTGGTAGTAGGAGAGAAACATTGCTGCTTCTGGTATTTTTCATGTGCTTAATGTTCAGGTCAGTGTGCTACATTTGTTATTCCTAGCTGTATTAAGACTTAACTTTGCCTTACTATTGGTGTTGTCATTGTTCTGGCCAGGCCAGAGTCAACCTCCCCAAGCAGCCAGCACAGATGAACTGAGTTATCCGGGGCTGTTTCCACACCACCTGACATAACTCCCCCATAAAAGGGGCTTGTTGGAGAGAGGTGATTGGATGTACCTCCAGGACAACAGTCGTTTTTTCAGTGCCCCACTGGGATTAAGAGTCCTATGCTCTACCTCTACCCCACCCCTTCAACACCCCCCATAAAAGGGGCTGTTGGGGAGGGACACACCTGGGTGCCTCCAGGTCAGTCCAAGTGCAGCCAAGGAGCTGGGTCAGCCCTCGTGTCTTGCAGTACTCTGTGTTGTTGTTTCTAATTTTTTTAAGGTTGGCTGGAGCTATGATGGATCCTGGGGAGAGTCTAGTATCTGTGGCAGTGTGGTAATAGAGGAACTAGAGTGTGGAGGAAGTACTAGTTAGGACCAAAACTGTGTTTAATTTAAAGACACACTTCAGCAAATGTTTGCATGTAAGTGACCCTTTTTGTTTGTTCACAGGTCCTTGGTTATTTGACTGTTGAGGTCAGTAGTAGCTGTGTCAGCACAGGAATGGGGAATCTGCCTGAGGGGAAAAGGTATGTCTGGTTTTACTCACGATGGAGTTCAGCAAAGTTTTGGCTTCTCAGACTCCCCTCTCCTGCATTAATCATAGGCACTGCTGACCTCACCAGTCCAACTCACATTGAAACAGCTTGATATGAATGGGAAGCCAGAGATACAGACCACTTAGGGATCTTGAAGAAAGGGGTGGAGAAGACTGAATGGTGTGCACAGGCAATTTAACTCACTGTGGCAATATTCTGAGCAGCATACTGGGGTCTGGTTTTGTGCTGTGTATGGTCCTTGGGTAGGAGGAGGAAAAAGGCAGAGAATGAAAATCCTTTCTCTTGTAATGATTGACTAGCACGTTCCTGGAAAAAGTCATTGGTGCATGTAAGAGAAATCTGGGCACACATTGAGTAGAGCATTGCACAAGTCATGCCAACTTCAAGTGAGTGGGAACATACTTTATTAAATTCTTCAAAAGCTTGGATGAGAAGGTACTATTTATCTTAAAATCTAACTTTGGGGCAGGGCACAACAGTTGTCTACAGCTGTATGCTCTGTGTGATTACCTTTACATCTTACTGTCCCACAGGTTTAGGGCTTCCCTCCTCTCCTGACCCCAGTCTGCAGTTTTATTAGCTAGGGTGAACAAAATATTACCATGTGTCAGCAGTGTGTGTGCTTCTGAAAAAGCTGTAGTTTCAAGGCATAACTTTTAGGTGGAGCGCTGTTGTTGTTTTGCAGTCTTTTGTGTGCAGATGCACACAAGAGGCAACTCGTGTTTTGGCTTTGATTCTGCCTGTTCCCACCTAATTCTGAATCTTCCTTCCCTAGAGTCAAAAGCCGACTGTTCTATCAGTCTGCAGGGCCTCTCCCTGATTCAAAGTTAATTGCTTTGCCTGACACCCAAGTACTATCTCAGCGATTAATCATTATCCTCTTAGACGTGGAGTGCTCCCTTGCACAGAAGGAAGCAGTCCTCTGAGCTTATAAACACAGCAGTAAAGAGAAGGTTTTTCCTCCTAGTTCAAGACCAGCAGGCATGTCTCCTCTCTAATATGGATTGTACCTTTAGCAAGATCTGGGCTACCTGTTAGGAATATTTATGTTTAGCCTTTTCAGAAGTTAATTCTCAGTAATTCATCTTGTAATAGTGACATTTCTAAGGGACTGTGTCCATGTTTTCTTGTTTTCCTTACCTAGAATCTTAACCTTTTTCTGGCTGTCTTAATAGAACCTCTGTTGATGGTCAGATGCTCTCTTGTATCTTTGATTCATGAGTATGGATTTGTGCCTGTGACTGTTTTGGATGGGTTGCTGAGGCATAAATCCCTATGGCTGTGTGCTACTTGGATGGGGGTGAGCCTGGCCTGCCTGTTAGTGTGCTGTCTCAAACCTTCCTACTAATTACGCTCTTCTTCCTAGAGGCTCTTTCCAGGATGCATGCAGTGAAGCTGTGTGTACTAGGTGTGATGGGGACATCTTATAGACCGCTTTGCTTTAGTGAAATAATTCAGGTTTTCAATTTGTCTAGCTGCAGTGGCTTCTTATCTACAAGTTTCTGCTATGAGGAAGCTTCATTTAGACTGGGAAATAGGGAAACCATGCTGGTGTAAAGAAGGGGGAACTAGAATCCTGAGTGCTAAAGCAACACTGGTTGAACCTCAGTAACTAATCTTCCACACTTTTTTCCTGGCCTGTGTTGGTGAGAAGGAATGTCTGATCCAGGCTTCCTAGTCTTGTTGGGAAGTAGGCATCTAGGCATCTGGAGAACTCTGTGTGAGCATGTGCAGGAAGAACTGAGTAAAGAAATAACTTATATTAGTGGATGGGGTAAATAGGAATTGTTTGTATTTTGGTGGTGAGAAAAAATGTGATTGAAGGTGGTTGTGCAAGAGGATATCATAAACCAATCATGCAGGTTTTCAGGATTGGTGTGTTGGGAATGGATTCCACAGCTGCATTCTGGAGAAAGTATGAAGAGCTGCTTTGGGGTATGGAGGCATTCTTTCTGCTTTTCTTTACTTTTTTCTTTTTTTTAATCAAGTGGGAATATAGAGTTCTTTCCTGCTTCTTTGTTAATTTTTTATCAAGTATGGGTATACTTGGACAGTCTGGATAGATGGAGAACTGTGCAAAGAGAACCCAAATGAACTTCAAAAAGGGTAAGTTTAGGGTCCTGCAACTAGGGAGGAATAACCCCAGACACCAGTACAAGTCAGGTGTTAACCTGCTGGGAAGCAGCGCTGTGGGGAAGGACACAAGCTCTCCATGAGCCAGCAGTGTGGTTGAGAAAGCCAGTGGTGTCCTGGGGTACATTAAGAAGAGCTTGGCCAGCAGGTCGAGGGAGGTTATCCTCCCCCTGTACTCTGCCCTGGGGAGGCCACATCTACATTGTTGTGCCCAGTTGAAGAAAGGCAGGGAACTACTGGAGAAAATCCAGGGGAGGGCTACAAAGGTGGTTAGGAGGACTGGAACATCTCTCAAATGAGGAAAGGCTGAGAGGGCTGGGTCTGTTCAGCCATGAGAAGAGAAGACTTGAGAGTGGATCTCATCAATACTCATAAATATCTGAAGGGTGGATGTCTAGGGGAAGGGGCCAGACTCTTCTCAGTGGTGCCCAGTGACAGGACAAGGGGCGACAGGCACAGACTGGAACATGGGAAGATCCATCTCAACATGAGAGAAAACTTCTTTGCTCAGGGTGCCAGAGCACTGGAACAGGCTTCCCAGAGAGGTTGTGGGGTCTCCTTCTCTGGAGATATTTCAGACTTCCTGGACAAGTCCTGTGCAACCTGCTGTAGATGATCCTGCTTTAGCAGGGGTTGGACTAGATGATCTCAAGAGATCCCTTCCAACCCCTACTGTTCTGTGAATCTGTGTATGTTTCTTGCTTAGATAACGTGGACTGGTGGGATCTAACACCCACATGGGTAACTAATTTTCATCTGTGCTGTGTCAGTGAGCAAGAGAGAGAACTTCAGGTCGGACTCAACAGTCTTTCACTGAGTTCTAAGGCAGTGTGATTCCACTGATGCTACAGCAACATTATTTTCTTTACCTCATGATCTTGATAAATGACTAATTAGTATAGTACAAGAGATATGAATTTGTTCATCGGGTCATTGTAGGTTCATAGAAAATTAAGTAAGGTAGATGTGGATGTCATACTGACTTAAAACTGAAAAATGCAAGTTTAGTAGATTTCTTAGAGAAATTTATAAGACTTATAAGCCAATATTTAAAGGCGAAGTACATTGTATTTCTTTGCAAACGCTTATATACATCCCCTATGATCTTTTGCTTATAGCAGTGCTCTGTTTCTTGCTTAAAGCAAATGAATCAGTTGTAGTAAAACGTAAAAATGACTGTGTGCATACTCCTCAGTTTTGTACAAACATGTTCCCGGTGTAGCTGAATCATCCAGAAGCAATGTATGGCTCACTTTGGTTTGGATTACTATTTGTCTTATGTTATCAGCACCAAAATACAAGTATCCCTAAAGGAATAATAGGTTGAGAAGTGTTGGGTCTGCTGTGACTCCTTTACGCAGTTGCTCTATGTGTTCTTTGGTTTGGATTTCTAGTTGTCATGCATTATCAGTCACTAAAATACATCCATCCAGGAAGCAGTAACGGACTGAGAAGTGTCTGGTCTGCTGCGTTTCATTTTTCACAGCTGCTGTGTGTGTTCTGTACTCTGCAGATCCGTCCTGTTACAGGATCTGTAGCCATCGCTTCCCTGGGTCATGGTGAATTCTGCCAGTGCGAATACCAGCTTGGGTTACCTGGCCCAGCAGCTGGAACTCATACAGCTTTGTTGTAGAAGCAATAGTAGGAAGGACACTACTGTGTTCTGTTACTAGCAAGAAAAAAAGTGTTATTTCATGCTGATACAAAAAGCTGGAGACACCTAGCCTTGAACTCCTCTTGCCAGAACACGGAGTTTCGTGCGTCACGCAGCTCTATAGTCTCAAGGCTGAATTACAAGCAAGCCTTATGTTAAAATGTTACCTACACGTACATGTTTGTTTTACTTTGCCACTCAGAAGGCTTGCTAACTCAAAACATTGCAATAAGAAAATGTCTGCTGAAAGTACAATGACTTGCTTATTATGAGGCCCAGTTGTGTGATGCGCTGTCTCTTGCCAAGGAAACTTCAGACCAGTCACTTCCTGCCCACTTGATCTGGAAGTGACTGCGGCACTTTATGCCTCCGCTTTTCCTTCTGTGAGATGGGGCTGATCTTTGCTTGGGTTTTCAAAAAGCATTCTTGAACTTAATAAAAACAAATAATAATCTTTTTAATTCTATTGGTCTTAACGTGTCTCTCAGTAGTGTTTCTGTGAATGGACTTCACTGATTTTCAGCTTCTTGGATAATTCCCTCTGCAGTCAGGTCTGTTCCCTCCTTGCCATTTTTGGCCTTTTGGACAGGAAGCACTGTTGGTGGTACTAGTCAGAGAAGCCTGGGCTTGGGAAAGCCTGATGTTAAAATTTTACTGAAATGCTGGTAAATTATTTGTTAGAAATTAACAATTAATGTTTGCTACATAATTCCCACTTGGCCTCGTAACTGTAGGAAATGCTGCTTAGCTGGAAGCACAAACCATGCATAGATATATACAAATTGTCACATACTAGTCATTGCACAGAAAAATCAGATTTCTTAAAAAGAAGCCAGCTCTTCAAAGCATATTTAAGATGTGTCTCAGTGGAGTAACGTGGGTTTAATTTTCAGAACATAATCTGACATGCTCTGCCACTAACTCTGCTTATTCTTCGGTTACTCCCACAAGCCTTTTTTGTTCCTTGTGAGCAGCTGGCACAAGAGTTGTTAAAGGACTTGGCCACTAAATATTTCTGGCCATCTTCTGTCCTGGTTTTGGCCAGGCCAGAGTTAATCTCCCCAAGCAGCCAGCCCAGGTGAGCTGAGTTATCCTGGGCTGCTTGCATACCACCTGACATCACTACTCCATAAAAGGGGCTGGTTGGGGAGGGGGTGCTCTGGGGTGCCTCCAGGGCAGTCAGAGTGTGTCCAGGGTGTTGGGTCAGTCCTTGTCTGCGAGTGAAATTTGCACCGGGCTGTTATTGTTCCCCTTTCACAGTTATTTTGTCAGCAAACTGTCCTTATCCCAACCCACTGTGGCTCTGGTTGTGAGTGAGCAGCACGTGGTGCTCAGCTGCTGCCTGGGTCTGAACCACACTTAGCTTTCTGATATGGTTTACTGAAATGTTACTTCAAGAGTCCGTACATCTTAGCAATTAAAAAGCCCTTTATACTAAGGAAGGAGAGCAATGTAAATTCAGAGTGAGCAGGTGAATGTGGATGTGAACCTGACAGTATTTGAAGATAACCTGAAGCACCTGAAGATAACAAGCAGTAGACATTTGGGTTGCTGAAAGCACACACTGCATTGGAAGCACAGCCTGTGAGACGTTTTCCCAGCTGTTATACTACTGCAGTAGGCTGGGAGTATTAAGGAAGGGGATTCTGTTGTTGAGAAGGTCATCTTTTTCAGGAAGAGCAGGATTCTGCTAGAATAGAGGCTTCTTCCCACCCTCATCTACATGTAAACATGTCTTCAGTGTGTGTGCTTTCAACAGATTGTAAAATTTTACAGGGAAATACTGTGCTTTTATTATTTTCTTCCTGCATGCAAGAATAAATGGTACTAACTGTGAAGGTAGGAGTGGGTAGTGAGTAATTGAGGGATGTAGTCACCCATGAGCTGTTTTGTGCTTCGTTGATGGTTCCTAGTGCTTTATTAGATGCTCTCACAACTGGTATTTCCTACTCACATTTACTCATTAGTGCTCAGTTTAATGATTCTGCTCCAGCGGGTAATTAATTCTGCCTCCTGATGCTGCCCTCCTGCAGTATTGTCCGCAGTTTCTACCTTTTGTTTTGGGAAATAAGGAAGAGGATGTAGACCAGAAATGTGTTTAAAATGTAAACAACAATCATTCTTTTTATGTTTGAATGACAAGTCAATTACATGTAGCTAGCTTTTACTGGAATTGATATTTCAGTTAGATCTTGCTTCATGAAAACTTAATTAAAAGATCAGGTGAAAATGTGACCAGATTATAGGGAAAAACAAGATGGGGGATGGTGATTATAATAATTCATTGGGTTTCTTTGGAAAGAGTGCCTAGAGGATTCAGAGCTTCTTCCCTGTTCTGGTATTAGGATTTCCAGTTATCCTCAAATATAAATACTACTTTATAATTTTTCTCTGTGAAAGTAGAGTAATGGTGTAAGTGCAGAACTTGCAAAGTTTGCATTTCAAAGAGATCCTGACTTTAGCTGATTTTTCTTCATTGGTCTGAATCTTTTAATTTAAAACTCAGCATGAGAATGGCTAGTCACTTCGAAGAAGAGCGTGCCGAGTTTCAATCGTAAACTTTGCAATTTTAATGTCAGAATCCACATCTTAACGGGAGCAGATACGAAGGAGTTAAATGAAATTAACAGGAGGCTCTCTGTAGTGGCTGTGCCACAGTACAAAAACCCTGGAGTACTTAGAGTCTGGGGGGCAGCAAACTGAAACAGCAGAATATTTTATTGCCTGGTTTGTCACCTTATGACTTAGTGATTTATTGCAACTTGCACAGTCGAGGGGAAAAAAAAAACAGATTTTTATCTTAACAAGGATATTTGCTGCATCTCTGTTAATTAGGTTGGGACTGCCTGATATGTCATTTTAAATGCCAACTCCCAATTTGTTGTAAAACTGCTTGTTTTCACTATTCTCTTCTTGCGTGGGGTAATAGCAAACTGCTAGATGAGAGAATTGGTGTAGTGCTCTGCGTTATGGAAGGGCCTAGTAGATACTCATCTCTATTTCCTTTTAATCTTCATATTGTGTAGGGTTACCAGGTTCTTGTATCAATTAACGAGGTATATTGAGAACACCACAATGTTTGCCCAGGTTTCACTGCAGGCTGGTGTGCGGCCTTTCCCAAATCCTCTCCTTTTAATATTCCTGGAGGACAAAAACAGGCCAGGAGAGAGCCGCTCTCACGTCCGTTTGCTTTGAGCACTGTTATTAATAAGGAGGTGCTATTGTTACTAAGGAGGCCTGCAAAGTTAAAGTTGCACCAAATCAACCCTGTTAGCACAATTACATCTGCTGTTTGGAAGAAGACTGTCCATTACACTGCATCTAGGGGGCTGCAGGCTGTCAGAAGCTGAAAGCCATGAGGGCAGCATCTCTCAGGTTTTCCTGAGATGATCTGTACTCCACCAGTCTTGTTCCCAAGGCCTTGAGACCTGAAGCCTTGCTTCGAGGAAGCACTGTGGCAGTCTGATTCCATAACATGTAGCAGTCGTTTCTTCCCACCTGCAGCACCCACCCACTCCTGGTTAGCAGAGACTTCCCTCCTCTTTTTGTCCCTTAGGTGTTGGTAATGGAGTGGCTAATCTGTTCCTTTTTTCCCCCTTATTGCCTGACAGCTACTGTCGTGGATTTTTTCCACAAATGCAGCAGCAACATTCCTCACATCCCCTTTTTGTCAGTATAAGCAGCTGATGGAAGTAAATACATGCCAAAATTGGCTAAAGTACCTACCCTTATGTCCCTTGACAGCTTGAGTATTATACTGTGAGTTGTGATTGCTGATCTAGACAATCTCAAGTCCTGTCTAGGATTAAACCTATATGACCTGAAGTAGTTCAGCACTGGTCTGGCCCTCTGCTGAGGACGGTCTAGTGCAAGGTCTGTGGCCTAATAGTAAAAACCCTCTCTGAGACTTAATGACTTTATCTTCCCTGGGATTCCTACATAGGGTGTTCTCCTATTACAGTTGCATTTTCTTGGCACCAGACAGCTGATACTGAAGTGGTAGCTGGGAAACTCCAGGCCATGGGGAGAAGTTGCATGCAAGCTAGATATTTAAGCTAAGCTGCTTCTCATAAAGCAAAGAAATGTGCAGCACTTGGACTATGGACTCAAGGTGTTGACTTAATCTGTGTGTGCTGGGAACACCCTTTCCTCTTCCTAGTGTGCAAAATGGGTGTGCTGTGGAAAGTGTCTTGAGGAAGAAGGACTATGTTGATTTCCACACCCCCCAAGCTCCAATACTGCAAATACAGACACCATTTATTTTCCCATACAGTCCAAAAAGAGCGTTTTATTATCTCTACATGCATCACTTGTGTTTCTAGATAGTCTTGTTCATGTAGATGTAATTTTGTTTGTGTAAGAAGCCTCCAGCGTTGCAGGAAACTGAGCAGTCCCTGCAACTCGTTTCATTATAATGATAGCTATACTTATTGTTGTGAATGTTGCTTGTGCTATAATGATATAATTGAAACCTGTTTTTTAAAATCAGGCCTTAAGCTGTAAAAGACTTACAGGACTTACGTTTGGTTTTAGAGCAATAGTTATAAAACCATATAACTGGTACCTGTCTTCCTACAAATCATGCTGTTCTGTGCACAACTGGGTAACTAAGTGTAGTGATTCATAGAAAAATACAGTTTTTGCATTGATGGTTGCAGTGTATTTACCCGTTATGAGCACAAAATTGTTGGGGACGTGAACCACACAGACAGTTTTTCTGAATGGCTTTCCACAGTAGCAGACAAAAACATTGAGTGTTTGTCTGCTACTCTGTAAAGCCATTCAGAAAAACATTCAGGTTTTGTCTAAAATACTAAGTTTGCAATGAGATTAACTAAAGGAAGGAAGGTTTAGATTAGATATTAGGGGGAAGTTTTTTACAGAGAGAGTGGTGAGGTGCTGGAACAGGCTGCCTAGAGAGGTGGTGAATGCCCCGTCCCTGGGGGTGTTCAAGGCCAGGTTGGATGGGGCCCTGGGCAGCCTTGTGTAGATCCAGGCCTGGAGGTTGGTGGCCCTGCCTGTGGCAGGGGGGTTGGAACTGTATGATCCTTGGGGTCCTTTCCAACCCATGCCATTCTATGATTAATCTTTCTAGATGAAGGTGGGTTTTTTTGTGTATTTCCTTGGGTTTGATTTTTTTTTTTTAATTAATGGCAAGAGGTAGGCAAGAAAATACTTTCTTCTGCTTGTCTTAATCATAAGCTGCAAGTGTGGACTGGGTAGCTGGACTTCTGGTTAAGTCAATGGAATCTAAAGCAGCTTACAGAAAAGTTAACCAGTTTCATCATTTTAATGATTGCCCTGGTAGAAAGAGGCACAGTTAAAACCAAGTTACCTTGTAGATGAAGATGTAGGGCTTTCAGGTATCAGTTGAAGGCATGCTTTTAGCTGAGCTGGAGTTCACCTTCTAAAGCTTGTTCATATTTGTTTAAATATCCCTTCTCTTAGAATTGTTGTAAGTTGGGAAAAGCATCACTGTAGTAGAACCAGGAAAGAAAAAAGCGGTTGGTAAACAAAAGTGCAGAGATGGAAAGTGGGATTCATTTTACATGTAGCTTTCAAATCATTACTCTTGTCCTCTGAAAATAAAGTTTCTCTGCACAGAAAATCTTTGCTAATCCTTGAAGCATTGAACTATTGATGTGGGGGTTGATGGGATTGTTTTTGTGTGGTTTGGTTGTTTGGTTTGGTTGTTTTTTTTTTTTTTAAACCATGTAACGATTGCATTGAGTTCATAATACTGGTTTTCTAGTGCATATGGATGGTTATCCAGATGAGTCCTGCCAAATCTTTCTGGGCTGTTAAAGAATCATACTTCCCTGCTGGAAATGGTTGGTTGCTTGTCTGAGTCAGCAGAAGAGCTGGTTGGCTGCTCCTCAGACACTCAGGTAGCACTTTAGTTCTGGCACCTTGGCACAAGTCTGCATCAGCCACCAGGTCAAAAATCTTGAATGGGAAAAGGGGTAACCAAGATGTAGTATTCATCTTGGTCTGCTGCTTAGTACTGCTGGAAGGGAAGGAGCTGCTGGCTGGGGAAAGGGCTCCTTATCCTTGAGTGTGAGTGCCTCAGGACTTTGCCAAGTTCATCTGCTTGTTTTTCCAAGGTGTTAGCAAGCAGTGTGTGTAGTGCATAGTCTGCAAGTCCTGAAGATGATCTACAGCAAAACACTGCTTATATCAGTTACTATTTATTTAAAGTAAAAGCTTCACTTTTAAAGTGGATTAAGTAGTACTTGTCTTAGGTGTTTATACAAGCTGTCATAAAGTAAACTACTATGTTTTATTTATAATTTTCAAGTGAAAGAAAAATAAAATGCTCTTACTTTCTGAAGTGAAAAGCTTTTGCAATGTGGTAAAAATAATGGTTGCATTGAAGAGTATAAAAATTTATGCTGCTTCACTCTTCCGTAATGAAAGATGTTCCACAGCTTTGTAAGTTCACAGAATCTTTGCAAATAGTGCTTGATCAAAAATTAATTCAGAAACAAATTAGGATTTTTCTAGTCATTGCTTTTGGTAGCTTTTAGTCACTTTTAGGGCTGGCTGTATATCTTGTGTTGTTATAATGGTTCAGAAATGCAGTTCTTCATAATTCCCGATACTTTTCAAGTAGAGAGAGCGTCATTGAAAATTCCATATTAAAAATTAGTGGACTCCCTCCCCTGCATACCTGTGTGCACACACACATATGTTTTGAGGTAGTTTTTCCTGTTTAGGCTTTCCTAAAAATGCTGTTCCAGAAATAATTCATCTGCCTTGGTCTGGATCGCTTTAGAGAATCCATTTCAGTGTTGAAAGCTGCTAAATAAAAATGGATAGCTGTCTAGATGACCCAATAACTCTTCTGCTTATTGAAAGTGCAGCTGTGGGTTAGCAACCAAATACTTTGCTTGCATATTTTGAAGAAACTGTCACTGATGAGATAGCTCAATTAATTGACAGTTCAGTTACATTTTTATGGTGCTGCCTTTTAGCTGGGCTTCTTTTAGAAATCTTTCTGATTAGTGTTTTGAAGTAATCTGAAATAGGGTAAATCTTAAAGCTAGATCTGTGGATAGGTTTGGGCAGCACACAGTTAACTAACCTGTTTTAAACATGCCAGCTTTCTGGAATGAGGTCTAGAGCTGTGAACTGAAAGCAGAAATTCACAGTATGGCATGCTGTGAGGAGGAGGCCCCTCAGCAGGATGCTCAGGAACTAGGCCAGCTGAGCGGGGAGATGTTTGACCAGGAGTTCCACAACCTGGATTAAAGGAGTATGTACTATCCGTAAGGAAAGACTGAACATGAGTAACTGATTCAGTGTTAGTGGGAAGTGTAAGCTGTGGTCTGACATCTGTAGTGCCAGGCATGCTCTTATGCCCAAAGAGAGACGATGAAGCATCTGGAGCACAAGTCTGGTGAGGGGTGGCTGAGGGAATTGGGGTTGTCTAGCCTGGAGAGAAGGAGGCTGAGGGGAGATGTTATTGCTCTCTGCAAATACCAGAAAGAAGGTTGTGCCCAGGTCAGCTGTGGTCTCTTCTCCCAAGTAGCAAGCATAGGGCAAGAAGAAATGGCCTCCAGTTGTGCCAAGGGAAGTTTACATTGAGTATTAGGAAACCTTTCTCCACCAAAAGGTTATCAATCATTGGAAGGGGCTGCCCAGGGAAGTGGTTGAGTTACCATCCCTGGACATATTTAAAAGACATGTAAATGTGGCCCTGAGGGACATGGTTTAGTGGTGGACTTGGCAGTGCTGGGTTAACGGTTAGACTTGGTGATCTTAAAGCTCTTTACTAACCTATTTTCTATTCTATGATTTGCATTTGGGCAGTTGTGAAGATTTTTGCTTCAAATTTTCTGGATGTTTAGCTTGATTATTTTGTCTCTGGTTAATTAAATCCCACTACCTCATTCTGACTTTGCCACTCAAACTAAATTTTCTCTTCTCTCCATGCTTTTGGACTACTGTAACCTTTAATGATCTTAAAATAACTTCAGATAAAAAAAAAAAATCAAAAATTCTCTTCCCAAAAAGAGCTGTTCTATGTATAGTACAAATGTTGACACTGAGATTGAATAGGAGCCTATTCAGTTAAAGTGGTTGTAACACAGTTACTTTCATCTGACCTTAAAAACTTTTTCAGTTCTGCTTGCTTTCATGTTAAATTCTCTTTCTGTTCCTACTGTTTGACGAATTTTTCAGAGAAGTAGTATTTTTTTCTCCCTCTAGCTCTCCTACTTACTCTTTTGGTATCCACAGTTTGTGGCCATTTTTGTATTCCCCTCTACATTGAGATGTTACTTGGTAGAATTGAATGTCTGCAGCTTTTTTGGTATATCTTCAAGTTTTTGGTAGACTTAAGTATTCTTTTAATAACCTGAGTAAACTTATCTTAACAAACTCTCACACTTTAACCTGTACATGATAGGTTCTTGTCTATTTTGCCTCACGTGTAATGGCTCACTTACTTTCTCCCATTTCATAACCACCCAGTTTCCAGACTAAAAGTTTTCCTTGGCTTGCAGAATTTCAGTGCAGGAAAATAAATACTGTGATACATAGTCCCTTCTTGATTACCCAATTTGTTCAATATTCATGTACGTCTACTATGATACATGGTTTCCTTATGCTCTTATTGCAGGGTACTGTCCTGGAGGTGCCAGGGAAATGAATTATACAGGAACTCTACCTACTCTGTGTTGGCATCTTAATTTGGGGTTTTTTGAGCTGTGCATGCCTCTCTATCTTTTGATTGAGGCAGAATTTGAAACTTGAAATTACTGTTGTGTGTAATGCAATTCACAAAGGCTGATGTTATCTTTTGGGGGGATTGCATTTACAGTATGACAGTTTGGTTGTTTCTAGTGGACACAATCTGAAGATCTTTTAGGCAAAGAAGAATTTTGTGTTCTTGATCTTTACTGATACAACAGTGGAAAACCTCTCGTGGTCAACAGATGGAATTATTCATCCAGATTTATTAAGATATGATTGTTCTATAAATCTGAAACAACTCAAGTAGTGAGGAGCTTCGTTTATTTTTCTTCAGATTGTTCTGGGCCTTGGACTCTTTCACAGTTGGATATCACACAGTAACATAAGTTTTTGGCAGTAGGTACAGTATTAGTCACTCTGGTTTGAGCTAGTGGCTAAATAGCGATGTAAAGATCTGCAGTGATTTAGTGTATCAGATGTTCAGCAGTACAGGTTCTTTAACTATGATGAACCAGATCTCCCTGATTTAATAAATCAGTGCTTAAATAAAAGACTTCAATGAAATCTGCTGACATTGGACACCATTCTAGAGGAGACAAACCTACCCTTGAAATAACTTTCAGTAACCAGTTATAAACTGCTGATAAGGCCTTTACTAGAGACATGCCGTGAGTGGGAAGCGCAGATATTAGAGGGGACTTGAGCTTTCCCCGGACATTCGTGCGGGAAGTGAGTAGTGTACTAGAACAGTGTTGAAATGTGCTGCTTTCTCAAGTATTTCCTATTAGCATGTTTAATGAGGCACTCTAATATCCCCTTAGGTTGACTGTCATTACTGAAAGCTGAAGTGTTAACTGTAGTGACAGAGAAGGACCCTACAAGACTATGAAAAGGCTTAATTTTTGTTTAGGTTGAGCCGTATAATTAAAATACTTCCTGTAGTTGTCTGTAGAATAGCTGTGACTGTTGATGCATCTCCTGAATATGTGTTTGTGAAAGCTAATGGTCTTTTAAAATAAATATCCTTTGCAGGTAAAATGTATCAATTTTTGTCAATGACAGACATTCTTCTCTCCTCTAAGTACTTCAGTGGATTCTTCTTTAGATTGATAGTGAAGAATATGCATTTACTGTGGGACTTTTCACTTCTTTAAAAAAAATTAACCAGCGTGTTGCCCTTATCCTCTTGAATATTGCTACTTAGATGTGAGCAATGTTATAAAATTATTGGTTGGCAAGGATGTTGTTCTTGTCAGAAATGATGTAAGAGCTTAGAGTGTAATTTGTGAGAACACAACTGAAAAAATACTTGATGAAAGTCTCTTTGTCTCTATAATGTGATGTACTTCTGGGATCAATAGTGTTTTAAGGCACTAAATTTAGATTGCATGTCCAATATCCAAGATGTAAGAAGTTTATCAGGTTTCCTGTAAGGTTGCTGGAAGAAAACATTAGCCCGCTACTCAGCTGTACCTTGGCAAGTTTCCTTTACTCCCCCTTGGAATTTACTACTTAATTGAAGAAAAAAAAATCTAATAAACAAATAACCAAACCTTAAATTCATATTCAGACTTCTCATAGCATAACAACCTCTGATAAGCTGTTTATTAATATTTAATTCCCGATTCTATTAGCTGTAAACTTGCTTCTTCCTCAGGTTGCCTCTACAAATCCTCTGCCTGTGGAATCACTTGCTAAAGCTTCTTGGAATCCTTACAAGTAGTACAAACCACTATGGGCAGCTTCTTAATGAAGTAAACTTTAAAGTTGGCTGAATTAAAGTTTAACATTTTAATGAAAATTTGCTCTTACAAGTTCATTCTAAGAGATGTGAAAACCCAAACCTATTACCTTGGCTGAGCATCTCAGTACAGCTTAATATGTTAGCAATGAATGCTTTATTCCCATGAGTATTCTCCTGAAAGGGTATGTTTTAGTACCTTCTGTTTCTGCCTGTGTATTTGAAACTCCTAGCAATAAAAATTCCTGTAAGGAGCTGTGACTGTTCCCTGGCTGTGTTCAAGGCCAGACTGGATGGGGCTTTGGGAAACCTGGGCTAGTGGAGGGAGGATGTCCTTACCATAGCAGGGGAGTTGAAAATAGATGGTCTTTGAGGTCCTTTCCAATCCAAACAATTCTATGCCGGTTTTTGTTAAGTAGAGATTAACAGGGTCAGTTGCTGTACTCTGAAATAGGATCAGGGGTAGCTTTGCTTTTGGGTTTTTTTTGACGATCATTTCATATTCTGATTTAGGTTCCAAATGGACAGTCTGGAGTCCCCTAACAGTCTGGGCCACACTCTGTTATCATAGGTAGTCCTGCTTCTGGACCGGTATAGGTTTATTGATCTCATTGTGAACTATTTCGGCAAGCAAAATGAGACAAACCCCTTAATTGGCGGGTGGATACTCTTTTGGCTGGTTGTATTCGCTGTTTTACCTGGTGTTGGTGCAAAGGGTTAGCACAAGCTGGAGAGAAGGAGGGGCAGAACAATGATGCAGAGACACCAGCTCCTGGATATGCCTCCCTAGCACTTCCAGTTAACCATTACTCCTCTTTATTCCTAAGCATGAGTTTTGCTGGGAAAGCTGTTCTTTGTTTTCAAATTTATTACTTATCTATTTAAAATAATTACATAATGAATACTGGCTATATATTTTGGAGATTCTTATAGTTGATTAACATTTAATGTCTCACTTTCAACTATGCCTTTTCAGAAGAACTTAATCTCCTATGTTCTAGTGCACCTTAAATGGAAATTAGAGGAGGAAAATCTGTAGAACATTGATGCATTCTAAGGCAATTGAAAGCAAATTTGCAATGTGAATGATGTTACAGAATCTAAAACATTATTCCTCAATTTGATCTGTTTCAGAAAAGCCTTTTTTACTCCAGATGATTTTTTTTTTAAAAAATAACTTTGCTTGTGTATGTGAAGGCTTTTTACAGAGCATATATTGGTTTTCATTGTGCAAATCTTTGTAACTGTTTTCCAGTAAAATCCGCATAAAGATGTTGTCATCTTTACCTTTTTGAAATTAGCTTCACAAGATTTTCTGTTTCAAACATACCCTTCTCAGGAGTATATGTTATTTTTCAAAAGCTTTTAATGGTATCTGTGTTTGCAGGACATGGTGAAGGATGAATGCTAGAGACTGACTTTCAGCAGTTTCCAAGAGAAAAATGTAAAGTCAGTTTTTTCTTTGTGTCCCTTGAGAGATGGAAACATAACCATGTTTTTCTTCCCTGTGTTTATTGCAAGACCCTGTTTTGGTTTCTAGACCTGTCAGCTCCTTGTTGGAGGGCTTGGTCTCTCATTTCACTCCTCCTGCTCTGCATTCAGTCATCTTCTCTCATTTCCATGTTACTCTTGAAAACAGCAGGGAAGGTATTTCTGGGCCAAATGATAAAATAGCCACTGGCAAGCAGACTTCCCCCCTCCACCCCTTTTTTTTTTTTTCCTTTCCGTCTTTGAGGTACCATGGCTTGTTACAATTGGTCTTAATAGAGTAATGGAGAACAAAAAAAATCAAGGGCCTGAAAAACCTGCTGCAGAGATACCAAGCATTTGGGCCACCAAGTCATGAATTCCCAACCCTGGTCATGACTGGGAGCTTATTTTGGGTGTAGCTTATTTGCAGTGTAGCTGGGGCATTACTGGAGGCTTGTTTTGCTGCTGAGCCTTTCCTAGGCCTCTGCTACCCCTCATTGGTAGGGAATGGGACACTGGACTGTGGGCCTGGCTGGTATAGCTGGGTGTGCTGCCAGGCCAGCCTTGGCAGCGGCAAGGTAGCCATGCTGAAGCTGGGGAATGAGCATGAACATGTGAGGATTCCCAAGGCGGAGGGGAGGTTGCAGGAGTGGGAAGGCTGAGCCACCCTGGGTATGACTGCTGCATCTGTAGGGCACTTCTTTTCCACCCTGGCATGAGCTGCCTTTTGCAGAAAGCCAAAGCGCTGCTTTGCTTTCCTTTAAAGGCTTTCCCCTTAGATATGTGCTGTCTACATTGCTTTAATTGTAATTAGTTTAAATGTTGATGTGAAAGATATGAGAAAGCATCCCTAATGGTGGACTGTGTTGGTAAATATGATTCTTGTAGAGAATTGCAAAGGGCTATTTGAATGCTCTTTTCTGTGGTGCATTCTGGTTGGCTTTGAAAAATGGTTGGATAAATTTTTAATGTTTTTTCTTTCCCTGATACTTTTTTAATTCCATGTGGGTTACTCACTCAATAGGAGGCGGCAGCATTGGGAGGCTCTGCTGGGAACTGGGTTATCAAGCCGAGAGGCTGCTGTGAGTGCTTAGCTATCATAACAAAAGACCTTCTGATGCCATTTTATTATTAAACAATCTGTATTCCTAACTTGAGCCTTTGGAGGCTCCCAGCAGTTCTGTCAGGCTAACTTTGTTGCTAAAGATGATTTTGTGCTTTTGGTTCAGTGAGTCAGCCAGGCAGGGGGGTGCCGGCCAAAGCCTTCGCCGTTTTATGACAAAGCCTTTCTGCCATGATGTGAACCAGGAACCACAGCCATGCTTCAGGAGCCATGTGTACATCTTTAGGTGACCCCATTTCTTGTGGGGGTGCAGCACTGGTGGAGCTGCCCCAGGCTGGAAGATGTGATATCTCTGCTGCTGCTTTGCCATGCTTACAGTGTTCATGTTGTGTGTCAGCTGGCTTCAGTCAAAATGTGTTTTTGTGTGCATGATGTCAACATACTTACAGTTTTAAGCACAGAAAAGATTGCTGTTGGCTTTCACTGTTGGTTCTCTTAAGGACATAGGTATACAAATTTGCTTTAAATGAGAGTGAATTGTTGGTAGATTTGGACCACCAAAGGTGCACTGCACCCAGCTCTTTATATGCCATTGAATTTCTGTTGTTATGGTTCCTGTGTGTGTTCCACATCGGCATTTCTGTCTTTTGCACAAATAGCTTATTTAGAACCATTGCATAGGTCATAGGAAATGCTGCCAGTGTTAAGAATAAAAGGCACTCGTGCTTTAGCTTCACTCCTTGCTTCCTTATGATGGTAGACTTTTAGCACTGTATGTGGAATATTTCTAAACCACGTTGAGAAAGTCAAGAAACAATGTGTTCAATATAACAATAATGAAATTACACAGTAGTAATAATAATGATAATGAGAATAATAATTGTCTTTAGTATGGTTTCTGCCTCCAAGAAAAAATAAAGTTCTGTTTGAACTCAGAACTGTGAAAACTTGGCACCTTTTGGTTTGTCAGTTTGTCTTAGGTGTGCTTACTAGGATCATAGCATCTCTTTGTTTCAAAACTATGCATATATTTATGCTTTCTATTTAATCTTGGTATATGTGGAATGTTAAGTGAGTTCTTCCTGGTATCATGGCATCAAACCTTGAACTTGCAATACAGCTGCCAGCAATCAGTGTGTGTACCCATCTGGTCTGGGTATGCTTCTAGAGTTCATCAGGTGTATTTTCTTTCTTTTTTGTCTTTCAGAAACTGGAAATCCAATTCTTCCATTTTATTCCATTTAAATAGGATATTATTTTATGATGGAAAATAGATGTAACATCTCTTTCAATTTTATAACTGTATCTTAATTTACTCTTGCAGGTGTAGCATCTATGACTGTGCCAGTATACATTGCAGAAGTTGCTCCACCACACTTAAGAGGCAGACTAGTCACCATTAACACTCTGTTCATCACCGGAGGGCAGTTTTTCGCAAGTGTGGTTGATGGAATCTTCAGCTACCTCGCAAAGGATGGATGGAGGTTCGTGAGTCTTCCTTGCTAAAAGCAAAACTGTCTTGGACGTGATTTATTTGACAGCTGTTACAATTCTTGTTGGTAAAACAGAGTTTACATATAAAGTGGTAAAACTATATACTGGACTGGATCTTTAATAATTGAGTCTTGCTCGATGATCGTAGAATTGCAGAATGTTTTTTGGTTGGAAGGGACATCAAAGGCCATCTAGTTCCAACCCCCTGCCATGGGCAGGGACACCCTCTATAAGACCAGGCTGCCCAAAGCCACATCCAACCTGACCTTGAACACTGCCAAGGAGGTGGCAGCCACAGCTTCTTGGGGCAGCCTGTGCCAGTGTCTCACCATATGATATCCGTACTGCTTTCACTGAGGTTTTAATATTTGCAGTATGCTTAGTTTTTTTCACTTTACTAAATTTCAAAATGGAAGAGCAATAAATATGCATCAACAAGCTTGAATGATTGTCATGATGTTTATGAAAGGAGCTTGCCTTTTGCATTTAGAATAATTGCATGCTGATTTTTCAAAAGGCAAATTTCCACGAGGATGCTGTATGTGCAAAATAGAGTTGTATTTTGAATATTCTTAATCAGAGCAGTAGTAATCCAATCAGAATTGAAGGGAAGGATGTTGTAGCATAACTATGCAGTTAAAAGTTTTGGTTATAGAATAATGTGAATCTCTTTTACTGTCTGGATATTATGTTCTTCCAGTAGACATTTCTAAGTGTTTCCAGACTGCAGTCTCATACTTACCTTCTTTATAGTGGTGTGTCATTTGAGAGAGATGAGAAATTTCAGTGGCTCAGTATTTTACCTTTAGTGCTGACTTGAAAAAAATAATTAACAGAAATGTGTAGGATGAATAATTTCTACTGTACATTCCAACTTCTGGAACCTTGAGCTTAATTGCTTTGCTCTTGAAAATCATTCTTGGGAAAGGGACGCGTGTTTTTGTAGGGCTTTTGATTTCTATTGCTACAGCCTCAAATCCTTTTCTTACTTGAAAATCCTGATTTTTTTTTTAAAGATCCTCCCTCCACCCCCAGAAACTTGCAACATAAGTATTATTACATTTTCTGGCTTCTAGTGGAGCTAAATAGGGATTTATAGGTGTACTGATATTTGAGGCTTAAGTTAGGAACAATGAACTTGGGACTCGATCCATAGAAGAACTAGGGACCTGATCTTGTTCTATTTTGTAAAGAAATATACATTGAAAGAGAAAACATTATCTTCTTAAGTAATCTATGGATTTATTTGTATAAGTCTGAAAATGCAAGAAACTTTGTTTTCACTTTTTGCCCATGTGATTGTGTCCTTTGTCTCTTTTGTAAAATGTCATCACATTTTGACCTTAAGAAAAAAGTCACTTCATGCTGATTTTGTTTAATTTAAATTTAAGTTTGAGCTCTGCTTTGTGTTTTCTGAAATCCACTGGTTACTTCAGCTCAAGTGAAAATAGCATTTTGCATTTTTATGTGGTGCTTTTGATGAACACTTCATGACAATGCAGCTGTGTTCTCTGGCAGACTGTATGTCCTCTTACAGGGACTTGAGAAACAGTCTTCACTGAAATCCCTTTCTGCAGGTAAAGAAATACTCAGTTTTGGCATAAGTTAACAGCACATAGTAATGCACTTCTAGGAAAGATACGATACTGAAGTATTTGATCCCCGATGCCAATTATTCAGTAGTTGTTTAATTATTTTAAATTAGCTTTTAGCGTAAATCATTTGCTAATGTAAATGGCTCCTTATGCATGAGGCTGGATTAGAGGAATGGGCAAGTAAAGATGTTTATTTAGAAATGGAGCTGTGAGTCACTGTTACTGTTAGAGGCATTGTGCAGTTTCTGTTTCTGCAGATTTCTTGAGTTCAGTTTACCTCAGTGGTTAGGGATTCAGTTGGAGGAAGCTTTTGTGGATGTAAATAGTGTTGGGTTTTTTCCATTAGTGCACTGACACATAGGATGTGTTTGTAATCTGTGTGTTTCAGTAAATACTACAATATTGGAAGAAAAATACAAGCTGACAAAGTATTGGATGGGTATTGATCTTATTGGAGCTGTGCTTTTTGTTTAATTGTTCAGACAAACTACAATGTTCTTTAGCTTGATTTTTTTTTTTTGCAGCTCCAAAGCAGACTTCTAGGCTTCTTTGGGAAAGATCTAGCATTGTGCTATAGGATATATCTGTTTCCAAATTAAATGGTGACACAGGATTGACAAGTACATTTGTACATGAACGACTATATAAGTGAAAAATATCATTCCAGTTTTACACACAAGTTACCATCTTTTGATATGTTCCTTTGTAAATAACTTTATCTGAAATGGAAGATTAGGTGGAAGACAATAATCATTGTCAAAAGTAGATGTAATAGTTTCGTGAAACAGTGATGTTTTGATACCTTAAATAGGAACGAGGCCCCCACCCACTGAAATGCTGCACAACTGTTCTAAGAACTTCTACTTTGGTATTACTTATTCTTCTGTTTGGAACAAAAAATAACCTACTCTGGTATAATTCAGGCCTTTCAAACTATCTGAACTGAAAAAAATACTAAAAGGAAAATCTAGATCCTGTGGATTGAGTAAAACTCAGTTGGATCAGATCTGTGCGAGATGCTGCCTTTTTGAAAGTTTCCAGTGATGGGCACTTTCACTTGTCAAGACAACTTGTTTAGATGTTCAGTCACTCTAACTGTGAAGAATTACTTTTTCCCATCTTTGATATGAATTTACTTTCAACTTGTGACTATTGACTCTTGGTCTTCCACAGTAAACAGCTGGGAAGGTCTGTCTCCCATTTTCTCTATGAGCTCCTTTACAGGTGTGAGAGATGCAGTAGGATCTCCTCTTGGTGATTTCTTGTCCAGGCAGCACAAACCCATTTCTCTCAACCCCTTCTTTATGTCACACACTCCAGTTGCACAACCTTGGTGATCCTTTGCTATTCCTGGTTTGTAGCTCACTCTCATGTTGGTGGTCCTAGTGTTCCAGATTTCAGTGTGGTGTGTTTAGTGAGGCGTAATTGTGTCCTGCAGCCTGCTTACTCACTCTGGGTAACTTCTGGTATTGCAGTAACAGTACATTTTGTGTACAGGCCAAGTACTGCTCTGCTGGAATGAGTGGAGCAAGGTGAAGGAAAACTGTTTGCGGTGCACTGGGTAGAAACTGAGGCTTAGCTAGTGATGAAGTACCTAATGACCCTGAGCTGTGAACTGGGGATTGTGTACTTGTCTGTCCTCAGCTAGTTTACTGCAGCCTGAGATGGAGCAGAGCACCGATGGTCTGCCACCTGGAAAGAGTGCTCAGCAGACACAAGGGGAGAAATAACAGGTGCTCACTCGTGGGTCATCACATATAAGACAGAAAATTATGGCAACTACTGTAACTCCTAGTGACTGAGTTGCAAAGTATTGGGGTGCTACAAAAAAAAGATAAGGAAAATTTTTCTTAGCTTTGCTTGATCTTGACAATGCTGGATATTAACTTAAACAAAAGAAAACAAATATTTAAGCTGACTTACTTCAAGTTAGCTTTAGAAGCCCTGCTAATGCCATCTTCATAATATTGCAGCAGTGTGCCTGAGAAGGAGAAATGTTATGGCAGACTTACTAAATTTCATGCTGGGCTTTTTCAGGTCAGCTAGACATCTGGCTTCAAATGCAAGGTCCTGTACTCTGTATAGGAAAGAACTATATTAGATTTCTGAAAGCTGGGTCACTGCAGGAAATGTCTAAAATTGCCTGCTTTTACTCTGAATTGGTCGTATCAAAGTTGCTTGATCTGCAAATTGCAACAACTCTTGAGCTCGCAATGGATGTATGCTCTTAACTGAACATTTTCCTTCTGGACTGCTCCTGTTACTCAACTTTGACCAGAAACATGTCAATTGGAAACTGACTTGAGTGAGCAAGCACTTTCTGTACAATTCTTGGGGTTTTTTTTATCTTGCCTGTGATAAACAATCCAATAGAGTCCAGCTGGTAACCTTAACAGGCTGGATCGAGCTTTCGGGAGCTTCCATTGATTTTGCAAGATGATTGCAGGTACCCAAGTGCTCTGTTGCATTTAAGGCACTGATGGGCTTCGGAGGAGCAGAAATTGGGTAATATGAATGTAAAGGATTAAATCTGTTTATTTAGATTTGTTAAGAGTCTTTTGCTTGCAGTTTGACAGAATACAGTGGTGGTGATTTTAATATCTGTGGTTTTGTTCTACTCTTCATTTGAAATGAAATAAAAGAGGCTTTCTAAATACCACTCTAATGCAGGTATTGAATATGCAATTTGTTGAGCTTCAGCATTTAAAGGTGATTCTGTATACAGCTATCAAAATGTTTGTGGAGAGGGAAGAGCAAAGGAAGAAATGAGGACATTTAATGAAGGAGAACATTAGTGAATGAGACTTGAGAACATTAGTGAATTTAGGAGACTTGTTAAATAAGTTGGCTGAAGACTACTCAACTAATGATCCTTCCATGAGCTGTCGTGTTTTGAGTTTATTTTCCTCTGCTTTTTTTTTAACTAATGATGAGCTATACCCTTCTTCAAGTGTTAGAAAATAAGAGGTTTACTCAGACATTTATCTCTAGACCAAGATTTACTTGTGTGACCTTTGGAAAATTTTCCTGATTTTAGGAAAGGCTTGTGGGCTATGCTTGGGGATGAGAAGACAGGCCTCCACGTTGTCCTGGGATGGCCACCCTCTTTGCATTACTTTTTTGGTGTGCTTTTCACCATTCTCCAGTTTTCTGCCCTGTTGTATGGCTGATGTTTTTCTTTCTTACAGACATTTGTAGATTTAACAAAGTAGTTTAGTTTGGTTTTTGTTTTCCATGTTCATCCAAAATGCATTTGGACTTAACAAATACATTTGGTTCATTGCCCCGAAACAAGGTTTCCATTAGTGTTTGTGCTCTCCTACTCTATTAGCAATCTCATTTCATAGCATGTTTTATAAAAACATCCAGGTGAGAGACTGCCAAATTGACTGTGTGAAAGCATGCATCCAGGGGCATGAGGAGAGGAGCTAGAGATTAGCACATCTCCTTAATCTCCTGGCTGGTGTCAAAGTGTGAACCTATTTATGAGTACAGACTACCTCAGCATTCAGTCTGAGGGCTAGTTTCTGGAAGTGTTTTAATGGTTATAACCACTGATGTGAAACCTGTGATAGCTGCAGTAATGTACAAGTGACACTAGCACCATTTAGAGTCTTTAATGGAAGTGAAGAAAAAAAATCTCAGTGAAATGCAAATGGGAAAAGGTCAGATTTAGAAAGCAGACCAGAACTATACACATCAGTAATTTTCGTTATTCTTCATAGTGTTTTATTGTAGAAATATAAAAATATGAAATGTATAGACCAGAACCAACCATGAAAGTTGGTTGTCTTCCACAGCTTCTCTTCCCCCTGGTTTTAGCTAGAGCGAGCAAGCTGTTGTCAGTTATCTGGGGGCGTTGACAGTGGTGTCACTGATGACCCCTTGAAGTCTATCTCTCCAGACAGTGGTAATTCTCTGCACCCCACCTCAGGCACCTAAAATCTAGTTTTGATTTAAAACTTAACGTTGCAGCTGGCTGAAGATTTAAGTGCAGATTTTCTAAAAGATCTGGTGTAAATTGCCATGTTGGTTAAATGAACTTTTTTCAGTGTTTCAGCTTCTGGTAATAAATTTTCAAAAAGAAACCAGGCATCTCCTTCCACAAGAGGTGTATTCCTTGGCCATGTGTGTCTCTGTATACATACTACTTGCCAAATCAAGCACTTTTTGTTGGCTGCATTTGGGGTTAATATTTTTAATACACCTGTAAAACAGCGTCTCATTTCAATCTCATTTTTGCCATTAGCTGTACACACTTGTTCTCTCTGCCTGTGCTGTCTCTTGGCGACTATTCTTATATCTTAATCACTGAAGAGATTATTAGTTTCCCAACTGCTGGAATGTTTCAGGTTTATAATTTAGTCTGATTTACTGTCCTTGGGACCAGTGGCTGTAGGGTCAGTGGTGGCAGAACAGTCAACATGTCCTTGAGATTTCACAGATTCACAGAGCAGTAGGGTTTGGAAGGGATCTCTGGAGATCATCTAGTCCAATCCCCCCATGTTAAAGCAGGATCACCTACAGCATATTGCCCAAGATTGTGTCCAGGGGAGTCTTGGGTATCTCCAGAGAAAGAGACTCCACACCCTCTCTGGGAAGCCTGTTCCAGTGCTCTGCCACCCTCAAAGTGAAGAAATTTTTCTCTCATGTTGAGATGGATCTTCCCATGTTCCAGTCTGTGCCCGTTGCCCCATGTCCTGTCACTGGGCACCACTGAGAAGAGTCTGGCCCTTTCCCCTAGACATCCACCCTTCAGATATTTATAAGTATTGAGGAGATCCCCTTTCAGTCTTCTCCAGATTAAACAGACCCAGCCCTCTCAGCCCTCCCTGGAATTGCAAGTGAGGGTCCTGTTTTCTGAAACACTCTGCAGAATGTGATTCTTGCATGCTTCTGGTGATAAAGAAATAGAGGGGAGGAGGGTCTGACTTGTAATTTACAGCTCGAGTAGCTGTAACTGGGTCTTCTCATAGCACATTTTTGTAGGCAGATATGATAGATCTATTTATTTATTTATTTCCAGGTACATGCTGGGCCTGTCAGCTGTTCCAGCAGTTATACAGTTTCTTGGATTCCTGTTTCTTCCTGAAAGTCCCCGCTGGCTCATTCAGAAAGGCCAGACTCAGAGAGCACGGAGAATCCTGTCTCAGATGCGTGGCAACCAGGCAATTGATGAGGAGTATGACAGTATCAAAAACAACATTGAAGAAGAGGAGAAAGAAGTTGGAGCAGGTATGCTGAATGCTTGTTGGCCTCCCTGCCTGTCAGTGAGGAGATAAAAAACAGACAAAATGTTGAAGTTGTAGCCCCTGGGAACTTGATATTTTGCTTTTTCTTGTCTGTTTTGGTATTGTTTCAAATATTTCATCTACTGGTAGCTTCAAAAAATGACAAGGTGTTTCCATGATCCTACAGGTTTAAATTGGGTTCCAATTTCTTAAGTGAGGAAAAAGTATAGTTGTGTAAGATTCTAAGTCTGTACCACCTACACTTATGTGAGAATTGCACTCAAAAAGTTACTCAGTTTAAGAACACAAATATTGAAAACTGAAAATAAATAAAAGTTTGATTTCTTTTGTCAGTAGGAAAGAACAAGCAGGCACTAGGGAGGTCAGAAGGCATTTTACATGCCTCAATTATCCAGAAGCCATACTCTGGCCAACCATATTCTAGGCAAGTAACCTTTGGAAAGATTTACGAAACCAGATCTGTAATACAGAGATTCTTTTTAAGTAAAGGCAACTTCTGATAGTCCTTTTTGTCTGTCCTCATGAGAGTTAAGGCATCTAAATCAAATCCTTTATTTCTTCTCAGGTCTTCAGCCAGGTGACAGGAGATAGGACAAGGGGAAATGTCAAGAAGCTGCACCAGGGCAGGTTTAGATTAGATATTAGAAAAAAAATTTTTTTACTGAAAGAGTTGTTGGAGCCTGGAACAGGCTGCCCAGGGAGGGGGTTGAGTCACCTTCCCTGGATGTGTTTAAAAGCCACTTAATGTCTAGTATGAAAGTTTTTATGCTTTATAGAAATAAAAGGAGCAGGTGTTTGATCCATCCAGACCCTTATTTTTAGTCACTGAGCTACAGGCTGTGAGCTTTTTTCTCTTAAATCTTATTTCATACTGCAGTTTCGTTATTTGTAAACTACACGTGGTGGTGTAAGACTGCAGTAGGGCTGACTTCAACTCAGTTGTTAAGTCAGTCCTCTATAGGTTTGTAAATTGGACTGGCACGTTAATTATGGGGTTGATGGCGTGTTCCTGGAGTTTAGTTAAATCAGTGACGTTCGTGGGAGAAATCTTGGTTACAGAGGATCAGTTTTTCCTCTCAAGTGATCCACAGCTTCAGAGTTGTCACCAAAGGGCATTAAAAAACCAAGGGTAGTTACTTGTTATAATTGCTTGGCAAATAGGCATTAGTTATGGTCATCCTTGGTTTTGGTTATAACCTGCTTGTAATTGTACTTCATCCCATTTAACCCAAAGTCTTCATGTTAAAAAATTATGTCTTGTGTGTCACACGTTATTTTTTATTGTCTTTATGTGACTTAAAGGTGGTATTTAAAAGTGGTGTTAAATTGTGATTATTTTCCTTTCTTGAGGAGTTGTCTGGATCCTCAGTATTGAATTTGGCATGTGTATTGCAAGAGCACCTCATTGTTCATTATTTCATTGCCAGGTGTTCAGGTGCTGACAACTCAAATACATGCTTCTGCAAAGACTTTACACTTTAATTTGCTGTGTGTGTTTTGGCTGTGGGGTTTTGTTTGTTGGGTGGGTTTTTTGTTGTTGTTTGCTTCATACATTACTGTAGTAGTTCTTGTATTCACTTCTGTTTGTGGCAGACAATGTTTTAAACCACTAGTTAATAACAATAGCAAATGTTGATATTGATTCCCATTGGACATTGTGGACATCATTCCAGTTTTACAAAAAGCTTTAATGATCCTGAACTGACAGCATGTGTGTGGCGTTCAAGGAAAGATAACTTTGTAAATTGAGAATCATCCAGCATGCTGCTAGGTAATAGTGTCATTTCCTTTACTGTCTCTTCCTTTCTTGAAAAAGAACAGATGTTCGCTTTCATTAATTGATACAAGAGCATCTTTGGCAGCTTCTTAGGGAATCATTTTTGAACTGAAAGTAAATCTGTGTTTGACTCCTCTGCAAGGGACTAACAGAATGTAACTTTAACATATTCTCCAGTCCCACACTGAAAACCATAATGCCTTTTGTAACTGTTTCATCAACTGCTCTTGTCAGGGAAATAATGAATCACAGGGGAACTTTGCCTGTGGTTTTTTTTTTAGACTACTATGTTAAATATTTGTTTTTAATATGTCACAAAACCAGAGAAGTTAATTTCATTTTCCCCATGGTCATCAAGCAGTTTCTGCCTTGCAAATAACAAAAATGCCTTCAGCAACAAACTTCTGCTTCAGAAGCCTTTTGGACCGATGTGAGATACCTGTTAAGCAAATAATTCACATTGATCTTTTCCAACACATCCAGCAAAATCCCTGCTGATGGTACAGTTTATCAGCTTATATTTTAACATCTCCAGATTGATACGAGGAATGAGAATGCTTCTTTGACAAACACTTTCCCCATGACTGGTTATGCAAAGGCCATATTTTTTTTGTGGCAGTCTTGAAATACTGCTTTTGCATGCTCTGGACTGTAGTCCCAGCGTGACTTTCTAGTTGTAACCTTTCATTTTGGGAAGAGAAAGGGAGGGTGTTGCATTCTGCAGTAACACTGCAAGGTGAGTGGAATCTTAGTCAAGTCCAGTTAGTCATCGTTTTTTTTAATGTTATCCCCTTTTCAGATGGTGGGGCTGAAGAGCAAAAGGGAGCTGGTGATAGGGAAATCAAGGGTGGAGGGACTAATGAGGAAGATCTTAGAAAGAAGAGGGCTCTGCAGGAATTGTGGAAACAGTGGTTTGTAGGTGCGAAGTGACCTTCCCATTCAAATATGCTGTGGATCTTGCAGATTCTCCAGTGCTCAGCTCAGGCTCTAAAGCCTTAGTGGAGAGAAAAGGGAAGAGACTGGTCAGAAGGAGGTTGCAGCAGAAGGAAGGATCAAAGACATTGCTGGGAGAGGGTTCTGGCAAAACATGTCTGACTCTCACTGCTGCTGTAATTGTCCAGTTAAGGCAAAGGTTTTGTAATGAACACTAGCTAAAAACAGGAGATCAAATCATAACAATGCAGGAAAGCACTGGCACAGCTGTCTTAAATGCTCAGGTGTGGATGTGAAGCGACTTGTGCTCTGAAGTGAATTAGAGCATGGGATTTGTAGTGCTCATTCCAGAGCAAGCACTTTGCTGCAAATCTAACAGTGGTGGTTTTGTGCTTAATAGTAAAGCTATCCAGCACACCTTCTGTAAAAATGTTACGGGCTGTCAGTGTAATGGTCATTTCAGACTGGAAAGAAAACATTATAGCATCCCTCAGAGCCATTTTTAATAGATCATTGATTTGACAACACTCCAGTGTTCAAAGCACATCAGTGAAGTGTCAGTTTGTACTGTCTTTCTGGGTGGAAGCTCTTGCAAACTACGTGACTTTTCCTCTTGTAGCAATACTGAGCTGCAGTGTGCCAGGAGGCAGGGTACTTCATGTGAAATCAGTAGCAATGAGTATAGTACTAACTTAACATCTTGAGGAAATGAACATCATTAAGATGCATTAAGACTAGACATTTATTTTTGTGTAGATGAAGGATGTGTAACCATGGATCACAATTGCCACTAGGAGAGCAGTGTAACCTCTATCCCATGTATCTCTAACCTGTGAATTAGGGTTGAGACTCTTGACCTTTTCTGCATTGCCTGTGGACCTTTACGTTTTATTGTCTGTTCTTAAGGTCATCTATGTGTCAAATCCTGATCATGAAGGTGTCTTTTGTTGCACCTCTTATGCTTGGTAATTCTGGCCATGCAAAATTGTTGGAGCTCAGTGGCACTGGGAACCGTGCTGTGAGATTCACCAAGTGGTTTTGAAAACTGATCATTACACTGTAATAGTGTGTAATAATCTACTGGCTTGTGCCTATACCAGAATGTTATGTAACAGGTGCTCCTTCTAGATGAGATATGTGCTTTTTTAATACATAGTTTCTGATAGCTTAGTTTGGTTTGGGCTTTTTGGTGAGACTAAGAAAAGTGTGTCCATGCCAGTCTTTCACTCCTCTAGGCTTGACTCAACTCTACTTTGCTGAATTTCCTATTGGTTTAATGAGTCAGTCTCCTATTTTAGGTTTTGTGTTTTCTTGTTGGAGGTAAACGTGTTATGATATAAAGGTAAAATCACCTCATTACCATTAGGTTTTCAGCTCATAACTTTACCCAACTGTCAGTTAAAATAGAATATTATCAGGGAGGTGATCTGAACCCTCAGTCCTTCCTCATTCCAGTATACTTTCATTTATTGCACTTTTTCTTCTTGCTACTTATCAGTATTTCTGGCCATGGCTTTGACTGGAACTGTTTGACATGCTGTGGGAGTTCAGCTCCAAGCAGTGGCCATGCTTGGACTGCCCTGGAGGCACCCAGGAGCACCACTCACTGACCAGCCCCTCTTATGGGGGAGTGATGTCAGGTGGTGTGGAAAACAGCCTGGGAGAACTCAGCTCACCTGTGCTGGCTGCTTGGGAAGGCTAACTCTGGCCTGGCCAGAACCAGGACACATGTATCCTTCTAGGGAGATACTGGAAGTGTGTAGTGTTTTCATTCTTAGTCATCATTCTCCCCTTACTTCTGGAAGTCCTTTTTATCTTAGGCCATTGCCTGACGTGACTGAGGTTCAGAAAGGTATGAACATGCTTATTATTACTGGACATCAGCTGGAATCTTATTTAATGCAACTTGGTAATACTCTGATGCTCTCACAGGGCTGTGCAGAGCTCTAAATCATTCTACTGCTAGGCACTCAAGTTGTTATTTGAAATTAATGCCCCTTTTATGACATAAAGTTGCTGTTGTTACCGGTAATCTTGAAATTAAATGTAAGTCTTTGGGGCAAAAGAGTCAAAGGAGTCAGGCTAAGGATTCATGGAAGAAAACCCCAAATTCAATATTGTTGCTATTTAGGTCAGCCTGAAATTCTTGCTTGTGGCAGTACCTTATGCCAGGATCAGTGCCAGGTGGGTTTTATTTTTGGATTTTGTGGGAAGTGTGGCCAATGCAAGAGGTACTTGAAAGGAATATCTTTGTTTCATTCTTAACCATTTGACATGTAGAATTATTTCTTGGTCTGTTCCCTTAAGAACACAAATTCTTCCTGTGTATGACTCCATTGGAATTTGTTTTGACCTGAGCCCATAAAAAACCACTCCTTTGGATAATTTAAAATTCATGCTATGCAGGCAAGTAACATCTGGAGACCTTTGATCTTGAGAAAGTATACTGACTCCATTCAGTGTATGATCAGATAACAAGAAAAATCTGTCTGTAAAATTTGGCAAGAGTATTGAAAGTATGAATTCCATTTTCAAACACTTGAAAGAGAAGATTTTTGCTGCTTCTTTATCCTTAAAATCTTTTAAAAGGCTGAGTTATTCTTGCAATTATGACCTTTGAAAAATATAATGTATAAAGAGCTATTCTTTTTTTGTCTTGTATGGAAATATAACTGCTGCATTTTAAAAGCAGTAGTTTGTTTCTTGTATCTTAGGGTTTGCATCTTCAGATGGTGCACCTAACTGTGAGTTTGGGAATGTCTGTATACTTTGGGAATCCTGGTGCTCAGTGTGTTTACCTGGCAGCATGTTTTGACTAGGCCTTGCTTCAGTGGCTTATGACCAAAACCAATGCCCTAATCTTTCACCCTGTTTTTCAGCATGCTGGCAGAAATTGAATGTTTATCTCGAATTGGTAGTTAATTACCTCTCTGAAGATCAGATTATTTCAGGTAGGCTGCTTCAGGTATATGTTTTGGAACAATCTCTTCTTTGCCTACTGTCCAGACAGATTTAATGTATTGTAGTTCAAAAAAGCAGGAAAAAGCAAAACACTACAGAACTTAATGAAAGTATAAGGATGCACTGTGAGGCTTCCTTATATGGAATGCTACAGAAAATATGAGCTACAGGTCTGGAAAATAAAAGAAAATTAAAAGGACAGTCTCTTATCAGTTAAAAAAATAAATGTAGGTGTAATGGTTTTGGTTGAAACCAAAAGAGTTCACTCACACATAGCAGCAGAGTTTGCCTATGTTCAGGTAGTATTAGCTGCAGCTTCTCATCTGAGGTTGCTTGTGGGGCTAAATGTCTAGAAACAGTATTGGATTCTACTCCAAATGCTGGTGCATCACTGAGTGTTCAGTGGCTCTCGATGCTTTGCTTAGGAACCGGTATCTGCTTTGTGAAATAGATGTTTCAGAGTGGAAAAAAAAATGTTGGAAGAATAAGAGTAGTGGTTGACATGCTTTTGTGAGAGAATGTGGTTTATTCTGAAGCAAAAACGGACTCAGTGAGAGGCTGTGAATAAGGATAGCATGTTTTGTTTTGGTTGTGTCCAGAAGAATAAGAATTTATAACTTGTGCTTAAAAACCACACACATTCCTACACCTCCCTCACTCCTGCAAATTTAACTAGAATAGTTTCTTTTCCTTCTTTAGCACAATCACCTAAATTTAGGCTTTTTCAGGTGTTGTGATTGTCTCTTTGTCAAGTTTATTATTTGTTAGGGCTCGCTACAGTGCTTCAAATTATAGAAAAGTATCTTGGTGTTTTTTGTATTTAAACAAGTTAGTCCAACTGACTTGGACTAGATCAGTTTCTAGAAGCTATTGGCCTCTGGCCCCAGTGTCCATGCCTTCTAGAACCTCAGTTCCGTTCTCGAAAGCTGTGAGCTAGACACGTTGCTTGGAGTTTGGGCAGAAGTCCTTGGTTTTATAACTTGGCCTATTGCTAATAATTCTGCTGTATAGTAGTATCAACCGTGCACAGAGCATTTGCAGCTGTGTACACTTAAATAGCTCCTTCTCAGTCCAGGGAAAAAAATAGTGTGGCATGTGTGGAGATTTTGGGAAAGCTGGGCTGAAAGATTCCTGGCAGAAGTGAACATGAAGGACTTGGGGAAGAATATTTGTGTTCAACAAAAAGAAAAATGGCTGTGCATATCAAAGTAATAGTAAAGGAGTGAAGCAAGCAGAAAAGACTTGAAATGGCAAGGGAGGGGGGGGAACAACACAGAGAAAACTCCAGGACCAGAAGAGGTGGCTCTTGCATTGCTGGGAGGCAACCCTCTTCTGAACAATAATAAGATTTGTTCTTTACTCAGTGCAGAAATGGAAGAGAAAGTAAGTGATGGGTGACACTGATATACTTGTCCTGGTTTTGACAGGGATAGAGTTAATTTTCTTCCTAGCAGCTGGTGTAGTGCTGTGTTTTAGATTTATCATGAGAATAATGCTGATAACACATTGATGTTCTAGCTGCTGCCAAGCAATCAAGGACTTCTTAGCTTCTCATATTGCACTGCTAATGTGAAGGTGAGGGGGCACCCAAGAAGCTGGGAGGGGACACAGCCAGGACAGATGACCCAAACTGATGCCATGCTGAACAAAGAAACCCCAAACTGGGGGGAGTTGGCTGCAGGGGAAGAGGGGCCAGCGGCCACTGTTTGGGAATTGGCTGGGCGATGGTCAGCGGGTGGTGAGCAATTACTTTGTGCATCAGTTGTTTTGCATATTATTATTATTGTGTTTGTTTTTCCCCTTCCTTTTCTGCCCTATTAAACTGTCTTTATCTCAGCCCATCACCTTTACTTTTTTTTTTAAGTGTTTTTTTTTTTCCCCCCCTATGCTGCCCCCCATGCCCCTGGTCAGGGTGGGAGGAGTATGTGAATGGCTTCGTGGTTGCTTTAGCTGCTGGACCCTTAAACCATGACAATCCTGTCCATAACACACAGGGTTTGTTACTCTGGGAAAGGAGCCTGAGCGAGTGAGGTGGGCCTGGGAGAGAGAAGCCTGTGTTGGTGAAAGGATTTTAACACTGGGATAGCAACGGAAGGGCAGAATAGAACTGCTTAATGCAAAGCTGCAGCATTTGAATTTCCTGTGCCCTCCTGGGTGAGAGATGGGCACACACTGCCTTCACAGCAGAATCTGCCCTTTTGGGGCTTGGTTTTACTCTCAAATTGGTGCACTGAGGTACTGGTTGCTCATGTGAAATTATGGATCTCCTTTTTATATTTATGTGTATTGTTCTTAAGAAGTAATAAAATTATGGTGCCTCTAGAGCTGCTAATGATATTCAAGAGCTCAGTAAATTAAAAAAAAAAAAGAAAAGAAAAAAGGAGGAAAAAAAAAAAAAGGTCTGGTTCTTCATCGTTCCCTGCTGGATCCAGCATCTGCACTGAATACACAATTCTAAGCCGAGTGCTCCCACTTGAGCTGCCTGTTTACATTCAGCAGGGATTCCAACAAAATACAGTGTTATGTGAAAATGTTAATGGGCATGGGGGAAACTGTTTTTTTTTTTTTTTTTTAGACTGCTGAGGAATAATTAGAACGCTTCACAAAGCTTAGTAATATGATTCATTATTTAGCTCTTAGAGCAGGTTCTCTGGCAAAAGTTGGAGATCATCTTGCAGCTTCTTTGCTCTCTGACATTGTGAAGATGAGTAGAAACTAAAATACATTTAAGGGATTTAATAACAATATTTATATGTAAATGCCTTAGACAAGTAGCTGAGCAAACTTCATGTGTTGATACAATTCTAGCTGTTTCAGCATAATCTTTAAAATTAAAAAAGCTTTTAGAAATATAGATATTTATTTGCAGCGTTCAAAGAAACACATCAGTCTGGAGCTGGCTCTTCCTCTTCTACCTCCTAGGTGACAGGCTTTCTACAAGGGCAGAACTTTGTTCACCTGTGAGATGTTAGTGATTCTTCAACAGCAGTAATTTTTCTGTGGCTCTGTGGTCAGGTGAATACAGTGCTTATACAGCCCGTTTAAATTTAAATACTTTTTTTAATAGGAAGAAACAGAGGGAATTTCTTTTGCAGAAGGCCATATTCTGCCCCTGCAATCTATTTAGGCTTTATTTTTCTGGAGACCCTCACCAAGGTATTGTCTACCTGATTTTTGTCCAACACTCATCAGTGTCTATCAGCACTGTTGGTTTTTTTTAATCTCTTCTGTTTTCAAGACACTTTATTCTTGTAGCAGACCTGAAGGATTTGGTTCAGAATATGCAGCTAGCTATCCTTGCACACCTCCTGATAGGTAATCCAAAGTATTCGTGTAGTGACCAGTTCAGTAAATCTTGTCAACCAATGTGAACTCTATCACAGTTGGCACGCTCCCATGTGTGGATTGTGTTTTGTTTGACTGAAAATGGGTTTGAGGGGGGAAAAAAAGAAGGAAAGAATACTTAAATGTAGTTTGCTGCTGAGCATGTTGCTGCTCTGACTCCCAAACTACACGTTTTGAATGTTCCCCTCACAAATGTTCTTCAGCTTGCTAAGAAAGCAAGTTGATGGGATTTCTTCTTCATAAAAAATTAATGAAAAATGGTGACTATTTCACCAGAGTACATGTTTCGATCTAGTGCTTTTATCCAGGAGATAAGAAACAGCTGGTTTATGTTAATTCTGTTTGACTGTAACTTTTACAAGTGAACTGGCTGAAAATTGTGTTCTTTGGTCAGTAAAATTTGGAATTCTGCTTTTCTTTTTGGTTGGTTTTTTTTTTAAATGGTATCTGCTAAGCCATAGTGATGCTCAGTAATTCAGTAGTAGCGTGGTAGTCTTGTTAGAGAGCCAAATCCCAAGGAAAGAGCTTCCTCCTCATGTTACAGCATTCCAGAGTAGGAAGGTTGAGCATCACCTTTTCCCTTTATTGCCTGGATGAATGTGTCTGTGGGCTTAACCATTTTGTGTGATGCTTCTGTAAGTGAAGTATTTTCATGGAAGTTTATTTTACTGTTTTGTGTTCTAAAATACTACTGATCTTCTGGAAAACATCCATGTAGATTAGAGTGGGGAGGGTTGTATGGTTGAAGCGTGTGTGTGTGCGAGGTAACTAATGCTGCACGAATAAATCTCAGTGAATTATTATGAATTAATTTAGACTTTGTTTCTGCTTGTCAGTTGTCGATGGGAAAGCTGTGGTTTCCTTAGACATATTTGTTTTGGAAGTGTTAAAGTGCTTTGGAATTTTTCTATGGGAAGCTGCAACGAATGCTTTGCAAGCTTGAAATTTTTTGTATAAATTATTTGGCTTTCACAAGTATTAACGAGTATTTCAGTCATGTTCTAGAAATATTGGTACAAACAAAGCTCTGAATAGCTCAATTAACAAATCAAAAGACTATTAAAAGAATCAGTAAGGCTAGTCCCTTTCCACCCCATTTTCAGGTTTCCCATTTGTGAAAAAAGCCCCCAAATCAACACCATCACTCCTCCCCCCCCCCCACCAACAAAGAAAAAAAAACCACCAACAATTCCTTCACTGGAAGCTATTTGTAATTTTTTAGCACATTTTTCCCTCACCGGATGCCACTTTTCTGTTAGATGGCTTTTTCCTATGAGGAGAGGATCACTCCACTCTTCTGTAGCGGTCAATTTGTGTACTTTTTTGGTGAACATTCAGAGGCAAATGCTGCATTTGTAGACCATAGTGATTTTGAGCTTTTTTTTTTTTCCTAATTCTGTGCACACCTCAGTATTTCTATTTCTGTTGAATAAAAAATAATGTTTTTGAAACCAGTATAGTTCAGTGTCTATGGATATTCAAATACTTACTGAAAATCATAAGGAAAACATTGTTATCTAGTCAAATTATCTCACAATATAGCTGTGGGGATCTGGGAATGAAGAAATCTCTCTTTTTTTTTTTTTTTTTTGTCCAATATTGTGAGAATTTTAGAATTATTCTGTGACTAAATGTTGCAAGAGCTTGAAAACATTTGCCTTTTCCCTGTAATACACAGTGAGCATCCAATTCCTCCCTCGTAGTCGGGTCAATGTTAAGTTTCAGCAGACATAGCACGTGGTGACTATTCCCCTCCTCTATTGCAAGGAGTTTGTAGGATTATTAAGAAACTGCTGAGAATTCAAGGTGCTGCATTGCTTATAACTGCTTAAATATGTTTAATTGAGCACGCTGCATATTTATTCTGCTCTTTTACAGTGGAATTACAGGTTTTAACTTAGGTTATGAATCAGTTGCTTTTGCTGTAATACACAGTGGCTTTTCACTGCTGTATGGTCTGCAGTGGTGAGCAGGGGCCAGTGATAGCCTGCTGGTGTTCATAGGGGTGTCCATATGCCCAAACCTATGTGAATTGGAGCTGTAAGGACTTCCAGGCACTACTTTGCCTTGTAGAATGGTACTTTAGGGCAGAAAGAGGTTAGATCTTTCTTTGGGTTCTAAATCTGAATGAATATATTTTGGGTTTTTATCAGCATTGATCATCTTTAATTTATATGTGCATTCTCCTTGGCATCAGTAGCTATAACAAGCTACTGTTAAGAAAATTAGCATTTTCTTTGGTGTATTTTAACCTGTTTCCCATCATTTATCAAATGTGGAAAGGTTTAATTACAAATACTTGAAGCAGTGCATGACTACTCTAAACATTAGATTACTATTAAAGCAGAAGTTGGCTAAAGTACAATTGAAATTGGATCTATTTAAGAGCATAAATAATTTTAAAGTAACTGTGCTTTTATGATTATAAAGAGTAGATTTCTCTGGTTTCTTTTAATTTAAATATAAATGTTGTATAAATATCTTACATAACGCAAAACCATGTGATTTTCATTGTGGCTGAGGTGGATGTAGCTCACTGAAGAGAGCAAGTATGGATAAATGTATGAATAAATTATATCTTCTGTAGTGTATGATACAGAAAGTAGATGATATGGGTGTGAGCCAGGAGATTTCCTTTTTAGTTAAAGCAAACATACGTTTCTATGGCAATAAAAGCAAATTTAAAAGGTAGGTGGGTTCTGACTGTTGCTAGTCTGAAATAAAGGTGGCGGTTGCAGAATAGTTCATTTCATAGCCGAAGGAAAGCCAGAGTTTTATTACAGAGAAGTGCATCTATATTTCCCCATACTTAATTTTTTCCTTTTTTTAAATTTTTTTTTGTTAGCTCTCCTTCCCCTCTTCCTTGCTTTTCACTATATGTAGCAAAAACAGGAGTCTACATGTAATTGATACACAAATCTTTTGTTATTATCAAGTAGATTTAAACTTGAATGGTGATTTGTATTACTTTTGCATCTTCCATATTTTGTTTGGACTTTAAGTTACGGTGTTTTGTTAAGTGGTGATTATTTTTAGCAGTACTCAGAGACAAGAGGCATGGGAGTCTTAGAAGATAAATTGCAGCAGTATTTACCAGAGAACACCAGATCAGTGAGGTGAGTAGGGAATAACAGGATGCAAATAAATAAGGTTGAATATAGTGAGAAGTGTTTATCCTACTCTAATTGCAGTACAGTGTAACAATGGAAGAGGTCTGAGACACCATTTCATCTCTAGATTGGATTGTTTAGAGCTTCACAGCCCTTTGAAGCACATTTCCAGATGAATGATCCATTACTGAATACCAAAATACTACCTATCTGTTGAAAGAGTGGTGTTAAATTAATCATCCCATCCTCATTTGTCATACTCTGTATCCTTCAAGCTGTTCATTTTTTTGGTCTCCAAATCTTCCCCGGATCAGTACAATACAGTATCTGTGGGGTTTTGCTTTATTTGAGAAGTATGGCCAGCCTGTTTCATGTATAAAACGATGCTTTGCAGCCAAAATTTGCTGTGATCTAAGCATAGTGTGTGCATATGTAAAAACCCAAATGGTATCTTTTTGGTGACTTGTGCTGTACCCTGAGGCAGCCAGAGCTTGACAGGTACCTGAAATGTTCACATCCATTTCACAGGATGGGAAGATGTGGTACCAATCCAAGGTTGAAACTGGATCTTTTCATGAAATCTGACATTCAGATCAATTAAATCTTTTCCAACAGCAGTCAAGATGTTCTTAAAGTTATAACCTGAGAATATTTAATGTGAAAATATCAACCTAAATTTGCAGAGATTTTGGTAGTCTCTCTGAGATGCGTGCTCATTTCCCTCATCACAGTGGATGCTCGCTTGGTAATTCAGGTAATTGGTGTTAACTACTCCCTGTTACAGACAAACATTACAAAAACACACACAGGCTGTGCCAGCTGACCTACCTCCTAGTGGTGGTTTTGAGTGCTCCAGTTCAGATCTGTTGGGAAGAGTTGAGACTTAAAGAGTGGGCTTTGGAAACCTGAGCTGCCAGGAGCCGATGAGCCTGTGACGTTGAATGCTTTATTAGGGAAAACCAACCCTGTTTTACATGGTATAAATCTGTGTGTAAAGGTACCAAATGATAGCTAATGATGATGTTGTAAACCTCGAAGTAGCATACTCCAGGGCTGCAAAATGGTAATGTTTTGATTTTAAACACTTCTTGACATGCTGTGTTAGATGTTAATCCTTGAAATAAGCTACATTTCAAAATGTGTCTTCATTTAATTTATAGTGTATTTGAATGCAACTGTAGCATAACCTGGCAGCATTGCAGAGGAGGTAGCATTTATTTTTTTTTGTTATTTAGTTATTTTAAGGCAGATTATTTGTATTTTACAGATTTGAGAAGTCATCATGGCTCGGTTTAGTGTTCTTTTCTCATCTAAGAAACATTCACTACCATCTGCAGCCAGACGTCTGTTGTGCTGTGTGAGCCTGGCTCAAAATACAAAATATCAGCTGGTCTGTACAGCGTTGTCTTTGACACCCCCCCCCTCCCCAGAGTCTGACTGGTGGAGGGCAAGATATTCTGTGTTCAGGTGCAGGCAGATCCCTTACAAATGTGAATTCTGGAAAACACTTGCAGGTCGTTCATGGATGCAGCTGCGCTTTACAAGACTCTGTGTGATTTGCAATGAGTATGTTAGGAGATACTACATCACAAACATGCTTTAAAATAAGGGCTTCTAATAGGCTTTGAGGTTTTGTGGGTTTTTTTTTTCTTATCAGCTGAAAGTGGTTTTCAAAATCAACCAAGAGCCGTCTTGAAATGTAGTTTTAATATGCTTGCACTCTTCTGTCTTGCTGATAAACTTTGGGTTTTCTTTCTTCTCTTAACTCCAGCAGAGAGGAGTTAACCTGCAAGACCCATTATATACCTTTTCCTGCCTTGTATTTTGGAACCCCGTGAGTCTGAAGAACTGGATTCAATTTTAGCTTGGCAGTTTGAAAGCAGAATTTTTTATCATGGCTTAGATAATTGCAAACAATTGTCTTTTGCCCCTTAAATGTTTTAATTTTATTTGATGATAAATTCCCCTCTATACTCTTAATGCTTCTGGAAATTTGAATAGTTTTATGCTGCTATCAGTATTAGACCTAATTTTTGCTTACATTTTGTAATAATGATATTGAGACATTAGTGTTATATTAGACAGTTTGTGATTTCTAATTGTATGACAACCACTGAAAACTACTAATGAATTTTGTGTAAGTTCTGTTCAGTGTCATACTCAAAAGTGTAGTCTTTTGTTGCTATGGGGATAAGAGCAGTAGTTTTTTTTTTCGGCTTGTAACAGTTAAAATAGATACAAAGAGAAAAAGTATCATTTATGGCTTGAGTTCCATTGAGGATATAAGCCTTCAATAAAATGTTTTTACAGTATGAGTTGCCTTTAGGGCCTGATTTGCATAATGCATTATATCTAAATTTTACCTGTAGAATAAACTTGTATGTAACATTTCATTTAATTCAAGAAGGTTTTTAATATACTTTTTAAATTAGAAATATTTTTGCAAGTGATTTTCTTGAATGATTTTGTTATATGAAGTGCAAACTCTTACTTGTCTTTAGGGAGAACCTGTGTGGTGTTTCTTTTTTGGTTTAGTAATTATTTTTTCTCCATAGCTAGAGCAGAGAATATCAGGTGTAGCCCCTAAGAACTGTATATATTTTTCCTCTGTGTGTTGTATTTTTTAGTAAAGATGTGAAGAACACCTATTACTACATTAATTGGACCAGTCCCTGTGATAACATGTCAGCAAACTTCTTATGTGTTTGGTGAAGTAACTTGTAATGTGGGTTGAACTTGAAAACAAGAAAATTTTGTCTTTTTCTTTTTTTTTCAAAGAAAAATATAGAAATAAAAATAGTGTTCAGCTGTCAAAAATTGCACTGTATTCATGAACTGTCAGGAAGCATAGCACAGAACCCAACTCCTTAAAAGCTCAAGCAAACCACTTTCTCCTATTTTCCTTCATTTGAAGCATTTTGAACTTGGGCATGAACACAACAGGCTAGAAATAAAGGTTTTGGTCCCTCTTAGAACTCTTCCACTATTAAGATTCTGGGTACTAGATAGTCTGTAGGCAGTGATCCTCATAGGGCTTCATTGATGAGAGATCAAGGTCAACCTGCTGCTTTACAGAAAGTATAGTGCAGGCAGTGTGATTTAATTTCTGGTAGAATTGAGACAAGGGATCAAGTGCTTTAACTACACCACCTTTCTGAGACACAATATAGAGTTCACATACTGTATGTGTCACCTATGAAATGTGCTGGCACCATTTGCTATTCGCTGTTACATGGCATCTTCTAGAGGTAACAAATCTGCTGCTCTAGATGACTGTTCTTGTCTCATTTACTAATGTGTGGACTCAAGAGACTGCAGACAGGCAGTTGCAAGATTTTTTTAATTAACAAAATGTATGTGTTGGTAACACCAAAAGAGCATTGAGTGTTAATGTTAGAAGGACATGCAGCAGTGAAGCATTCACACGTTTATGGAAACAAAATAATTACACTGCCTGTAATTCTGCTTATGTGATGGTTTATGTAGTCTCATTACCCTGGCCTTCATTCGGGAGTAGCCAACAGGAAACGTCTAGGAAAGAGTAGAAGAGTGTGAGGATGTATCATGATTTACCCAACTGCTCTTCCAGGTTCTGATGATTTTGGATTTGTCATCCATGAAATTGTCTGGTCTCCCTGTGCACGCTTTTAGTGTGTTACACATGCTTAATCTCTAACCATAGATTAATTACAGTGTGGAACATAAATGATGGTTTTAATTCTGTAATCCTACAAAACAGTTCCTGTTTTTTTTTACTGTAGTGTTTGAAGCCTGGTGCTTGACTTGTGCTCTCTCACCAGCTTGGGGTGCTGCAATGCTTTTCTCAAGAGTTCTAGGAACCAAGCGCCATCAATGGACCCTGTTCCTGTGTTCTTGTTACGTGAGCTGAGCTGCCATGCACAGGCATGGTAACACTCCTACAGTCTCTTTAAAAATTAATACTGAGCAACACAAACAGAAATCTTTGGAAAGGGTCACCAAAAGATGCTACGAGATGGCAAACTAGGTCAATGCATCCCCAAAGACTGATGCAGGCAGGCAATCCACATGCATTACATCTTGACTGATTCCAAGGTGAAGCATACATTTGTATGGAAAGCTTTCTAGTCAAAACAGGAGTCAGAAATTAATCCCTGATGCATGTTTGAAGTACAGACCTCGTGACTGATGTGCTCTGGGGAATGCTTCCCATCTTACAGCTTTTAGTCTGTTTATATTTTCTTCATTTCTTTAATCTGTTTTTCTTATTTCATGAGATCTTTGGATTTGTTTAATTTTTGTGATACTTTATATAAGGGTAGGTACTTCTTGTTTCTTCCACTGCTTCAATAACAATGGCTAATGAATTGGTATCTACAAGGAATGCTTAGGAAAAATTGAGCTGAGACTTGCTGCTTGCAACTGCAGGGTTTGTTGTACTTCAGGGAAATCAGAAGTTGAAATTCTGCCCGTGCTTATTTTTGATCCGTATCTGTCATGTCAGCCTGCCTTAAATTAATTTTCTTTTGAAGCTTATATACTAAGGATGTTACATCCAGAAGGATACAGAGTCTTGCACATTATTCCTTGGAAACAGCGTCCTAAACTTGGCCTGTATGCTACCAGGAAGAAGTGGTGGTCTCTGGGGTTGTGATGGATGTTTGATACTTTCTTTGGTAGCATTTATGCCCTCAGGTAACCTGTTCAGTAGAACAGTTTTCACTGGTACAATGCATCGTTTGTGAATGAATGAATGAAAGGTGGTGCTATCTCAGCAATAGCCTATCCTGAGTGCATGGGCACTTTGCATGTGCTGTGTTGCCCTGCTGGAATGGAAAACAAACCTGGGTTTGTCAAAGCCACAGCTGAACTTTCACTGATAATTCTGAGCATCTGTGATACCAGTGTGACCAACCAGACTGATAAAAGAGCAGGGAGAAGGGAAGGGCTTCCTCACTTGTTAAAAGTGTAGCTTTTTAATGACACATGTTCCACCACACCAGCCCCAAGGATAAGTTGTATTTAACCTTTGTGTTCACACCTTTTGGAACTGTCCATGTCCAGAAAGCTCTGTTACCTCTGGGGCAAGCGAGACCATCGGACGCTCTTCTTTGCTACGTCTGGAAGAGATGGCTGAAATGCTCATGTTCTGTATACCTTTCCAGGCTAAATTTACTTCAGTTTTCCTGAAGCTAAATATATCCATTGAATGTAAGACAAATTCTTTTAAAATACAGTCTATGGACATTTTTTTTTTCTCTCTGTTTTATGTATAAAACATGAAGTGCACTTTAAGGAACAACTGAATTATTTGTATAGTGCAGTCTGAAAAGTCTTGCATTATTCAATTTTTCTTAAATGCCAGACCACTGGTATCATTGTGGAGCTCTTTGAGAAAGCAAGAGGAAGAAAAAAAAAATAAACAAACATTATTCTTCTCTTATTAACTGGAAAGCTGTTATCATGCTGTAATTAATTTCAGTTTTCTGCCCTTTAGTTCCTGTCTTTGAAACTTGCCTTCTAGCATACACCAGATGTGAACAGCCAAGAGTCACTGTTTCAGTGACAAGTTCATGTGTTTATTACCTTCTTCAATATTTCTTTCCATCCTTTTAAAATAAGGGAAGATGTTGGAGGCACAGATGTTAGATCTGCACCGCAGTGCTTGAGATTGGAAGAGCTGAAATTGGTTTTAGGGTAAAGCATTTTGTTGACTTGTTTAAAAGTTATTCAGTGTGTTTTTGGAAAACTTACAATCTATGTGACTGTCATGGGTCCAGCTAGGATGGAGTTAATTTTCACAAAGAGCCAGGACCTCCAGCCGATCTGGCCGGGGGTGTTTTCTGTACCATGGTGTGATGTCGTGCTCCCCACAAAAAGGGGGCTGGTTGGGGAGGGGCTGCTCTGTGCAGCTCTGTGATGCTGTGACTGTGGACTGAGCATCTGGTCAGTTGTGTTGGTAAAGTGCCTTGTGTTATCACTGTTCATGTATGTTCTGTCCTGCTGCTTCTGTTCTTCCTCCCTGTGCTGTCCCAGTAACCTGCCCTTACCCCAGCCCTGCAGTTTACTTCTGCCCATTCTCTTCTCCATCCTGCCAGGGAAGGGGTGAGCGAGCTGAGTGTGGTGCTCAGCTGCTGGCTGGAGCTGAACCACAGCAACCATCTTCCCAGTTAGTCCTTGCTATGTAATGTCACAGGGGGTTAGTGTCAGTGATGAACATTGAGATTATAAAGCAAGCACCTGGCATTTGAGAGGAGCGAAGTATAAGTAGAGTGGGGTTTTAGGAAGAGAAAGATCTAATTTACTTGATTACATTGGATAGCAAATGCTGAATTAGGGGATTGGTCCCCTATTGCAGTATGAGTAGAGCTTCATAGGCTGAAGAGTTGGGATGGTTCAGTGTCACCTTGCACAGAAGAAAGGGCATGCTGGTGCTCACTGTGTGTGCTGGTAGTCTGAAACAGTTACCTAAATGTTGATGTGTCTTTTCTAGACAGGACTATATGTTTTTGCTATTGCTGTGTCACATCGGCAGCTTTTGAGTGCTTCTCTCTACCCTGGGCCCGGGAAGGAGTGTGTCACGTAGGTGACATTTGTGATCATTGTCTTTGTCCACTGAGAATAGAAAAGCCTCCAGTTTTAAATCAATGTCTTTGCAATACCATCTATCAGACGTGAATGGTGAAGTGAAATACTGCTCTTCTCAATCACACAATTGAGTTGCTGTCCTTGTCTGAGGAAGGTCACTTGTTTAAAATCTGAATTCCCATACAGTGGCACAGTGGCATGACATTACTTGAATTTCTTCAAGACTTATGCTCTCAGGTTAGTTTCCAGAGTGAATTACCTGGAAGAATCAATGGTTTTTTAAGAAAAAAATTCAGCCTTTCTGCTCATATGAATAGTATCATGTATCACGTCTTTGGGGGCTTGCACTTCTTCCATAAAATACTTTTTCCCTCTAACTGTGATGGAAACTGGTGGAAGATTTGGCCACATGTGAGCGAGCTGTGTGGCAGGAGGTTGCTGGGTGTTTTTGACATATACATTCTGCTTCACAGCAGCATAGGAAGGAAGGTGAACTATCTGGAGGGAGCACAGAAGAAAAAGCAGTTTCCTGACTCAACTGCAGAGCTCCTGGGTGCTGGAGCCAGATCAACCCTCCCATGTCACTTTTCCAGTAAGGGAAAAATCTGCTGATCTCCTTTACTGAAATGTGTATGGGTTCACTGCTCTGGATCTGTTACTCTCCAGCAAGCTGCTACTGCCCCAGGTCCCAGGTGGTCCTGAGCAAAGTCAAACACGAAAAGAAAGCCTACAGAGAGTGGAAGCAAGGGAGGGTAACCTGAGACACACATATAGAGAAATTGAGCACCCAGGGATCAGGTTAGGAAAGCTAAAGGCCTGAAAGAACTAAATCTGGCCAGGGATGTAAAGGACAAATAAGAAGGGACTATGTAAAATGTGGGCCCTGTCTGGAAGGAAACAAAGGACCTGGTTACCCAGGATATGGAGACGGCTGAGCCCAGTCAGTTTCACCTCTGCCTGACAAGATCATGGAGTAGATCCTCCAGGAAACTGTGCTCGGGCATATGGATGGATGTGATTTGAGACAACCAACATGGCTTCACAAAGGGCAGATTGTGCCTGAAAATTTGGTGGCTGCCTGTGATGGGCTTCCAGCACTGGTGGATAAGGGAAGAGTCATAGATGTCATCTACCTGGATGTGTACAAAGCATCTGATGCTGTCCTGCATGAAATTCTTGTCTCTAAATTGGAGAGACATGGATTTGATGGATGGACCACTCTGTGCATAATGAATGGGCTGGATGGTCACATTCAGAATTGCAGTCAACAGCTCATTGTCTAAGTGGAGACCAGTGACAAGTGATGCTTCTTGGGGGTCAGTATTGGGACCGATGCTGATTAACATCTTTGTCTGCAACACAGTGTTGTCATTGAACAATAGGAAGTAAATTGTATTTGATGGGGAGGCTTGTATCTGAAACTGTTAATTTTAAAACGCACTTTATTGGCCTGTGGTGCAGTTGGAAGTATGGAGACACATTGCAGCAACATTGATAAGTTAATCTCTTCGATGTTTCTCGTGCCATTGGCTTAGTAACAATAAAGTGTACCTAAATTTGTTCCTAATGGACAAGATTTGGTTTTTATTTTAATTGAAAGCATGCTTCTAGTTTCCAAGAACTTTCAGTAGTAGCATGGTAAACGCTTCTTTAAACTGCCTTTAAAAAGTAAAAGACAACTTATTCAACCTTTTCGTACCTTTTTTGATGGGTTGTTTCTAAAATTATACATTCTTTTTCCATTACTGTATGTCAGTTGTCCTTGAAAATCCAGGAGGATTTTCACCTCGGAAGCAGTTGTAGTACTTAACCAGCTTCCAGAACTTGCCTTTGGTTTTCCCCTACTCCATCCCCAACCTCCATGTTTTTTATCATTACTTACTGAGCTTGTCTAGTACAAAGATGTACAGCCCTGCTGGAGGGACCCAAGACCTCCCAATTCTTTTGAGAAAAGAAAATTTTTTTCAGAAAAAAATAAATTTCCCATTTCTTGTCAAAAGGGATCAACAATAATGGTGAAGGACCTGAGGCGACTGTCAGATTTTAGGCTGAACTTGCAAAACTAGAAATAAGTAGGTGGGGGAGGGGGGGGGGCAGGGGGGGAAGTCAGGAGAAAAGAATAAAAGTCAAAGCCATAAGCAGCTGCTGCATAATTGAATGCATTGTGCTAATATTACAAAATTCTGACTTAATTTTGTCCCATATTTCTTTAAATTAATTTTAAATAAAACATAATAGTTCATAGGAGCAGCTCATACTGTTGTTTTTTTCCTGGTGTGGTTTTATGTAGAACTGTTCCAGTTGCTGTCAGCTGCTAAAAGATGCACTGACTGTGTCTGCATCAGCATTTTGTCTCTGAACAGCAGCGCAGCTCTGCAGCGAGTCCCTTCTCATCTCCTGTTGTCACCCCCACGTACTGTTTGTTCAGGTCGCAAAGTGGTGTCAGTGCCCATGGAGTAACTTCCTTCAGGGGGAAATTAAACCAGCCGTCTGCTCCAGGGATGCATTCAGCGTGCTTGGGCTCTCTTAGAGATGTGAAGGTTCAGATCAGTGATAGAGTCTCAGGGCAGCTTCTAACAGCCTGTGCAAAGTTCTGCCTAGGGGACTGGACTAAATTTAGGCTGACATAAAATTTACAGATAGCACATTGTGTACATCTACGGACCTCAGCTTTGAACAGCTTCAACCTGGTGATCCCCACCTGCTGAACTGCTTTACTTGCTGAGCTGCATGTGGTCGTACTGCTTCCTAAACTGTGTGTTGCCCAGGGGGATTAATTTTTGTCATGAATGAGTGAGTTTCTATGTTAAAAGGAATTGTATAACTTACTGTATGGGCATATTGTTAAACCTAAACAATTGGACTTGGGGGGGCAGTTATGTGTATCCTCCCCCTACCTCAAAGTTAGAAGTTTTCCAAGGAGGGAGGACTTCACAGTATTTTCTATCCTTAGGGGAAAATACTTTACTTTGTGGTGGAACTCATCTCAAAGTTACCATGCTGTGGCCAAACTCTTCTTGCAGCTTGCATGTGATGCATTGCACTGAGTATGAATTTACAGTTGAGTAATTTTTGGTAATGCAAATGATTCACTTGTGTTTTAGTGTCATATGCAGAGATCAAGTCAGATGGCTGTTGCATCTCAGCATTACTCTGCAAGTTTTACTGTATTTGATCTTAATCATCCACTATTCCCTTTTATACAGACTAGACTAGATGGTGGTCAAACACCATCTAGGCTTCCTAGAGGCATGAGGTGATTGAAGCCTCAGACCTGTTGGTGTTTGAGGCACTGGGACTGTGGTGGTTTAGGCCACCAAAGTCAGTCTATTACTCCCCTTCTTAGTAGGACAGGAGAGAAAATATATATTAACAGGCTCAGGAAACAAAATAAGGACAGGGAGAGATCACTCTGTCATCAACGATGTGGGCAAAACAGACTCAACACAAAGTGAAGAAGAGAGAAACTACCTATTTTACTACACTACACTAAAAATGGGGTTCTCAGTTACTTCTTCATGAGCTGTTTTCCAGATCTTAAAACACCTCTAACCTCCCCCACCGCTCCCATCTTAGCAGACTTCACTCTAGTCATGATTTCACTCCCCCCTTCCCCCCAGATCGCAGCACAGGGGGGCAGAGATGGGGAGATGGGGGTTACAGTCAGTCCCTTGCAAGTTGGTTTCTGTCCTAGGTGATGTTCTGGTAGAGAAGCAGCTGTGCCCTTTACTAGTACCCAGTGCTTGATGTGGCCTGGGGGCTCTGCAGCAGCAGACTGGTTGCCTGCCAGTGTCACAGTTGCACAGAGCTTAAAAACACCGATGTCCACTTACCTCTTACACAAATATTGTGGATAGATATCTGTAAGGTTGGTATGAGATGCAGCCAAAGGAGAGGGTCTTAGGGTGGCAGGATGGCTTGAGAATGTGGAATTAACGGGTACATGGTTTCTACACAGAATCTTGAAGGCTGCAATGCCTGGAGTGAGACCTTTTGCCTCATTATCCTTGAAATTAATATTTAAAGTTGACATTCCTAAGTATGATAAAAAGAGGCGTATGATGCTAAACATATTTAATACTCAGCTGTCCACCCAAATCATGTTAAACATCACCCCAGGAAGGGTAGCAGTTGAGGCTGTGGTATAAAGGTTATTGAGGAAGTTACCCCTGGGCGGGAGAGAAGTCAAGACCCTGAAGGGGCAGGCAATGGGTTGTGCTCCTTCTCCGCCCAAAACACAGACGACTTCTTGGTGAGCACTGTAACCTCACCATTTTGGTGAAAGTGCCCAGGATAGTATTTTGCTAGCATCATAATCATGTATTAGTACTACTGCAGTGAGTGTATTTATCAGTGGCAATTCTGACTATCTTGTGTCTGTCACTTCAGTGAACTTTCTGTCTATTTCAACTTTGTGAAAGGTCTCAGTGAAAGCCCTTTGGGGGCTCTGACAAACAATTGATATATGGTTGTACGTATAATCATTTAGATGTAAACCATTGACAAAGTCTGGGACTAAGACTGGACCTAGCCACCCCTAGGTTTCTCTCTGAGGAGGAGTTTAGAAAGCAAGGGGGTCCTTCCTGAATCCCATGACTCAATGGGACAGCCTCCCTCAGCCATGCATCAGCAGCATCTCTACACTAAGCCCTGCAGTACCTAGTAGGTGACAGTGGTGGGAAGGGGCGAGGGAAAGCCATACCTGCTTCTGTGGGAAGTACAACCCTGAAAACGAACTTGGAAAATGGGTTCTGCTGTTAGGCAGTGCTCTCTTTGTACTAGAATAATGGGGGAGAAATTAACTCTTGCCAGAGAAAATGAGTTCGAACAACCCCTACTCCCAAACCTCGCTGGCTTTTTCTAGCATGTCTCCACAAGGGCCTTCTGCCAGCACACTGGTGTCTGTCTGAAATTGCACCCAGTCCTGTCCTGGCAGACAGAAATGTGCCCATGAAAGTTTGTGCTGTGAATGTTAACTGAAACGTGCCCTGCATCTTTTGGTGTGGAGGGGCTTTCTTAGCGCTGTGGTTCTCTCTGGAAAAAATTAGATATTCTGTGGTAAAACATGTTTCTTTTCACATGATGACTTATCATAGTCTGTGCAGACAGCAGATCACCTTTGTGAGTGAAGCAAATGTGTGCATTATTCCTTGAAAGTGGGATTTTTTTAAAGTACAAACTCTGACCTGTCCTTGCCCAGCGTGTATTTGGAGATCAGTTGATCTTTGTATGCCTTCTAAGAAGTATGTAACAGTGTGGCTCCTTGATACTTATATCAAAATTTGTAGGTTTTTATGAAATATTCCAGTTTTCCTGTCATCCTCGCATTTGTTCTTTCTTACTGGCTTGCAGGTCAAAGCTTGCCATGCTTCTCACTACCACCTTAAAACTTGTTTGCTTTTACTCTTAACACTGAAGACATCCTGATGCTCCCTTCTCATCCTGAGAGAATAATCCTCTTGCAACATACTTAGAAGTGGTATTTTGACGTTATTGTTAGTATCTCTTGCCAAAGAAAGGTCTGTCTGTTGACATTGAAAGAGCTCAGATCACTGCAGATGTCTGAGAAATGGCTGGTCGCATAAATGCTTTGATTTGAATGTGGTGTAATGTGGTGGAGTGTGGCTTCAGAGTGGCTTGGCTCCACTCTTAATGGTTCCATTTTCCTTGTGTTACTGGGCCCGCCTTCTCCAATTAAGGACCAGTTGTAAGCTGCTTCATAAGTAAGGTGAGAAACAAGATGTCTATCCAAAGCTTAACATTTTCTGTTTAAAATTTTAAAGCAGATGGAGTTCAGTAGGGGGGAGCACAAGAAGAGGTTGGGATGCATCGTAAGTACCCGTTTTTATGGATATAGACACAGGTTAGTGTGTTCTGAATGACGTCTACCACTTGGATGTTGTCTTTTCTTTTAGATGATGAGTTAACTTGATGAGGGTATAAAATCACCGTAAAAATCTACCTACCAAAATTAATGAGGAAATATCATAGAATTCTTCTATCTTTTTGAAAAATGGGCCTCAGGTCTGTAAATAATTTATGCTCTCCCTTTCTAACTGCTAGATCTGTGAGGTTGCACACCAGCAGTGAAAAGGTCCTTGTCCCTGCATGCTTCTGTCTTGAGGGTGAAAAGAGATCAAGCATTGTCTTGCATTTTACTGGATTTTCAACAGCTTTGTAAAAATCACTTTAAAAAATATTTTATATTCATAAAGAGACTGCTAATAAACATGGCATTCAGGCAATGCCATTCTGCCTTCATTATGCTGAAAATGATCAGAAGTTTTTCAACTTGGTGTAAGGCAAGCAGCTTGCAGATTAGATGTATTCCATAGTACATATGAGACTTTGAACTGGCCATTATGGAGTATTATTTCTATTTTCCCTAAAACATGCAGTGTGATGTGGGAAGATGTCTTTTCCCTGCTATTTTTGTGCAGTATTATAGAGGTTTTTTGTTGGGTTTTTTGGGTTTTTATATATATTTTGATTTATGTAGGAGCCTTTGTTCACCAGGTTAGTCACAGCTAATGATAAAGGACATCTGTGTGTCAGGCTTGAAAATGCCTTTTAAAGCAATGATTTAATGAAAGCAAGCCTCACAGTATGTTGTCCTGTTAATCAACAGGCAAAAAAATATTTCAGCTGTAAGAACAATTATGCATAGATCCAGCTACTTACTGTCAGTCTTGCTGTCACTAGCAGGAATTACTCTTGAGGAAATCTCTGAAATTTATGCAGCAGTTTTTCTCTCTCTAATTCCTGGAAACCACCTAGACATTACTTTGTGGTGAAAGTACATTAAAAACAGTCTGAGAGTCTTGCTGCAGGAGTTTTGTTGCTAACTCTGACAGCATTATAAAATAAATCAGAAAGAGGTTACTAATCTGATTCTCCATAGGCTTTCTTCTTCATGCAAACAGAAGTAAACAGCTTCCATGCTGGTTTTTCATTGATGCTAATGATTATATCCAATGCAAAACTGTGAAGAATCGTACTTTACTGTGAAGTACTTTGTTCTGCCTGCAACTCCAGAATGGGTGAAACATAAAAATTCATATAGACCGTATGTGAATTCTTCAGAAATGGGGAGATTTGAAAACCGTTATAAACATCAGCTTTTCATAATCTTTAGTTTTTGTGATAAAAACACTTCTTAGGATCACAGCCTGAGATATCATTATCTGTTCTCCATGGTTTTATATTGTAAATTATTACTAGTTCAGACAGTGGTATTACTTAGGCAGGTGGTTGATCTGGAATATCTGCTAGTCCTGATTTTTGGTGAGGATGGAGTTAACTTTTTTTCCTAGCAGCTGGTGTAGTGCTTTGTTTTGGATTTGGGGTGAGAATGATGTTGGTAACACATCTATGGTTTTAGTTGTTGCCAAGGAATGTTTACCAAGTCAAGGACTTTTCAGATTCTCATACTGCCCCACCAGTGGAGGCTGAGGTGCACAAGAAGCTGGGGTGGGATGCAGCCAGGGCAGGTGACCAAACTGGCCAAAGTAATATGCCATACCATATGATGTCATGCTCCGTATTTGAACTTGGGGGAAGCTGGCTGGGGTGTAATTGCAGCTTGGGAATGGGCTGGGCATTGATCAACAGGTGGTGAGCAATTGCACTTGTTTTGTATGTCATTTTATTATTATTACTGTTGTGGGTTTTTTTCTCTTCCTCTGCTCTCCTACTAAACTGTCTCTATCTCAACCCATAAATTCTACTTTTTTTTTTTCAATTCTCCTCCTTATCCCACTGAGGGTGGGGAGGAATGAGCGAGCAGCTGTGTGGTGCTGAGCTTACCAGTTGTGGTTAAGCGATGACACCTCTCCAGCAAGATACAGTCGGCAGTTGCAGAGATTTGGCCTTTTGCCCCTGTCTTTCGGACCACAGACAAGAACCATATGTCCACTGCTCTGTGGTTTTTTCACACTTTGGTAAAAACAGCCATGCTGTGTCAGACAAAGTCTGTCTCACTGCAGTTCTGTCTTGATGGTGGCAAAGCATGATGGATCATAACTATCCTTTGGGGTTTGCATCTGACATTTTATACAGACCTCTTGCTGTCTTACCTTGAGACAGCCACGTTCTCTGCTCACCTTCATTATGCTACTCGTGATTTTATGAAACTTTTGTTGTATTCCTGACTCCTAATTTTTTTTTTCCTCTCCAGCTTGAAGGGGGGGTAGTATACTTGATCTGTTGCTTTCATCTGTAGTTAAAGCAGAGGCCTGTTATGCTGACGAAGGTAGAATCACACTAAACAGGCTGTTAATATTAGCTTGTGAATCCAGACATCAGTATATTGTATACACATTACAGTACCCAGGGGCCTAGTAAAAGTAGTATTACTACTGCTGTATGTTGGAACTGTTCCATTAATTTGATTATTCTTCTTGCCTTTTTCTCAATCTTTCCCCTATTTTCATTTCCTTGAGATGACTGTGAGAAAGCAAAGGGGAAGAGAGCTGTGTAGAGCTCTTAAACAGAGGCTGGTTTGTGTTGGAAGGGACCTTGAAGATGATCTAGTTTGAGACTCCTGCCCACACCCTCCACTTGACTAGGCTGCCCAAAGCCCCATCCAACCTGGCCTTGAACACTGCCAGGGAGGGGGCAGCCACAGCTTCTCTGGGCAACTTGGACCAGGACATCACCACCCTAACGGTGAAGAATTTCTTCTTTATATCTAATCTAATCTATTCTCTTTTAGTTTAAAACCATTACTTCTCCTGTCACTACAAACCCTGGTAAAAAGCCTGTCCCCTTCTGTCTTATAAGCCCCCTTTGGATAATGAAAGGCGAAATAAGGTCTCCTTTATTACTATGTCTTATTTCATACCAGCTATGGGTGTTGTCAATTGAGTATTTTACACTTGCTGATTTCAATATTGATTTGTATTTTCTGCAGAGATTATAAATTCAGGGTAAAGACTGTCAGTGTAGTGTGACTGAGAGGTTCTTGATTAATGAAGCCTAGGACTGAAACTGCAAAAAGGAATGGAACTGCTGTTGACAATTCAGAGATGGTTGAGTTTTACAGGATCTATATGTAAGGATTCTTTTCAGTCACTGTTGCTTAAGGTAACTGTGAAAATAATACTTTTAATACATATTGGAAAGCCAGTAAGGTTTTAGTAGTAGAATGAAGTGCACTATTGTAGTTTAATTCCTACTATTCAGTTTGATTGATTTGTTTGTGACTACTGTGAAATACCAGACTTATTTTTTCATTATTACTGGTTATACTAACCAGTAACAGCACAAATCTTAGAATGATGTAGGTTTCTTGTAAGAATCATGTAGATGACCTCTGAAGGTTGTCAGATCTGATCCCTAATCAAAACAGGGCAAGACAGAACAGGTTGATCAGGAGCTTTTTCAGTAAAATTTTGGCCATGTCTGTGTATCTCTTTCACTGCTTGATGACTTCCATGGTACAAAATAGAGACTTCACATGTGGTCCAAATCTTCTGGATTCTGCTTTCTGTTGCCTTTTGTCCTACCCCCTGCACACAGCTGATGTACCTGGGTCTGTCTTCTCTTTGGCCTTCCAGTAGGTAACTGTAAACAGCAGAGGCTTTTCCTTTTACCTTCTCTTTTAAAACTGAACAATCCCAGTTGTTTCAGCATCTTCTTGTATGTCATGTACTCCAGCCCCATCCATGCTGGTGATTCTCCTCCTGACTCGTGCAGCAGTGTATTGGGATGCTTGAGCTCTGGTCTTGCAAATGCTGGGTAGTGGGGAAGAACTTATGGCAGTGGTTCTGCTCTTCCTCCCAGGATGTGTTTGGCCTTCTCTGCTGAAAAACATGCTGATGATGAGTGGTAAGGATTGTCTTAGAGACCTTTGTTTCTGATAGGGGGTTCATACTGAAATGTGGTAAATTAGCTAGTACTTTTAGATAAGGTATGATGATCCTAGGCCGCAGTTCAGTGAAATATTTTAAGTGTGTATCTGTCCTTCTGCCTTCAGTGGAATTCAAATTTGGGCTCAAGGTCAAATGCTTCAGTTGGAAAAAAAAAAAAAAAAGCTGAAGCAGTTTCTTAAAACTTATTATTTTTAGCTTCAAACTGATTTGCTGTGCTGTCTGTCATCTATACATCCATTGATGGTGCTGTCTTGTTGTTAGGAAGCCACAGTTAAAGCACTTTGACTTTAACCTGCAGTGACTTTTTGATTTTTCTCCTCTCTGGTAATTTTGGAACCCAGCTGAGCTGTGCTAAAATGATATTGATTTCAAAATAGGTTTTAAAAATCTGTTTAAACATGGACCTTATCTCTAATTTAACTGTTTTACTTTATTTTTAATGAAGCTCTTATGATAACGGCATCTCAGTTTTAAAAAGTGAAAAGATTTTTTCAGACCCCCTGGATAAGTTGTTTTTTTGAAAACTTTTTGAAGGAGGTGGTCTAAACTAAATTTAATATAGTTAATAAAAGAGTGAACATGCAACAGATCATATCCATGGGTTCCCATGGCAGCTTTCATTGACCTCCGGGCTCTTTTCTCAGTTCTATTAAATTTCTCTTTTCACCCCTTTTGTCATGGGAATGCATCCCTATGTCTCATTCTTTTGGAGGGCAAGGAGCAGAAATCTCTTTTCACTGCTAAATTACTGGCTTAGAGCAGGAAGAGGGATATTTCATTTGAAAATATAATATTTGAGAAGGGGAAAAAATAAGATTTTTGGTTGAAAGAGTTTCAAAAAATGTAAAGCTTGAAGTGCGATGCCCAGGAAGTAAAATGTATCATCTATACAGGTCTTAATACAGTAACAGTTGGGAAGATCAGCTTGAGAGTAGGTTACTGACTGGGTTGGAGGGAACTCTGAGTCATCAGCTCTTTTAATTGAAAAACAACAGCAACAACGCCAAAAAAAGAAAAAGGGGGGAAAAAAAAGAAGCACTTTTGAAACTGCCCTGACTGCAATTTTCTTTTAAGTATCTTTCCTCCACTCAAAACAAAAGGGAAGGAAAAAAAAGAAAAGCTTTTCTAATTCCAGATTGCTAAATGCTCTGCACTGCACTTCATTACTTGATGAGGGAGTGGAGTGGGAAGCTCTTCAGGCTGTTAAACAGTTGGCTTATTTTGGTTGTGCCTGTGTAAGGCTGGCTACATCATCTTATCTTTCCTCATCTGCTTTCTCCAGCACTGTGAGGGTCAAATTATGGTTTCCTGTGTAAAACAGTTCTAGAGTAGCCCATGGAAAGAAATATTTGTTAGCTAAAACCACATTGCAGGCTGCAGGTATGCACGAGTCCACCTTAATACCTTTTGCTTTATTTCTAAGGAGCTTGCCTGAGCTAGGAGGAAAGCAGAATGTGATCATTGCTTTTCTGTCACTACCCCGGTTCTCTTATCAGAGAAACAGGTAAACTTCCCCCTCCCTCATTCCCCATTCCTCAAGTCTGACAGTATCACATGGGAGTCTCTCTTCCACCTGCACAGAGACTCGTCTGTCATTGTCGCTGCTTCTCTCCTGCTCCGGCTGGCCTCATGTAAATGGCCAGTGTTCTCTGTTTGTTTGTCCTGATTTTGGCTGGGGTAGAGTTAATTTTCTTCCTAGCAGCTGGTGTAGTGCCATGTTTGGGATTTAACATGAGAATAATGCTGATAACACACTGATGTTTTACTTGCTGCCAAGCAGTCAAAGACTTTTTAGCTTCTCATATTGCCCTGCTAATGAGAAGTTAGGGGTGCCCAAAAAGCTGGGAGGGGACACAGCCAGGGCAGGTAATCCAAGCTGGCCAAAGGGATATTCCATACAATATGATATCATGCTGAACACAAAAAACCCCAGATTGAGGGGGAGATGGCTATGGAGAGCTTGGGAGGGATGACAGCTGCTGTTTGGGAACTGACTGGACATTGGTCAGCGGGTGGTGAGCAATTTGTGCATCAGTTGTGTTGGTGGTATTATTTCTTATTGTTATTGTTGTTACTTTCCCTTCCTTTTCTGTCCTACTAAACTCTCTTCATCTCTCACTGTAAGTTTTACATTTCTGATTCTCTTGCCCATCCCACTTCAGGGATGGGGCTGAGCAAATGGCTGTGCGGTGTTTAGCTGCCTGCTGGGTTAAACTGCAACAGTGTTTTGTGATGGTTTCTCTGGTTTTAAAGGACTTCATTGCAGTAGTTTCTGTTTTCTGTAAAGAACATATCATACAGTGCCAAAATGCACCCCTTTTTTTTTCTTCCCTACTTGCCACTGTTTCTTCTCCTATTCGGAGGTATTCTTAACTGCTGCCACCTTTGTGGAAGTACTCAGTCAGATAGATTTTCCATCACCAAAACTTTATATCAAAGAATGTGGTATCAAGGGAAAGATGTTTTTTTTTTTTTCCCTTTTGCAGATAAAAGAAAATTGCTTTGTTTTCAGGATTCCCTAAAGACCAAGTCAACTTGCTGGGGGGGGAAAAAATAGTAGTCTATTTTGTTCTCTGTGTGTGGATTAAAAAGATCATTTGGAGGGACCATTTATTTGAAATCTAGATTTCCCAAGCAAACAAAAAAAAACCCTTTTAGTTCATCTAGGTGTGGAAGAACTCTTTGCACTACTTAATTCTCTAGAATTGAAGTGGTTATGTCTAGTTAGCTTTTATTTGCTTTTAGAGCAGGCTGGCTGCTATACCTTTACATGTGTTTGGTGTGGAAAACTGAAAAATTTACTTATCAAGCCAGCTGACATTCTTTTACCATTCTTGACTGATGGATGATGCTGTTTAAAATAATAAAAAAAGGAAAATAAATAAAGACTTGAGCAAGTAACCTTTTGAGCTGTCTGAAAGCATTATCGAACTATACCAGGTAGGAAGCTTCCTCCGTGGTGGGAGTACTGGGAATTGTTCTTCCCGTGTTACTGGAAACGTTGTGATGCGGTGGGAAACATCTTGGTACTTGGGTAAAATTGGTTTGTATCTGCTTGGGATAAATAATATAGTTTTGATGTTAAAGCTACTTCTGTTTTCTTGTAAATTTTACAGAAAGGAAAAAACCCAAACTTGATACTTTCAGAAAGAAGTACTGTAATAAGGTCAGAGAGGGAAAGAGGTGAGGTCACATCTGGAGTACTGTGTCTGGTTTTGGATTCCCTAGTTAAAGAAAGACAGGGTGCTACTAGAGAGAGTTCTGGGCAGGGCGAAAAGGAGGATTAAGGAACTGGACCATCTCTCATAAGAGGAAAGGCTCAGAGAGCTGGGTCTGTTTACCCTGGAAAAGAGAAGATTGAGAAGGAATCTCATCAATGCTTATAAATACCTAAAGAGCAGTTGTCAAGAAGAAGGGGCCAGACTCTTCTCAGTGGTGCCCAGAAACAGGACGAGGGGCAGTGGGCACAAACTGGAACATGGGAAGATCCATGTCAACATGAGGACAACCTTCTTTACTGTGAGGATGGCAGAGCACAGGTAGAGGCTGCCCAGAGAGATTGTGGAGTCTTCTTCTGTGGACATATTTCAGATTCTTCTGGATGTGGTCCTGAGCAGCCTGCTCTAGGTGTTCCTGCTTTAGCAGGGGGGTTGGACTAGATGATCTCAAGAAGTCCTTTCCAACCACTACCGGTCTGTGATTCAGTGTTTGCTTTAATATATCATTCATAGGCAGAGAATAATAGCTAGCTCTAAGTGCTTTAGAGAAGGACTCTTAGGTGGAGGAACGTTCTGCAGATGATGCAGAAAAAGCTGGGCTGGAAGCTGTCATTTTGTAAGGAAAGGCAAAACAGAGAAATGGTTCCCATGTCTGTGTTCTGTTATCCAGACCACAGACAGTTTCTCTTGTCCCATTTCTAGCTGTTCCTTGAAGATTCACCTGGGTGGAAGAGAGGGTATTGACTAGCATTAGGACAAGTGTGGGTCTGAGAAACTAATCTGAAGGTTGAGCTTAATTGATGCTAGACTGATGAGTGACTGTCTTGTTGCTTGGCTAAGCCTGCCCTTTTGGAAACAGTCCTCTACAGCAAGAGCACAAAATGCTGGTATGAGTCCTACGTAGGTTTAAGCTGTTGCTACAAGCTGTTACCTAGATTAGCTGGCAAAAGAACGTTTGACCCTGCAGAGCCCGGTCTCAGACCATAGTTTACTGGCTGTGAAATTTTGCCAAGTATTGTGCTAACAATTTGAGGGATGTGGGATCACAAAATTTCCAGGGACTAGATGTCTGCTTGCATTTGATGGGGGATCTTTATGTTGGCTTTATGTCTATCTACAGTATTTGGGTTTTTTTTTTTCCCCTGGAACTGTATACAATACATTTTCAGAAAGTGATGCTGAGATATGATATCCATTCTTCTGCTTTTCAGTTTTTGTTATTTAAACTCCTTGCAGAGCTAGGGTTTGTTTTTTTATTTTCAAAAAGTACCTGTATCTTTTAGTAAGCAGTGGATCACACCCAAACTCCTGTGATCTCCATATAATCCATTTTACCTACAGAGGAAAATCGAAGTGCTTTACCAGGTGATTCACGATTTCTAACCACAACTTACTTGTGGGTTATGCCTAATAACAAGACTAACAGCTCAAATACAGGCAGATGGCATTAAGCTTCAGATTACCATTCGTAAAACGTACATTTGGAAAGCATCACTCACTTTATAGAAGTAATGATGTGATGAGTGGCTTCTCCCCCCTCCTTAGCTCAGTGTAAGATAATAAGATGAGGTTTTTTGGGTGTGAAGCCAAACTTCCGAATCCTATTTTTGCCTTTTGCTTGTAGCAATGAACATCTAGTTACGTGGATGGTTTAGAGCAGGCTAAGAAAAAGCCAGTTAAGATGACATCAATCCACTTTGTGTACCACCACTTCATATAATGTCACCTTCTGCAACAGCAGTATCCTTATTTTTCCATTGCTCTTTAGGTCTTGCTGCCATTTTGCACTCTCACCAGAGCAAGCTTCAGCTGCCTTTTACTGTAGCATATTTTGAGCCTTTGTAAACCTAAGCATTAAGGAAATTTACTTCACATAAGTAATTATCTGAAACAAAATGTCCAACCAAGACTAATCTCATTAAATTAATAATGATATTACGAGGTCTCATCCTTTTGCCTTCGTCTTTATGAATAAATTAGAAGAAAGAAAATAAACATATTGGTGGTTTCTCAAGTTCAAATGAGTGGTTCAAATGCAGGATTGTTTCTAAACCTCCTAACTGAAAACAACAGCAATTGAGGCAAGAGTATCATAAGCAAAGAAAAAGCTGACTTTTGAAGACAAATATCTATTTTTTTCTGTTGTAAAAATAGCCAAATGTTTAATATTTTGGTCGGTATCTTTTGCATCATCTCTTTCCCTCTAGTTCTGTGAGCAATTATACTGCTCTGTTTTTTTAAGTCTTAATGATTTCATTAGGTGCTATTTTAATCTATTGTAATAATGAACAGCAGATTTAATGTTGATCAGAAACTCCTGAAGTACCATTTCCGTTTTCAGAAGACTTATTTTCAGAAGAAAAATGTATTTAATTCTGAAGACTTAGTTTGTTTTTAATTTTTTTAATTTAAGACCCCTTCCCTGTTGTTAACAACCATGTTTTGCCTAGAGGTGTTTATTATTAAGAAGGCTTTATTCATAGAATCATAAAATGGTCTGGGTGTGAAGGGACCCCAAGGATGACAAAGTTCCAACCCCCCTGCCACAGGCAGGGCCACCAACCTCCAGGCCTGGATCTACACAAGGTTGCCCAGGGCCCCATCCAACCTGGCCTTTAACACCTCCAGGGATGGGGCATCCACCACCTCTCTGGACAGCCTGTTCCAGCACCTCACCGCTTTCTCTGTAAAAAACTCCCCCCCTAATATCTAATCTAAACCTTCCCTCCTTTGGCTTTAATATAGGAACTTAAGAGAAGATGGATGGCACGATTGTGGTAGGAAAATGAAAAATAGAATAGTTTTTGGGGCTAGGCAATTTTAATAAAAGTTTCATACTAATTTTCTGTTATAAAAACAGCTACCTCCCAGCCAAAGTCCTTTGGGTTTTTTAGTGCAGTTTGTAAAGCTCTTTTAATATAGAGATTAACGATTTCTTTTATTTCTTTCATTCCGTCTATTGGTTTGTAAACCTGAAGGCTGCGAATTTTATGAAAGAAAATCCTTTAATTTTGTGTATGCCTATTGATATGTGCGGTTGCCATGGTGCAGATTTGGAGTGAGCCTTCTAAGTCTCTGACTTGAACCTGTATGGTGATTTTTAGCATCATTTGTCTGATACAATTAATTAGAAGTCTGAAAAATTCCAAGTATTTACCTATTTTAGCTGACTGGATGCTCTAAAGGTGTAAAGTCTGAAGTTCTACATTAAAGGTCTAAACTTTACTGCATGCCCTTAAAATTTCTGATTTGTGTGATGGAGTTTTTTGAGAGTTCGTGGCTCTCTCTGAGTTACAAGCCTTTGTCTGAGAACAGCTGCTTTAATTTCTAGCTATTCATTTTAATGCCTTCTTTCCAATTGCTTTGTACAATGCTGTATTGTGAATGGAGTTTTATATAACTTTCATCAAATAGCTGAGTGGATCAGGAATCGTTAAAAATCTTGCATCAGTTCCTTAGGACATTTCCCATCCCTTTCCTAACAGCCCCTGCTGTAGAGTTCCAGCTTATTCGATGAGCATAGTCATTGATGGTGGACCTCAAGATTTAGGTTGGCCGTGCCATCCTTTGACGATAAAGATGGATTTTGAACTCCATTAAAGGCTTTGTAGGAAATGTATGAAGAACTGAAGGTCTCTCATGTGCATTCAGCATCCTGGGGTCACAACAGATGCTGCAGAATCATTTGTCAGAGAAAGATTTTTAAGCCCAAAATGTCCATACTCAAGTGTGGTGCTGAATATGAAAGCCTGAGGGCTGTGGTTTGTGGATTAAGGTTCATAGTTGCATTTGTTAGTAATTCTTTTTTTGGGAGGCTTAGAGTCATGGAGAAATCCAAGAGTATGTCTGAGCTCTGGACTGCTCCTAGCAAGCAACAAGAGCTAGTTCTGTTGTTTTTCTACCGTAGAAATGTTGCTGTGGCTGCTGAGCACTTTCATATACTTGCCTACCCAATGATGTCTCATGTCTTGCTTTATTTTACTCACAGACATTTTGAACCTAGTAATGTGACTTTATGGCAGGACAGGGGGGACTATATGCTGTCTGAATAGTAATGCTACTTGGAATCCAGCTGGAAAATTTACCAGACCGCATCCTGCATTAATAATACAACTAATTTAAGTGATGATACAATTCAGATGTGAATTAGAAATACCATAATTTTTCAATGAAAATGTTTTTCGTGGGCAGGTCTGGTTATCTTTTTATGAATAAAATGTAATCTAAACCCCCTTCTTGAGTTCAGTTCTTGAAACTGTCCACAGATAGTCAGCTTTCTGAGGTTGAAACTCTTCATGTGTGAATCAAACTTCACTAATAGACCCATACAGGTTTTTATAGTGCATCAATACATTTATTTGTCTGTATGTTCAGAACTTTGGAAGTGTAAGAATGTAGATCCTCTTTGCCTTCTTGGTTTGGGATGGTTTTTTGATGGCAACTAGTTTGACTAACACATTTTCTGATCTATATTATGTGCCCTGAGTGGGTATACCAGATGTCTTAATATGTATAAAACACAGAATTTTTTACCAGGCTGGTTTTTGCCCTAAACACCACTCTGGGCAGAAAGAAATTCAAGTAATTTATTCAAGTATTTTAAACTTTTTCCTGATATCATACAGCTCTCTGTATTTTTGTTTGTTTATAGAATACTTTGAAAATTTAAAATTAACAGAGAAGAAAACTTTCTCCCTTTACCAGAAATGTTTGGTTCTTCTCTTCATTGGGAAACTGTTTTCTGCTTTTTGAATGCAACCTCATACCATTGCTACCAAAATTATGTTAAAAAAAAACAATTAATTTATACTCCCCCTCCTTACCTTAGAGTTGAGCAGAATAGACCTACCCTGTGACTTCGAAGTGTCCACATGTGTAACTGGTGTGTGGAAATAGGGTCTGTCAGGGTGAACGCTTTATCCACAAGATCCAGATCTGAGCAGTGAGCAATGGCATTGCTGAAATAATGCCTCAATAACAGTGACAGCTTTTAGAAAGGAAGCAACAAAGATATCTTGTGATAACTTCAAGGACATTCAGTTACAGCGAATGTGCAGTCTGTTAGTATGATATAGGAGAGCTGTACATTTGCCACCAGTAGTATACTGTGTGCAAAAATTGTTTAATTTTTTTTGCCTTGGCTTACCAAAAATCATCTTTGTATTACATTGCAGAAAAGCAGAACTGAAATAAATGATCAAGTTTTTCTCAGCTAATTGAAATAATCCAAGTTTGTTTGAAACTAAAGGTGCAAAGCCTGTTATGCCTGGGTACGAATTGTTTTGATAGTGATCACTTAAGAACTATTATGTATTCCTTTGTTGTTGTTTGTTTGTTTTTTTTTTTAAGCTGGACCTGTGATCTGCAGAATGCTAACATACCCTCCAACTCGAAGAGCCTTAATTGTGGGTTGTGGTCTGCAGATGTTTCAACAACTGTCAGGGATTAACACCGTCATGTATGTATCTACTGCTTGCTTCTCTTTATAAACTGTAAGAAAAAGACAATTAGACCGGTAGCAATTGTTGATGGGCTTCTGGACAGAACCTGAAATGTGAAGAATTGAGTGTGAGAGCTGAAATGCTTGCTTGAAATCCAGGTATTGACATATTTGGCGTCTCAAATTGGTACAAGAGGATGTTAATATAAGGGCAAACTTTATATAAAGATGAGAATGCAAACTGTACTCTGGGAGATGTATTTTCATACGTTAAGGTTTGCAGCCAAAGCTATGTATGTCTAGATAAGTACACTTACAGTTTGTACGTATGTGCAGATAGATCAAAACAGATGAGGGTTTTCATCTTGTTGACCATGTAAACAAGATGAAAAATCACTGTGAAGTGCTAAAGGAAGTAAGATGCTGAGGTAAGAAGCATTTATTGTTATTACAAGGTTTTGTTGTGGGTATGGAGACTCAGTACATGTAGAAGTAAAGAACAATATATCAGGTTTTCCGATAAGCTGTTAGCTGACAAGAGTGGCTCTTGACAGACGTGCAGTGCACAAGGTGTAGTTAAGATGAAATTACTGCTGGAGCTGCTCTACAAGAGTAACTGTAATGAATGTGATCTCCATATTGTTTAAAGAGCATGCGTAAAATATGTTGCTGTAACACCTTACGCAATGAGAACCACACCTAAGGGAGCAAGCTTTTAGGAAATAGCTAAAAGGAAGAGCTAAAAAGAGAAAGGTTTTAGAGTTAGCAAGAGCTACTATATTTAATGTTACCTCCAACATCTGCCATCTATCACAAGGTGGGGGGAAACCTAGCTCAGTGTTGTTAAACTGGAAAGGAGGCAAATCTGTAACAGGTAAAGAGAGACTTTATAAAGTAGGAATTGTAACCAAATGTGGGAAACAGGAGAATGCAAAGCTGGTAAGTTACATATGAAAACCAGGAGACAGGCACAGAAAGAACTTTGATACATTCTTCATGTACATCAGAAGCAAGATACCTATTAGTCTTCAGGCCTTGGAGGGATCAAGATGCGTGAACCCCACCAGAAGATAAATCTTTAGCAGCAAATCTAACGAAGACTCTTTTTGCATTTATGTTAATTATGGAGGGTGTATGGAGCTTCATGCAGTGGGGGTTGCTGAAGATGTGTCAGATGGTCTTTTACAAATTTAAGTGTTAGAGGAAGAACTTTTAGAATGAGCTGTTTAAAATGAATAATAACAAATTTCCTGGACTAATCAGGGCACATCCAGGTCCAGAGTAATTTGAATACATAATCACTGATTTTGGAAATGTAGCATAATCTGTATGAAGCTACAGCCCGGAAAGTTTTTATTTCTGTCCTTACCAAAATTAATTAAAAGCTGTCATAGAACCAAATGAGAAGATGTGTGTTCATAAATACGAAAAAATGTCATGTACATGGAGAATATAAAAATAATAAAGGACAACATTAATATTGTAGACAGTTTATAGCTTGCAAATCAGTTGGATGTGAGATCATGGGTATGTTAAAACTATATAACCTATATGACTTAACTGTCATAGTCCATGACAGCTGCCTCCAAAGTTTCTTGGAGTAACCAGATGGTCACAAAAGTAAGAAGGAAGCCCTCTCATGCTAATGACTTTTTAAAGTAAGAAAAAAAACCATAATAATAATAAAAGATCAGTTATCAAAAGCCAAGAGAAGACTCTTACAGGGATCTATGTGGAGATCTTTGCTGCTTTAATAAGTCTGTGAAAGGGGGCTAAACCGCAAAATAGCAGCTTGTACTCATACACCATTCAGGATATTAAGACCCCCAGATCCGTGAACATGAACAGTTACGGGAAGATAACACAAGGCAACAAATTAATAATATGGTAAGTGTGTTAACTTACAACATCTTACAGCACTGCTTGCAGGGGGGAACTGCCAAACTGCATGCGTGGCTGTCTAAACTGTTACTATACAAAAAAGTTGCATTATAGTTCTGCAGAATTGTCATGATGACATGCAGGACCAACCTGGAATAGTCCAAACAATTGCAGATGGCCTTTCTTTTAGTAAGGATAAACCAGGTTATCCTTACTAAAAAAAAATCCTTACTCCCTGTGGGGAGAGAGAGACACCTGTATTTGAACATTACAGTTAGGACTCTGCAGCTTGGAAAAGAAATGAGCTCAGAAGTGCAAAAGGAATATAAAGTTACTGATGTTACAGAGAGCATGATTATTCATCATTTTTTTACAAGAGAGTTTTGATGACTCCTAGCTTTTACCCAGCAGTAGGTTTAAAATAAACATTTTTTTTCATGCACCACATAATTACATAGTGGAACTCATTGCCACAGGATGTTATGATGCCAAATCTAGAAGTAAGTTTAGATGCTAATTAGTGAAACTTATATAATAAATGTTGTTAAAGTGCCATTAAACTCGATGTGTATGCAACCTCTTGCCGAGGACAGTCATTGTCACATTTTGGTCCTTACTACTATAGGATGCCTCATGAGGCTAGGACAAAAAATTGAAAGTTCACAAGGTTTATGATACTGGTAGGTTGACTTTGTTTATTTTAAACTTAGTATGTTTTAAAATTTCAAACTCCTTTCTATGTAGGAGGTTTTGCAAATGGTTTAGAATTGACCTAATTTGCTTGTGCATGTGTAGGAGGACAGAATTACAACTATAAAACATTGTTGAATCTTAGCTTTAAAATATAAAAATGCCTATAACAAACACATGAAGGCACTGTTGTTAAAGGTCTGGCTTGTAAACTATTTACAATATCCAGCAATTTTTAATAATCGACTATAACTAAATCATTAGTTGTCAGATATGCAAGACAAACGCTCTCCTATGAAAGGACATTTTTCAAGTATAAGGAAGCAGCTATTGATGGTTTCCTTACATAGAATTTGGTAATTGCTTTTTAATGCAGTAATTAATTGGTGCCTTAAGGATCTGTCAGGTTGTATTAACTCTCTAAGCACTATTTTCTTCTCCATAATGTTTGGTTGTGACATTGTTGGACTGCTCTTCTGTTACAGTGGGAAAACAGGCATTGATTGTGGTTGGAGGTTGTCCGATTATGTGGACTTTCCTTTGGTGGTTTTGTAAACAGTCACGATAAGTGTTTTGGAAGTTGGTGTTCACTGTAACTTTAGTGCTGCTGTGGAAGCTCTTCTCTTGGTATACCCATTTCTAAGCTGTAGAAGAAGGGGCTGATGACCCCAACTTGCTGTTGCCTGGCTTTCCATAGCAGAGAATTTAGCCTCTGGTTTCCCCTTGCCCTCTTTTGTGTTTTCATTAGACTCTTCTACGCTGTGACCTTAACATGGCAGCGTCCATGATGATCACTCACATGTTCTAATCTTCTGGCTTGAGGATTTCTACTTTTCCTGATACAAAAGAAATTGTTGAGACTTGTATTTTACTGTAAGAAAGTGAGGTCAGAGGAATGTGTGTATATCTAAAACATTCATTTAAAAAACCCCAAGCATAATCAAACCACAAAGCAGGAAAGTGAAATGAAAATAAGGAAGAGAACAGATCTAGTGGGATTTTAATACTTCCCTGATTTGTATACGCTTTACTGAATAACTCCTCTATTTAAGAAAACAAAAGTTGGAATAAAAAAGTGTGGGTGTTAAAGGTAGGAAATTATATAGAGAGATGTTACAGGAGTCTAAAAATAATCACTGAGTGTACCCAGGAGTGCAAGAGATTCTGAAGTGCAGAAAAATACCCATAAGAAACACATGCAGGCAACAATAGAAATCTAGAGCTTCCATGCTTGAAAATTCAGAAATCTGTTACATATTTTCTGGTTAAAAGTTAGCTATCACTAGTGAAGACAGTAAAAACCACAAAGTCCATGTGTAGTTGGATTTCTCTTGAGGATGCAAAGAGGAAAACTAGTTTGTAAGAATCATTGAAGACTCTGCTCTGTCCATCCCATCGTGCAATAAACTGATCTAGTATTTTCCCAGACAGATTTTCACACTGGATTTGAATCAACCTTGTGTGTGTGTAACATCCAACCGTGAGGAATTGGAAACTCATCACGAACAGGATGTTATTGAACTGGTGAGAATGGCATGAAAAGCAACCTCTGCATTGAGGAGGTGGATCTAAAAGAGAAGCAGAATGTAAAAATAGGCTGCTAAGGAGATTGTGACTCTCACAGGAACAAATTCACGATAAATTTAGTCAGGAAAAGAACAAAGCTTTTGGTGACCTATTGCTTGATTTATTTTTTTTTCCCTAAGAGTAAAGGTACCACTGCTGTTGGATGAAGTGCCTCAAGTAGAAAAAATATTTCCTTTTTGTCATGGCTTTTGCCAGCTTAACTGACCTGTAAAGATAAAGTCATACAATTTTAGACAAGCATCTCTCACGCTGATGTGAACAGGTCTGAAATGGTTTAACTTTTCAGTTTCTTATCGTTCTGGTATTTTCTCATCTTAAAAACAGAAGCTGACTGTTTCAAGCCTGGAGTCAGAAATCTGGCTGATAGGAGACTGAAAAAAGGTCCTGTGAAGGAATTTATATTTCAGGAGAGCAGGTGCTACAAATTAGCTTTTTCATAATAAGATACCACATATTTTTGTTAAAACAGTAGTGTGCAGGTATTTTCAAGCCCAGAGTGGTCCACAATTAAAACTTGGGGAAGAAGGACCATTTTAAGGTAAAAGTTGAAGCTATTTTTCCTATCAGTTTCTTCTTTAAAAAAAGGTATTGTGGCCTGTGCTGGAGTTTCTGTTCCCCTTTTCAGAGTTTTTTAGTTTTGAGAGAGCTGATGGACATTCACGCAGGTGCCTGTGCCCTGAGGTTTATAAATCTGAGAAGGGACAGCTGTATCATCTTGATTGTTCTTATTCTTGTGAAACTTTAAGTGGACTTGATGAAAGCCAAACAAAATATTTTGTTCTGCAGTTGAAGCACTAAGCTTGAAGTGATGCCAATTTCATAATTCACCATTATCTTTTTGCTTCGTGTTAGAAGAGCTTTCTGCAACAGAAAAGTGATATAATGTGTCAACGGGGAGAGCTTATGGCCTTCAGCATTTTTGTTAAGCTTCTGGTTTTGCTGGTGTATGTGATCTGTTATTCCTAGTTAATAATTATTTTTTTTATTGCTAAGATATCCTTCCATGTCCTAAATTTTAGTGAATATGTGTGAAAAAAATGTGTTAGTGTTCTGATTTGGTCCACAGATACTTTTGAGCTCTGACAGTCTTGCTTTTTTTAATCTATGTAAGCAAACAAAAGAGGAAAAAAAAAGATTATAAGAAGAAGCATCTCTTTTCCAGCTGGCAAGAAATAAGGAGTTGAAGAAAATACTTTATGGAGAAGGAAAAAAGCTCAGAGTAATGAGAGAGGAAAAAAAGCTGGATAAAAGAAAGAAGGAAAAGACAAAAGAGGACAAGAGGAGGTTATGTAAGAAGTGGAAATTGAAGGGTTGAAGATAAGTTAAGAATATTAAAACAATTAACATGAAAAGTGAACGAATATCATACTGAATGTAAATGAGAGAATGAAAGAGAACAAGAGTGGGACTGGAAAGACGCCAGGATACATCTGAAGTTTAATAGAAACTAGAGTTTAATGGAGGCAAAGCTCATAAAATCACAGAATTGTTTAGGTTGGAAAAGACATTTCATATCATCAAGTCCAACCGTTAACTTAGCCAAGTTCACCACTAAACCATGTTTCTAAACACCACATCTACAGAGTCTTCTAAATACCTTCAGGGATGGTGACTCCACCACTTCTCCTGGGCAGCCTGTTCCAGTGATGGATAACACTTTGGTAAAGGAATTTTTTCAACCATTCAATCTAAATCTCCCCTAGAGCGATTTCAGGCCATTTCCTCTTGTCCTGTGGCTTGTTACTTGGGAGAAGAGACCAACACCCACCTGGCTACCTTTCTGGTAGTCGTAGGGAATGCTCAGCTTCCCTGATTCCAGGCTAAACAACCCCAGTTCCCTCAGCTGCTTCTCCTCCAACTTGCTGTCCAGACCCTTCACCAGCTTCGTTGCTCTTCTTTGGACGCGCTCCAGCACCTCAGTGTCTGTCTGGTAGTGAGGGATGACATTTCCTGACAGGTCTGGTCTCCAGGTCTGCTGTGCAGCATTTGCAGATTTGGAGCCTATGGAGAACTGTAATCTTTGCTTCTGTTTTGTGAAGCAGGTGTGAGGCTGCACACATCTTGCTGTCATCTTAGGACCCAGCAGGGCTTGTAGCAGCATTTGGCACTTTTACCCCTGGGGGTGGTTGTCTCAACAGGGACATATAACAACCCCTACAGGAACGGTGAAAGTCAGGACTGTGAAAGTTGCCTTTAAATGCCAGGTTTTAAACTTTTAAAAAATGAATTAGTGAATTCATTTCATCAGTGACTGACTGCAAATAAAGCTTTGATTTTTTTTTTTGTTGAAGATCATTAAATAAATACCTTATTTTGTGAATTACAGCACAAGCAGTTAGCGACCTTCTCTACTTCTTAGCATCAGCAGCCATAGAGAGATTTATAATTAACAAATTAACATATTTACAGATTATGCCAGATTTATAATGACCTACCTAGTTGGTCATTGAAATGAGGTTTTGCTTGTGTGTTGACTGTTGATTTGGATATATGGAAAAGAGTTGTTGAGATCTGTAAACGAGTTCTAATGGCAAAAAGTAATGGTGGTATTTTTCTTGTGTTGTATACAACCTTAAAAATCAATGCTTGACTACATTTCTGGTGTATTCCCTGGCTGTGCATTTTAAAACAAAAGCCAAGAAGTATCACACTTTATTAAAAAGCCAACAAACAAAACAGACCCCAAAACGTACACAATGCTAAAACGTCATCCAAGCTGCACAGCAGTTACTGAAGAGCAGTCTGTCTTTTCTTGTAGTCTCCACTTGGATTTAAATTGGGCCACATGGTTACCAAGCAGACTGCTGTGTAGCCTTTATTTTTGTATGGCCAGTGACTGCCCACCTTAGTTGATCTTGAATACAATCAGACCCAAGTGTGCTTTAAATCTGAGGGAGGGAAAATTACATGAATTTGGTTTTCAGATACACACTTTGTAATGTTGTCAAGATAATTTTGAGACTTCTTAGTAACAAGTCTAATTTTCTCTGATGACTCCACAGCATTAAGACAGCTCCCTGCTTAGGTTTTCATCCTTCAGTGGGGTTTTTTTGAGAGTAAACTGTTCAGTTTATATCTTTCTCTTAAATTTTCTGTTTTACCCTTAGGCTTTAGAAAATGTTTGATAAAATAAAAAGAAATCCCATATTGCAGGTCTGCTGGCTTTTCAGATAATAATCTATTAAATATTTTAATTAATCCTTTCAATAACTTGTTTTTCAAGTGGCCATTAATTTTACTAGATTTTTCCTTCCTTCATATTGTGAGATGCTTTATGTAGTTCTGCATGGAAACTTGTAATGTAAAAAGCTATTAGTAAGGAGCTGTGTCTTTGGACTTACATAACAAACAGATGTTTTTTAGACAGACTGTAAATATTCTTTGAAAAGGAACCAACTGGAAGCCTAATCTAGTCAAGCACACTAGGAAAGGTGGCTCTACTGTTACATCTCAAGGCCTTGTATATGTGCTGTACCAAATAACATGATTAGCTTACAATAGCTCTTGAGAGGACTACATTGTAAGTTAATAAATAAAATAATATCATATTACTTAATCTAAAACATTCAGTTTATGGAAGCTGCCTGCATTGGCTTCACTGTACTTGAAAGACAATGAAAGTGTAACTCTGGTATATTGAAAGTTTTGCACATTTAGTGACCATTTTTCCACAGGCAGGGCATTATCACAGCTGAGCTTGCTTCTTGTAAAATAAGTAGTGTATTAAGGACAAAATAAGTAAAGCACCAAACAGCTGATAGTCACCAACTTGTCCTTATTGGACACTAGTTTCTTGCATAGAAACCAGTCTATGCTACAAGTTTCCCAAGCCCTAGAACAGAGATTTTGGGGTGGGTTTTGTTTTTTTTCTCCAGTAAATTAGCAAGTCTGAACTGAAAGTTTCTTTGTGAAAATCTTTCCACTTAAATTTGAAAAATTATCACACTTCCTGAAGAGAGAAGTGGTGGCTTTGGAACTCTGACCAAGGACAAACTCCATTTTAGAGATGAAAGTGTTGCTCTGAAGTACAGGGCCTTAGACTAGGCAGAAACAGTTTGCAAGCCAGATGTTAAGATGCTGGTGGAGCAGGGAACAGAATTGATAAACACCCTTTCATCAAATGCTGTCTACAGGAACCACAGGCAGTATTTACAACAGCTGGGAAATGGCCATGTTGCCAGACTTAATCCGTTCCATTTCCTCTTTGTTTGCCATCTTGTCCTCCTCAGTGCAGGTGGGGGAAGGAGGTCTGATTGTGGTTTCTCCAGACCCTGCTCTGAAACGGTTTCTTCTTCTCCATCATTAAAAAATACCAGTGTTAGGGAGAGAGTGCTACCTGGTAAGTGATACTTAGTAAATCTGCTAGGAAGTGGCTGAAACACAAATGTGTTGATGTCAGGATGCCAGTAGCTATATCCAAGAACTAAATACCAAACAGGCAAACAAAATGTTAGCTGGCTAGGGAAAACTGCAGCGGGTCTGAGGAAGAATAATTAACCCTTTGCCTTACAGGCTGCTGACTGTTTCTGTTGGCAAGTAAGATGACCTGGACACATCCTAGCCTTTCGTAATGAGAGGATGGGAGGTGGTAGTGAGTAGTGGTATTTAGAGTCACAGAGAGGGATGAGGAGAGAAAATAGCAGGTCATACTGATGGACTTCTTAAATAGCACTAAACCTGTGCAAAAACTATGAGGAATAGTTAGACCTCAGCCTTCGTTTTGATTTTGTACTTTGCCAGCAAACTGCAAGACTGAGGGATGCAGATGGATAGATCTTCTGCTTGAGGCACAAGAAGGCAGTTCAGTAAACTTGAACATTTTTAAGGCTGTCACAATATTTATTACTAACGTTTGTGTCATTTGCTGTGTTTTAAAGACAACTCCTGCACTTCAGAAGTTTTGTTCAAAGAGTGAAACATTTTTCTTAAATATTCTTGTGTTTGCTCATTGGAGATAGCCTTCAAAACCCTGAGCAGCTTAAAGGTTTAATAGTTTAGCTCTGAGGGCTGTAATTTATCAGCTGAAATAATGGTGAGAGGGTGTTCAGGATACAAGAGAGTAAATCTGTATTAAAAGCAAGTCACCCGTGTGTCAGTGTTGCTAGCAGTAAAACCACGGTATACCAAGTTTCCAATTAAAAATAACTTTTAAAACAAAGTGAATCTTTCTTCTCCTGTTGTGCTGACCTTGTGTGATGGCCAGAAATTGATCTAAGTCAGTTTATAAGTATAGATTTCTCATTCACTGTAAAACAAACAAAAATCTGTGGCTTGTGTTTTTGGGTCATGTCATATACCAGACATCAAGGTTCCTTCTCAGGCTGAAGCTTCTCACTGCTAATGCCAATTCTCTGCGCGTTTCATGTTCTCATTCCTTTTGAAATAGAAAAGGAAAATCACAGCTTTGAGCCTTTTCAGATACTAATCCATTAAATATTTTATTTGATTTTAATGAAACCTTCCAATAAAACCGGAAAAAACATGCAAAACAAAACGGCAAATCATGATGGAGTTGTTAAAGCTACAGAATACTCCTTTTATTTAAGAAGCTGCTTGCTTTGTGAGTCAGACTAGCCAGAGCTTTTGGAAGATCTTTTTGTAGATGAATCCATGTCTTAATTATTGGAGATCAAAGAATATGTAATTCTGATATAAAAGTTTTCAAGGTTCGAGAGACATTAAGATCAGGGAAGTAGTTCAAGATGTTATGTAATGGGAGTAATGGGATGAAATTAAGTAAAATCTAGAATGATTATCAGAACTCTAAGTTTAGTACTTAGAGATATTAGATTGAGTGTCTTGAGGGAGGTAGGAAACACATAATTTCTAAGTGCTTAAACTTGCTACAATAGAGATTGTATTAGAAATAAAATATTAGGGGGGATTGGTATTGGAATTAGTAGATAAAGGAAGATATACGTAAGTTTAAAATAAAAGGCCGATTTCCTTTCATTTCAACTTGTACATCCCACCTTTCTTCTGCTAATTCTCATAATCTTTCCATTTATTATTAAAAAACTCAACAAAACAAACCTCACCTCTAAAAACCAGACAAATCAAACACATGGAATGCTGTCGAGCTGGATGTTTACGTGCACTGTGATTTTCCTGAGGTTTAAAGAGAAACAACAGTAACCCTTCTCAAACTGCAGAGGAAGCAGGTTCAGGGTGCTGGTGAGAGGTACTGTAATGGGTGCTTAACTGCAGGCTTTCATTTGGTTTTGAAATTGGATTCTATTTTCTCATTTTGTAAATCTTTAAATATTAATCTTTGGCTTATATTGCTGGTGCTGAACACTTGTTTTTTGTTTGGGGGTTTTACTGGGGTTTTAGTTAGTTGTTTTTTTAATTTTTCTACACCAAACCTGGACCTTAACTTAATGAACTGAAGAACTATCATGTGAAATATTTTTCTTTTTTTCCTGTCTTTTTTGACTACTATTTTGCATTATTGCCTAGAAGAACATATACTGAAGAATGAAATAGCATGAGTAAAAGTAAACCTTGTACTATGACAGCACCAAATTATTAGCCTGATGGTAGAGGATCTGCTTGATGGTTTTGTTAATTATTTTTCTTGCAGATGTATTAAAAAGGATTCCTCTGAGTATTAACTGACACTTCAAACAATAATAAAAAATAATTAAAATGCAACAAAACCCAAAGTCGAGTTTCTTTTAAAATCAGCATTTTTCAGTGTAATGCTGTCACAAACGTAAATTACTTCAAAATTTTGTGTTGAATGTTACTTACACAGATGCTTGTAATACTTCCATTTGGAAATACTAATGCTTATTTTTGTAACACATTCAAAGACATGCATAGGAGCTAACATACCAAGGTATTTTAAAAGGAAATCTTGCTGTCTGTCTTCCAAATTGATATATGTTTTATTTTTAATGAAACACGATCAGTGGGGATTCTGTACAAGTGCACAGTCTTTATCCTCAGTTTTTAATACAAATTAAAGCATCCTTCAGTGGCAAACTGGCCAGAATGTTGAGGCACTTGTTCTAAAACATTGAAAAACAGCTAACAGTCCTGCTGACTGTACTTGTGTCTTGTTTTGTTTTGCCTTAATCTGTTGGGGTTTTTTTTAATGGTGAGTGATAAAATCTATTCCTACAGTTCTTCAGGTTGTGAAAATGTGTCTAATGGTCACCTTGGATAAAACTTGAAAACAAAGTTGTTCTTTAAAGAAGGATTGTATACAAAACACTATTTTCTGCCTTTTTTTATGGTTATGGAAGGATTTGTGTCTTGAATAGAAATTACACACACACGCACCCTTTTGTTTTTTCCTTTTTTTCTTTTGACTTGTAGTCTCCCTTTTGTCTGTAGTGAAATCATAATGCTGTTTGATTTCTATCTGTTGCCTTGGTAATAACTCTCATGTCACAAATCCAGTATTAACTTCACTGCGGGGCCGTACAGGAGGAAATGCGTGAACTGCGTGGGTGGGAGCAAAGTCTCTGCTGAAACATATGGCCTGGGTTATTAGCAATTATGGTAAAGCGATTACGTGAAGTAAAATGCCTTTCCTTTATATCTAGGGTATAAACAGTGTAGCTGTTAAGTCAGTTAAATGCATCTCATTCATATTGTTCATATGTAAAGCCAAGTAATGAAGTGAAGTCAGAGCAGCTCTGTTTATAAATCATTCATGAACGATTGCTGAAGGAAGTTCCCTAAATAGCAATACCGGTTGGTTGGTTTGTTTGCTTTAATGTATTATTTGTCTAGACAGCTCCTGGAGCACAGTTTGGTCTCAACAACTTGTCTTGTGTTATTACCTTTGTAATAATCTTGTAAAAATTCCTTTCTTATGCAGTTGTTAATGTTTACTGTGCACCATGTAGTTGAACTGTACATTTTCATCATCTCTAGCAAAGGCCATTTTTTTGCTCTTGTTATTGTTTTGGGACTTAGCAGGAAATCAGACACAAATTGGTGACCAAATTAATTTTTATTTTCCATGAGGTATAGTAAAATAGTAATGAGAGTGGATTTTTTTTATGTCATAGGTTTGCTTGCTTGTGAAAACCTAGGGTGAATACATTATTCAAAAGTTGGACTGTATTCTTAGCTATAAGAAAGTGTCTTAAATGAAAAACAAGGATTATTTAAATATGAAACAATTCAAAGCTCTCAGTGTAATCAATCTTGAAAAGACATGAAATTAAACTATAAAAGGTCATCTGGTTAGATGGTGCCTGATAGAGCACACGAACAACCTCAGTGAAATGTATTACTGATCCCATTCAAATATAAAGTAAGAGGTATGATGCCCTTTAGATCTGTTTACTCACCTTTGCTTTAAGGGCATAGGAACCAGTCCTGTAAATTGGATTCTTTGGAGCCTGTCAATAAGAGTTAAGCTGCTCAGGCTAGTCAAAAATGCCTTGTGCCAGTTAGGTTGAGACACACAAAAGAAAAAGGTTGAAAGGTTACATCCAATGCAACAATTTACCATAAATGAAAATAATCCAGGAATTGTTCATAAATATAACATGGAGGCATCTAAAGGTTTTGTTATACTGTGAGCAGTCTGTTTGCTATGGTGAAGATAGCCCATATGGAAGGTGTGTGATATGGAGTACAGTCACCAAATCAAAAAGAAATAAGAAATCACCAAAGAGGCTCTTGATTTCCTCAGCAGGGTGAGAAAGAACACTGTAAGGCCAGCAAGAAGAATGAGTGGTAATGAGGAGAGCCCAGGGAAGGAGTGAGGTGTTGGGATGGGGAAACTAAAGCATTCTGCCCCTTATCTCTGGAGGGGCCAGCTCTGTCCTGGAGTGTCTCCGAAGATCAGGTGCTGGCAGAGCTGATAGAAAAGATAGAAGACCGTAGGCTGGGGAAGGAGATGAGAAGACTTGAGTAGTTAAACTTTGTAAGGCTTTCATCTTCAGGTCTTTAAATCATGGATTTTGTGCCAACATAATGAAATTGGTTTTCAAAACAAAAGTTGCCAAAGACAGCGAGGAAATGTTTCGATTCTTGTTTTTCTCTTTGGTCTGCTAAATTTAAAACAGATTGTCTAAAGCCACACAAGATACAGTGGAGTCAGAGTGAATAGAAAAGAGGACCAGATTGTCAGGTGAAAAAGGAGGCAAGTCACAGCTTTCCTCTTGGGTTTTCTGATCTACATCAGGAGAGGAACATTTATCACATAGGCTTTCATCCCTGGAAATGTTACCTTCCCTACTGGCCTTTTTGATACGGAGAAACAGTTCCTTCTGTGTACTAAAGCAATACTTGTCCTTGTATGTGGGTGGGAGTGGGAAGCAGGTTAAAGGATGCAAAAAAATGCATGGCAATGCACTGAGGCATCCAGAACTGTAAGGATCACAGTAAAACTTGTACCAATTTGTCTATTTTTATCAGAGTTTAGAATGCAGCTTTAAAAAATGTCCTTCCACCCTACCTCTGAGCCCTTTGCAGAGTCTGAGAACAAAGGAGTGAAACACAGTGCCACAGTTTAATACCAGTGAGATGCAAAGTACTAAAAGAAATCATAGCACTATGCTGAGTCAGCAGCAGTGGCCCATTTTCACACAGGAGCAGAGGAATGAGGTCTGTAAATTATGTTTCCTACTGATGGCACTTTCAAAATTTCACATTCAAAAATTTTAGATTTTTTTCAACAACCATCTTAATTTTAATATGCAAGAGCAAAGTTTGCATTCTTGTCTCTAGATGTGGTATATATGCCTGTAATGTCACTCGTTTACAGTGGAAATAAAAGACAGGATACAGGCCGATGGTTTTTCTGATGCATGCAAGGATGGAGAGTGGCTTTTTAGTGAAATAGAATAGCTGTTAAGCAAAACATGTGTTCATTCCAAGTCATTTTCCTTTTTTTTTTGTCTCTTTCATATAATACCAGAGAAATAATTGCTGTGTTAAAACATTTCTAATTTGAAAATTATTAAATAAAGTGCAGTACTCTTTTCAATCTTATGTGCTTTATTAGAGTTTTGAGTAAGTAAAATTAGTGAGACTTAGCTCATTGTATTTTCCAGGGTATGTAGTCTTATTTTGAAAGGTTATATCCTACATCAAAGAAGAGGTTTTTTTGATGATTCTTGTCACGTTGTGGCAAATAAACTCAGGCACTGCCAGAATTCTGAATAGTGGCAGAAACTGGATTTTTTGTAGTAGCATATGTATAGTATGATTAGCTGTGCTGAGATCAGGGACACAGGCTCTGCAAGATACTGATTTGGTCTCCACAGGTATTTGGATCTCATTGTTGGTTGAATTATGACATTTTGTTAACTCTGAACGAACTAGAAAATAATTTAAACAAATGCTTGTATCATCAAATTCCTTCTCCTTCTGCACACTCTGCTCTTACCACCTCTTTAAGCATCTCTGCAAAAAAGGTTCTGCTCTACAACAGTGTCTTGAGCAACTGTTGGGCTTGAGCAACTGCAGTAACTTTTCCTTACTTGCTGTAACTGATGCCACCATCTATGGAAGCTCTTCAGTGCAGAAATGCATATGAACCTGGCAATAAATACAGGTAAACAGTCTGAGATAGTGGACTTCTGTCCAGTTTTGGAAATCTTGATTCCCTTAATAGTGTAAATACACTACTGGAAACAGCTCGTGTGGCAAGAAGACTGAACAGTGCTAGATGGGGGAGCAATAGAGAGCAAGGGAAATACAGGGAAATAAAGGAAGAGGTACAGAGAGAGAAAAGAAAGACTCATTATCTGATTTGGACGGTACTTAAAATTGTACTGGAAACCAGTTGGAAAAGGACATTAGTTCCATGGTGAGAAGCTTAGCTCGCTTGCTCTTCCTCTCAGCAGAACGCATGTGTTTGCCTTAAGAAAAGTAAACAAGTCTTGATTGTCTGTCACAACACTTGAGCCTTACTTTCTGCAGCATCTTGTGAGATGTTGAAGCAAATGGCTGTGTGAAAGAAAAGATCCTGTCATTTAACTTTTGCTCTTTCTCAGGTCACTCTGAAAGCTGTGCTTGTTCTATTGGCCATGTCAGGGGAAAAAAAAAAACAAACCCAAAACCCCACAATTTTTATTTCCAGAAGGAAACCTTCTTTTCCCAGGAATTCCTGAAAGTTACTCAGCCAAGTGGCAAATGAAATCAGGAGGTTCCTGCAGAGCACATGTTCTCTTTTCTCTTGTCCTTCTCACAAGAGCATACACACACAGCCCTGATCTCTGTGTTTGCAAGCAGCTTTAGCACATTTTCTAACTCGGGCTAGCAATTTCCTGCCCTTCTGTTAAGTGACGTACTTTAGCTTCCTCTGGTGTGTCTGCAGTATGCATGTTGCCAATGGTATTCACAAAGTGGTAAGATTTCATACTTTTTGAGGTTCTCTTGAGTCAGGAGACTCGTTTGGGCTGGCTTTTAGCTTTGAAGAAATTGTAGTTGAGTTTCTGTAAAGCTTTTGGTCTCCCCGAGTCTTTAAGTATTTGGATCTGTATGTGTGGGGTCATGCAGGGTGGCTAGAGCTGCGTGTCTGTCATCAGCCTGGGCAGCTCCCAGGTCTGCCTTTCATCTTCCCTTGCAGTATCAGCGCTGATCTATGGCTCATCTTTTCAGTAAATCAGCTTTTGGCTTTGCTAACAACGTAATCTTTCAGTGATTCCATGCTTGCTGCACAGTACACCATCGTGTACAGAAGCACTGAAGTAAATTTGACATATGCATTTTAACATTCTTATTAATGTAAGCATGCCCTGGGTTCATTAGCTTATTATTATACTTTTTATTCTATCTAAATATAGTTATGAAGAGGTTATAAGCAACTGTTGTTTATGATATTTTTTCTAAACTAGGCATTCCCTGCAGAGTTGAAATAATTTACTTGTTTGGGGATTTATCCTGCTTTCATAAAAGACATTTTCCTTTCCTAACAGCAAATTCTCTGTCTGGAACAAATTAACTGCCATTCAAGGACTAATTTCTTCCTCCATGGCAGAAATTTCTTCCTCTGTGGCACTGCTCTTCAGACCAACTGCTATGCTCGCTGTCATAGACGCTCCCCAGAGGTTTCAGATCAGAATCACATCTGCTAGTCTGAGTCACAACTTCATCCTATCTGGTGGGGTTTCAGTGTTCATTAGACTAATTAATGATCAAGTACAGCAGTATGACATGCCTTGGCTCTTTTGTCATGTCAGTTACCTTGAAAATTCAAGGTATTGTCTGTTTTCTGTGTCTAAATGAATGTTTGGTTATATACAAGATTTTAAACAAGCAGCTTTTTCATGTTGTCATTAAAGTCAGAAAAAGAATGTTGCTGCCTGGTGGAATTTTGCCTGAGCTGTACAGAGATAGCTAAACCCAGAAAAATCTGTATTTGTGGAAGGGAATGGGCAGATGAAAACCAAATGGTGGGGATTTTTTCCCATATGTAAAATTTGATGTATTATGACATGACTGGAAGGAGAAGAATGGGGGCAAAACATAACGCTGAAATTAGTTGCTCTCCTTAATAAGGCAGAACAACACTTAGCACTGAATCTACTGCTACTTCATTATGGCAGGGTGGTTTTCACTGGTAAGAACAGACTCCCCACCAGTTTGTCCTCACCTCTGCTTAGGTGTCTAAACTGCTTTTCCAGGTTTTGGAGGGAGGGTGCTGAGATAGTGACGTCGTAATTCTTCTGAAGGAAACAATGTCTAATTATATTGTGTGCATAAGTAAATACTCTTTATATGCGTGTTAACTCTAAGAACAGATAAATGCTAAAGTTATGCTAGTTCTTATGCATCTATTATTATATACATCACGTATATAAAGTCTGTAGGGTTTTCCTTTCTCTGAGCAATTCTAGAGATTTGGGCAATTTTAGGTTAAAGTTAAATGAGAAATATGTGGAGTCTTTCTAGATAGAGAAAGATTGAAGGTAAAACAAGCTGTTGTTCAAGTAAGTAGAAATGGCTTGAATTCTCTTTGCTTTATTTCTGCATTGTGTGGGTAGGAATATAAACATGTAAAATATTGCTTTCTTACATATTATTGGTACTGCTGATGGTGTGTTTAACTGCCTGTAGTCTTTCCAAATAAAAGTTATTTACAAAAATGCATGTACAATGAACACAGGAATCTTAGTGACCACTGTAGGTCAGAGCCAAATGGAACTGATCGATAGTAATATGGCACTGTCTTCATTGAAGAAATTTAGATTGTAGTGATGACTGATATAAAGGACGTAGATTTACCAGCTTTTGAAGAAGATTGGAAAATTATTGCTGAGAAGGCATTTGAGCAAGTATGTGTCTTTCCATCACTGTTCAAGGGTTTTGACCCTGCAGTTTTCTAAACCCGTGTTGTCTGTCCACCATGTGTGAAGACTGACTTGACTGGGAGAGCATGCCCATTGCTTCAGGAGAATTAACCTTACTTGTGGGATCAGATTTCCTAATTGGATTAAGGAAGGCTTGGTTTCTAGTCCTCTGGCTATATATTAGCTACTAAAAGGCAATATATCACACAATAGTAATCTTTTGTTACTTGTCCAACAAAGTAAATTATATTTTCTGTGAATTATGCAGTAATTCATTTGATGTTCTTGTGACACAGCCTTTGAGGAAATTTCCTTCCACAGTATGTCTGCAAATATCTATGAAGAACACTAAAGAGAGGCACACTCTAAGGCCAAAGGGCATGATTATCTGCTGTATGCATACTATTATTTGATATGTTTTTTAATGCTGTTAAATTTTTGAACTTGCAACCTACATAGTCAGGTCAGCCAGATAAGTGTTAAGGTTTTGGTGGGGTTTGTTTCCAATCTACTTTTCCTATATGTAGTCTCTTATTTTTCCCATGGCCCCCATGTGAGAGTATAATTGGCAAAAGCAAACATTCTTTCAGTATTCCTTGTTCAGAAACTCTATTCTTGTTGTGCACGTTTGCCTCTTCTCAGAACTGTACAAGTTCTGATGTTCCCCAGTCTCCCATTATGTGGCGGTGTCTCTGTGCCTGTAATAAATGTTGACAGCTCCCAGCACAATAGTTATTCCCATCAAATGCAGACTGTTACGTCACTCAAATTTCTGAATGTGAGCCACAGATAAGGACTTGAATGAAAAGGCAGCTGGCTTAAGATTTGTGTCTGGACAGTATGTTACTGAGTCTGGTAAGAGGCGGCAGCAGTCTAAAGCAAGAGCAGCAGTCAGCCTTACATTCAGGGGATGCCCAAATCTCCAGTATTCAAGGATAAAGCAGGTATCCTTTTGGCTTCCCTCAGAAGTGTTTCTGATAAAACTTGTTAGCTGGTGAGAGGTGGTGCTTGCTTCTGTCCAACATGATGATGCTGTGATGATCCAGCCTTTCAGCTACTCTGAACTAGGCTGCTCCACTGTTTTTTTTTTGATTAAGAACAGGACACTGAGCTCTAGCTTACTCAACATACAGTTCTTGACCCATTAGACTTGTCCCCCTGGGCAGAACAGCTTACTGTAGGCAGTGGGCTAGGTGTGAAGAGCTTAACTAGTCCTTAGAGGACAAGGTTGTCAGGTAGATGCCCTGTGCAGCTGTACAGCTGACCACTTGGGAAAATTGGTGTTTCCTTTCTCTGCAGTGCCAATCTTGTATTACCCCAGCCCAGGCATTTCACCTGTGTTACCTGTTGAAAGCTCTTCACCTTTCATTTCCTTTTCCCCTGCAATGCAAGTTTCCTTAACAAATTGAGCCACCTTCTCAAAGCAGAATCACCATGAGCAGTAGAGGTCTGTGCTGTTGGTGTGCTGACATTGTCACAAGTCAGGGGATTAGTGGTGCTTCCTCATTACCTCATCTCTCCCCATCTGTCAGCATCCTTTTTTTTTTTTTTTTTTTTTTTTTTAATTTTTTTGCCTTGTGTTGACATTGCAAGCTTTCTGGGAGAGGTCATTTAATTGTTCTGTGTTTGTACAGCACTTAGCACACTAAGTCCTTCCTGGTGACGGAGACAGATATTTCAATAATGCAGCCAACCTTTAGGAATGAGGCTATGGGATGTTTTGCTTCAGACAGGGTAATTTTGCAGACAGTTCTCTTCTAAGTAATTGGTTTTATCCGAGTGGGGAATCTAATGATCTGATATCTTCCCTCCTCCTAATGCCCGCTGATGGAAAGCTTGCCCTGTCCTCATCCAGGCTTCCCTTCCAGAAGGAAAGTCAGGGTCTTGGACCACCAAATGTTATAGGCAGCAGCTTCTGCACTGGCCAGAATGATCTGATTTCTTTAACAAAAGAAGCCTTTCCACTTAAAGGGGAAAAAAAAACACCCCACATAGAGGCTTCTTTCTATTTATTGCAATGGGAGAAAGGAGCTTCACTGATGATATATGACAACATTTTTAATAAATGAAGGTGAGATTTTGAATTCCTTATGAGAAAATACTAGTTGTCATCTTTTGCTACTGCAAGTACAGCCTGCCAATTGCAATTGGTGTGTGATTACTACAGTTATCAGAACATACCTTAACTTTAACTCAGAATATTTGTATTTTATGTTACACCATGCTTTATTTTACAGTGAAGTATTTAAATGAAGAACATATATGACTGTCTAGTATTTGGTTTGAGAATTTGGCAATTCAGGTATGATAATGATTTATCAATTCACTGATCTACTGTCTTATGTTAAATACTGACACCACCTTGGTAATTGGAGTTGTTTTCCAGACAGTGCTAATTATGCCAGCAATTTGCAAAGGTGCCACCAGTGTTCTCTTCTCAGTGTTAAAATGATGTGGAGATCAACGAGTCAGTCTTCTGCAAAGAGTGACGGGCTCTTCCCTGTCCAGCAGCCATGGGCCTGCTGAATTCCCAGTGGTCACAGAGAGATAATAACAAGACCAAGTTTTGCATGACGTAGGGAGTTGTGGAGAGTCCAAGGCTGAGGCTGGAGGTCAGGCTGAGAGGAAAAGGTAAAATTTCAAGCCAATGAGTGTACATTTGCTTTGTTATGTAGAGCTAGAAAATAAGATAACTTAGCTTTAAGAGGTCACCATTGCAGAGGTTTTATTTCAAAAAGTCTATTAACATATCTGCACATTACAATATGTAAATACAGAAATATGTTATTGCAGGTATGTGATGATATTAGAACCACTGTTTTGAGGAACAGTAAAACCTCATGTGTGAAGGGGAGTCGTACTTCTGTATTTACACATCTTGCTGTTCTCTGAGCAAGAATCCCCAAACTAGCTTTGGTTTAAGAAAATTTGTCTGTATGTCTCTTAGACACAGTTTAATTTAGGTTTATCCTGGGTGTTTTTCTTTGTGCATTAAATAGACTCTGAGATAGAATTGAAACAAAATAAAAAACCTAGAAGAGTGAAGATCAAGGCAGCAGCTGACATATAAAAAAGGGCAGAAGAGCAGGGAAGAGTACAGATAATATTGGAGTTTTAGCATGCTGGTTTATCTGTTAACTTCTGTTATATCAGCATTGGAAATATTTGGAACAGATACGATTGTATCTTATTAACTATTTCTTCTATCATATAGTAATAGACCATAGACTTTTTGAGAGATTCCTTTACATACTACATTTTTTGCTAATTTATTAGCTTTTTTTATTGTCAGACAGTCACTGTTTGGCTGACACTGTGTGTGACTAATCTGTTACCTTCCATCTGATTGTACTTTTTAAAATCTTGTGAAACACTCCACATCATAAAAGGTGGGTTATGACAAAGCAACAGCATTCAGACTGAATGATTAGGAACTCAGAGATAACAAGAAGACACAGAGTTCCTAAATGCAGGGATGCTTTGCTCTGAGTGGGAATGAGCAGCATAAAGGCAGCATCATTCTACTAGTCATTCACAGTCACTTGCTGACAAATTTACCTCTGTGTAGCCTCCAGAAAAAGGGTGGGGGGAAGTAGATGAGAAGCTAAATTACTTGATCATAGTCTCATAGTCCATGCAATAAGCCTTTTGGTGCTTAAATAAATATTATAGTAAATATATTTGTGTATAAATAATACATCTATTATGCCATATATAATAAATCTATATTTATAAATATAGTACAAAGTTCAGTGAGAAGTAGTTCGCTTCAAACATTTTAGCCTGTATCTGAGGAACGTAATATGTCTGGGACGATCAGTGCAAAATGTGGGAACACTCTCCCAGCACGCACGTGGATTACCTCCTAGGAAAGAGGAAAAGCCTATTAGTGAACAGCTTTGAGTAGATTTTTTTACTCTTCTCTTGCCCCATAAATCATCTGTGTCTGCTCAGTGCACTGCTGCTGTTCCATATTTTTGTAGAGCTCCCATATTACAGTTGCCTTTTGGTTCTCCTCGCTCTAATCAGCACTGCTGATTAGAATAGCCTTAGGCAAGAAGACCTTTCCTTTGTGCCAACGATACTTACAGATATTTCATTTATGTGATGGCTTTTCTCCTCTTGGTTTCACTGTTCCTGCCTCTCTGGGATTAATTCATCTTGGCCTTTTTGAGAGGAGCATGACTTTCATTCCAGTGCTATTTCTAGCGTCTTTAGCAGACCAACAGAGCTGATGCACAAGGATACATAGTCATAGTCCTCAATTGTCTGATGCAGAGTCCTTTGTGAAACAGTAAATCATCTGTCTTGAACGTCACGAAGGCAGTCATCTTCCATCAGCTGGGCTGTCAGGTTGAGTTGCAGTTTCTATTCAAGGTTGCTATTTTAAAAGGACCTTTGGGGGGAATTGACTTTATCTGAAAGTTGATGCCTGTTGCCCTGTAATTGTTACTTCATTAAAATATTTCAGTTCAAATTCTTGTATGCCCCTAAGTTCTCTAGATACCTGTCATGAAAATTCTCAAATGTAAAGTAAATTTTTGTTCAATGTGACATTTTCAAGCAAAATCCCAGCTGTGGGATTTAAATTAAAGTTGTCAAGAAGGCTGTCTTTCTCTAGAGACCTTAACAAGGCATCTGGTAACAGAATTTCATACATATTCTCACTTGAGTTTTTATACAGTTCTATTAATATATCCTAATAAAACTTTCATTCTGATTTCCATGTAACCTGTTCTAAGAAGAAATGGTAAGTATTCACCAGATAATCAGTTCAGTAGACCCTACTGGATGAGGTGTGACTATAAACCAGAAGGAGTTTGTTTAGACATTACAGTCTACAAGTGCATAGATCATCATCACTGAAAAAAAAAAAGAAACAGCAAAGAGCAGAAGAAAGAATCAAAGTTACTCTGTGCATTTTTGGTAACATGTTTTTGCTGTTCATTTTCTTAGGTTAAACTCAAACAGGTAGAGTACTTTGAAAAGTGCTAGAGGTGAATTACCTTTGCCTGTGTAAGAGAACTCAGATGATGATAAGGTGTTTGATAGTCACTACCTTATTAAGGCAAACCTGTAAAAACTGTTCTAAACAAACCTTGTGTAGGTTGCTGTTTGTTTTCACCCACTGAGTCAGAGCCATGAAAAAGATGTATCAAATCAATTTCTGTGTAAAACACAATTCATTGTGTGAAGAAGGTGATGGCATAGCCATCTTCATTCTGCATTGTTCACACTGCAGCAACAGACAGGACTGGTTTTCCTCTTCTCTGGTTTCACTCAATTTGAATGTTTGACTTTTCTGGCTTTCTGCATACATTGTGTTGTATTTTACATACTTGCTATTGTTAAAAAAAAAGAATAACTGATATGTCATTTACTCAAAGTCTTGAAAAGGTACATTGGGTTTTTTCCTTCCCTAGCCCAGTAATAGCTGAATCAAGAGAGAACATTATATCCATTAGCAGCAAACTGCACTGTTGGCATATGAATACATGAAAATGCAGAATTGTTTCATTAAATGGTGGGAAAACAGATTTTTTGTGGTGGTCAGCCTCAAGCCTAATAAAACATCTTTATATTACTGTTGCATCTTAAAGGCTTGCTTGTGGAGCAGGACAATGCTGCACTAAGTGGTGTAGAAATATAGCACAGAAGGGGACAGCTCCTGTTTCAGGAGATTACAGTTTAAAATTACAAGAGAATAGTGGCTGAATACAGGAGGAGTCCAAACAACTAAACAAAAATTAAAGTATGGAAAATAATTGGATGAAGTAAAATGTAATAAATAGGAAACAATGCATAGATTTAACAAAGGAAAATCGGGCTGTATACCAACAAGATACTTACTGTTCTTTGAATAAATAAGTGGGGTTTTTTAGAACAAGAAAATACTGAAAAATTCATTTATCTGGGAAGTTTTGGTGTTTTTTCACAGTAAAAATTCTTAGTTCAGTTTAAGTTCAAGAATATTGGCATTGAGCAAGAGTAAAAGGTCTAAGCAAAGATGATGTGACAGAAGGTTGTGAGAAAAGGTACTGTACTGGAAAGACTAATTAATTTTGCTTTATTTAGTATTCTTGTTACAGACCTTAGTGCAAAAGGTTTCCTTTTGCTAATAAAATTGAAACAAAGTTAGGATTCATTGCCACTGATGATAATAATGATGGGCTTGACATCCAAAGACAGTTCCTAACTGCTGGAAAAGGATGGTAATGGAGCTCAGCTGGTCTTACGAAGTGCATTGTGGTTTCTTACAATAGTGCAGAATTGGTCCTTTCTTTTAGATGAATCTCAAGAAAGTTAGAAAAATGTTCTTTGTATGTCTTAGCTGTCCAACTGTGACTATGACCGAGCAGCCTTCAGCTGTTGGGGTAACTTGTAGTGTGTAATAGAGGAACATCTTTTGATCTACCTTTCTGTCCCAAGTAGAGCTACCTGCAAAGTTAGATTGGGTTGCTCAGGGATTTTACCCAGTTGAGATCTGTAAGGGTGGATTCAGCTTCCTTGGGCAACCTGTTTTTGGTCCTTAACCATCCTCATGGTGAGGACCTTTTTTCCCTTATTTTCAACTGGAATTTCAATTCTAGCAGCTTTTAGCAATTGTGACTGAGACTGGCTCCATTAGTAGCTCAGGTTAGGTTGTGGAAAATACCTTTAGTCTTTTCTGGACTATGTAAACCTGCCTTCCTCAGCTTCTTCTCATATGTTGTTTTTTCCTTTTCCTGTGGTCCTGTTCAGGACTCTCACCTGGCTTGGGAGTATCAGAAATCAGATTTTTCCTGTTTCCAAATGATGTTAGAGCTTCAGGAGGATAAATTCCTACAATAGCCTGCAGCAGGCTACCTGCATTTTAAAGTTTTTATTTTCAGTGCTGTTAAATCTTGTTATTGTTGTAATGTACCCCTGATATGGTGGATGAGCACTAACATGGGAAATCCCAGGGCCCCATCATCATACTAAGGTCTGCATAATAAATCTGTCAGCAGAGTATTCTGCCTCCCACTGAGGCCCCTTGTTCTGTAGCTGTCTGAGAATTGTGTAACCAGAGGTGTTACTGTTTGGTACGTTAAATTGATTTCCAGTGTGTTAGTACATTGATGGATAAAAACCAGGTTCTGTATTGAGGCTATGATTAGATTAATTTTTCATTAAATTGTGGAATTAATATGCAATTAAAGAAATGTAATTATTCTTCCTCATATCTTCTCTCCATTTCTTTAATTAAAAAAGAACGCTTTAGTTTTTCTTCACTTTGCTTTTGTAATTAGTGTTTGCCAAGTGCAACACTTAGTGCTTGTAGTGGTGTATCTGTTTGAAGCCTTTTTTTCAAGTACTTGTCATTTGAGGAGATGTGCTAAAGTTTTTGTTGAGGATGGTTGCATGCTATCTTTTCAACAGAGCCAGTCCCTCCTTTGCAGAAGAGGCTTTTCATGTGGAGAGTTAGATGATCTTGACAGTATTCTTGGAGTCTGAAATGTAGCAAAAGACAGCTTAGCCCCAGATTTCATTTTCACTGCCCTGAAAAAAAAGGTCTTACTCTTCACCTCTCCATTTTGGAGATCACTGGCGCTGTTCAGCATATTCCTGTACTATAGTGAATGGCTCCACGCGGTACTTCTGGTGAGCTTTAGGAGGACTGATCAACACCTACCTTCTCTTTCTTTCTCTTTTCCAATTGTTTCCAAGTACTATCCACATACAAGAAGTGTGGAACAGACATTTTTAAAAGCTTTTACAGATACAAAGGGATGAAATGATACATCCAAGGTTACAAAATCATAGAACTGGGATTAAAATTTAGATTTTTGATCTCGGCCTTGAGATCACCTGATGAACTCTGAAGGACAGAGAACATGAATTATATGTAGTCAAGCTGTCCTTGAACATAGAATAATTAGTCCGAAACTGCCAGGGATTTAAAACTCGGCAACTTAATTAGTTGCAACAAGGAAATGATAAACATGAAAGAGGCAACACAGGAAAACACGCAGCTGATATGGAAAGTAATTGTTTGAAGCGGTTAGACACAAAGACCCTTCTGTATCTATCCTCTGCTGGGTGTCCGCAAGTAATAGTGATTATTTCAGAGAGAAGTGAAAGTGTAGTTTCCAAAGAGGCTCTTAAAAGTATCTAGCATAGAATCTTTTCAGCTATTTATTGACCTTGTGTTAGAAATTTTCTTGCAATTTCATTTTAAATTTTGTTTTACATGTGCTTTCTAGCAGCTTCACTGAATTTTAAATTCAAAGTATATATAAATATGCATCACATGTAACAGTAAACAGTGGCATGTGCACTTAATACTGAATAGTATACATGGTAAAAACAGTAAGTTCTTTTCTTTGTGGTTGAGGCACATAAGAACAACTTAGAAATAGTCTATATAAATTTAGAACAAAATCTCCCTGTCGAATAGAAGCATACAGTGTATAACACGCTCTTGAGATTATCAAACACATCTATGGCCTATCTTATGGTTCACAGATTAAAAGACATTGCAGAGAATCTAACTCTCTGTTAGATTAGCCTTTAACTCTTTATTACATTAGTCTTCACAGTGCATTATAAATCTCTAATAATTTTGATGTGGTGCTTAACAGCTACATTTCATTTTGAAGAAGAGAGCAGTGGGTTTATCCTCTTAAGTAGGTGGGACATTCACAGCACCTCACTTTCATTGTGCAGGCTGTGTGGAAAGAGGAAATTCCCAAAATAGCCATTCGGTGCTTTCCTAAGTAGAGTTTTATTTTTCACAGTACATTAGGAACACATCAGAGTCCTCTGCTAAAGGTCTGTTTCATAGCTGCTTTAACTTTCTCATTGCATCCAAAGAGTGATAATAATTCTACTTAGCATTTATGAATGGCAGCTGGTGCAGAAGTCACAAACTTCACAGCAGTGGGAAAGCAAAGTTGCTCCCACATAACAAGAAAGTACAAGCTAAGATGTAAATCCTTGGAGGAATGAGTAAATTCCGTTTCCTCAGGTAAAGTTCCCGGGGTCTTCACACAGATCATGAGTGGACAGGGGTGTTTGTGAAGGGGATTCACAAAGGTCAGTGACTTGACCAGAGGACCAGTGACTTGTAGGAGGTGGCGGGGTGAAATAGCTCCCTCTAAAGTGAGGTGATATCTGTCTCCACTTGTATTTTCAGCCATGAATCACCTTCCAGAGTGAGGTGTCCAACCTAAGACAGCTTTTTCAGAAGTCAGAAGTGTTGCTTTAATGGACTTCCTCAGCACACCAGCTGAGGCACAGTTGTTGAAAGGAGCACAGTTTGTGCAAGTGATTCTCTAGATTTGGTACTGAAAGCTTTTTCTGGCTCTTTCCAGTCAGTTAATACGCTTTGTATTAAACTTTTTAGCCTGGAAATTAGAATCCAGTTCTTCTCTAAGCAGAGCATCTCCACAAGGCGTATTTAGGGCACAGAGCAAAACAATGTGAGTAAGAAGAGGTCTAACTTGAGAATCTGAGGTTAGAGCATCAGAACTTGAGGCTGATGCTTTGCTTGGTGGCAGAAAGGCAGGAATGCATACCGGGGATGCTTGCAGATTACTTGGTAGTAAGTGAGAGGCAAAGAACTAGACTGTTCAGGCAATTTTTCCTGTTGAAAGTGAAGAGGAAATGTCAAAGCAGCAGCTAGACACTGCATTCAGATAGTTTAATCATTCAAACATCAGAAATAAAACCCTTTGGTTTTCTGATTGTCATTTGTAGGCTATGTGAACATCACATCTGGGGTTTTACCCATCCTGAACGTGAAAGGAAAAAAAAATATCATCTGTGTACACTGGTGATACTGCTCCAAGGAATTTTTTGGGTCTGCCATGATTTTCTCCTTTCTCTGCTGGAACAGATGGGACAAAAGACAACAGAAAAAAACCTGTGTGTAATAGAAGCAGACACTGCCAAATTAATATTCGCACTGCATGCATTGAAGTTTGCTGTGCAATTAATTTTGTTTTCTAAGGAAGAAGAAAATACAAGTCTGTTGAGACCTTGGCTATGTGCACTGTATGTCTGAAATGTATTGCAAGGGTGATGTTTGATTATATGAATATTCAAACCTGAGATTGGATTTAGAAATCTCAAATTGAAGCACCACAAGTGAGTGGCATGAATTTAAAAGACACGGAACGGTTGCCATTTCATGTTATTTGGTGCCAGAAACATCTAAAAATACAAGTTCCCGAATGCCGATTTAGAATGGTCAGTTGAGGTTGTCAACTTAGGATATTTTTGCCAAAACCAGTACTCTAAAAAAGGATCTCATCTGCCACCATGAATAATGAGCTCAGATGGTGTCACTCCAGAAGTACTCTTTTAGGTTTGTTTTTTAAACAGCCCTGAAATGACTGTTGATAATGTGGGTGCATCTGTGCGTTTGAGTCCAGGGAGGACTTTTGTGCCAGTTATTTCCCAGAACTATTTTTTTTTTTCCTTACATAGGACATATGCTTAAAATTGTTACTAGTAAGGGCATTGTGCCCAGTAGTGACTGCAGCGATGGTGTACTCATATGCACATATGCACGCTGTTATTCCTCATTGCTCATCACGGAGTTCTCCCTGAATGACTGTGGGATCGGTGCCAATAGATTTTATTTTGATTTAATTTTTTGTGTGTGGTGCTGTAATAGACCAATTCAGAAGGAGAAGAAAATGTGTATTTGCTGCAACATCCTGAAAGCAGGCTTCTGTCATTTATCCCGGCGTCGTTGGGTGCATGTGTTGGGGTCATCACAGAGACTTCAAGAGCTCCTCCCTGGCACTGTAGGGGTGCTGGAGGCTTCTGTGGCACAGCACTGGCTGCGTTGCTGTGTGCTCGGGCGCTGCCACCTTGCACCACGAGCCAAAGCCTGTGTCAACCTCACTTACTTTACAGATGAGTTTTTCCTTGCTGGGTTGTCAACTGTTGACTTTCTCATTTCTGCTGTCTTTTGTCCAACCCTGTGTCCCCAGCAATATGTTCTGCTGTTGGTTATACATTTTTCTGTTTCCTTTTCATTACTGAAATCCCTTGACAGTCAGTCGTCCCAGTAGCCTAACTTCTGGTTAAATTAGTTTTTGCCTTTGTGCATCTTCTTGCCTTTCCAGAAGGGCTGGCAGTTGTTCATCTGGAGGGATAGGGATGTTGCATTCGAGTGTTTGAAACCTGATCCAAAGAAACTCAAAGCCCGTAAGACAGGAGAGGATTTCCTGTTGACTTTGAGCTACCTCACTGCTTTTAACAGGCAGAGTCCACTTGGGTTTGATAATTGTGACATTGGAAGGAAGCTGAAGGGCTGTTGTGGGCTTCCTCAGGTTTAAAGTTGACACTAGCGTGTAGTTCATTGATCAGAGAGAAGAGCTTTGATACAGCAATTAACAATTGAATTCTACAAAATAGGCAAGACTTGGATTTAAAAGTTCTTAGTAAATCTGCATTAGAAGGTCAATCAGTATCCTAAAATAAATAGATAGAGAGATTGATGGCCACATGGTTGATAGCTTTATGATGTCTCTGTTAATTTTTTCTTGGTAATCAGGAGATGAATAGTGACCTATTTGTTAGTTTAGACCAGTTTAATGAATTCTTATCAAGAATTCATTACAATCATTCTCATGGCCTGAACTCTAAAAATGCCAAGTTGTGCAAGATAAACATTATTAATGCAACATCTTCTAATTAAAATTGAAGAGGATAGAATGTTAATAAGAGATACCCTTTACTTGGAAATACAAGAATTGGAAGAGTAAAGGAGGGTATTGTTGTGGGTTAGGTTTTTTTTGAAGGGGGGAGTGAATATGGGGGTGGTGTTTGTTTTTTAAATTACATTTTAAAAGTTTCTAAGTGAATAGCAGGCGTGCAAGATGAAGCATTTAGAAATTATGAGATCCCAGAATTCGCTCCAAGCAAGGAGTGGGATGGTATGATAAGGTAGTAGGACCCTAACAGTGCTGCTGGGACAGAAGAAAAGGGGCAGGACCTGTTCTGAGCATGAGGGTTCAGACCACCACAGGGCTCAGTGAGCAGAAAGCTGGAATCAGTAGCGGAGTAAACGGGTGGTGATGTGGTCACATCTGTAAAGATCTGTAAAGATTGTGTCATATTTCATTACACCAACAAAGGTCAAATTAGGAGTTTCTCACTTTTATAAGTCTAAGATTCATTTACTTAATATGTATTCTGCAGCTTAGAAGTCCCTACTACCTGTCTTCAGCCTGTGTGGATACAGTGCCGTCTCTGGAGTATACAGTACCATGGTCTGTGAAGACTTGGCAGAAAATAAGGGATGCCATTTGTGTGCCCTGAAATCGTGTCTGATCACTCTGAACTAGCTGCATTCTCCCAAGTAGTTGTGTAATGCTTATGTCCTTCTACAAGAACCTACATGTATGTATATTAATGAATTTGTTGCTAAGGGGAACGCTGGGGATGATGCTCTCAGGATTGAGTCACTTAGCCATGGAAAGGACTATTTTTAAATGGACTTTTTTATGTGGTTCCCTTTTGTATAGATTGAAATTATGACTAATACATGCATATTTAGAATAATATGGTTTATAATTAGGAAAAATGTAAAAAAAAATAAAAAAGCTCAGATCCTCCTGCAGTAGGTGAGACAGTATGGTACCTTTAGGCTGTCTAATAGAATGTGAAACGGTTTCCTCAGGAAGCTCCACCAACAGGGTTATTTAAAGATGCCCTATATAAAGCTCTGCAAAGCATATGTGGGGAACCTGACCCTGTGGGGGTGAATAAAAGAACTGCAGGTGCAGTATTTTGAAGATGTACTATCTGAAAAGAAGCGCTGTGCAAACTGAATGACACTTTGCCTTGCTGTGCTTGGAAAAAAATCCACTTTTTTTTCCTTAGCTGAATAGTGACTGAAAGATCAGATCCTGTAAGGAACGCTGAAATGACATTTTTTTAAGCACTTCATAGTGCATTCATTAACATCTGATTTTCCTTTTGCTTGCCTGGAAGGGAAGTTTGGGAAATTTAGTGTGATTCCATTCAGATACTAAACCATGGATGAAAAGTTATAGTTAAATTGTGCTATTATATTTTTGTTATTCGTAAGTAAAAATTAGAAGTAGTAATTTTTTTCTCAAAACATAAATAGCACAGATGCTTGGTCTTTCTTGAGAATGCATCCCTGAACTAGTTTCAACAGCCAACCTGGTTTTTGAGGGGTTTTTTTCATTACCTTTCAAGGTCCCATTACTCCCAGTTTACTAACTCCGGGTTCTTACAGTGAGACTGTAGAGTATTTAGTCCCTTTGTTTGCAACAATTTTCAAATGCTATGTATATTTAGCAAGTCTTTAGATTTTACTGAGGACTGATTTTGGTTTTGGGGATCCCAGGCAGCTTATGGCAGGCATTAGTGCTTTACAGCATTAGAATACTGTGGAATATTAAACCTAATTTAAATTAAGCTGGAGTTGTCAGAATAAATAAATAATTGAACAAGGTATGTTTCGTGAAACTTCTTGTGGATTTTCTTTCCCTTTTATATTTATTAATTTGCAGAGAGCACTTATTTGCAGTGAGACTCTGGAGTGTCATTATTCTGCAGGTAGTACTGGTGGATAACTACTAATAGTTATGTCTTGCTCCTCTTCCCAAAAGCCTCAGTGGTCTCTGTTTGTAAATTAGAGTGACGGTGGTTATTGTCCTTCCATAAAAGTTGTGTTGAAGAATTAGATATTTATATATTAGGGGAAGACAGTGAAGGTGAGAGACTTGACATTCCCTTGCCTTTTGTTGTGGTGCTAAGCATGGAGGTGTTACGGAGTCCAGCCCATTTGTTCTATGCTGGAAACAGCATCTCTGTGTTGGCAAGAGGATGAGAATGGTCAAGACTTTGTCCCTCCCAGTGCTGTCTTGTAATTTCCAGCCCTGCCTGTTACTCTTCAATTTAACTCTCCAGTTAAATTCAACCTACATCTTCAATGGATTTAACTACAGGGTTCTGTCCTCAAATTTACAGAGCACTTTGTCCGTTACAGATTTTACAGTCTTATGTAGGAGTTTTGTATTATTATTTTAAATAATAGCTCTAACTCTTCCCTGTATTTTATCATTTTCCTACTATGAAGAAGAAAACAATTTCCCTCCCACAGAGATTCAGGTGAGACCTGTGCAGGAACCACATAAAGGGGTGAAATAACTGGGCATGAAAAGCACTTCTACTGTGTGCAAAGATGTATGTGGTACAGAGAAAATAAGCAAAAAAACCCACCCCAACCCCACAACCCAACCATGACAAGGAATTTTCTCCACTCTTACAGCAGATACTGCAGCAGTATTTTCAAGTGACCCAATAGCTGTGTGACAGAATCCTGTTAAATTAGGGAAGGGAATCCCTTTGTGTGTGTTTGTGATTTTAAGTATCTAAAGGTATTTTTAATCCCTGTCAAAACACCAGTACACTTACTTTGCTTAACAGCTATAGAATTTAGTCTCTTGGAACAATTAAAAAAAAATCATGTGTTTTCTTAACATAATTAAATGGTAATCCTTAAAACCAATTCATGTGCCTTGCACATGGATAACGTGGTGAATCAGAGAACCTGTTGGGTCTACAGAGTTATATGTCACAGTCCCAAATGCTGAGGGGGTTTTATTATTATAAAAAAATTCTGTTTATAGTAAGTGGCAATCACATTGTCATTTCACTCCGTGCTGGAAGCATTTATAACTCAATGCATTGTTACTGTTTAATAGGGAATTTGGAGGTATACCTACTGTAGGTAAGCATACATTGGCAGTACCCCAGGTTGCCTTCCAGGCACTCATTTTGGAAACTCCAGTATAGACTTTAAGATGATACAGCAACTTTTTCCTCAGAGAGATCTTTGGGACTTCAGATGCAAAAGAACAGGAAAGAATGTTCAACTTTTGGTCTTTAATCAGGGTCCTGTAATGCAGCAGAGTCTGCTATGAATGAGCAGGTTTCAGTAAGATTTCAGGATCTAGTCCTTAGATATTTTGCCTTCTTAACCTGAAAATAAAGGTACATGTACCCAGTAGTCTTGTTTTATTGCTGATGTCTGGTTGCCTTAGGACCTGACGAGCTCGAAGGGTCTTTCTGATGTCCAGTAGGTAGCTGATAAAAGACTTTGTTTGCACATTGTCATACAGGCACATCTCATCTCTGCCACGAAAGATGCCGCTGATGTGCACAAACAGCAGTGTCTTATAATTGACTAACATTATCATTAAGTATCTTTGGAAGACAACAGTTGATAGGACAATATTTCCCTTGCTGCCCTGCTGAAGTGATACATCATGTGAAGTAAAACAAGATGTGTTGTGTTTCACAGAATGTTAGCCACAAATTTTCTGTGTGTATAGAATTGCACATGGAGTCATATGTATTTAAATACAATATTCCCTTGTATAAATATCATTGTTTAAATTCTCTGTGATTTTTAAATGCAGAAGATGAAAATGAAATCAGAATTACTAATATTTTGGAAAGATAGTGACTGTTTCTGTTTTAGAGAAGAGCAGAGTGGGACTGGCTCTGAAGGAGTCTTGTAGAGCAAGATGCATTGGTTTTGGGTGCTGCCAGCCTGCAGTGGGGCACTACTGTAGTTCATGGGGTATGTTTTCAAAACAAGAGTGGAAGGAAGGCAATATACGTGCTAAAGGGGAAAGCAATCAGTTCATATGATTTCAAGCAAGAGGCTGGCTGCATAATTTTCAAAAATTAAGGAAATGAAAAAGTGACTAAAATGTTTACAATTAAATTGGATTAGAGGAGAGCAGAGACTGTGAGGGGATTGCACACAACCTGAGAGAACTGGTTTGGCTGTACAGGTTTGCCCTGTCTGTCACCATACAGGATGTCAGAGGGTTGTTGAGATTGTTGGATACTCTCTTTTGCAACTTAACAGTTGATGTTTTCAGGTTTGGGTTTTTTTTAAGGAATCTAAAGACTGTGAACTGACTAATGTGATAGTCCTGGGACTGATGCCAAGTTATAGTGATGAAATGGATTTTTACAGGTTTTTGTGATCAACTTTATTGTAAGTCTAATGTCAAAGATAAGGTTTAGTCTTATCCTTTCTGTGACTTGCAATTTTCATTATCCATAGCTAATGGAGAGTCATCATCAACAATGTTTTGTCTGACAAAGGTAATTCCCGTGGAAAAGTAGCTCTGTGCTCAGACATTATTTCATAAGATCATTGCTACTATTGATATTGATATTGCTAATTTATATTATAGGTGTTCAAATCAAAATCGTGTTTCACAGAATGACAGACTGGTTGGGGTTGGAAAGGACCTCTAGAGGTTACCTTGTCCGATCTCCTTGGTCAAGCAGGGAGTTTAAAAAACAAGGTAAGAGATCAGGCAGGTATGATTAGAGGTATAGTCAGGGAAGCATCAGAGTTTCAATAACTGCCCAAGTCTCCATACTGGTGTCCATGGTTGGTCAGAATGCAGCCTCTGCAAGTGGAAATGACCACATCTCCCTTATCACTGTGGTATGCAGAATATGAGACTGGGAACTTGAACCACATTTTCCAACACTCCAATTATATCATCAAATGCTGCTATATTCCACTGCAATCTTTATTTCAAACAAATCCAACCAAGGGATATTTTTACTTCGCTGCTTCTATAGCACCTTGCCAATGTGCCTGTTTCCCTTCCACAGACTTCGTATGGTGTTTAGCAGGGCCATAGCATCCCTCCTGTTGAAGAGCCTCCACACCTTGGAGCATCTGCTGCCTTTGGCTCCTTGCAGATAAATCAACTTCTTCCCATTTTGTTTTCATTTCCAGTACGTAGGCATCTAATTTCCCATATGCTGCTCTTGCTTTCCCCTGCTGTTTTCTGTGAATTCATCTACACAGATGAGTTACCACATTTTAACATATTGGTTAAGCCATGGTAATTCTGCAGGCCTTTAGTGATGGAAGTGGCAGCTTAAAACTTTTTTATTAAATCCCTTTCATAAGTGTAAATGGGTGGGACAGGCAGATACAAGCTTGCTCTTTTTACAAGCCTGCTTTGCTATAGAAGCTGCTTTCAAACTTCCATAGTCCACCTTTCACAGAATCACAGAATCACAAGGTTGGAAGAGACCTTTGAAGATCTTCAAGTCCAACCATTCCCATCCTGTGCTAAACCATATCCCTAAGTACCTTAATCAACCCTTTTTTTGAACACATCCAGGGAAGGTGACTCAACCCCCTCCCTGGGCAGCCTGTTCCAGGCCCTGACAACTCTTTCAGTAAAAATTTTTTTCTAATATCCAATCTAAACCTGCCCTGGCACAGCTTAGTGCCATTTCCCCTTGTTCTATCTTCTGTCACCTGGCTGAAGAGACTTTCACTAAACTGCAGTTTCTTGATGTGCCTGACTTTTTTCCAGCAGAGGTAATTCCAGTGGGAGTTTCCTGGCTTGTGTTTGTTGTTCCTCAAGCACCTCTGAATCTTTAGACAGGGTATGATTGCTGTGTTTAGGCTGTAAACAAAAGACTAAAGAGGAAGACAAGTACATTTGCAGGATTAAAAGCGGTTAATAGCAGTAGTACTATTATACAAATTCATTTTCAGTTCCCAGCAAAAGTATATCGTGTGTAAATTCACATCAGGCCTTCGAGTAGGTGGGGTGATTCAGGACCTGTATGTAAAAGCCTGGGTGGGGTCTTTCCCCAGCTCCTCCACCTGCAGCAAGTGGGATGCAGCAAGCTAAGCCAGCCACCACTGAGCACTGTATCACAGCAGAGGTTCTGTATTGCATGGACTGTTATGAGTCAGGTTAGCAACATGTAAAACCAACATGGACTTCTGTTGCCCAAAGGTGAAATGTTAAGGGTGGCTTTACCTGTTTTCCTCATCATAATATACATATGCTCAAAGCATGTGTCAGTACAACAAGCTATCTTGGAGAACACTACAGCTGTATTCACAGGGATGGGTGATAGTTTGAAAAAGGGGAGAAACATGAAACAAATTCAAAGACTTGTAAGTTGAGTGGTGCCCTTTTGTTCCAATCAATGTGAGGTTTGTATTAGCATTGGTCCCCTCAGATGTTTTTTGCAAGGTGGTGCCTTTCTAAATGGTCCAGCTTCCCAGCTGGTGTTGACACAGTCTCATGTCAATGCAGCTTCATAGCTGGCATCACAGCCAGCCTGCAAGTGTCTGAAAGTACCTGAAGTGGACTCGCCAAAGTCCTGAAAGTACCTGAAAACGTGGACTTGCCGCTTCCCATCTGAACCTTTCACCACTTTGAAAATCAGCTGGGGGACAAGAGGCCGCATTCCCTGTGTATATATGCTGTAACATACTGCTGGTTTTAAATGACTCTGCTTTGTCAGGCTCAGCAGCACGAGTCGCTCTAGTCGGGGCTATGGGCAGGAGAAGGTTGAGACCCACCTCCCCCGGGGTGGTAGCTGTGCTGCACAGGGTCAGGGAGGCTGCAGCACCCTCAGTACCTTGCCTGGGTAACGCTGCACGTCTGGCCCAGCCTGGGCATATCTAATGCAGTTTCCCATGCTGGAAATTGCCACTCTTGACGGGAGTAAGCTTTAGTAATTCCTCAAGGAGCAGAGTAACAGGTTGAAAGTGTTAATGAAAGACAATTTTGTGAATGACAATTTTGTGAATGTGGAGCCTGTTTTATGAATATTTTTGTTAGTTTCAGTCCAGTAATTGTAACATGCAATAAACTGATGGAGCTGAAGGAGATCTTTATGCAGAATGGCAGAAAAAGAGCATGTAAAGCTGTCAAAATTGCCACCATTTTAGGTTTTCTTCGATATTTAACTATTTGCTTCTTGGTATTGTACTTATTCCCGTTTCATTTTATGTTATTTCAGTTGCATTGAGGAAAAAAAAAAGGTAGATGGTTTCATTATCTCTAGGGTCTGATTTTCTTGGACTGAGTAGTTTGAATAGTTGGGCAGTGATTTACAAAGTATTGTGCTAGAAAATGTTAGCAAGCCCTTGCAAAGCAGTGCCAGAGTACTCTGCTTTGGTTGTCTTAAGAGCAAAAAAGTAAATGTTTTCAAGATATTGAAAGGCACTTCTGAGTTACTTAAATTTATTCGTTAGTTGTACAAGAATTACAAATTCTGTTGAAAAAGGCTGACAAAAGTTAGATGGAAACTTTGCTGGAGTAGACTTGATATAACAGATGGGCTGGAGCAGCCCCTCGCAAAAGACGGGGGCAATCAAAGCTGTGATGGCAGCTTATCAACAGGCATTTATTTTGGCTCGAGTGCTACAAAACCTTGCATGGTGAGCTACTTCTTTTCTGCTGAATGAGCTAACCTGGGAACCCTGATGCATCTGGAATTGTTTATAAGGTCTGCTTGGAGGTGGGGAATTCTTTCCTTTAAACATTGGTGTGTCATTGCTTTCATAACATGCTCTTTAAAGGAGAAGGGGGAGGAAAAGGTTTAGGGGTGCTTCATTTCCTCCAGTAATATGCACTTTCAGTATATAGTCAAAGGAGTAGTCTTAATGATTCTTGAATGTGGAAATGTTTCAGTTGCTTTTAATGTGCAGCAACTCTGTATAGAAGAACTTCAAAATTTTTTCATCCTCAGAAATTATCAATATCCTTCTGCATACATCTGACTCAGTTACTTTGTGTGGCTTTGTAGCTGTCTCTATATATTTGCTTTCTTCAGTACTTCCTCAAAAATTCCAAGGATGCACATGTGCTCTTGTATTTTCTTTGCATTTTGTAAAATAAGCAAGGACTACACAACTTGGTCACCAAAATTGCATTCCTTGCAGGAGATGCAATATTCACTGTGGTTGTATAATATCACAACTTGACCTTTTCCTGCCACAAAGGGTTGGGTTTTTTTTCCTTGTCAGGAAGAAATTACAAAGACCTGTCATCTTGTTACTTAATAGGCAGTGAGGGCTGCACAGGTTGGTATGAAAAATTGGCATACAAAAATAGGAAAACATAAGCAAATATATTTAGTAGCTGTTATAATCTATACAAATGTTCTTTTAAAGTTTTGAAATTCAATTGCTGTGCCATAATAAACATGAACATCATTGCCCAGCACCCAGGCCTTGGTACCTTGGCATTTGGATTTGCAGAATCTAAATTTCCCTGGTTTGTTTTCCTTAAAAATGAAATATGTTGTTTATTTATGGATAAACAGTGAGCTTCTAGTTGAGAATGTATAACCTGGGAGTGCAATAACCAACCAGAAGGAATGTTGGGGGCAGAAGGTGCCTCTGTGTATATATCAGGCAGTAGACATCTGTGAGCTTTTAAGTAATATTTTTTTTGGTTTTAACCATATAGAATCAGCACACTACACATTGCTGCTGACAACTGGCAATTTCTGACTTCTCAGTAGAATTGGATTTTGAGAAGATTTAGATGTGTGGGGTTAAATGTGGCTTCCTGGAGCCTTATCTGCTGGAAGTAAATAGGATTTTCATAGTAGGTGTCAGCGGGCCAAGACTTGACATTTATTGTTATTTTCCTACCCTTAAGAAGGAAAAGGACGAGCTGGGTATTGGGAAATCAGAGACTGGATGATTTTGGTGACTAGAACAGTGCACTGCAGTGTAAGCTTTGACAGACAGCAATTTAATTTAGAGAGCCTTAAGAAGGGAGGACACATTAACATTAGCATTTGAATTCAGATGGTGTCTGTCCTTCATGAATCTTCATCTCTCAAAGATTTACACCCTTGCAGGGATCTCCAAGTATGAAGCTTTTTGAGATGAAATGAGCCTGGTTGAGATGTTGCAGTTGCCAAGGGGCAGGCAAACCATGCAGCCAGCCTCAGATCCCATGTGTATGTAGACAGGAGGTGCTCAGTACCAACAGTTCCACTCTGGAGATCCTCTCCTGCTGCACTGTGAGTTGGTTGTATAGGCATGGCCTCAAATGGTGGTACTTGTGGGGAAGAAGAACTGCAGAGTGGAGCTGGAGGGATGTAAATACCTTGTGATAGCCAACAGGCAGGGCTGTAACATCCAAATATATGTGCAGCCATCTATGGCTCGTGGCATCTTAAATAGCTCAGGCACTTTTTCAAGTAGTTGGTTGAGCATATTATCTATTACTGATTTGTAATAAAAAGTGGATTATCTATTATTGATTTGTAATAAAAAGTGGTTTGTGCTTAGAATAGAAAATGTGGATGGCTAAAATTTCTGAGGATAATACATCTGGACATTAAGACATCAAGGGGTGTTTAAAGCAACTGCATTTTGTCCAGGAAAAAAGTGAACCTTGACATTTTTGATGGTTATTACTGTGTGAAAGCTTGTAGGCTGCTGGGTATTTGAGGGCTTGAATATTCAATATTTCACTGAAATTGATAGAAGATGATGAAAAGTGCTTCTGCAGCATGAAAAAAACTACTTGTGGGTTTTCTTGAAGGTTTATTTAGCTCTTGATGAGAACATAGACACAATATCTGTGTTCATTTCATCTCTGTAGAAAATGGTAGAAGGCTTCCTTTTTTTTCCCCCTCCCCTTTCATTTTGCTCAGTTGATTTATTTATGAGTTACTGTTTATGTGGAAGTGTTGCTTTCTTTTAGAGGAAGACAGAAACTTCTGTCAGACACTTCTATTGGGAGCAGATCCACATCCCTGAGACATGTTGCTAAGGCATTTCATAGCGATGGATATTCATGATTAAGACAAAAGTTATACAATAGAGAAAGCTTCAGGGAACTTCAGTGAACCAAAACTGCAAAACCTAAAACCAGGAGGTTGCAAGTGTCACTTGGAATGTGTTGGATGCCATAGATGATTTCTGCGTGACCTTTAACGGGAGTGAGAACGTATTTGATTTTTGAACTATCTTTCCCTAGACAGTACACAAAGTGCTAAAATCCGGCAGGTTTTGGCAGGAAAAAAAAGATGGAGCACAAAGCAACAGCTGGATTTGAAAGCCAGATTCATTTCTATTAAAAATGCAAACCCCATTTCTAGCAGAATATGATTGACCATTGGAAATGTAAACAGCCAAGAGAATGGCAATTCGTCTCTTGATGTCTTCCAGTCAAAACTTAGTCAAGTACAAGTTATGGCTTGGTTATGCCTGATTTGTCAGGGTAATTGGGTGTCAGTCTGCATCTGCATTATGCAGGAGGTCACCCTTGAGATTTGTTATGACTTTCTTTTTTATTTTTTAGATTTATTATCAGAAACTATAACATGAGCCCAACTGCAATCAGTGATGTTTGTATTTGTCTCTCCCTCCGCTCGCAGGTACTACAGTGCTACCATTTTGCAGATGTCAGGAGTTGAGGATGACAGGCTTGCAATCTGGCTGGCTGCACTGACAGCATTTATAAACTTTATTTTTACTCTGGTGGGAGTCTGGCTCGTTGAAAGAATGGGGCGCCGGAAACTTACGCTCGGTAGCTTAGCAGGTGAGTGCTTAATCAGTGCTTAATTGTATATTCCTCATAATTATATTAATAAAGTGAAACTAAAATTTGAAGTGCTAATTTTACCACAGTAGTCCTCATCACTATAACAGCGTTGACCCCATCTTCCCCCTGAAATCATAAAGCTTTTCAAGGCTAGCGGTGTAGTACCACAGCTAAAGGCTAATTTAAAAAATACAGGTTTAGCATGTTATTTTCTCAGGTGCAGTTTCTCCTTCAAGCCATGTTTGACAATGTTTTCACTTAGCTTTTTACCCTTTTTTTTTCCACTATAGGGAATCAAATTCTTGGACCTTCACAGTTTAAATCTCATGTGTGTATATGTGATGTGTAATTTCTGGCTCATTAATTGGAATTCAGAACATCTCATCAAGTACTACCAGAGAAAGAAAGTACTGCAGAGCCATTGGGGCACGTTTTAAAAAGTAATGCAGTTCTTTTCGTAGTCATCTCAAATACAATACAGAAAGTACATTACCTACACTAATGTGATTTAAATTCATCTCCTGTGTGGGATACTAAGACAGAATTCTGGATTTCTGCAATTTGTTCAAATATTCAAACACCATAACTCATCGTGTAGCCACCTCTCAGAACCAAGAGTAGGCAGAGCAAGCCGTCTTGCCTATACTTACCTGCTTCCCACCATTTACCCAGTAAATCCCTGCTTGCCCATGCATTACATGCTTGATTGGGTTGAGGTGATCTGTGACTAACTGGTAGCTGCCCCTGATACCTGCCCTTTCCAAGGACAGGGTTTGGAAAAGAGAAACCATTCCTGCTCCTCTTGAAATAATGCTCACGAGTGTTTAGCTGGGAAGGTTTAATGTCTTCATATTTTGTTCTGTGGTTTCTGTCAGGGATCCAAACTTCTAGTTAATGCAACACAGCAGAGTGGGGGACCACCTGCCAAGTTGCTGGCCATCTGCAGTTCCCAAAGGATGGGAGTTAATCTACACTCACAGTATTTGAATGCATTTATATAGACAGGGCAGTGATGGCACAGTGCTGCATCTGGTTTGATACAGTTACCCAAATCTAAATTAAAACATAGTTTGGAGGCAGTTTGGTATACCAAAATAATACAATAAATGTGTATTTGATGTGTTACTACTTTGGTTTGAGTCAAAAATCCTGAAGTGTTTTTCATGATCCAAGTTCAGAAATGTGTTCATGACAGAAGAGATTAGACAACCACGTTCCTCATGCCTTGAAAAAAAGAACAAAAAATCTCAAACTGCTACTTTTTTTCACAGCCTACCTCCAAAATACATCTCCCCTGTAAGTTCTTCTGTGCCTCCAGCCAGTGCCAAGTCTTTCAGAGGAGAAAGAGGCAGTCCTGTAGCAATCACTGTCTTCAGTACCTTATTTACCCTGTGATGCCTATTTCCTTGCCTTTTTCTAAAGTGGGTCTCTCCTGGCACTGCACTGGAACAGCTGGTTCTTGGGTGCTGACACTTCTTTATATTCTACTGGAATGGAGTGTTTATTTGCTTATTTGGCCTCAGTAATCGCATATGTTTGGCCAGGCCCTTGGGATTTTATTGCTTATCTGGAGCCAGCTGTATAGGTTTGATTCCCACATGGATTTTTCATGCCATCAGAGAACTCTTCACTTTCTGCTTCTGGTTAACACGTTCAAAAGTCATACATTTGAAATGTAGGTATAAATTTCTCTTACAAAGAAGATTAGTAATTGAACAGAGGTGGATGTAGAAATTAAGACATGGAATTAATAAAAGAGCATAATACAGTAAAGGGTTATGTGTTTATGAAGTTTGGACACAAAGTAATTGTTTGGTTCAAATGATGTTTGTTCTCTGGTCAGTTGCTGGCTGTCAGTCTGCAGCATCACCTGACCCATGCTGCATTGCTGGCTGTGTTCTTTATCCTGCGGTCCCTCCTTAAGGAAAATACAAACAAGGACAGTAATGAAGTCCTGTGTCATCCCTCTGAACTATTCAGAATTTGTTTGATGCACCATTTGACACTTTGATCTAGGTAGTGGTGGGTATGATGTTTTTTCCTTAGCAAGAGGGCTGTTTAATAAAATTGTAATTACTGAATCTGCTGATGGATTTGTTTTCCATGATGAGTTTTCTCATGGCATAAACTTACTCTTTAGAGCTCTGCTGTGGTTTGTGTTTCTAAGGACATTGACTTTCACACTGAGTTATTACCAGCTGCTTCTATGGTCTTTGGAGAAGCCAGGCATGGCCTAGTCTCCCATTAGGTGAAAAGAAGACAAAACTACTGACTTTGCCTGCTGCTTCATGGGTGTGGGGTTTTCTTTGGTGAAGGTTAATTGATTTGATGTTTGCTAGATGATAACCTACAAGAATAATCACTAGAAACTGATAGTAACATTAATATTTTGATTAAAAGCCAACATACTGTAATTTAATTTTGTAAATGTGCAGCTTTTCTTGCTTTCTGAAAACATTTGGGAAAGACTTATTTTACATTTAATTTAATGTATCTTTATAATTTTCAGAATACTAACTGCTTTAGAAAAATTGAACCTTTCAGATAGATCAAGAAGCATTAGGAAAATTACAGTAAACTGCTTCTTCCAAGAGGGGAAAAAAATCACACCTTTTTAGTTGTCTTTACTGCAGTTATTGATTCCTCTTAGTTTCCTGTTCATTCTATATCTCAGTATCATTTCTTTATCTTTCTTTTGCTCCTCTTTTTCTTCAGTTAATTTCTTTCTTCAGAGCTGTTAATTGGGAGACATGCCGGGCTTTTGTCAACTGCAGCAGTATCCATTTCATTTGTGTTTTCCTTTTTCCTTTCAGAAGTTGTGGGTTTGAAAGCATGGTGGTGTTTGGGCATTGGACTATTTGTGTCTCTTTTCTAACAGAGAGGATCTAAAATAGCTTCAGGATGTTTCTTTTCTTCTTTTTTTTTTCTTCCTCTTTTTTTTTTTCCCTCAGCTAATGATGTATGGAATTGTATTGGTTTTGTTCATCATAGAAACTTCCTACAAAACTAATATGTATAATAAACTTCATCTGCCAAGTTTACATATTGAATACTTTTCCAAATAAATAAGACATTTACAGAGGTACTGGAAGTGAGTGTTAGTGTATTTGGTTAACTTAAAAGACAGACAAAGCGTATTTAGAATGAATATAAATAAGATTATAGGTCCTGTCTGAAGATATTTGCTTGTCTGGTTTATGGCATTTTGAAAGTACAGTAAATCTAGTGGAATATCCAGCCAGCCCAGAAACACAGGGATTATTAGAGTACCTACTGGCTGTAGCAGTACAGACCCACCTATAGAATGAACTGAAATCACATTTCATGGTGGGTAGGTGCTTTGTCCACATTATAGTCTCTGATTGAGTTTAAACTCTTGGTTGCTTTGGTTCAGGTAAATGTGTGGTCCAGCCATTTGCAGTCCATACATATTCATGCCTACTGGGGTGGCTGCTGCACAGAGATGTTAATGAATAATTTTATTATACTAATCTGGGTACTTAAGGTATTATTCCCTTATTCCTCAGAAGTTTTTCACATGCTTAGTGTGTTTGCCTGCTAGGAAACTCTGGCTTTTCTCTCTAAGAACACCATCAAACCCACCCCTGAACTACCCAAGCATTCCCTCTGCCCACCAGAATAAAAAGCAGATGTGTACCTTCTTTAAGATTACCAGAGTGATGTGTTATGGTTTTTAATGTGGTGGCATTTCTAAAGGTTTGCACAGATGCATTTCTGAGAACATTACTGTACATGCTTCTAACAGCAGAGAAAAGGGGTGATGATGATGATGAGTTTTTGCAATTGCAAAAAGTATCCTTCATTTGCCCTCAACCATTTGAGCTGTATCATTGCACACTTCTAAACGTATGCTGCCTTCTAACTGGGATGTGCTTCAGTGGCTTGTGAGTCTATTTTGTATGGTAAGGATAAATTTATTAGATCATTAGTAACCAACTCACAAAGTTACAGCGCGTTTTTATATTTTTGGGACTGGTAGTCTATAGATCAGGCTATAAATGTGCTATGTGACCTTTCAGATAAAACATGCCACATAAACAGTGAGTTTACAAATAGGTATACAGGGTATTTTATGCAACATAAAATTAGATGCTTCCTTATGTAGCAAGATGTAAATCATAGAATCACAGAATATCCTGAGCTGGAAGGGACCCATGAGGATCATCAAGTCCAACTCCTGGTTCCACACAGGGCCAGCCAAGTCAGAGCATGGGACTGAGCGCATCGTCCAGGCGCCTCCTGCACTCAGTCAAGCTCAGTGCTGTGACCACATCCCTGGGCAACCTGTTCCAGTGCCCAACCACCCTCTCAGGAAAGAACCTCTTCTTAATATCCAGCCTAAATCTCCCGTCACAGCTTCATGCAGTTCCCTTGGGTTCTGTTGCTGGTCATCAGAGAGAGGAGATCAGCATCAGGAAGCCATAGACCACAATGAGGTCTCCCCTCAGCCTCCTCTTCTCCAGGCTGAACAAACCAAGGGACTTCAGCCTCTCCCCATAAGACTCCCCCTCCAGACTCTTCACCATCCTCGCTGCCCTCCTCTGGACACTCTCCAATATTTTTGTGTGCCCCAGTCTGTATGTGTAGCCAAGGTGGCCCCTTCCCAGGTGCAGAATCCGGCACTTGTTTTAGTGTGAGTTTGGGAGAGTTGCAGTGGTATCATAAGCAGTATGATGTATATCAATGTTCATTAAAATGACAGAGCATATTGTGTGTGTGACAAATAAGGTAGGGAAACTTGGCAGTGTTACAGCAATGGCCTGTTGCACAAAGTATGAACCTTTTATCCCATCTTCCCTCTTGTCATTTGCCTAGCTTGTGTACCAGGGATTTGTGGAGGGCGACAGGAGCAAATAGATGGCAGGGGGCTTTTTCCTAGCAGATGTTATGTATGTGTGCTCTTTGAAATAAGATCAGAAATGGCAGATTTTTTAATGAAAAGTCAAATTCTTGTTTCACAAGAGAAGTAGAGTCCATGAAAGCGCTGATGCTATTATCTGTTTTACAGGAAAGCCTGCCAGTCTGGGAGTGGGAAGAAGTGTGATGATTTCAAAATCACTGTTAAACTTTACCTTTACAGCATTATTTTCAACACCAAAAGGAACATATTCATTCATTTCTGTAGTCTTCAATTCCACATATTAAAAGGAGAAAAAAAAAGAAAAAGGTTTTAACCTATTAATTTAATATCTGGACATTAAACCTGATGCACTTGACTTTAACATCTAATTCAAGATGTGAATGGAGCAAAGGTTATTTTTTGTAGGTTCTCATCACAACTCCTTAGCGAATGCTGTTTGCATAGTAATGGGGTGCCTTGCTTTCCCAAGCATAGTTCAGTTCAATGGAGAATTATTTCATGTGCTCTGGAGAGAAGTATCACATTGTTCTTTATCTGTATTTTTAGGTACTGCTGTAGCACTCATTATCCTAGCTTCGGGATTTTTGCTATCAGCTCAGGTCTCGCCAAGAATCACACTTAATCCACCAGATCCTTCACATCAAAACTCTACCTGCACAAAATACAGGTGAGATTTCATGATCACTCATCCAATCTTCTTGAAGATTTTTTTTTTTCTGATTGAGTTTTTACAACCTAGCGTGAGTAAGAGACAAATATTACCAGAGTCTTGTACAAGGAACTAAGCTAGCTACCTAAAGATAAAATGGTAACCTCCCTTGATAGAGAAAATTAGTCTCTGCTTAAATGCTCTGAATAATCCTTTGAAGCCTTGGACTTCATTAGGTGGTTAAGTGTCAGACTCCACACTCCTCTGTTTTATCAGACCTTCTGCTATTTAGAGTGAACCCAAAGTTAGGAATATTTGAAAATTAATTTGTAAATATGCTTGCTTTTGTTTGCTTACTTGTAGAGTTGTCATGTATAAAAGCTGTAAGCTCTTCAAGAAAATGTGTTCCTTACCTTTGTCTTCCAGAGTGGAAAAAAAATAATCTTCAGATAAATACAGACCAATTTTAAATTAAAACAAATGTGATTTTTTGACCTTTTTTTCTATATTGGGCAGACCTTTTTTCTGTAGTGGGTATGATTTCATATGCAATCATAGTTTCAAATAACATGACTTCTTGGGTGTTAGGAATGTGTCATTTTCTATATTTGGGGTGGGATTTATTCACATGTGAGTGTTCTTATGTTCATTTAGACTAGAAAATTCCCTATTGAGAGAAGACTAGTTAGATGGCTGATGGAAGTTTTAGTTATGTTCCAAATCTGTTTTGCATGTGTTTGCAATAGAGATAAATATCAAGAAACGAGAAGGATGCTTCCAGTTTCCTAGTGATATTGGCTAGAAATACGGTTCATGGCTTTGCATGTGCTGTCACAGTGTCTTAGGTGAAGGAAAGAACCTGAGGATCTGAAACTTTATAGACTACTGGGAAGGGAATAGAGGGTCTTTAAGAGAGTGTAAGTAGATGCCAGTAGCTGCAGCTACCAGATACAAGGATCCTTACATGCAAAAACCATATTTTTACATGTTTTCTGCTGCAGAATCAACTATATTTTGCAATATAGTCGAGATGTGCCTATTCAGCTTTTTCAGATGTCAAGAAAAAGCTGCTCTCCTTTCAGAAGAAGATGATGTTTATAACAGGATGACAAAAGGATTTGGCTAGGACTTAAGCTAACTATTTAGAAAGGATGTCTGGGAAGCACAGATGCACCATTTGCAGAACACAATATTTGTTATCTAATAAAGCCAGATGATTATATAACCTGAAACAATATGAAGTCTCTGTAGAAGAAATATGGCTAGTCCACCTTAAGCAGTAATGAAAAATTATTCAACACAGTTTTCATTTTCCAGTTAACCACAGCGAGTCAGGAAGGAAATTTAGACTTGCAGAGACTTGCACAGTGTGCACTTCTGGGCAAAACCATGAAAAATTAAAGCAGGTGATTCTAGTAAAGGCGTGTTGATTCATGAATTATTGGAATACTTTAATCTGTTTCTGAAATGAAGTGAGCAAAAGCAGATATGATAGAAATTCAAAGGGTCTAGGACAGCGAATAAAAGATAAAATATTTTCATTTGGGAGTATTTTGAAATAGAGCTCTCTTAAAGATGAAAGTGAGCATGTTGGGGGGTGTGTGAAATAATGAGCAATATATGAGAAAGCTTTAGGTGCTTCTATTTTAATCTTATAGTATACCTTGGTTAAGAGACACAAAAGCCAGAAAAGATGAAACTAATAAATGGATGCAGCAGAAGTGGGCTGCAGCATCCACTATTTTAAAATGTTTTTAAAAAATTAGGCAATGATATGGTTAGTAACAGCTTTCACACTTGAGTATCTAAAACTATATCTGGGATATCAATTTTCGTGCTTCAAAACATCATGAAACACTGACTGTGCTAGAGCAGGAGGAAGAATATTCCTTCAGCATCATGAATATCAGTGTCCATCTTGGAAGGTGATATCAGCCACTGACTTGGTACCAGGTAGCCTCCAAATTCCACTTGTCTCAGCAAAAGTAGCAGTAAGTGCAAAAAATACTGTTTGCTTTCAGCATGGATCAAGGGAAGAAAACCAGATTTAAACATTTTGTCTCCAGCAGTGTCCCTGGAGGAGCTTAGTTTCAGCGTGCCTTTCTGACAGGCTTTCTGCCATAAAGAGTATACATTAATTTATTCCTTTATCTAAATTATTTCTGGAGGGGATGACACATAGCTGTAAATTATATTTGGCTTGGAAAAGTGGCTGTTCAAGATTCAGGGATCCCTGCTTTTGGTGCACATGGTCAGTAAGCTGAATAAAGTTTCTAAAAATATTTTTGTCATAAGAAAGTAGATGGTATCTTCACCATTCCTCCTGGATGGAATTTAGTCTTTTCTTCCATGCAACCTATTTTTAAAACACTGGCAACTGTGGAAAATCTTTACACTTGCAGAACGTTGTCCTAACATGTAGTCCTGGAAGGAAGAAGAGGTGGAGACTGCTGTGTGGTCTCTTGCTGGTTAATCCATGGCTTAAGCTTGCTTTGGTATGACTGGTGGCACTGCTCAGCACTAACAGTGATGCAGCGCTTCTCTGAGGTGGCAGGGTACACTTAGTCTAAACCTGGTTGCACTTTGGCCATCTCAGAACATGGGGGTACTCCCTAAATATGATTTGCATTTGTCTTTACCAGAATCACAGAATCAGAGTCACAGAATTGTAGGGGTTGGAAGGGACCTCCAGAGATCATCGATTCCAACCCCCCTGCCAAAGCAGGTTCCCTAGGACAGGTTGCACAGGGAGGCATCCAGATGGGTCTTGACTATCTCCAGAGGAGACTCCACACCCCCCCTGGGCAGCCTGTCCCAGGGCTAAAATGTATTTGTAAGTTATAAAAGCATCCATAAAATGTATTTTGCTGACACAAGTTTGTCTGATACTGCTCAGGGTAAAAAAGCTTTTTATGTTTACAAATCCAGTGGGTTAGAATAAGTGTGGGTGTCCATTATGGAAGCTGTAGAGCTACTACAGACAGTCTGTTTGTTGTTCCCTCAGATCTGTATTCCTCTGCACAGATTAATTCCTGCTGCTAGAATAACAATGAAGATAGAACAGACTAGCAAATAAAGAACACAGTCACTGCCCTAATTCAAAAAAGCACCTAGGGCCTGAAATCTGTGTTCTGGAAGAGCTGTGTGTGTGAACAGAGGTACAAGTTACCTGTATGTGCTTGCAGAAAACAATCCAGTAAGATACGCTGCAAATATCTTGACAAATGTTTTCATTTAGCATAGAGGTGTCCAGTATCATAGTTGATGAACAGCCAAAAAATAATAAATCAGTGGAAAAAAAACGTAATGTGTGACAAGGCACCATGGAAATAATGCAAACGCAGCAGGACACCCAGAACACCGAAATTCTCTTTGCCTCCTCACAGGTGGAAGTGGGTGGGTGTCTCACTGAGGAAAGGCAAAGCGAACACTTGTCTGCCATCCTTTAATCAAACTTCATTTTCACACTCAGCCTGTGTGAGACTGTATAGATATGATCTTAATCTCTTCAGCAGCTCTGATCTGTTATTTACCAGGGCCAAAGAGAATTTCAGAGGCAAATTTAGGAATACAAACCAATACCATCCCAAAAGGTATCATCTTGGAAATGAAAAGATAAGTTAGCCACTCCTCTTATTATTCTGACAACTCAAAACTATAAACATGCTCCTGTTTTTGCTGGGGACTTGCCTGGTTCTAGATGGAGATCGAGGTAAGGGCATGTGCACTAGCTACCCTGCCACCTTTTCCCAGTCATTAAAGAGTGAAAGATGTCACTGCCCCACTCTACCTTTCTCTGGGACATTCACCCATTTCTGGTAATGGTTGTCCTGTTGCCTTGTGTTCTTTGCCTTTTCACCACCTTCCATTCATGGGTCTGTCTCTCTTACTGCACTTCTTGGACTTGGTCAGCTGCAGAAGACATAATGTGAACTTATTCTGCTTAAGCAGCATTTTTCATTTCAGTTACAAGATGAACAATGGTAACTTTTGTGTTAAGCTTAGGGTAACCCTCATATCTTAGGGAAATGATACCTGTGCCTAAGAACTTTCTCAGGTTCCTTCACAAACAGATTGTCTTCAGTGTTTGATTGAAATAATACAGGCAGTGCCAGCTGTGCTGGGCACACAAGGGCTCTGTTGTTCATCTTTGAGTTAGTCACCCTCACGTGGTTAATGTGCCTAAGCTCATTGTGCAAATACACACCACTGAGTTGGAGGCACCAGTGTTCAGTACTTTTACATTGCAATTTTACAAGATAGCAAATAGGAAGAAATAGATTTTCTTTATGCATTCTGCTAAAATATACAATTGTGATCAGTCCTGAAAAACTCAGCTAACATAGTAACTGAAGTTGGGTTTATTCTGTTTAATAGCTTTAGGATATCCTAAGTGCATTAGCTATTGTGCTTTATTTTGTTAACTCATCGGCAACCTGATTTATCTGCAAACCAGACATCAATATCCTTCATATTGTCCCTGTATTATAGAATCACTTTTTTTTAGAGCAGGATTCACCTTTTATGTTTCTAATGTCAAAGTCACTGAGTTATCGGTCATTCTGATAACTTAGAATAAGTATTGTAATGTGTTTCTGCTGTTAAGCTCAGAAAATTACGAGTATATAAAGAGATAAACATGTTTGAGAATACTTTTGCCAACTCTTATGAAATGTGATTAAAATTCTGATAGACAGTTTGTGTTGTATAACTGTAAAATGACCTCAACATAGTCTTGAAATATTTTAAGTCGATAATGTAAGGATTTATATGTGCTTGGCAATAACTTTCCATTTGCTGGCATGCTGCTCCTATCAATCAAAACTTGTAATTTAATTTAAAATACTAAAGGTTAGGAAAGAATAGGTCGGTTCCATGTAGTAATCATCCCTAATGTGAATGAGGAAAAAACCTCCTCTCATCAACTTCAACACAAAGATCTGCAAAGTGACCTACCTGAACTGTAACCTCTGTGAGTGTAATGCAGACCCTGTAACCATCGTTGACATCTCCACTTCCTTTGTCTTTGAACCAAACTCTGCATTACTGAGGGAGCAAGGTGTTATTCCTGTAGTAACCTACTAACACTTCACACCCCCGCTAACACTTCTAAGATTTTGCTGTTTAACAAAAAACTGAAACAATGCTTAAGGAGTCGTTTTGTACAATTTTGCAAGATGATGGTGTTATACTTCATATGGTCTGCAGGTTTTAGTCACACAAGGATGATTTTAATCAAGTTTGGACAAGGCTTGTATCTGACCCACCCAGAAAGTGGGAATATAGTATCATCTGTAGGGTCTCTTTGGAAGAGTAGTTTTAAAAGCAAACTATTCCACAGACACTGCCATTACGCTCAACAGAAATGCTGTTTCTGTTATTTATTGTCTGTGTTGCTCAGTTCCAGGTGTAAATCAGGAAGCTGTTGTGCTGGGGGCTGTATAAATTCACTGTAAAAGATCATCAAAGACAAGAGATGATACCTACGTGCGAATAGATCAGGACACTTTTCATGTGTTGTCAGCTTTCCAACACGGTCTGCTGTCAGGATGCTTATAGTAGTAGTGGTGTAGCTATGATGATCTAAGGACTTAGGTAAAGCAAGGTTTGTAGAGAGTAGTTTCCTTTATACAGTGGTGATAGGTGGGAAAAATGGATGAGACACCAGGGTCCTCTTCAGATTTAAAGCAAAAGTGGCAACACCATCAAGGTGAGAACAGTTGCTCAGTTTATATAGATTGTGTTGCTTAGTTGAGGCATTTGAGTCTTTAGAAAAGAGGGTTTAAGGGAAGTTTGAAGAGAGGTAATTTGTTTGTGACTGGTGTATCAAGAAGGATAAGGGTTTAATACTGGTCTGGAACTTAACAGAGGAAGGAGTCACTGAAGAACAGTTTTCATGGACAAGATGGAGCAGAAGCCTGATTTGAGGATGAGGAAGGATTGATTATACTTGAATGTAACTGTGATTTAGATCTGTTGGAAGAGCTGTGTGGTAAATTACAGAACTGCAGGTAGTATAGGAGTGCTGTGATTATAAATGGCAGCTTTTCCTTATGACCATCACTGAGGGGATACATGTGTTACCTTACGAGCTGCCAGTAGACCTCAGCAAATAACCTCTTGTCATTTGGTCGCTGATGAAAGCAGAAAAGTGCTCTTAAAGTCCCAGATATGACAGCCTGGAGTGGAATATTGCAGTTTCAACACATTTAACTGCTAAAGCATCCTCTTACTCTCAGCCAGTGATATTTAATCAGAATTTAATGGTTAGCTTTTGGAAGCAACACAGGAATCATCAGAAGTATAACAAAGTGCTTATTTCATGCCCAGGGGTGCAGTGAAGCATGTGCAGACAGCACAAGACCTCAGACACAAGCGTCAGGCCGTTTTAAACAAGGTCCTAGAACCTAACTGAAACGAGTTTGTGTATCAAAATGAAGCAAGCCATTTACCAAAAAGTGACTAAGCCCCTTAATTGTGTAGCTGGCTGAAAGCTAAATGCACTGGTGTCCTCACATGTCAACAGAGCTGATAAATCTACTGTCATATTTATTCAAAAGACCATATATTTTTGTTGAGTTAAGTATCTTGGCTGTTTTTCTTGTTTGGATTCAACAGTTGCTTATGTCTCTTGTTCAGTCCAGTTGGGTAGGCATGCTCTGACTTGTGATACTCAGTTGTCTTGACCATTTTCTTTCAGTTGAGGCTGGAGAAAGAGACATTATTGGGTTGTGGATGGGAGAATACAAGCACAGAAGCAAGGAAAACTTAGAATGATAAAATACCCTGAGCTGGAAGGGACCCAAAGGCCTCACTGAGTCCAACTCCTGGCTCTGCACAGGGCCAGCCAAATCAGAGCATGGGACTGACCGCATTGTCCAGATGCTTTTTGAACTCAGTCAAGCTCAGTGCTGTGACCACTTCCCTGGGCAGCCTGTTCCAGTGCCCAGCCATCCTCTCAGTAAAGAACCTCTTCTTAATATCCAGTCTGTTGTTTTCCTATAAGGAATTGGAAGAGCAGCTACACCACATGCTAAGGGAGGTAGAGGATTGTGTTCGTAACCAGTCTTGAGAGCAAAGAGTAAACCTGAGGGCATACTAGGGAGCATGAAAGATCCACCTGGCCTAGGATCACATCTCCAGCATGGCAAATAGCAAGCTGGGGAGAGTAGAAAGCAGCACAATTGAAGTGACGTTCCTTTCCAGCCTGCAGTGATGTGCAGCTTATGTTCTCTTTGGGTGGTGTGTGCTAATCTTCAGTGAGTGTTGAAAGACCCTCTTGTCCCTACATCAAGGCTTTCCTCCCTAAGATGGTTTTCCTACAGTTCTGTGAGGAAAACCTTGTTCAGCAGTATGAATACTTGCACCTTGCAGAGCAGGAGCAGTGGCCTCCATACGTTTCCAATGGTGGAATTTATTCAGTGTAGAAGGCAGGACATGAGCAAAATGTCTGGCTTGTTGCAAGTGTATCAGATGTTCACATACAGCCACTTCTTCACATACACAGGCTGATTGTGCAGCGTATGCACAGGGAAGACTGATGAACCCAAAGCAAGTAGAAAGAGTTCCTCCCCAAGAAACATCCATATTTATAAACATTTTGATACTCTGACAGGTTGTTCATGCTACCTATATAGAAGAATATTAGGAAATCAGGTGTTAGATTCTGGAAAATAACTGCTCAATTCATAATATGTTACCAAGTTCAGATTGTGTTTCTGTAATTGGATGGTAGTAACATATTAATATAGCTTTATAATTGGGTAAGAGAACATGGAAGGCAAAGTTGAAGATTCTTGAAATGTGGCAAAAGTGAGAATTGATGAAATACTTTGAAATGAACATTTTAGAAATTGAAGTTCAGCTTGAAAAAGACAAAGTAATCAGACAAAAAGAGAGACAGCACTTGCAGAGCAAGGTCACTGGACAAAGGTCTTTTACTGCTAAATCACTCAAAAAGTGACAAGGTACAGTTTGCAGCTCAAATTAGGAGGCTCCTGAGAATTGTAGCAAAGTCATTACTTACAAGGTCATTTTACGAATTTAAAGCACAAAATATAATGACAAACCAAATTTAAGCATGGAGTATTCTAAGCAGTGGGGGAAAAGCAGGGGAAGAAGCAATTGTGAACTTTCCATTGGCATCCAGAGGGTCACTTTGGCAGGTCAGAGATTTTGTTCAATCTTTATGGAGACTTCACTAAAGGCTGGTAAATGACAGCATTAAGAAGGAAAAAAAAAGCCAGTGATTTTGTTATCAAGAAAAACAGACAGGTAGCAAATTAATAACTGGTCTATATACATTAAATTCTTTGTGAAAGAGGAAGGAATTGTGACTTTTGGGATCACCCTGTACCCTTGGGAACAGTTAATTAGGCATGCTGCTTCAGAGCAGAGCATCCTGAAAGCCGGTGCTGCTCAGGCTGGTGAGAAATTGCTAGTGAGAAACCTTAAGTTAGTGCTGTCAGGCTTTGCAGGTATCAGATGTTCCCATCTGGTCAGATGAAGAGGACATAAGAGCATGGAAGCCTTAATTGAGTTGGCAGAATTAGAGTTAGGAATTGCAGGTTTGGGGATATCTCGCCTCCTGGTGATCCGTCAGGCAGGAACCCTCAGATCCCATTCCTTGGCAGTTCCAAACAAACTAGGGGGCCATGCTACTGTGACTTTTGTAGACTTCATGCCACTGAGCTGCAAAGAAGCTGGGCATCTTTGGGCTTCTGGAGCCTCACATTCCTCGTTGTTGTTTATCTGCTACATAGGCTGAAGCATCTGAAGTCCAGACACTTGCCTTCTTATTGGGTTGCCTGAGAGCTCAGCTTGTAAGCAGGGAGGGAACTAGGCACATTGTTAAACCTTTCTGTTGTAATGCTGCCTGGTTTCATCAGCATCAAATCATCTAATGCATTTTAATCTTTGTGAGTTGTCAGTCTCTGATTGAGAACCATCCTGCCTGGGAATTTCAAACTGGCTTTTCACAGAGCAACCTGTTTCCAAGGCACTCGCTGATAGCCTTAGCACAGATATGAATATTTAATCACAAAGTACAAGAAACATACCTCCCATTTATAATTGGATGCAAATTTATTTCGTATGATAGACATCTGGGAGTATTCTGGTATAGAGCTTTCAGGGCCATAACTGATCTCTAGTGTAGATTTGAAGAACTATCAGTATTTTTATACATTTCTATTCTGACATATATTTGGGTGTTTCTGGGTAGAACTGATAAGAAGGTACGTTTGAGGGCAGGAAGGAGATCTGTAGTGGATAGTTAAATGTCAATAAGTACTATATTGTGCCTTTGTTTTCCTGCTATATTGTGTGTCCTAATTTATTTACATCACTGTAAGAATATGTGCTCAATTTCAAAGTCTTTAAATACTTGTGTTTAGCAAATAGTAATGGAGATAGAGTGAAGATCACAAGCCTGAAGTTATTATCTATTTTCTTTCTTCTTTTTTTTTTGAGAAATTTAGAGCATGTGATTTTTTGGTTGGTTTTAAATTGCTGCTTTAAAAAGAAAAATCTTCCTTCCTTATTTCCTGCTGCATCTGAAGTGAGTCTTTATTAACCAGTACAGATTGCTTTATTGTGTTATGAAACAGTTTTAATGTATATTCTTTTGAATTTTGAAGGGAAAAACCATTGATCTTTGTCTTGTAAAAAGAGATGACTATGTACCTCATCAAAGTGAACATAAAAACTTTATATCAGTGATAAAAAGGGGCACAGAAGAATGATGGTCTGAACGCCAACCACCTACCCTAAGTCTGCTGGGAGTTAGATTTGAAAGGGCTTTAAGTCTTGTATATTGAATTTCTGGGTTTCCTCTGACATAAATTAGTCTTGTCTCTAAAAGTCAAAACCTGATTATATGACCCCACTGTATAGCTAATGGCAGAAAATCCTAGGCCAAATGTTTTGAATATTTGTTGTTTAACTTTTCAACCTGAAAGTCAAGCTTCAGAGAAGCTGTGGAAAATAATAATTTTTAATTATTTAAACTGTCATGAGTAACCACAACCTCTGACATTTGGCATGACATAAAATCCAGCAGCCTTTATTATCTGGAATACTAGCTGGATGATGCAGTTGTGCATACCCAACAAAGCCTGAGGAACAGCTGAAATGGCAGCCACACACACAGGCAGACACTGGAATCAATAATCACAGTTCTCAAGTGTTTTCTGGACCGCTGGGTCGGGAGGGAGGAAGAATAAGATACCTTCTGCTTCCCAGTTACTGATACCCAACGCCACGTGAGGTTATGTGGGGCTGCCTGTAGATCGAGCCCAGTAGGACAGAGCTGACAATGCATAGTTCAGTCCTGTCATTCATCTCGTGCATCGATTTTGTGATGAGGACGTTGAGGGAAATGGAGAGGCATCCTGCCAGTCCCCATCCTGGCCTCTGCTGGCAACACTATAAAGATGACACTCATCGTTGTGTCTAATTGTCATTCCTCTGCATTCCTGCTGACCTCCCGGCTGGTGTTGGGTATTTGACTCTATTTCTGGTTGAAGTAAAACCTAAAGTGAATACACGTAAGGAAAACATGAATGCTGAAATTTTCTGAAGGGAATTGTTACCTAAATCTGCTCAAATTTTGCACCTGGTGTTCATGTTTAATATAATATAATATGCATATAGTTGACTTAAGAATCCACTGCCACACTAGACAGCTGTAGCATTTGGAAATGTCTGCTCTCTGTGCCAGGTCGCTGTGCTGGATGTCCTAGCACCCTGGGTCTTTTTAGAAGTTCATGTTGTTAAAAGGTACTTTAATATACAAGATAATTTGAGTGAAAGATGTTCTACAATTTGAAAATCATATGTCAGCATCCTGTTTAATATCATAGTATTCTTTTTACTAAAGATGCTAATTTGTTATTTTTAATATTTTAACATACTTAAACACACTTGTGATTTATTAAAACTATTTGTATTCATCTGCAGTCTACTGGTCCTGTCAACTGCTTTGATTGCTGCCTGTTGCTGTCCTAGTATTGATTAACAAAATGTAACCAAGTCCTACTAATGTCATATTGGAACCTCCCATTCCTTTGATAATTGATAACTGCAGAGTTAACACTGTCTCCTTTATCCTTGCAAAGGAAGAGATGTTTACTACAGTTAGATGATTGGGTCCTACCTGATAGTTTTGTTTCATCTCCATTGTAAAAATGTTTCCTGCAGTTTATATCTCTCTTTAAAGAACTGATTTAATGTAGCTTTCCTAATATAAAACAAACAAACGCTGTTCAAACCTGAATTTGACCTATCAGTTAAGCAAGAGGAAGGTTTCTTTTCTGAAAAGTAGACAACATGGGAATTCTGCAGTAATTTGATAATTTAGACAGCACACAATAACAAAGAGCACAAATTTCTGAAACTTGGGAGAAGTAGGAAAATGCAAACAAGTGCACTGTTTTTAACTTCCCCAGCCATCCTTTTTCCCAGTTGCCGTATGATTTGACCGTATTAGAACTCTTTTAGAAAGATCATAGTAAGATGAGACTACTTTTTAAGTATGTACTTTCTGACTTTTTAAATCCATATAATCTCTTTTACTGATTTAATTTCTTGGTACTTTGTTGTACTTTATACTTTGATATACTTTTACTTTTTCTCATAACGGTTTAGTAGCTTAAGCAGATTATTTCTTCATTCACTAAGTCCTTGTTATGATAAAGATACACTTTCCAAAAGGATTATTTCTTTGGCTTTGTGGTTACAGGGATATGTGTTGCAGTCATTTTGGTCACCTTAATTATATACTTCCAGATGTTACATTTCAAAGCTTAATTGTCATTTCAAATTTCCAGGCTTACTCCATCTTTTGCAATTTTTCATTTTCATATTTTTAACTCCTAAAGTTATCCCTTAGAATTTATCACGGCCTTTACTGGTGGGAATGTGTCTTTGAATGGCTTTCGGGGAAGATAAACACCTGTGTAGTTTAACCAGAGCTTTGAACATTTGCAAGATCTGGGGAAGTTTGTGCCAGAAGCTTTTAAATAACTCGTGCTGCATGGAGGGTTTTGGAATATCATCACAGCTCATGCCCAAATCCCACTCAGTTTGTTCTCGGGGCAGGTTTTAGACTGACATCTAAATGAAGTATTTGTAGGGCAGGTGTCTGCCCTACCAGTAATCAGCCAGTGGGGCTGTGATCAGCTCAGATCAGTTCAATCAGTCAAGTCTAGAGACCAGTTTTACTCTCCAGTGACTTGAAGAGCTTGCAAGATTGTATAGAGGAAACTTTGCCCAAATGTAATATAATCTCTTGCTTTTTGACATTACCAAGGAAATCAGAGGTATCCATATGGAGCAGATGTGTGAGATACATGGGAATGGTCATAGAATAGAATCATAGGATCACAGAATGTGTTAGGCTGGAAGAGACCTTTAAAGGCCACCTAGTCCAACCTTCCTGCAGTGAGCAGGGACACCTTTAATAGATTAGGTTGCTTAGAGTTTCATCAAGCCTGACCTTGAATTTCTCCAGAGATGGGGCCTCTACCACCTCTCTGGGCGACCTGTTCCAGTGTCTCACTACCCTCATAGTGAAGAATTTCTTCCCAATGCCTAATCTAAACCTGTCCTATTACTACATGCCCTTAGAAACAGTCCCTCCCCAGCTTTCCTGTAGGTCCCCTTCAGGTACTGGCAGGCTGCTATAAGAGGTCCCCTGAGACTTCTTTTCTTCAGGCAGAACAAGCCCAACTTTCTCAGCCTGTCTGTGCAGGAAAGGTGCTTCAGCACTCTTATCTGCACTGCACATTTTGCAGAGGCAGGTGAAGGGCAGGCAGGGTATTTTGGGCACTAGATGCCTGTATGTGAATTGCTTCCATTGGCACAGTGACTCCATCCTTCAAATACAGGGGGAACTCAGGTGCCAAGTTCATACATGGAGACACATGACATCATGATCTTAGACTGATTCCCATATCTGCATGCGTCAAAATCCTAGTTTGGTTATTAGGTATAACATATGATTCATAGAATCATAAAACACCAGGTTAGAAGGGACCCTAGGAACCATCTGGTCCAAACTTTCTTGGCAAAAGCTCTGATGAGACAAAAGTGCCATCTAGACAAGATGGCCTACCACCCCATCCAGCCAAATCTTGAAAGTGTCCAGTGTTGGGGAATCCACCACTTTCCTGGGCAGATTACTTCAGTGGCTGATTGTCCTCATTGTGAAAATTTTCCTCAAAATTGGGTTATCCCCAGGAGTAACTTGCACACCTCATCTTTTCCTCATGATTCCTTGTGAAAAGGTAGTCTGCATCTTCTTTGTGACCACTCTTTAAGTACTGTAACATGGTGATGAGGTCACCCCTAAGCCTTTTTTTTTCAAGGCTGAACAAACCCAGTTCAGCCTTTCTTCATATGTAAGGTTTCCCAGTTCTTTGATCATCTGGGTGCCCACCACTCTGGACCCTCTCCAGCCTGTCCACATCCTTTTACTATAGTGGAGTCCAAAACTGAACACAGTATTCACGTGTGGCCTGACAAATGCTGAGTAGAGTGACTTTTTTTATCTCTGCTGGTGATGCCCTCATTGGTGCAGCTCAGCATCCTGTTGGCTTTCTTTGCCCCTGTGGCATACCATTCACTCATTCAGCTTGTTGTCCACCAGGACCACTAGGTCCCTTTCCACCGAGCTGCTCTCCAGCCAGGTGGATCTCAGTCTGTGCTGCGTTCCTGCATTATGTTTTCCCAGGTGCAAGACCTTACACTTGACCTTGTTGAACTTCATACTGCTCTTGTTAGCCCACTTTCCAGCCTGTCCAGGTCTTCCTGCAGGCAGCTCTCCCTTTTGAAAGGTCTGCTTCCCCACACAGGTTGGTATCACCTGCGTACTTCGTCAGGGTGCACTTGATGCCATCATCCAGATCACTTGTGAAGATACTAAACAGCATTGGGCCCAGTATTGATCCCTGGGGGACCTCACTTGTATTGGGTAGCCAGTCTGAAAAAAGAACTCTATACCACCATGCTCTGGGTGAGGCCTGTCCAGCCAGTTCCCCACCCTCTGGATGGACCACATGTCTAGACCACACATAATGCATCGGTTTCTCTAGGAGGGGGCTGTGGGGAACCATATTAAAATCCTTGGAGAAACCCAGGTAGATAATGTCCCCTGCCACCCCACATCAACTTAGCATGTTACTTTGATGCAGAAGTAGAAGATTGATTCTTTTCAACTCCAATCTGTCTTCTTTTAATTAAAATTCATAACATGAGTAAATTCTCCTCCAGTCTCATCAGGTGTCACTGGGAGATTTACAACTGGGCGACCAAAATGGGGTACAGAAGAAGGTGAAAGCAATCTCTATTAGGTTTTGGGCAGTTTCTGTTATCTTGTCTCCAACACTGACAACTTGAGTATGTGCATCCCAAGATTGATTAGGAGATGCTGGTTTTGGCGTGTACAAATGGATAAACCGTTGCTTAACTATTTATTTCTTTCTCTTTCAGTTTTTGTAATGGATGTATGTTAGATCCAGACTGTGGCCTCTGCTACAAATTGAATAAATCAAGTGTTATCGAGTCCTCGTGCATTCCTGTTGATAAAGATTCTACAATGAAAGCAGCGTGGGGCAGGTATGACACTTTTCTGGTCTCATGGACTACTGATGGTAAATTTATGCTACTGACAACACTTTTGCTTTTGCATAAAATGTTACTCTTAGGATGTTCTGGAAGGAAAAAAAAAAAAACAAAAACCAAAACAACTTGGCATGAAAAATGGGTGATAACATTTTAACAACTGTTGTAAATAAAAGCCTTGACCCTGATGTGCACAGGAGTTCAGTGTAGTCTGCCACTTAAAAAGTATGGCTTAAGTACACTAGCAATTACAGAAATCACTTTTCCCTGATATCTTCATTCAAGGGGCATATTCCCTAAGTATACACTTAAAGCCTCTGAATTAATTTTCCTTTTCAATGCTTTAATTAAACTGCACTTTTACTATTGGCCTACTAAAGAAGCGGAGTTGCTCATCTGAATAATCTGAAATGATAAAAACCTGAAAGGTCACGCTGTCAAAAGCACAGGTCGTGGCCATGGATTTTTGTGTTCCTGTCCTTAAAAGCTACATCGTGCCATACGTTGCACTTGGGGTGTCAAAATGTGTGCCCTCATAGAAAAGTCCTGATGCAACTGCAAAGGACATCACAGGTCTTTTTCTTAAGCAAAAATTCCCTGTGAAGTCACATCAATCTTCAAGTTTTCCTGCATTGGCTGTTCTTAAGGAGTAAACTTTATGACTTGGAACAAGAGCCTGTAAGGGCTTCATCAATACTTTAATAATGATTAAGGCTTGGATTAGAGTTCAGAATGGTTCCGTGCCACAAGGGAATTATATAATTACTGCTGATAAAATGTGTAATTACTGCTGATAAAACCATCTTGCCCTAATTCATCTGTGCCACTCGCATGCCATAAACATGCTTGGGAAACGTGCAAAGGTTCCATGTGGTGGTTTGGGCTCTTTTATTATTATTTTTTAACTTTCCTCCATATTTCTCAGAAGTTAAAAGCGAGTGCCATAGTGGCAGTGTGTCACGTTGAACCAAGGCTGGGAGCATGAAAATACCTGCTAACTGTAAGACCATTCATTTCAAGTGACCATAAAACTGCTCTCCTTTTGGGTTCAGCACCACTGGAACATTAGGCCTTATAGTTCATTCCAGATGCAGAAATGGGTAGTTTGTGTTCTTTGTAATCCTAGTTTAAAAGCACTGTGATCATTTTGTAGCTATCATTGTTAATTAGTAAATAACTGTGAAAACTTCACCTTCTCATCCCTGTTGCTTGTTCTGTGACTGTCTTCACTGGTGCATTATCTGACCTACCTTGCCTGTTACCTAATATCATGAGGTGCTTACCAGCGTTTGGACTCTGATATTCATATTTGTAAGGCAAAACATCTCTCTCTGTATTCCAAGATAACATGTATTTCATACAGGCTGTAATTTTAAGGAGCATGGTGGTAGCTAGCAAAATAGTAATAGCACATAGGAAGACATAAATGGAAACATAAACTGGTTAGAAATAGTTGAGAAAGTCAAACGATTAGGCAGTTTTATCATGTACATGTAGTAAATGTAGGCATCAGTAAACCTTTTATATTCATGATTCACTCTGACATAGCACTTCTTCTTATAAAGCCTATTGGAGCAAACTAGGTGGGAAAGAAGAAATATTTCTTTTCCATATTGCAAAATACAGTATATCCATATGTAGGATAATTCCATAGCATAAGGCCCGTGTTCAAAATCTTTCAAGAGAAAGCAAAACAATTTTAAAGGTGTTATATTGGTAGGCACTAGAGTGAAATTTCAGCCTTAAGAAGGAAAACCAATGAAATAACCCTGTTTCTTTTACCAAAGATTGTATGTTCATCCCCATTTCTAGTGTTTATTTCATTAATTTCTATCTCACCTCCACCTGGTCTGTGTAATCAGGCAGGTTTTTTAAAAGCCAGTCCTTTGAGCTGTGAAATGTCAGGTGGCACCTTCTGTGCCATCCAAGACCTGTGGAAAAGGCAAGTTTCATTCCTCCTCCTCTTCCCAGATAGATGTATTTCTGCATGGTCCAGAGGGAATCCCCAAAAATGTTGGCTTTCAAGGGTTCACAGGCACCTACCCAGCTGTCATTGCTCAAATCCTGAGTCTGCTTCACAGCAAAATCAGTCCCACACAGCCCTAAGATTCCCTCCCCAGGTGAGAAGACTGCTGCAGTGAAAACAGCGTGGTTACATCCCCAGTTGTGTCTCAGAGCAGCAGGAATCATCTGTATCTTTTTTGGCAGCATAGGGAGAGCAAGAGCCTGAGACAAACTAACAGCACTGGTGAAGAAATTACATCTGTGATGATGCTTGAAATCCCATCTCTTCATTTTACAAAGTTACTTTGTCACATGCTGGAAGTTCAGAGGCAGTTATTTTAAAAATACATGGCACTTTTATGATCAGAAACTGCTATAACAATTTGAAAGGTGATTTTGTGATCTACGGATACCTGATAACCATGCAGCCTCTGCGTAACTCCTGTCTGTCCTGATGGCTTCATCCCATCCAGTGTTGGCTGAATGGGTTTGAATGGCTTAAAACCTCCAGAGTTACGCTGGTCTCATGTGGCCAATTTATTTTGCCATTTTGCTTAGGAAAGAGGGAAGGCCGGAGCTGTTTGTTTGGGATTTGTTGGACCTCAGTGTAACTGAGCATTAGCAAAAGCAGCAGCTCCGATTATCCCGCCTGATGCAGGAGATTCAGAGAAACGGCTTCTGCTGGGCTGGCGCTGACAGCCCCGTGCAGAGCATTTCACTGCTGCTGCGATCACATTTTGTTTGTGATTTTTTTTCCTGCTGGAAAGCTGGGAGCTGCAGCCATGGAGAGGTGCCTGCGGTCACACCACACGATGTGCGGGCAGCCACACAGCTCTGCAGCCGCCTCAACCCCAGCCGTCCTGACAGCCGCTCAGGGGCTTATCTATTCCTGATGTGTAACCTGCCAGCGAGGTGAGAGGTGCTGAGAGGCACCGACACAGGTGACCTTGTATGGTAACGTGGCATATTTTTCTAAAGCTCTCTGCAGCCGCCCAAGCTGACGTAGGAAACCTTCCTGTTTATAGCTTTGTACTGTTCTTCACAGTTGATCCCAAGGTACTTTGATAACACTGAGGTAACAAGCAATGTTTTGCCTGTTACCGTAAAATACTGTAATGTATTTTTATTTCCAAGAAGTTTCCCCAGTGCCAGCCTGGTGTACTAGACACCACCTCTATGTTTATTGTTAATCATATTTATTCAGTTATGGTATGTTCTAAATCGAGAGGTTCTGGGGAGGGGAGGAGAGAAAGCAGAGATTTTGGTCTCCCGTGGCTGCTGGCAAGGCTGTTTATGTTGCTGTAGTTGTCATGGAAACCTAGGGAGACAATTAGAGCGTCCAAATGTTTTTCAAGAAGAATATAGCTTTTTGGTTCTTTTGAATATAGGGAGCTCAGTGGCCAGCAGTGGCCTTGGGGAAGGAAGATGGTGTAAGAATAAATCTGACCATGTCTGAGTCAGGCCTTGAAGCAGCAGGGTAATGCGCAACGGGTGCGTTTGTAAGATCATAGATGTAAGACAAAGAAGAGAGATTTTTATTACTATTATCATTAATTGAATCAGTTACATAAGCCTGACTGATACTGGAATAACGCAGAGAGGAGCAGCTTGCCCAGGGCACCAGCAGAGTCAGGTGCTTTGCAGCCCTTGGTATTACTGCACCAGTTAATGACACAACTGTTGACATACAAACCTTGCTGCTTCCAGCTCTGCCCAGGGATATATAAAGGATGGCTTCAAGACAGTGAGCAGGAATATTCTTAAATTATTCACTTTGTAATAAAAGAAGAAGAGCTGTGTCTTCTGTGGGCTGAGGGATCTGCATTGTGACTCTCTTCTCCAAGATTTAGGGAAGTCTTGCATTTAGCAGTAGCGCAGAAAGGCTGGCAGGTTTGTATTCTTTATGAACATCGAATTATAAAATTCCCACAAATATGATAAAAAAGGATTTATCTCACTTGTACAGGCAGGGATGCAATGGGAAAGTTCCAATATGTAGCTTAAGTGGCACAACAGAGGTCACGGCCAGAGTCCATCTCTCAGGCAGGACTGAATGTGGAGGTGATTGCTTTCAGAGCACAAACTGAGATCTGCTTTTTCCCCACAATTGCAATTACTCCCCCAGCACTCTCAGAAACCTTGGAACTTCTGTCTGTGTAATTGCAGTAACCCTAAAGGCCAGCCAAGAATGCTCTAGAAGTAACTTTAAATTGCATTAATATTCTCACAGTTGAAAGAATAACCACGCAAGGAAAGGAGCTACTAATAGTGCCTTGACATGACATTAACCTTGTCGTGAGTTTGTTGTCAAGACCACAGCAGGCCCACGACTGTGAGCTAAAAGGCTCTTATGAATGACTCTGAGCAATCTCCCTCTGGAGAAAAAGATGTTGACTTTATACAGTAAACAATTATGAGGAAATAATAACATCATCTGCACATCAGAGGCAAGCCTAAAAGCCATCCTGTCCGCAAAATTAGCTGGCAGGTCTCCACAGTCCCCAAAGGAGGATGATCAGGAACAAAAATCTATAAAGGGAGAGGAGCTGTGTGATTTGCTTTCTTCAGCCATTTTTATTAACTTCGTTAAAGGAACATCTTCCTGCCATGGGATTTTAATGCTTCACGGAGGATCCTGCTGTCATCAATATAAAGAAGTGTTTCCCTCTCTCAGGGCATTCATTGCAAAGGCGAGTGCAAGAAGAGCTCTACATTTGGGAAGCTCTTCATTTTCCTCTGGTCAGTGGTCTCCTGAGCTCCTGCCTTCCATGTAAAATTAATGGCATGTTTACAGATGCTCAGTAAATGCTGTTGTGCGTCACCACGTGCCTTTTTCTTGGATCCATCAGTTTGCTAAAGGAATTTAGCTGTATCTCAGAAACCTGTTCTGGCAAAAATTTGGTTTAAATTATCCAGGCAACATGAGGAAGCAGGTCAGGCAGGCAGTCAAAGCAGGGTTTCCAGCTTCAGGAGACTTTCTACCACAGGAATGTGCCTAACGACCTCAGCATTCGACCTTGGCATTCGAGCCTGGACGCTAACTAGATTCCAGTGGTTAAAAAAAAAACAACCCAAGATGGGAGTTCATTAGCTGGATTCTCAGAAAACAGCCTGGTTTCTGTCCAACAGGGGATATGCCAGTGCCTGTCACAGCCTTGGGAGTATTCTGGGCAGCTTTACATTCATACAGTGCTGCCTGTTGTCTAATGCGTAGCAGACGAGACTGCTAAAATGATTAGAATACGGGTTTTTTTCCCCGAATAAGATGAGATGTCAGCTTCCTTTTGCCACTTGTAAATCCACACAGACATGAGTAAGTTCATTACACTTGTTTTGCTAATCACTGTCTTAGAAAGACGCTTTTGCTACGTGACAAGTACCTGTGTAAAAATTGCTGTGACTGCTTTTACTAATGCCAAAAATCTATGTGTGTGTTCACGTATTTAATGCCTGAGAACCTGGTATGTCGTGGGGAACGGGTATACAGGCCTTCCCTGTTACCACTGGAAGGCTAGCACCACAGCAGCCTTCCAGGGATGAAATACTCTTCTGTCCCTGAGTAGACATTGCTTCTTTTGTCATGCAGGAAGTATTGGTAGAATATTTTATTGCTGAAATGATGATTTGGAATCTTTCTACAAGGGCCTGCATTGAGAAGCGCTGCTAAATCCAGCAGCGGTGAAGAACAGAAACTAGTGTTGCTCTTACTAGGTATTCGGACTGATAGATGAAGATTTTACATAGGATTATGGTTCTCACATACTGTACAAATGTAATAGAGGGGGAATGAATGAATCAGGAAAGTAGCGGGATCTGCTGAGTATTTGCATCTCTTTGTATATCAGCAGCACTCAGAAAAGCTGCCATAATACCAAGTAGTCTTAGCAAAATTTCTTTCTGGACAATATGCTAAATGTTTGGTAAATTTAAATATTCATCACTTAAGTAGGAACCAGAACACAGAATCTCCCCTCCAGGATCATTTAGGAAAGAAAACCAAAATATTTTTGGTTTCAAGAAGCAAGTCCAGAGGAGCCCACAAAGATGATGAGAGGGCTGGAGCACCTGTCTTGTGAAGACAGGCTGAGAGAGTTGGGCTTGTTCAGCCTGGAGAACAAAAGATTTCGGAGAGACTTTAGAGCAGCCTTCCAGTACCTGAAGGGGGCTACAGGAAAGCTGGAGCAGGACTGGTTACAAGGGCATGCAGTGAGAGGATGAGGGGTAAAGGCTTTAAACTCAAAGAAGGTAGATTAGGTTAGAAAGAAATCCTTCCCTGTGAGGGTGGTGAGGCCCTGGCCTGGGTTACCCCCAGAAACTGTGGCTGCCCCCTCCCTGGCAGTGTTCAAGGCCAGGGTGGATGGGGCTTTGGGCAGCCTGGTCTTATAGAGGGTGTCCCTGCCCATGGCAGGGGGGCTGGAACTGGGTGGCTTTTAAGGTCCCTTCCAACCCAAACCAGTCTGTGATTCTATGATTCAAATATAATTAAATTCTGATTATTTTCCCCATTGCCAGTTAATACAGAAACCTGGAGTAGTCAGGTGGCAGGATGCAGTGCTGTATGCTCTGTTAGGAGTACATACTTCTAATATATGTCAGTGAAGTATGCAAATAAAATAAAATAAAGATCCAATACTGATTACAGACTTTGTCAGCCTGAAATCATGCACAAGGTCTTTTCAGGGGGAGATTAAACACTGCATTACAGTCTAATTGTTGCAAATTCTGGTGTGATTTTGTAGAGTTGGGGACCTAGAGGAAGAATTTAAGAAATCCTTTATGGATATTTTAATGCCATCTCTGCTAACTGGTAAGAGCAAATAGGAGGAACAGAAGGGTAAAATGATGCAGAATATTGTATCCTTATGGATGAAGCCTGTGCTCTTGGTGATGCAGAAGGAAGTAGCAAAACAAGTACAGCTTTTGGTGTTCTGATCTTTTCAGCCACTCTTCCTGCTCAAGTCTTCGAGGCCTCAGGTTTTTAAGTTCTTTTTAAAGGAAATTATGACATGGTTGGACTCATAACCAAGATAAAATCTCTTTAAGTATCAAAAATGTAGTGAAATCCATATATGTACTTTTTTATATACATTTATATATGTACTAATTTTATACATTTATAGATGTACTTATTTTTGGTAACATTAACAGACAATACAGTTTCTTTGGATTCATTTTCGAAGGGAAGAAAACCTATTTTGTGGTGTTCTATTCTTGACTGAATCCAACACCTGAACAATTAAGGTGCTGTGTATATTGTATTAGATTCAAAATAATGAGCAGACCAATGTGGTAATCCAAACTGAAACCATTTACATTCCTTTAGGGTAATTACTTAGGAAATGCTATTAATAGCTCTAACTCATTATGTCTACTCAACCAACAGCAAATCCTGGATGCTTGAAAGGAAGGACATAATATACTCCTAGTCAGTCATGTTATTAGGTGAATGTATTGTGGCTCTGGAAATGTTTAGCTTATATGCTGAAGTGAAAATTTATTTTTTAGAGACACCCAGCACAAAACCAAATTTTAAAGCAGGTCTGGTGAGTCTGACAAATCTTTTGTATTGCACTTTGCTGCTTCAAGATCTGAGTCTTAAGGCGCTGTTTAAAAGTCGTTCTGGTAGAGTGATGAAGAGACAGATGCTGACAGCTATTTGTGTTGGTTGTTGTAAGAACTACTTCAAATACTACAGCACTGAGGTAACTGGAATAGAAGAGCAGAAATGGCCCTTGAGCTAAAACATTACCAAATGCTGTTTTGTGTCGGGAAAGGTTGTATTGTTTAAATGGAAAACTCTTTGAGTCAGTCTCCTTCACCACTTAAAAGTATTCAGAGGAAGAAGATGCTGTGGTGTTTGAAAATTGAATTTACATCCTGTTGAAGGAGCAAGCTTTCTGTTCATTTCAGTCATTCCCTGGTCAGCTGAGATGGGACTAAAATACACTGATCTTGTTGCCCATTGGAAAAAAAAAACCAAAACATGTTTGCTTTTAGATGGCAAAGGAGACAGGCAGGAAAGGTTAGGGATAAAAAATGCCAACATATATGAGAGAATTGGCATTCTCCTGTCAGTGTGCTTAGTCTGTGTGGATAATTCCTGCAGGTTTTCTCTTCCTCTCTTACAAAATGTACGTTGGAGAAGAATTTTTTATTGTTCATAGGAGCCTGCTGTTAATGAGCTTCTTCAGCTGCTCATCTTTTTAGGGACAGATTGAAAGGCATCCATGCCTCACCCAGCAGGGTTCTCCTGGGAGCAGTGTCGCAGCAGGGGCAGAGCGTGGACCCAGCGCTCTCGCCTGCCGAGGGAATCAGGCTGAGGAGCACAGAAGGATGCTTTACCAGAGAGCATGAACATGCAGGGAGCTTCTGCTGGGAGTGAGCTGGGGATTTCCCCTTCTGCCTGAGATCCAAAGCAAAAGAAACTGACTCATATTTCCGAGCATGTGGATTTTTTGTTTGGTTTTGTGGTTTTTTTTTCTGAGGGGGGCGTATTTCCAATGGTTGTTTTTCACATGTATTCTGTTATTGACTCTCAAGTTCAGATTAAAATAAAAATCCTCATTGAGAATTGTCTCAGCAGCTTCCTTTAGGTTTTTACACCCTGAAATGAATTCACCAAATTGAAATTTTCTTTGTTTGGGGGCAGAAAATATTATTGAAAGATGCATGTGGTTGGAGACTTTTATTGACAGAGGACATTCAGCAGTGTTGAACCGAGCCCGTCCATGCTGCAGCTTGTACCTTCAACAGCAGCCCTAGTGCAGATCCTACACACCTTTATTCCACAATAAGTAATTCTTCAGTTATCACATCACCTGATAAGGTGAAATTGTGATCTCTTCCCTTCTTAAGAGGATTAAGTTTTCAGAGCCTTTTTTTTTTCTTTTTGAGGGAAAATTAATTCACACATTTCTGCACAAGGATTATTGAATAATTCAGTATGTTTGATGAGTTTAATTCATATAAATTATTGTATGTGCCGTCTGCATATGTGGTTCATTTCCTTGGGAATGGAGGCAGTAAGATCAATCCCTTACTGGCACAAGATGAGCTGGAATTATCGATTCATTTGATTTTAAGTCGTGACCTTATTTTAGCTCAGCTTGTTGGTTAGTACTGGCTAGGTAATGGGCAGTCTGTTAGATGGCAGGTCTTAATTCTGAACAGCAGCACATCAGGCGTTTCTTCTTGCTTCTAGGATGTATAGACTTGGTGGGTTTTTTTCTTGTAGCTTTCCACAGCTGTCAGATCAGCTTTGCATAGATGATAATGAGAGATGAGTTTGAGGCTCTGCATGATTATTTAGCTCTTCAGACCTGTGATTCAGATGATGTATGTTCCTTTTCAGCATATTTTCTTGGCAAAATAACTATTGTTTAAAAGCACTTAGTGATGTAAAGTTCTTTTTAATTGCCGAGAGGCCATGGAAAATAGATGATTGCTTTGATTTCTGCTGAGTTCTTTTACTGCCAGATCCCAAACTTTGAGTTTCATGCAACAATGAAGATTTCAGTACCCTAATGTTTATAAATGTAATAAATTAGAGATAGTGTAGCCCCTTATCACTTCTGTATTTTATAATATTCCTTAGATTTGGCATAGGCATTGTACCTGCACACCCAAATCAGAGCAGAGCGACACTCCACGTTCAGTGCTCACTCTCATAAATCAGGTGTGAAATAATAATCTTGCTAGAAGTGGCCTTAGAGTGTTATTTAAATCTCCTTGGGGATCCATTTTCAGTTACGACTTAGATGATTTCCAGTGAATTTTAGGGCTGGCAGTGGAAGACTCGGCCTTTGGATAGCTCCGTTGGCTGACTTAATTCAGAGCCTCCCTAGTGCAGGCTGTGTGGGCAGGGATGCGGTGCTCCCGTCCCCTCCTGAAGCACCAGCTATTGCCACCTACTGGAATCGGGGAAAAGCTGCTTTTTAAAAAACATTCCCCTCCTCGACGATCGAATGCAAGGTCTCAGGTTTTCAGTAGGGATAGATTTCGGGTTAAATGGCAGAAGGACTGTTGCTGGCAATAGTCGAAATGTAGCATCTGTGTCTAAGTGGCTGTTACAGAAATGGAACGTGGCCGGTCGGTTCTTCAGACAGAAGGTGAAGTTGGGCAAAAGGTTATTGTTAGAACTGTTAGAATATCAATTATATGTGTATGTTATTAGCTGGAAATTAAACAGAGGAGTGAGGTGCTGAGAAAAGGTGTGCTAATACAGGTAGTGTTGATCTCCATTTTAAACTCCCTGCCCTTATAGTGTGTCTTAAGTAAAGCAAAAGAAACTAATTCAGAAAATACTGTTTTTACCCTCCCAGTCCTTGTGGATTTCAGAAGGACAAATATTTTGTCCTCTCCTTGCTTCCTATTGAAATACGTGGCTTATTGTGATTCCAAGGTTCTGCCGTCCTTTCTGCACAGAGCTGGTTTGGCAGGCTCTCAGATGCAGGGGCTGCTGCGTGGTACAAGCAGTAAATGAACTGGCTTTAAAATCTCAGCAGTGTGCCTGCAGCAGCAGAGCCTGACCCAGGCTGCCCCGCTGTGCTCCCTGCGTGCAGGGCAGGCAGCCTTTCGGGGCCTCCGGGACTGGAAGTTGGCAAGTAAGTTGTTTGGATGATGGATTGAATCGGTAATGCTCACCGTGTCCTGCCACATCTGGTGACTTGTTTTAATTGTGTCGCCATGTCCCATCTGTATTTTGGGGGTTGGGTGGGATTTGCTTTGTTTTTTCTGAATTGAACTATAAAATCTTGTCATTCTGTACTAACTTGATACACCAGGTTTCAATCCAAGAGCATAGTTTTTTTTTACAGTAACTTTCCATGTCTAAAACTTTGGGGTAAGTAAAAGCAATGCATATTTCTTCTGATTCTTTTTTGTTTTCTGGAGTGTTTGGAAGCATTTGGAAAAACAAGACTCTAAGACTGAAATAGAGCCTATTTCATTTGGAGGCTGAACTTCCAGTCAGTATTTCAGCTAAGTGAACTTCATCCTAAGTTACAACCACCACCTTGATTTCTTTGTCTTTGCTCCTTTTTGACCATGGGCTTAGAATTCCTTTTGGCAATTGCAACTCAGTCGATGCTTTTGAGATGCTGATGATGTTCCTTTGGTAATACTACTCGTAGATACATAGTGAACAGCAAACATTGATAAAGGGTACTTGTAAGTGCAAGGAAGAAGCCTGAATAGAGTTTGTCTTACTTATCTTAAGATGTCTCAAGCAGTCTTGGGAGTTCCTTGACTGATGGAGAAAAGATACTGTTCCTTAGTTTTCCTTATTTGCAGCTGGCCTTTGCTGGTGTTTCATGAAATAGACTTTGTTGCATCATGCTGGCAATTCTCGTACGCTGTTCTGTTAACAATAATTTTCATTAGTGTTAAAAATATTAATGCTTGTTATTAATGAGGCCTACACCCAGCCCTTTCCACCAGTAGTCATTGAGGTGATCTGTCTTCATATACCATAGGAAAGAGGTAGTGAGAGAATTGATGCTTCTGCGCTGAATTTGGCAGCTGGTTGATATTTCTGACAAAAGAGTTTTACAAATGCCAGTTATTAAGTAAATTAAATGTAAAATCAGGTGAAAAAACAAATGAGATTAAACATTAGGTAGATACACTAAAATTGCATGAAATTCTCAAATGCTGCATTTGACATGACCATTTTCAGACCAATTTGTTTCAGTAACAGTTATTAAATATTCATGCCTCAAGGAGATACAGTCAGAAAAACTAATTGCTTTTAGATCTGGAAACAGAAGCTAGAAATTCTCCAGTTTGATTATTCCAGTTCTGACAGTAATTTGGCTGGAGACTGGTGCTCTGTCCGTAAACCCTCCCAAGCTGTCAGAGCAGGGATGACCTGGAACTGCCTCACAAAATCACGGGGAACAGAGATACTGCTCCAGGGTAAGACCAAAAGCACTGAGCTATTGAGAGGGGTGTGCACACAACCAAAATACTTAACATGCTAGGCTGTCATGCCAGTCTGTCTCTAACAAAAAATACCTACAAGTCCTACATTTCTGAGCAGTTTTGCCCTGAAGGACCCCAAAGAGAATGAAGCCCACCTGCCTGCCTGCGGGCACCTTGACTGCGATAGAGAGTGGCCAAATCTGTCTGGTTTTCAGTGATAAACATCATGTGTCCCTGGTTAGCTCCATGAGCCCCCACAGAGTGGCTGGTAGCTGCTTTTCAGTTATTGCTTTCCACAGAGACCCACCCAAAGGTTTAGCTGTCAGAAAAAAACCACAACAATTCATCCATGAGCGATCCCTCCTTCTGGAGAAATGAGGGAAAACAGCAATGATGGGGTGAAGGCACGAGTGCATATGTGTGTTCTCTGCTGAAGCTGGTTGCTCCAAAAGTGAACTATTGCTGTATAACCACAGAAAAACCACCAGACACACTGCAAAGCACGTTCTGGGGTCACAGGGAGTCCACAAGCCTTTCTCAACCCTGACGGTTGCTGGGAGGGAAATAATAGCTCATTCTGTTTCCAGAACAGAATCTGCTCCCTTTTCGCTGGTGGTCATGTGGAGATAGCTTTGTGCTCGTGTTGTTTCAAATTTGTGAGATGACATCTATTTCACAATCAATTAAATATTCCCAGGTGCCACTTTTTGTGAGGGCTCACCATGTACCTGCACCCGTGCTGCAGCAGGAGATGTTTCTTTCCAGCTTGGTGCTCGATCGCTGTGAACGGGTTGGGAGAGGCAGGGAGGATTTATGGCAGTCACCAAGGTGGTGGTAGCAGTAATTCTCTTCTTCCACCAAGTGCTGCACAGGGGAGGTACGTCACTGAGCCATCACCCCATCACACACATCACATCTCCATCCAGACCTGCACATGAATACGTGATGCTGTAGGTGTTGCAGCAGTGGGTCTTGCTCTCTATCATGTCATGGTGCTTCTTCCACTCTGTCTGGCAGACTGTGGTGTTTTCCTTATATTTCTTGATACTACTGTATTACTAAAATGTCTTGATCATGACAAAGGCTTCAAAGTGTTGGGCAGTATCACAAGATATGTCATATTTTCCTTATTTCTAAACATTCTTTTCTGATCTGCACTTCAGTGAAGTTCTTTGAGAGCCAGTGATGCTTCAAAGAAAGAATTATTGAAAACTACAGTACTTAACCCATCAACTTTTTTCACTATGAGAATTATAACTAAACTATTTCTCTCTCTCTTACTGGATCTTGCTCTTTGTGAGGACTGGCTTAGGCTTCTTAAATACAGCACTGGATCTGGGGAGGCTTCATGACCTGCTGATGTCACTCTACTGGAGCCCACCTCTGTTTATATTGGAGTTCTCAACACATCATTAGATCGGAAGCTGCAAGAAACAGTAGCAGCTGTCTTAAAAGAGGAACACAAGGGATAAAAGATTTAGAGTTAGTAAAGTTGTTTGAAGACATGAGCAAACAAAGTCTTGTGGTGAGAGGTGAAGTTTCAGTGGACCAGCAGACACAGCCTCATGTAGAGGCACAAACTTTATTAATAGGATATGCCTGTCAATAAAAGGGACAAACCTAGACTTTTTATGCATGCCAAGAATGTTCAATAAGGATTTCCAGACAGTTTTGTGCTTGTTATACATGATGGTTTGCTCCTTTTTCTTTTTGAGTTGGTCTTTTTGTTGTTGTTTTTTGGGGTTTAGTGGGTTGTGGGTTGTTTGGGGTTTTTTTGAGGGGTGGAGGTTTGACGTCAGACTTTGTAATTTGTAACTGCAAAAGCAGGAAAAATTACTGAAGGTCTTGGTCTTTAAAGTACATGGATGTTGGAGATTGTAAACCATTGGAGCACATCCTTCAGAGGGGGAAAAATGGCCAAAATCTTACCTTGCCCGTTGCTGCCTTCCGAGCCTCACCAGCAGCTTTATGCTCTTTCCCTACTGCTTTTTGTTAGCCTGCAAAACACCTGCTTGCTCTTTGTTAGCTTGCAAATAACCAGAATGTTCTTTAAAGCTGCAAAAAGTGTATTCTTGTGTCTTCTCATGAAAACATTTAGGAGATGTGGGCTTTGCTTCTCCTTTAACATTACCTTGCTGTAACCTTGTATGACATGTAGCTCCAGTGATGCTTGCTCCAATATTTTGGATAAATATTTTCTGCAACTAAATATCCACATCTCAAGCTATTACGTGTGTTGTGCTTAAATTGAGAGAGCTGCTGTGGATATATATTTTTTAAGTAATCTCTGTCTTTAAAAAGAAAAAAAAAAAGTATCTCTAAACCACTTACTGATCTTTATGAAGAATCTACCCAGAAATAATTACCAGCTTGTATTCTTGCTCATTAATTATATACATCGATATTTAAGTCTCCATCTTAGAATTACCCCCTGCTGCTGCCAGTGTCTCTGAATTTTACAGTTTCAAACCCTAAAGTAGTCTCCTGGGTATATGTAATAAACCCATTTATGTCCTGGCTTCTTAACTTGAAGTTTAACTTCTTAATCACATCTTGATTTTCACAGCAATGGTTTCAACCTGGGAACCCCCTAGCTGAGGGTTAACTGAGTCGTCTTCTGCTGGCTATTGTGGAGCATATAGTCTTAGGCTTGGATATAAGTGGATATAGAATGGACCTCTGTAAAGTAATATATTTAGGTACTTGAGGGTTTTTTTATTAAAAGCACTTGTATAACGTTGTCTTTATATATATATATACACATTTTTAAGAATCCTTTTAAAATATTTTTAAAAGAAAACCAAAACATTTTATTTTGCAATCTTTCCATTCCTTTTTTTTTTAATCATTTCCATTTTTTTGAAAATTGGGGCAATTTTGAAGCTTGTCACAAAAAAAAAAAACAACCCCAGAAATTTGCTGTTTTCCTTCATTGTTTTTTTCTGGCCTGAAGAGCTAAATTTGTACTGTTAACTAATAACTGAAAGTGTCCATGTTTAAAAGCAACACAAAATCCCATATTCTGAAATTCTGACCTATTCTCTAATGATTAAAGTAGTTAAAACGATCATAGATAAAAATGCATGAAGGACAGTCATATGAAGCTAAGATGCTTATGCACAAAACTAATTAAGATTTTGCATTTTGATCAGGTTTTAATTTGAATTCTGCCCATTAAAATTCTGGAGGCACCCCTGCTAGTTGTTTAACTGAACAGATAATTATTTTTCATAGTCGTGTGACCCATCTCAAGTAATAAACATAATATTTGAATGACGATTTTCTCATGGTTGTGGAATTGTACAATTTAATTATTATTGGTCAATTCTAATTTGTACTGAGCTGAACAGAGCGTGTCAAGTTGGGATCAGAATTAAGACTAGGGTAGGGCACTCTGGAAAGCATAGATGTATCAGACATTTTCTGAATGTTTTTGTTACTATCTGATATTTTGGAAGACTAGGAAGAAACTTGGGAAGAAAACTAAGACAATCTACGTGTTGTGTGATTAAGGTAATTCTGTGCCCTATAAATTAAGATTAAAGAAAGGTTTTGCTTATTTCTGCACCCAGTTTTTAAGTGTGCTGCAGGTAGGACTGGTGTACGTATGTACTTAATGATTGAAAACAGGAGCAATTTTTCCCCATGAAAAATTGCTGTCAGCTGTTGTGAAATGTCAGGTGGAGCTTTAACACCACATCTAGATGTTACTCTGCCTTTTCCTGGTTTGAGTCCATTTGTCGAGGCAAGGAGAATGCGAAAGACAATGAGAGAAGCTTGTCAGACAGTGTTCTGGTAGTAGCAGAGATTTGTTTCTCTCCATTCCTGGTAGATATGGTGAAAAATGGAGCTTGAATCACTTGTGGTGTGACAGCTGAGTGGGAGATTGTAGGCAACATCCTGGAAGTGTCCATCAGGACTTGTAAGGCTGCAGTATAGAAGTCTAATGGAGGAGTAGGCTGTACTTTGAGCAGACAGGAATAGGATACGGCCACATGAAGGGGAACCTTCAGTCCAGAAGCAAATCCCAAACTGAACACTAATCTCATGATGAAAGATGTTATCTAATCACACAAAAGCTGCTTGCTCTGCCCTGCTGCAAGCAAACATCCTAATGGGCACCATCAGACAGCTGAGCTTCTTCCTTTGGCAGGCGATGCAGGAACCGTGTTATCTACCCTTCAGAATCCACTAATCAGTGGTTACAAAAGTACTGAACCATCCAGAACGGCCAACAGTTAAGAACCCTTTTTGATGTAATTAATAGGGGAGAACTATTTTTCATGGGGAAAAATTGCTCCTGATTTCAATCATTTGGTGTAGGCTATTGCTCGGTCTATTCAGATTGTGTGACAGCTCCAGCACTCGATTAGTTGGGCAAATTGAGATGCAGTTGCACAGCAGAAATTTCTCAGTTTGGGAAAATATAAGTGTTTGAATTCTAACTCTCTGAAGATTTTTAGCTAAATAATTATGTAAAAAAAAAATAAATGAGTGTGCATCTGTGACCAGGTGGACAGGGAGAGAGAGAAGTCAGAGCAGAGTACTGAGTCTCATGCAGGTGTGCGTTCTGACATCACTGCGAATCATCAGATTCTTTATGTGGGAAAAGACCTCTACAGTTAGGAAGTCCAACCATCAGCCTAGCACTGCCAAGTCCATCATTAAACCATGTCCCTAAGTGTCATATCTACACATCTTTTAAATACCTCCCAGCATGGTCACTCCACCACTGCCCTGGGGAGCCTGTTTCAGCACTTGACCACTCCTCCAGTAAAGCAATTTTTTGTAAAATCCAATCTAAACCTCCCCTGGTGCAACTTGAGGCCATTTCCTCTCGTGCTGTTGCTATCTAGTTAGGAGAAAAGACCAACCACAACTTTGCACCTCCTTTCTGGTAGGTGTAGGGAGCACTAAGGTTTCTCCTCTGCCTCCTCCTGGTTAAACAACCAGCTCCCTCAGCCACTCCTAATTGACTTGTGCTCCATACCCTTCACCAGTCCTTCTCTGGACATGCTCCAGCACCTCAATGTCTTTCTAGTAGTGATGGGCCCTAACCTGAACACAGCACTCAAGGTGTGGCTTCACCAATGCCAAATACAGGGGGACAGTCACGTCCCTAGTCCTGCTGGCCACACAGTGTCTGATAGAAGCCAGGCTGCCGTTGGCCTTCTTGGCTGCCTGGGCACACTGCCAGCTCATGTCCAGCCAGCTGTGGACCAGCACCCACTAGGTCCATTTCTGCCTGACAGCATCCCAACCTGTAGTGTTGCACAGGGTTGTTGTGACCCAAGTGCAGGACCCAGCACTTGGCCTTGTTGAACGTCATGCAGTTGGCCTTGGTCCATTCACTCAGCCTGTCCGGATACCTCTGCAGAGCCTTCCTGCTCTCACCAGGTCAACACTGCCACCTGACTTCTTATCTGCAGACGTACTGAGGGGGCACTCAATTCCTTCATGCAGATAATTGATAAAGATATCAGAGACCTGGCCCCAGCACCAAGCCCTGGAGAGCACCAGTGGTGACCAGCCACCAACAGGATGTAACTCCATTCACCACAACTCTTTGGACCTGACCCTCCTGACGTTTTTTTAGCCAGCAAAGCATTCACCCTTCCAAGCCTGATGGACTGCAGTTATGTCCAAGAGATTGGTGTTTCTGTGAAATAATTACTTCAGTAAGTTATTCTGCTTGGGTAATGAAAATTTAACTATTTTCTTAATTTAATAGTGCGTAGGAGCTGTAATGAAATACTGGTTGTGATTGATTTTAGGGAATTTTAGCAGTCTATAGAGTCTCTGTTTCTTTCCGAAGCAAGAAGATAAAAAAGGGGCCAGAAGATAACAGCCAGTAGGGAAAAGATGCTCAGTGTGAATAACTGACAGATGTTTTTATGAATGTTACACACCACCTCCAAGCAGATATGTAAGAAATGCTGATTTAAACGTAAAACCTTATTAGAAATTCAGTTCTTGCTCTACAGCACACAATAAAGGAGATAGCTCTAAACTCTTTGGCTCTGTAAGGAGCAAAGCAACCAAACTTCTGGGTTGGTTGGGTTGTGTTTTTTTTTTTTTTTAATTTATCTTTGGATATGTGCTTTCAATTCCCCAGATGCACAGTACAAAATGCTAATCATTCAGCTTGAGGAGAGTAATTTTCCTGTTGCTGTTTTTCTAGCGCTAGTAGCTGCTACTAAACTTCCTTTGCATGGAAAGTGTTGCATAGAGAAAGGAACTGGTTTTGTATCATTAGTTTAAGACTTTGTGAAATATCATGGACAGTGGCAATTACTGGAGCTGTTACCCATTAACAAGCCTTGGTTTCTCTTCTTCATGCAGGGTATCACCCACAGTTCTATAGGTATAACATCCTATAGCCGGGTCTAACTGTGGTAAAGACTGGTTTTCAGTCCTGTGCAAAGGCACCAGCAATCTGCTGAGGTGCAGTTTGCTTTCTTGCTGGGAACTAAACTATTTTTCCAAGTGTTCTGAAGAGCCTGCTAATATTTTAAAAAGCCTTTGCCTGTTACAGCAAATGGCTTCAATGAGTGTCCCAAAACGCGGCTGGTATTTTTATGTAATGAAGGTTAAGCAATGTCTAGCTGAATACCATGAAATTTTATGGGTACTTTTATTTTCAAGGCTGCATCTGTTTGTTCTTTTCTGGGGTTTTTTTTTCTTCAATTGCCATCATCTGGCGTAAGAAGTTTAATCTGCATATTTTCAGCAACATCTGGTTTAATGGATGAATTATTTCTCCATGCAAACTCCAAAGTCAAAGGGGGTGGATGCAAACTTCTCCAGAGAGGCGTGGAGCTACAGTGCAGCTTCTCTGAGGAACGGAAGCCAGTAGCTAAGGAACCGTGAGAAAGCTTAGGAAGGGCTGATTCAAACATTAGTCGGGTTTAAATTAGTCTGTTCACCTTTAGGGACCTTTGATACTTCAGGTAGCATCTTACCCCGTGCATATATAAAATATAAGCACTGATAGGAGCAGAGGTTTTTCTTTAAATCAGAATTTACTGATACTCTAAATTTACAGATACTGTAAATTACATCTCTTTGGTCCCCTGTCCTTTCCATGACCAGGCTTCTGGGGAAATGATGATTCAATAAGCATGGTGTATATAGTTCAGCTGGAGAAGCGTGATATAAAAGCCAGCACACAACACAAGGAGACTTAAAAAAACTCTTTAAAGGAGATTAGGAATTTTTTTCATCCAGTAAATTTGTTTAACACTAGAGACTTAATGGGTAAATTGTAGATTATCATCACCTTGATAACCCAGACACAAAAGTCAGGCATAAAAGTAGTCCTTAAGTAGTGCTACTCTTGTTAGAGCAAAGAAATGGGAGATTAGTGAAACTGTGAATTAGGTCTAAAATCTTTCTGGGCTATCAACACCTGATGTTAACCTCAGAGCAGAATGTATAATTTTGAAATATGCCTGTTCTGGAAGTATTTCAAGGAGATGAATGAATGAACATGTTAGTGATTTTCTTTAGAAGTAATTTATTTTTTTACCCTGATTTCAGTTGAATTTTTGACCTTTTAAGACTTCTGATCAAAATCCATTTAAGATGCTTTTGAAAGGCTTAAAAGACAATGAGAAGTCAGCAGCTTTCATATTAAAAATATATGAACTGTTCAGAATGAAACATTTAATTCCCACAAAAGCTGTCCCTTTAGGGCTATGCAGTCCTCACACTACGGCAAAGCCAACATGAGTGGAAATTTGAGGAGAAAATCAGCTGGGTCTCTGTCTTGCCCTGTGCTCACTTGCCTGTGCTGTGTCCCTAGCTGAGGTTTTCAGTGTTTGAAAATTATTCTACAGCCAAAATGGCTCAATTATTGGGAAAAATTAGAATAATTATCAGGAAAGTGCTCTTATCCTGTTTCATCCCCTCATTAGCAGTAGCACTTTAAACCACCCATACCGGCCCTTCTTCTCATGGTTTTTTTACGTGATGTATAAAAGTAATTTAGGGAGGTGGAGATCAAAGCCTTAGATCTTCTGAACTGAAGACCAGATCTGATAAAAGATGGAATCTGTGATTAGGAAACCAAGCATGTAATGCCCGTCATGTAGAAGTCTACTGCTGTTCTGATTTATGTCCAGTCGGTCGAATTGTTCGCGTCAATTGTTGGAAGGTAGTTTAGTTTTCACTAATTAGAACAGATGCTTCTCTTAAATTACCTGTGGAAAATACAGAAGATAAGAAACCCGTGGTAAAGATTTCCAGTGTAGCACCACTGTGTCTGCACTTTGGCGGCAGTTTCAGAGGAAACGATGCAAAGTGTCTGCACTGTTTATGCTGATATGATGATTATGATTTAGGGGATCTGATCAATGTTTATAAATATCTCAAGTGTGGGACACAGGGGGAAATGGCCAGCCCCTTTTCAGTGGTCTGTGGGGACAGAACAAGGGGCAATGGCTGCAAGTTGGAGCACAGGAAGTTCCGCACCAACATGTGGAAGAACTTTTACCCAGTGAGGGTGACAGAGCCCTGGGACAGGCTGCCCTGGGAGGTGGTGGGGTCTCCTCTGGAGATATTCAAGACCCATCTGGACCCCTACCTGTGTGACCTGTCCTGGGGAACCTGCTTTGGCAGGGGGGTTGAACGAGATGATCTCTTGAAGTCCCTTCCAACCCCTACAATTCTGTGATTGCCCTGCACATTGGTATTTCAAAACCCTTTGTGCTGGTACCTGGCTGCATCATTCCACTGATAAGCTGTTTACATGGCATTTTCCTCTGTGCTTTTCAGCTGGTGGAGTGATGGGCAGCTGCTCATCTGCTTTTGATCCGAGACACTCTCTTCACGCAGGACAAGATTCAGAATTCTCTCTGATAGTGCGTTGTGCAGTAATTATTAATGTATGCTTCAGCAAAACAATAGGTCTTGTAGAAATAGCAAAATCTCAGTAGAATTAGCACAGTAGCAAAGTTTGAACAAATCCCCAGCCTTGAAGGATTATTATTTTTGTGTGTACCCAGCACTACAAGATACCAGCACATGCAGACATCGTTGCTTGTGCTCTGGGTGCCATGCTGGTTTACTACCAAAGGATAAGCAGAGCACAGTTTATTACTGCAAGGTTTTTTCTCAAGTGCTGTTTTTCCTTTTTCAGTGCACTGAATCTGCTTTCTTGCAACAGAATTCCCTCTCAGTTCTGGGCAGAGAGGGGATGATAGATGAGTGGCTTCAGCCATAGGAGACTTTGGAGACATCAGATTTTTTCCCTCAGATCATTTGTGTTCCACTTTGTCAAAAGTAGGACACATCTGGGGAAAGATGGCAGGGGAAGGAAACACCCAGACCTCCCAGCGGTTGTATCTGTGTGAATCAGCAGGTTGGTTTGTGCTGATGGAGAGGGACACAAGATAATAAACCAAGTACTCTCTGAGAAAAAGCGTGAGGCTCCTCTCTGAGGAGCTGCCGATTCGGCTGGGTAGAATCATCTCAGCAGTGCAATCTCAGCATCAAGATGTTTCAAAATGCTAATCAGCTTGTATTCATTACCAAACACCTGCAAACGAAATTAGAGCAGCAGGGAGAGAAGCAAACCTGATGTTGTTAAAACGGTGTGAAGCTGAGCGGTCCTGTGGTCCCACAGGGGTGCAGACGCAGAGCAGGGAGCTACAGAGGGCTGAGCAGGAGGTGGCAACCGGATTGGTGGGTGTTCAGCAATGAATCTTTCAAACAGTGTTTCTTTAACATGTGAGGAGCTGCTGGTTTAAACACACAGATCAGTCTCCAGCACGATTCAGACTTCCATATGTCTTGTACCTGAGACATAGCTCAGGCCTGATTTAACCTGCACCTAGGGAGGAGTACATGGAGCAGTATGGAGCCGTCAGGGTGGATGCTAACAGGGAATGATCAGTGTCTCACACTTGTAACATAAAACCAAGTGCTGGACTGAGCCATGAAAAAGTGAAGTGACATAAGAAGGAACTGGGGTGATGCTTAGAAGCAAGAAGAAGCAGCAGCAAGAATGGCAGCAGTACTTTCAGCTGAGGACAGGTGAAAAATGTCTGTCATGGAAGCTGCTGATGTCTTATGCTGATGGGTGCTCCAGTGGCCAGGCAGCAGCTGCGGCTGTGAATCTGTTCCATCTGGGCATGAGGAACGTGTCTCTGAGAGGGATGTTCAGTTGGTCTGTTTTCTGTGTGGTTTTCATTAAGTGAATCTGTATGTGCTGGATGAGATGGGCTTTCTGGGGGAGCTGGGCAAGTCAAGGCTGCGACAGGGTGGGAGGATGCATGCCAGCACTGACTGCTTTGCTGGCAGCATGTCAAGGGCTTGGCTTGGCATTTCTCCAACGCCCACTGACTCCACTTGGTCTGGTTCTGCTCAAGTGCAAGGTGGAACTGCCATTAAAGCAGCGTTAGGGTTTGGCTGGGGTTCCAGATGTGAGTTTTTCCAGGATATGTGGGGTTAACCTCTCTTTTTTAAGTCTATCTGAACTTTGGATTTCCAGCTGTCCAGAAATTGAGTTTGGGAGTTCACAGTGCTGCATCCTGCTTTAAATGTTTGATTCATCCTGCTTTAAATGTTGTCCTGTTGGTACATCCGTGCCAACAGAAGGAAGATTTCTGCCCCGGGAGTTGTGATGAGTTGGCCACCAGTGCTTAGCACAGTCCTGCTCAACCTAGGACTGGCTGGTTGTTTCTTAACAGCAAAGTTAGAGGCCAAGCATTTAGTTGGAAGCTGCTTTTGAAAGTTGACTGCAGTGGTGGTAGGTCCTCTGAAACGTTTCAGGATTTGTGGTGCTCTGCCATCCCACTACTAATTGCCCAGCTATCATCTGTTGCAGGCATCTTCATTCTGGTTTTCCTACCTTCAAAAGGGTTCTATCCTTCATGTAAGCACTCAGCTGATCCGGAAATCATAACCCAGATGGATGTTCAGCTCACTGTGGTTTCTTCTCTTTGAGTAATTAACATTGTTTGCATATGAAAGGGTGGTGTCTGCCTAAGTCTTCTCTCCCAAAAGCACACAGCTATTCAGCTGTAGCAATTGATGTGGTTGCAACTGAAAAGTTGCTCTAGTTACAATTATGACTCTCAGTCCCTTTAGACAAACGCTAATTTAAAAAAATAAAATTAAATATGATGTGCAATAAAAACCCAAAGTTGCCAGTATTCCTTTAAAATATGTTGTGTTTATTGGCAGTCACAGGGAAATATCTGTTGTTACACCTATTGCTAGGAATAGGTAATTTCCTCATCCTTCTTGGCATAAAGACACTTTTTCTTTCAGTAGCTCAGGTACGGTTTTACCCCTGTCTGGTTCTTATTTCTACTGCCTAATTAGAAATGTTGCTGCTTTCAAAATTACTTCACTGTGTAGAAAAGAAAGTGTGTAACTCTTCTCATATAACTTTGTTTGACCTCGGTACATTCCATAGGTGATACTGATTGCAACCAAAATGTGGGGCGTGTGGTTAGTTCATGGGTGACATAAGGACGAACTTCCATTTGAACTGAAATCCTTGTGTGCAGCATCTTTAGCTCTAAGTCCCTCTGCTGTGGGATTCTTTGCACTGTGTGATACTCATGTGCATGGTCTTGTTGGCTACTTGCATAGTGAAGACCAGTCATTCAAAGGAGATCTAAAGATCTAAAGCCAAGTCTTTAAATCCAGGAATGTTCCACTGGTTACTCCTCCTAAGACCAGGCTGGGGAAAAAGTACATTTCTGAATGTAGGACTTGGCTCAAAGATCTGATAAATTAACAGGGATGGAGATTTTTTCATCTTAATTGTACATTTGTCAGCTTTTCTTGAGACACTGCATGCCATGTTTATTTTGAGATGTCACACACTTCCCTGAAAATTCTTTAATACCAAGGGTTTTTTTCTGGTATTTTTTAGGTGTTCAAATGAAACGGTATTCAAAAAGGAGGATTTGTTTTGGGCATACAATTTCTGCCCCACTCCATACTCTTGGACAGCACTACTGGGCCTTATTTTGTATTTGGTTTTCTTTGCACCTGGTAAGCAAATGTTTATTTTTGTGTAGAAGTTAAAAAATAAAAGAGGTAAAATATTCAGTAGTTGAATGTTAAACTACTTAAACCGGTAAAACTGACATTGATCTTTTTTCGTAATTCTTAGGGATGGGTCCTATGCCCTGGACCATCAACTCTGAAATTTACCCTCTTTGGGCTAGAAGTACAGGAAATGCATGTTCCTCTGGAGTCAACTGGGTTTTCAATGTGCTCGTGTCGCTGACATTTCTGCATACGGCTGAATACCTGACGTACTATGGTAAGAAACAGTTCGTGTCCATGAATGCGTTGCTACCATGGGTGCACGGATTTTCTACTGATTCAGGATCACTCAGTTTTGCTATCAAATGTAATAGGATCATAGAATCAACAAGGTTGGAAAAGACCTCTAGGAGTATCAAATCCAGTCATCAACCCAACACTACCATGCCCACCGCTAAACCATGTCTCTAAGCACCACATCTACACATCTTTTAAATACCTCCCAGGATGGTGACTCCACCACTTCCCTGGGCAGCCCTTTCAGCGTAGAAATGTGCCCTAAGAACCAATCTAAACCTTCCCTGGTGGAACTTGAAGCCATTTCCTCTTGTCCTAAAGTTGTTACTTGGGACAAGAGACCAACCCCCACCTCACTGCAATCCCCTTTCTGGTAGTCATAGGGAGCACTAAGGTCTCCCCTCAGACTCCCTGTCTCCAGGCTAAACCACCCCAGTTCCCCCAGCTGCTCCTCCTCTGACTTGTTCTCGAGACCCTTCACCAGCTTCATTGCTCTTCTCTGGACATGCTCCAGCACCACAGTGTGTCTCTGGTAGCCAGGGGGCCCAACCTCAACACACTAGTAGAGGAGCAGCCTCACCAGTGCCAACTACAAAGGGACAGTCACTTCCCTAGTCCTGCTGGCCACACAGTGTCTGATAGGAGCCAGGCTGCCGTTGGCCCTTTTCCACTGGGCAGCTTCCCAGCCACTCTTCCCCAAGCCTGAAGCATTGCATGGGGTTGCTGTGACCCAAAATGCTGAACCCAGCACTTGGCCTTGGCTGAACCTCACACAGTTGGCCTCAGCCCATTGATCCAGCCTGTCCAGATCTCCCTGTACAGTCTTCCTACCATCCAGCAAAACAGCACTGTCACCCAAGTAGTTGTCATCTGCAGACGTACTCAGGGGACACTCAATCCCTTCATGCAGACCATTGATAAAGGTATTGAAGACACCTGGCCAGAGCTCTGAGCTTGGGGTAACACCACTGGTCACCAGCCACCAACCAGAAGTAACTCCATTCACCACAACTTCAAATGCAGTGTTCTCAACCCACCAGGGTTTAGAAAGACTAGAGACCTGATACAGCCTGCCTGGATCATAAAGTTTAGTCCAGCTTACGTAAGAAACATTTCTGTCTGTCCTTAAATGAGATCCTAGACAGGTGTTTCAAGCAGGGAAGCTGGAAGAAAAACCCTTTTGACTTAACTGATTCCTACTTAGGGAGACAGCATCTGCAATTTCCCAGTTTAACATGGCATCCAAGGCCAATATCATCTGGTCCTTGCAGAAATAGCCGTGTAAGATGCTACTGCCCTGCTCCCAGCTGTTGATTAAATCCTGTCTGCGGAGCCTGTGGAGAGTTTGTCAGATTACTGCTCAGCCACTCCAGTATAAGTCATTTAAATTGCATTAAGCTGCTAGGGAGTTGTTGTGACCTTAACGTCATTACTGGCACAGAGCCTTGCAGCTCTACTTGTCATTCCTTGGAGTCATCAGTCTAGAAACACATGGCAGGTAAATGTTTGTTGGTCCTTTGGTACCTTACCTGCCCCGCCCCCCACGTAAGATGGGTGGCAGGAGGTATGAACTCTTTCTTGCTGCTAATTGTCTCTGCAGAGGACTTTTTAAATAATAATTTGGTGTAAGAATCACAAGCATTTTTTAAATCCTATTTCATTTTTGCTAAAGTTTCTCATTTTGGGGGGGTTGTCTTAGCACACCCTTCACTGTTAAGGTAAGGGAAGAAAGTTCTTGCCTTTCATATCTGCTTTTTTTTTTTTATTGGGTATGCAGCCATTTAATTGCTGTTTATTCTAACAGCAGAATGACTTGCCCAGAAAAGGATGTGTATTATCTTCCCCATGAAGTCAAATTGCTTTTGTTGATTTACTCTGCTGCAGAGTGATGTAAGCAAACAGCTTTCTCGTACACCCACTGCCCCACAACTCGTTGTTCCCAGAATCACAAGGTTGGAAAAGACCTTTAAGATCACTGAGTCCAACTGTTCCTGTCCTAAGCTAAACCATATCCCTGAGTACCTCATCTACACTTTTTAAACACATCCAGGGATGGTGACTCAACCCCCTCCCTGGGCAGCCTGTTCCAGGCCCTGACAACTCTTTCAGTGAAGAATTTTTTCCCTAACATTTAATCTGAACCTGCCCTGGCACAGCTTAGTGCCATTTCCCCTCGTCCTATCTTCTGTCACCTGGCTGAAGAGACCATCACCCACCTCTCTACACCCTCCCTTCAGGTAGTTGTAGGCGGTGATAAGATTGTTTTAACAATGTTACTCCAACCTTCTGATACTCCCAGGCTGCTGCTGCTTCTCTCCCTCTGCTCTGGAGCAGAGAAGGGGGCTTCTCTAACCGACTGCATGTTGTTTTGCGTTGCAGGAGCCTTCTTCCTCTACGCGGGGTTTGCTGCCTTGGGACTGGCTTTCATCTACGGCTGCCTTCCTGAGACTAAAGGGAAAAAACTAGAGGAAATTGATTCCTTGTTTGAAAGCAGGCTATGTACGTGTGGTATGTCAGATTCTGATGAAGGGAGGTATATCGAGTATATTCGGGTGAAGGGAAGTAATTACCATCTCTCTGACAATGATGCTTCTGATGTGGAATAAGTTTCAGCTGCTGATGTATTTAATCATTTAAAGGCCTTCTGGGGGGAAAAGCAGCTCTCTGACGACCTCACTGCCCTGCTTCTGGTCTGGTTCTCCTTTCTACTGTCTAGTTAAAAATGCCTTCGTGTTCAAAACCGCTCCATTTGGGAGGAAACTCAATATGCTAGTGTTTTCTTGGTAACTCAAAGCAATGGCTTCCAAAAGAGATTGCATCCCACAGTTACGTGACTTCACCAAGCGCGTGCGACACTGCACCCTCCCGAGGGTGCGCTGTGCCAGATGAGTACAGGAGGCTGTCCTAGATGGTGAGTGGTTGTCCTTATCTGCAATACTGACAAAAGATAAAATAATGGAGTAGCTAATCAGAAAGCAGCCCACACCTCTTGGATCCCCATCCCATGGCAGCCCAGCAGGTACCTCTGCTGTGCGCTGCAGTGAGTCACGACGGCACGAGCTGTGGTTAGTGGAAGCCATTTAAAAGGTTTAACTCATTAGGAGAATAGAAATAGCTGCTCTGTCTGTCGAAGGGAACGTTTCCCAAATTTACCCAAAGAGTAAATTCCCATTTTTGTGTGTTTGAGATAACAAGTAGAGAGCCATAGTCGCCTTGGGTGGGGGTTCGCTGGGGTGGCGTCCGCCTGTGTTACACCCAGTTGTGTAGCTGCTGCTGCTCTTGAGTACACACTATGGTTTGTGAGAGAAACTGCCAGAATTACCTACCTGACAGCAGGGAAGCAAAGTGTGTGGCCACATGTACAAATGAACTGGTGTGTGTTGCTAGGAACAACAGAGGAGCTCTGGTTAGCTGGAAGAAAGTTACTCTTGTTTTCCTTTTCTGAACATTCGTGTTCCTGCCTAGTTTTGAAAACAAAATATCTCTAGCTAGAAGGAAGAAAAGGAGGGGAGAGGTTTTGTCCTGCTAAATGCACAGTGGTCATCCCTCCTGCGCCTTTTGCTCGTGAATGACCATATTGCCTTCAGTTTATCTTCACACGTGCAGATTAAATGAATCCCAGCGTATTTCTTTCCTTCAAATGCCCTTAGTCAACCAGTGTCTTGCTGGATCTAAAGAGAAGTATTAGCGATGGGCAGAAGCCTACATCTCTCATTAATTGCCTTACTGAAGCATTGCAAAATTGTCAAGAAAATGTCAAGCACAAAAATCAACTTGGCTGCCTTTTAGCCTGGTAATGAAAATCTGAACGGTATTTTATCCACCTGCCATGATTCCTTGCCTTGGCAAATTGAATTTGATGCAGCTACATAAAAATATTAGGGTGGGTTTTGGGGTTTTTTTTTTCCTTGTCCTTAACCACTTAAAGTCCTCAGAGATACGAGTTCGAAAGCATCAACAGTTCAAATTCTGATCTTTGAAACGTTTGCTTCATGAAAGAATGTGGAAAACCTCCTCTGCCTGTGGGCTGCCCCCAGCCCCCCAGCTGTCTGGGAAAAATACATTTAGTTTTCATTGTGTGAAGATGAAAGGAGTTGGGTTCATTAGCTTTTGTGGGTTTGCTTTGTGGGCTTTCCTTGGGTTGAAAAGTATTTGGAATGTAGGATCAGTATCAAAACTGAGACTACATGCTTATTGCAAAATTATTCATTGGATAATGTGGGGGGTGGTTGTAAAGTCTGACATTTTGTTCTGTGGTCTTCTAAGGGGAAAGTTCTTTGCGAAAGTTCTTAGCTCTCCAGTTACTGAACTTCAGCAATTGGGTATATTTTGTGTTCTTTTCTTTCTTTTACTTCATTAACTGAAGAAAGATTTTTGGATACAAAACATTTGAGAGCATCCTCCTGGGACCTGACTGGGACTGAAAGGGGAAAGCGCAGCGGGCAGAGGGAACTTCAAATGAGCTGTTGTGAAGAGTGGCCCAGCTCTGGACGTCTCCCGGTGCGGTGGGCGGGCTGGATGCTCATGCCTTCCAGCCTGCCTCCCCTTCAAGCACACAATGTTTTTATGCTCAAAAGCACCAGCTGTTGCAGGTGCTGGGGTCTCCAGACCTGCCTTCCAATGCACCTACACGGGACGTCTCTGTTAGGTGCTCATGTCTTTGGATCCCTCACCGGAGGTGCCGTACGTGAGATGAGGAAAGGGATGCTTGGCGCAGATGGGAACAGAATAGTTTTAAGGGCAAATTTGTTTCTTCCAAAACTGAAAAGCAGGTGCTTGAGGACCTTCATTTGGAGCAGTTTTGTCATCCAGAACACCGTGTGAATGGGTGTAGAGCACCCAACCTGAGCTACCCTACGCAGAGACAGGTTTCAGTAGGTGGTTACTTTTCAGAATAAGGGTTTACAGCTCTGATGCCCCCAAAAGCATAAGCCTGTCCTCAGCGTTACTCCTATGGACGTTCCCTTGCTTGATGAGTTTTGCTGGAGTGGGCTGCAAGCCAGGAAGGGTGTCCCTGCACCGCCGTGGTGTCGGTGCTGACCTCACACGTTGCCACACTAGTGTCCACAGGTAGAGGAAACCACTGCATTTATTTGGCACAGCCAAAGACAAGGCACTGGGAAGATTGTGGTCATGAGAGCAGCCTCCTTGGTTTTGCAGGCAGTGCTGAGGCTCATTAGCAGCAGCAGACCATCCTTCTCTGCCAGCCTTGCTTCACAGGCATTCTCAAAAGTGGCCCTCAGTTGCCTACAGCCCCGGGCTGGGTTTCTCACAGTCTTGCTGGAAGCAGTTTTCTGAAGATTCGTATCCCGTGCTCCTTTTCTTGAGGCAGAACGATTGAAACAGGTGAATTTTACTCACTGTCACTACTGGCTGTGAGGGCGCAAAAATCTATCAGCTTCTTTATTGTCGCTCCCCTCTTGCCCATCCCCAAAAGAGTTGGGTTTAAGTCTTCCTTTTAGGGTTGCTTTACACCAAGACAACGTTGCAGACCTTAGAAACAGTGAACCTAGTACCGAGCATCACACATACTGAAAATGAGATGGAATACTTGAAACGAACCTTACGCAGTTAGGGGTTTGGTTTTAGAATCTGTGAACATTTATAATGTATGAAGAAAAAAGTGAAATAAAATGTTTCTATTTTGCAAAGATTTTTTTTTTATATTTGTGCATATTTTAAGTTTTACCAGAGTTTTGCTAAAGGTAGACTTAGAACATTCCAGGTAAAAGAATAAAAAATGCAGTGTAGCTGAATGATTTCTTAGGATGAGATTTTAATTTATTGAGTAGCCTGAGTAGCACATCTGAGCACAATAGGGTTTTACTGAAAGCTTTCTGTAGGAGGTGTGAAATCCTTTGTTCACAAGGACTGCACACTTAATCCAGGTGCATCAGGAATGCTAGGGGTGATACTGCTGGTGGAGTTGGGCATAATGGTTATCCACAAGAATGTCAGATGTTTTAATTCCAGTTAATCTACTGACTCTACGTGTTTCAGTCTAAGAGCAGGTAGAAAAGAAACAAGTCCTGATGCATTTTTAAGCTCCTTTTTAAATTAAATTTACCTGCAGTAGTTTGTTCACCATGTTGCACATCTCAAGTGTTGAAGGTGTTGAGGTAATTTGCTGCTTGTTTCTTCCCCTGTCACTGTGCTGATTGAAATTGTTTTTTAAGAAGAGAAGGAAACCTGTTTTGAAAGCAGAGATGGAAACAAAGCAAGGTGCTGGGACTCATCTGGGAGGGCTGAAGTTGCACTGCTGCACGTGCACTGTAGACAGATCACCCTCACGGTTTCAGGACAAGAGAGGGTACGTTCCAAGGGATGTTGTTCCAACACCAACTTACTTTTTGCATGAGTTGGAAAATGCAGCATTTCACTGGAAATAGGGAATTAGGGTTTGGAGGGGAAAAGAAATGATGCATCAAAAGCCCCCATGAAGTCATGTTTCAGTAGAGATGGGTGTCGTATCCTAGAGGAGCCGTCTCCTGACTTCGCTCCCATGCAGGGGAAGGATGGTGGGACCAAGGTACTGTGCTTGGGAACGGGCAGGAAAAAGCAGACAGGTGCTGCTCTTCCATGCACCTCCCAGAGGTGAGGAGATGGCAACTGAGTTTGCAAAGTTAGTACTTTTTTTACCTCGGTGAAATCTCTTTTGCCCTTCCTAGTCACTCATGTTGAGAAGTTTTCACTTCCTGGGCCTGCCATGAGGGTTTTGGGTGCAATCCCACAGGCAGTGTGTTAATTAAAGATAGACCTCCCTACTTCTCAGCTTTAATACCCAACTTTCTACTCCTCCTACTGGGTCTTGAAATTTTCCTTGCACTTTGCATAAAAGCCCCTTTTGGCTGAGCATCACAAGGCAAGAAAGGCAGAGTCCTTCCGAGCACGGAGAGATCTCGGGGTAGAAATAAGGACAGAAGAGATGGTTCTGCAAAGCACTTTAATGAATAAGATAATTGTGCACTTTTGTTTATTTTGTTTCCTGGGAGAGTTGAGCTAAACAAACCCATTCCTCTGCATCGGGAAGCAAATCCGAGCTGTGTGTACCAGGCCAGAAGCAGGTGATGCCACACGACCTGTGCTTTATGGCAAAATGTGTCTTTTATTGCGGGTAACATTTACAGCTTACATGTAGCTGCTGCCTATAAAGTGACTCCATCGTCCTCTGGATTTTAACAAGTCACCTTTATTTATTTTTATTTTTGTGCAAAACAGAACAAAACAGAACTAAAATCTTAGTGGTTTTTCTATCGATCTCCGTCGCCTCGTGTACGGTACAGTTCAGCATAATCCACAAAGTGGTCTAGGTCGTGACAGTGTTACAAATGTCAGCACAGTAAAACCTAGGTGAACATTGTTCAAGAAATATTGTCATTTGTGATCCTTGGGGGGGTTAAAAAAAAAACAAAAAACAAAAAATCAAACAAAAAAAAAGGAAAAAAAAGAAGAAAAAAAAAAACCTCCTTAAAGGCAACTATATATAGATTTTAAAAGTCTGGAGAAAAAAAAAATATGGCAGTTCTTATCTATTTTGTGTATGTTTTCCTATAGAGGAGGAGTTTTTTATGTGCCAATAACCATCACTGTAGTGTTTTGTAACTGGGTGTTACTGGTGTTCCAGAGTTCTGTATATGAGAATACACTTTAGCCACAAACGAGCTGTTAGTGTGAGCCAGCGGCATGTTTTTAACCTTACCCTCAGCCTCTCCTCAGAGGGGCTCGCTCGTCCCCTGCAGTAGAGCTCGCTCGTGCCAGGGGGAGCTTGACCAGCGTCAGGCCTCTAGAACACAGGTTTTTATCCAAATCCCCCCTTGGGTTGTTTTCTCTTGTGTCCTCCCCAGGCGGTGTGTGCGCAGATCGGGCACGGGTAATTGCGAAGCTTTGGCTGGGGTTCAGCTGCACTCCCCCACTGTGCTGGGGGCACACCTTGTCAAAATCTGGTTTGGCCTTTTGTCACCTTTATATGACTGCTTGTTCGTTGGGAGTGACGCCCGCCTGTTTCTGAGGGAAACATCCGTTTCTGAAGTGGTAAACAACAACAGCAACAAAAAAAACCAAGGCAAATTTCTCTGGCTGCCTTAAACTTTACCCAGCCTTTGGAGAGGGCAGAACGTATGACCGTCCCCGTGGCTTCTGCAGGTGTGAAGCGAGGTGGCTCCGTGGTGCTGGGATGCTGCGTTACACCGCGGGCCCCCCCGCCCGCCCTCTGTTAGGTTTTAGGCACTGGGGTTAGTCCCCGGGCGATCGGTAGGGCTGTTGGGGTGGTGGGTGTCCCCCGTGTGCTCAGTGTCCTGCTGGTCCAGGGCACGGCCGGGGGGGTGGCACGAGTCGCATCTCCGCGTGCCACCGGGACTCTCGCAGCCCGGCAGCAGCGTTAACAGGGCCTTTCAGTGACAAACTCCACCTGGAGTATTTGAGGTGGGTACTGGAAGCCAAACGGGCAGCGGTGCTTCCGCCGTGACCAACCAACCAACCACACGCTGTAACCCCTGGGGGCGCGTTAGGGGTGTTCAGTACGGAACAGGTTTCGTCGGGGTGTCCCAAGTTCTTTCTCAGCCCTGTCAACCACGTGCCATTTTCCTTCGCAACCAGTCAAGCCTATAATGTCTGAAAGTGGTGTACATTTCCTGGAACTTAAGTGATGTACAATTACTTGATTGACTTCTGTTCTGATTGCTTTAATTAAGTTTGGTCTTTACATCAAAATAAATATCTTCAAAGAATTGTCAGTGCCAGAAGTGTAAAATGAACAAAATAAAAGGTGAGATACTTAATTAGAGAATCTTTTCTCAAGGTTTCCTTTGTTTGAGTATTTGGGTCGCCTTTTAGAGCTGCGGGATTGCCTTGCCCGGCTCAGTGAGCCAAAGCAGCCCCTGGGCTTCTCTGAGATAAGTGGAAGGTAAGAAAAGCTTTGAATGTCATCCTAGTATGACGGGTTTCGACCCGCAGCATGGTTTTGTGGTGATGGCACACTGGACAGGTGTCCTGTAGAACCATAGAATGGTTGGGGTTTGAAGAGACCTCAAAGATCACCCAAATCCAACCCCCCTGTCATGGGCAGGGACACCCTCCACAAGCCCATGATGCCCAAAGCCCCATCCAGCCTGGCCTTGAACACTGCCAGGGAGGAGGCAGCCGCAGCTTCTCCGGGCAACCTGGGCCAGGGCATCACCACCCTCACAGGGAAGGATTTCTTCCTAATATCTAATGTAAATCTGCCCTCTCTCTGTTTACCTTGTCCTGTCACTACACTCCCTGGTAACCAGTCCCTCTCGAGCTTTCCTGTAGGCCCCTTTAGGTACTGGAAGGTCTCCCCAGAGCCTTCTCTTCTCCAGGCTGAACAAACCCAACTCCTCAACCTGTCTTCATCAGAGAGGTGTTCCAGCCCTCTGATCATCTTTTTAGCCTCCTCAGGACTTGCTCCAGCAGCTCCATGTTTTTCTTGTACTGGGGACCCCAGAGGTAGATGCAGCATCCCAGGTGAGGTCTCACAAGAGCAGAGTCGAGGGGCAGAATCACTTCCCCTGACCTTCCTTCCTGGAGAATTAATTTGAAGCACTGAATGCAGCTACACAGAGCTGGCAACTGTCCTGACGTCCCTCCATGGTTTTTCAATGTCTCCTGCCCAACCACAGAGGGGTTTTGTGACAGTGCTTTATACCTTCAGCCTTGGTTCTCAACTGGGGAAGGGGCCAAAGTTGCTATTTTCTAACGGGGGAATGTTGTAACTCCATGTGTTCTATTAAGAAAATGGGTTAAACTGGCTTGACAATGAAGAGCAGCAGGACCGTGGCTGTGCCATGCTGGGGCTGCCCTGGCCGTGCTCCCCTGGGCAGCAGAGGAATCACACCCACTAGCTGGAGTGGAGGTGAGTCCTGTTTGGAGAGGCAGGGGAAGTCCATGCCTGAAGGATCAGTGAGGGGTTCAGGGAGTTGGAGATACACAAGCAGTTTGAGGGCAGAGAGGGCTGGATTAGCTAAACTTCATCGTGAAGGTGACACCTGAAGCTGAGATCGGATGGGGTTGCCAATGAAACAGGGGCAGAATGAGCCAGGAGCAAATCTCTATCAGGAGGGGCTGGAGAAGGGAAGCAGGTAAGTGAGGCAAGTGTGGGACACAGCACCTCCGCTGCACCACTGCTTAATGGGAGGGGACACCATCAAACCCTCCTGGGCAGGGGGAAGCGAAGATGGAAGATGGGTGCTGGGGCTGAGGATGCAGCTGCTTCTGCAGGAGCACCTTGACATGGATCCCAGCACCTGAGCAAGCTGGGATGCAGAGGTGCTTTCCAGAGCTAGTCCTGCCGTGCTGAGAAGAGAGCTGGGATGTCTCACCTGCAAGCCACTGGTGACTGTTCTTTGTTCCCTCCTTCCCCTCTGCTGGCAGGTGGACAGGAGGGAGTGGGCACTGTTACCCATGGTAGGTCAGTGCACCGGAGCCCTTTAGGGCCAGCATTTGCTCCCTGCGGTGCCACCTCTATGCAGTAATGGGGTTTCCTTTTGGGTTTTTGATAAGCAGATTGAATGGTCTACACCTCTCCCTAAAAGGTGGGTGTTTTCCCCAGTGTCTCAGGTATCCATAGGCTTGTTCTTCAATAATTATTAATCTTTAACATTTCTCAGGAACTGCACTGCTGTTCACTTTCTGTATAACCCAAGATGACCACACAGAGCAAGAGTTACCCCCAGTCCCCACCCTTGGCTGCATTTGCCCCTTCATGCCTGGTGGCAAGGAGCAGGTGCAGGATGAGCCCCTGGCACCGCGCTCCAGGCTGAGCCCAGCTCCTCCTCAACAGGGCACCCTGACACCTGAGGACATTTGGGTGCATTTTGTTTGTGTGGACCCAGTCGCTGACACCTGCTTGTAGCCTCTGTCAGTGTTGCTCCTCACTGTCTCCCTGATTTTGTGTTACTGGCATCGTTGTCACCCCCAGAACCTTGATGAGAGTCCTCCAGTCTCCTAGGGAAGAGGTCCCCACCAGGAGCCCTGTGCAAAGCCCTTCCCCAGCTGCTGCAGTGGCTGTGGGTGCCCAGAGGGAGGGGGACAGCAGCACCCTGGCAGTGTGACATGTGCTCCCAGCATGCCCAGAAACCCCAGTGAGGGGCATGGACTGGGTTGGTTCAGACTCCACCAGGCCAAGCACAAAGTGTGGCTGTGGAACAGCCATCCATAGCACAGCAGACCTGCTTTTGTTTGAAACCTCCAGAATTGTAGTGGGGGGTTTTGTTACAGCGCTCAGGGCTGATGTCACCCCACCAGGCCTGTCATACACCCATCTCTGGTCCCTTGGGCAGGCCAGTGGGATTTGCAGCCTTCCTGCCCTACAGCTTTTCCTTCTTCCCAAAGCCATTTCCACAGCTGAGGCTGGCCAGACCCCTTGTCCCCGGGCAGCGGTCACTGAATCCCACCTTCAGGTGTCTGCCTGAAGCCTTCACTCAGCGTCACTTGGTTGCAGAAGGGGAGGTGGTTGGCAGCCACATACCAGATGACTTCTCCATCCCTGAAGTGGCAGCCAGTCCCTGCTGGGAAGCGGTGCTTTGGGGTCAGCCTTGCTGTTAAACTGCTGCTTGTTTTAATCATTTCACAGCGTGATGGATCAAGCCCCATCTGACTGCTCCCCACGGGCTCCTTTGTTTCACCCAGGATGTCTGGTACCACAGCGTGCCCTGTCACTGGACAGTCACGAGATGTGGCTGCAGTCAGAGCCGGTCTCTGATGGTACAGGGATTCTCCCTGGTGTTTGGGGTACCCATAGCCCCCGGGCTGGCTCTGGGAGAGGGGGAGGCAGCTGCACCACATGGTGTTGGGACCAAGTTGGGGGCTGGTGTCCCTGCCACTCTCCTCCCCTGGGCTCCGGAGATGGGAAAAATCAAGAGCAAGCATACACAAGCTCAGTTGATTTGGAAATGTTTTATCCCAGCTCTATTAACTGTATGAATTCTTGAAGCCTCTTGCCTTCTCTTTCACCCCAAGATTCCCCATTGCCAACATGGAGCTGGTGTATGAGCATCCTCAGGAGCTGCCTGTGTGCCACGTGTGAGTTGAGTGTCGTTGGGTTTCACATCCAGAGAGCTGCAGCACCCAGAGCCAGCGCCGTGGAGCTGCAGGGTGTGAACTTACAGCAGCGTGGCGAGGCGAGAGGGGGCTGGTTTGTATTCTGCTCACAGAGGTGTAGGACCGTGCTGGAGTTCAGTATCGCCAGCCCAGGGTAAGCGAGCTCTGACTGGGAGAACTGGGACTGTCACCTCAAACTCCTCAGGGGCTGTCAGTGAGAAGGGGCTGAAGAAGCGTCCCAGGATGGGCATTTGCTTCCCTGGGGACAGATGAGGGGTTGGATGCCAAGAGTTGAGTATTTTTTTCCAGGGAACCTGAACTTTCTTGAATCTGCTCTGTGGAATCCAGTGAAAAGCCTGTTCACAAAGAGTTTCCACCCGGGAAGGAAGAAGATGGAGATTTAAGCTTCTCGTTTCCCACAGTGACAGTCCTTCTCAGAAAGGGAAAAGGGATTTCTACAAAGCTTGTGGAGGCTCCTGGCACAGTTACACCCAGCCACAAGCTGCCCCACTAATGAGATGAAGCTTCTGCTGGTGCTTGCCCAGAAAACTTTCCCTGAATCCTTACCTTGCCCCAGGATACTGCAATTGGAGCTGGTTTTGTAGGGACAGAGGGTTACCAGCTGCATATTAACTCTCTTTCTGACTGAAGCTTCAGGTAACATTTCAGTGAGAGTCTTTCCTCCCATCTTCTTCTCTCTCAGAGTGGTAGGTCACTGGCACACATTGCCCAGAGAGGTGGTGGAGGCCCCATCTCTGAAGGCATTCAAGGTCAGGTTTGATGGGGCTCTGAGCAACCTGATCTAGTTAAGGTGTCCCTGCTCACTGCAGGGGGGGTTGGACTGGATGGCCTTTAAAGGTCCCTTCCAACCCAACGCATTCTATGATGTATTTTTAGAAGCATTCCAGTGCCAACGCTTAAACCAATGCTCCCAGTTTTTGGTTAATAGCAGGTGCCCTCATGTCCTTTTCCCCAGCAAAACTCAATTTATCTCTGGTTACAAACACATACATTTCTGTGGCCTCCCCATACTTGCAGGAAGGTGAACGTGGATGGATGAGGAGCATCTCTGCCCACACCATTGCATCAGAGAAAGCAGGTGGTGCCTGGATGTGCTTAGTGGGACTGTGGCCATTCCTGCAGGTTACAAACACTATTGGCTTAAATAGTGTCGGCTGCTGAAGTACCAGCTGAAGAAAGCCTGGTCTGAAACTGCTGCTGAGAGGAGATTCCTATTAAACCAAAACAAATCAGCTCTTCCCAAAAAAAAAATATTCAAGTGAAAGGAAGGGGAGACTGGCTCTGAGATAAGGAGGAAGCCAAGTCTCTTCTCTTGCAATAATAATAATGCAAATTCTTTACAATGCTTTCTCTAGTGGCTGAAAAGAGCTCACTGCCCCATTTCCCTCCCCACTGCCAGCACACATGCTGCTGCCAGAAAGCCTGTCCCCTTCCTGCTGATTGCTTTGCAATTACAGGTAAAAATGGTGAGGTAATTGGATTCCCTCCATGCTCCTCCGAAGGCTCCACAGCCTGATTATCTCTGGTGACTGGCACGTCCCAAGCAGTGAATTACTGCCTGAGAGGCACGTGCAGCTCCCGCGGAGCTGCTCGGCGCGCCTGGCACGGAGCCGACACATTTCGGGCCTTGCAGGGTTTCTGGGTGGAATCTTGGGTGGAGCCAGGGAGAGTTCCAGAGCTTCTGTAGCCCTGGCTGAAGTGCAAGTAAGAGATGCCCATGGAAGGGCTCTGTGTTGGCAGCAATAGGAGAGGCAGCTTAAAAGATACTGCTTTGTTTCAAACCCCTATGCACGTATGTCCATAGGGTATATTAATGTTTGTAAATATCTTAAGTATGAGATGTAGAGGGAACAGCCAGCCCCTTTTCAGTGGTCTGTGGGGACAGGACAAGGGGCAATGGCCTCAAGTTGGAGCAAAAGAAGTTCCACACCAACATGTGGAAGAACTTTTCCACAGTGAGGGTGACAGAGCCCTGGGACAGGCTGCCCAGGGGGGTTGTGGAGTCTCCTTCTCTGGAGATACTCAAGACCCTTCTGGACACCTCCCTGTGTGACCTGTCCTAGGGAACCTGCTTTGGCGGGGGGGGGGGGGGGGGTGTGGATTTGATGATCTCTGGAGGTCCCTTCCAACCCCTACGATTCTGTGATATGTCCAACCAACTCTCTTTTCCCAGTTCTGACCAGACCTCTTTGTCCAGTAGGATCACAGGAACGAGCTGGGAATCTGTCTCATTCAGGCACCAGCTCTGTGGATGAGGAGTATCTATCCCCCAGAACTTGGGTAGATCACTCTAAAATGAAAAACATAGCAGATGATGGAAAGGCTGTGGATGTTGTCTACTTGGACTTCAGTAAAGCTTTTGACACTGTTTCCCACAGAATTCTCCTGGGGAAACTGGCTGCTCAGGGCTTGGACAGGTGAACACTTCATTGGGTAAAAAACTGTCAGGACAGTCTGGCCCAAAAAGTGGTGGTGAATGGAGTTACATCCAGTTTGCAGCCCGTCACCAGTGGTGTTTCTCAGGGCTCTTCAGTATCTTTAGAAATCTGGAAAGAGGGACTGAGTGTCCCCTCAGGAATTTTGCACCAAGTCAGGTGGCAGCGTTGATCTGCTGGAGGGCAGAAAGTCTCTACAGGGAGATCTGGACAGGGTGGATCAGTGGGCTGAGGTCAACTGCATGAGGTTCAGCAAGGCCAAGTGCTGGGTTCTGCACGTGGGTCACAACAGCCCCGTGCAACACTGCAGGCTTGGGGAAGAGTGGCTGGGAAGCTGCTTGTTGCAGAAGGGCCTGGATGTGCTGGTGGACAGGCAGCCGAGTGTGACCGGCAGTGTGCCCAGGCAGCCAAGAAGGACAACGGCAGCCTGGCTCCTGTCAGACACTGTGTGGCCAGCAGGACTAGGGACGTGACTGTCCCTTTGTAGTCGGCGCTGGTGAGGCTGCTCCTCTACTAGTGTGTTGAGGTTGGGCCCCCTGGCTACCAGAGACACACTGAGGTGCTGGAGCGTGTCCAGAGAAGAGCAACGAAGCTGGTGAAGGGTCTCGAGAACAAGTCAGAGGAGGAGCAGCTGGGGGAACTGGGATTGGGAGTCTGAGGGGAGACCTTAGCGCTCCCTACATCTACCAGAAAGGAGGTTATGAGGTGGGGGTTGGTCTCTTCTCCAGAGTAACAAGTGATAGGACAAGAGGAAATGGCCTCAAGTGTGCCAAAGTAAGTTTAGCTTGGTTCTTAGGGCACATTTCTACGCTGAAAGGGGTATCAGGCACAGGAACAGGCTGCCCAGGGAAGTGGTGGAGTCACCATTCTGGGAGGTATTTAAAAGACTCTGTAGATGTGGGGCTTAGGGACATGGCTTAGTGGTGGACTTGGCAGTGCTGGGTTAATGGTGGGCCTTGTTGGAAAGGTCTTTTACAACTTAGATTCTATGATTCCGTGACTCTGTAACACTTAGAAGTCACAACAACGATGTCACTCTCTCAGAAATAAGACTGCCACTTCCATTACAAGCTGGTGGCAGCTTTCCTTGGGCTGGGTACCATCGGTAGCAGGTTTCTAAGCACAGCCACCAGGCAGCTTTCTGCCCACCTGGCAATTTGACACCTGTCAGTCTAGTAAAGGCCCCTGAAGTGTAACAGAGCCAGGACCTTCAGGTGCAACACAGCCTTCACTGGCCACTGCTGCGGAGTATTGCAGGAGGCCAGCAGGCTGAGAGAGTTTGAGCAGCACCAGCCATGGGGAGGGCCATGAAACTGGACACACACCAGTGGAAAGCCAACTGGTACGTACTGGCTACGGAGGATTGCTGGGAAAGCACCCGGCTTAGAGGTGTCCTAACTCAAGCCAGCACGAGCTGCTGCTGGTGTGACACGATCTGAATGGGCCTCATCACGCTGAATGAACAAGTCTGCCTTACAAACCAGCAGTAATGGCTGAGCTGCCAGCAAATCATAGCTGCTATTCAAATAAATTACAGCTCCTGGGAAGAAGGAGAACATTGCAGCTTCAGATTAGGAAAAAAAAAAACCCACAACTACTAGGAAAGCTTGCTTTGACAAGGAATTGAGGCAACCTAAAAAAGAAAATCTGCTTATGTCAAGCCTTAGGAAGTGGGCAGTGAATTGGCTAAATTACACATCTCAGAAGTCTGACCACTTCCCCTGTGTGCAGTTCATAGGGATACAAGACAATGCTGTTTTCTTCCAAGCACAGGAAATTCCACTGAAATTCGTGAGATGCTATTTTTATGTTGCCCTGCATTTAAAAATGGTGCTTTGTTTGGGAAATAAAAGCCAGCAGAAAACACAACCACTAGTCTGATGGTGAGAATGGGGGCAGAGAATGGCAATGGGTCTCGTCAGCGCTGGGCGACACGCAACCCCTTCATCCGCCAAGCCTTTTATTACACAACATATCACAGAATGTCAGGAGTTGGAAGGGACCTTGAAAGATCACAGAATCACAAGGTTGGAAAAGACCTTTAAGGTCATCAACCGTTCCCATCCAGTGCTAAACCATTTCCCTAAGTACCTCATCTACCCTTTTTTTAAATATATCCAGGGATGGTGACTCAACCACCTCCCTGGGCAGCCTGTTCCAGGTAGATCATCTAAGTCCCACCCCCACTGCCAGAGCAGGCTCACCTAGACTAAATCACACAGGAACACATCCAGGTGGGATTTGAACGTCTCCAGAGAAGGAAACTCCACAACCTCTCTGGGCAGCCTGTGCCAGGGCTCTGTTCCTCACACTGAAAAAGTTCCTCCTTGTGTTCACATGGAACTTCCTATGCTCCAGCTTGCACCCACCGCCCCTTGTCCTGTCACTGCCCATCACAGAAGAGCCTGGCTCCATCCTCTGACTATCACCCTTTACATATTTCATTTCCACATACATACTTCATTTCTACCTATATCATACCTATCATACATTCATATTTCTACAAGGTAGAAATGAAAGAACCCAACCTGGTGGAAATAAGGGCAGAGAATCTTTAACAGCTGTCTCCAAGGGAGGAAGCATGACACATTAACCCTATAAAAGCCAGTCTCCCACCCTGTTTGAGGAGCAGTCTCTAGCGTAGCTTTTGCCCAAGCTTGGTATGCAACAAACAGGATCCCTGCACACAGACAGCTGGCTAATGCCAGCAATACACACTCACTTACATTCATACATGCAAACAAGACGTATAGAAACTTGTATGGAAGTAAAGGTGTATGGATATGTAAGTAGAAGATACCAGTAGCAGGGTGAGTCTGCCAGCTTTACTGGGAACTTTTTTCAAAGGAAACAATGTAACAGATAAATGTTCCTGTCAGAAACTTTCACTGGTTGTGATCTGCAACTTCACACAAACTCTGAGCTGAGGAGGGAAGCACCTCAGGGCTTTAACCCATGAGTGAAATACAGGAACAGGTAAAAGATTCGTCAGTATTAACAGCCAGAAAATGAATCAACAGATCTGCCATGGAAGGAAGATGAAGCTTAAGTTGGGGTGGTTGGGGCTTTTAAAATGGATAAATTAATTCTTTTAAAATGACATTGTATGCTCTGTGTGCAGATGTGCATTTTCTGCTGCTTCCCATGGACTACAAACATCCAGCAAAGGGTAGTTTGCCTGTTAAAACGGTTAAGAACCAGACAACATCTCTGAACAAAGAGCCACACCAAATACATTCCACTACCTTTCAAAGGAGGCACAGTCAATCCCAAACTACCAACTCCCAAACAGAGGTGTGGTGGGAAAGCCAATAATCTAATTCCAAAATTTTCTATCTACTATTGTAAAATCCTATGTTAACAGGTGGAGATCTATAGAAATGCCCAGTTAGAGATAACAGGAGGTAGGTAGGGATCTGTGGTTATTAATGATTTAAAGCTAACAAACAGCAAATAATTCTTCTGGCTAACCAGGCTAGGAAACTCCAAATATGCCAGTTAAGTGAGACACACTGAGAACAGGACAAATCCCTCTCTTCTGTTCCTTACGTGCCATTGCAGTTGGTCACTGCTTCTCCCTCTCCTTCATTATATCAATGTAGTTCAGCACCTCCAGAGTCCTCCTGCCAGCCACACTCAGATACTCCCCTTCCGAAGAGCGCGCTGCTATTCCCGCTGCGCTGCCCGCGCCCGCGGGCTGCATCGCCTCCTGTGCGGGCACTTTGTGCCCTCCAGCAGTGCCCACGGTGCTGAGCAGAGGGAACCCCCCCGGGCTTTGGGCAGAGGGGAGGGAGCTCCCACAGCTGCAGACCAGCAGGAGGCCACACTGGGTGGCAACATCCACTGTCTTTACTCCTGTGAGAGAGCTCTCGGTCTGGGACCAACCGTCACACCTGGTACTGGGAGCGACGTGCTCCCCCCCAAGGGCTTGGGGTGAGGAGCTGCCCTCAGATGGGGCAGCAGGGTCTTTACTTTCCTCCTCTGCGACATGTGAAATAGAGTTTTTCTCACAAGGATGGTTTGCTTCGTCTCTAGGCAAAATACTGGGGGGCTGGTGAGGCGTGGTTCTGGTGAGAGAGGCCCTGGGGAGCTCTGCACTCCCCGAGGCAGAGACCAGGTTGGCATCATGGGTCTTCAAGGACTGTTTGTGCAGATACTCCTGCTGTTTGGCTGTGTCTTCCTCTTCAGACTGGACAGAATCGTATAAAGGCAACAGTTAAAATCATTTAATAGCTAAGTACTAAGCTAATGACTAATAACTAAGTCAGTGAAATAAAGTCCAGAACTGGTTGGTTTTAGTTGTTTGGGGGTTTTTCCCCACCCCCACCCCCCATTCTTTCTCCAGGACTATATTCCTGGTCTTTGTTGAAGAGAAGGTGGCTAAGGCAGACCTTCACCCTCACACAGAATTTATAAATTCCTAAAGTGTGGGGGGTTTTATGTTCAAGAATGTCTGAAAACACACAGTGTATCAAATCCTCCTCCCTTGCAGGCATGTAATGTAAGGCAGTTACACATCAAGGAAGAGAGCAGAAGCTTGTTTACCATCTTCCCACAGCCTGGTATTACCAGGAGACTGTGTGTCTGTTAAACTCCTTAGGGAAATGAAGCTGCCTTGTACAAAACAAAACTGTAACCATGATTCCAGCTACATCCACCCTCAGAGGCACTCGGGCACACAGGTACCATGCCAGCAAAGCCCTGCAAACACAGAGAGGGGCAGTACTCACTGTGTCAGGGCTGGAGCTGAAACAGCTCTCTGTCTGCCTTGGAGAGTTGCTGGGAGACTGGCTGCTGAGGGATGACTCCACATCTGAAAGATGAGATGAAAAGGAAGGAGAGCTTACGCACTAAAAATTCCCCAAACATCCAACTCTCAAGTACAACATGTAGAATTAAACATCACTACTTCTGATGCTGTTTTAAGATGCTTTTAATGAATAAAGTGTTAGCAAGATCAATCTAGGTCTTGGCAATAGCCAGTTCTTCTCTTCTCAGGATGACTCATCTTAACACAGAGCATGAGGTGGGTGCCCCAAAGCTTCAGCTATGCCATTCATCAACAGCCTCCAGCAGCAGCAGAATTGGGCTGCCCAAAAGCAACATCAGGTTGGATGGGGCTCCAAGCAGCCTGCTCTAGGTAAAGATGTCCCTGCTCACCACAGAGGGGTTGGACTAGATGACAGCTAAAGGTCCTTTCCAACCCAAACTAATCCATGAGGAGGAAGGACTCTGCAGCAAGAGGCCAGCAAGAGCATGCAGGAAGCTCCCTGCACACACTGGCTGCCATATGCCACACATGGCTCATGGCCATGGTTTTCTCTTGGAGGTGCTTGGCAGATCTGTTCTGCCAGCACAACTGGACCTTACAGCTACTGATGGAGCAAAAAGGACATGGGATCTCTCAGTGGACGCCCTGCACTCTGCACACAGGTGGAACAAGGGCCTATAGTCCAGTGGGAGAGAACAGAGACTAGTAAAGATTAGATCAATGTCAAATATCTAATGAAGACATTAACACAGAAAACACGACCAAGATTTTTTCCAACCAACAGAGGTGTGCAGGAAGAGAAGGAAAGAAAATGACTGGCACTATGGGGTGATGTTGGTAAACTCTAATTGTGGGGGTCAAATTAATACTTTTGACTTCCCTTGTGGATGTTTTTTTAAGCAGTTTCCCCTACTTTCAGAGCTGGCTTTTCAATTTAAGTGCCAACTTTGGTGTAAATGGGACAATGAAAAGATATGTGTGTAGTACTCACCAGAGAGAAGTTAATCTGCATTTATCTCTTCAAGGAAAAGCAAATGCAGATAGTTCTTAATTACCTGGTAATGCTAGTCTTCTTTATACAGTGCTGCACGAATCAAAAATACAGGCCCTCATCAAATGTAACATCCTAAAACAGATCAAACCACTTCTCCCTGGCTTTAAAAGCGATTCTTTTAGTTTCCCATGTAGAGAAAAACCTGATTCTTTCCTTAATAATGTATAAATGGTACTAACCCTTCTCCATCTTGTGAAGGTTTGAACTCACTCCAAACTTTTTCTCTTGTGCTGCTCTGAACTTTTAAAGATAAGTAAGTGTTAATAGTGACAGTTCAGCTGGATCAGCACCTCGGGTTAAGTGAGGAACATTCAGTTTCTGTGTTACATAAAGGAGTCACTACACTGTACCACAAACTATTTTATGAGGGACAACCCCCCTCCCCCCCCGAGCAATACTGTATGTACCTGGGTGACTTCTACAGGCAAAATATCTACAAGATTCCTTATAATATGTATAATGCCACAAGGCTCCTTTAAAATACTGAAATGTCCTGGGCACCACCTCCAGAATCTGATTCTAAAGGTTAATGGGTAACTTAGACAATGTATTTCAGGCATCAGCTCAGATGTGAACCCAGCCATGGAAAGGATGGACCTGGAAGGGCTGTCTATCCAAACCACTGACGTAGGGGCTGCTCTTGCAGCGTTGCTGATATGAACCAGGGATGAAAAGAATCCTGCACAGAAGTTACTTCAGAGAAGCTGAATTCAGTTTCTAAGTGCTGCGGGCATTCCACCTCAGTGAATGGTGCAAACAATAGGCTTTACAAAAAAGTATGTCTCTTCTAAAAAATTACCTCTTCAAATCCAAAGAGCTGGTTCTGTTTCCAGCCTGATTCTTTCACAGCCTCGTCATCACTGAGGGATGCAAATACAGAGTTCTCTTGTAAGTGATTCCCCCTCCTCTACTTTTATTTCCTTTCTCATTTAAAGTCATTACTGGTGACTTTTTTTGTATTCAATTTTTATTTTCTCTCCAGTAAACACGAAATGCTTCCCCTTTCTGGTTTAGAAATAAGTTCAATGAGCTTTAACACCAAGAATCTGTTTATCACAAACTTCACTTCTGTTGAAATGCAAAAGGTGGTATGAGAGAGGACAAGACAGTGCTGCTTTGTAGAACGTGAGGTGTTACAGATCAGAGTCTTTGATAAAACCATCTCTTGGAAAGCACGGGGCACTCACAACTGCTAACTTTAGCACAGGGAAGATGCTAACTTCCTCTTTAGTCAGTGGAAGGAAACAGGGCCTTTTAGAGGACAAGTTAGAGGGCAACAGCCTAACTTCAGGGACTCACAATTGTCCCACAAAGCAGTCTTTACTTGTGCTACAAAGGGTTTACATACACAAAAGTTTATTCACATTTTTTCACTACTACTTTCACTGGAAAAACTTGGGTCCTCAGTAATACTGTTTAGAATTTTGCCTTTGTGTCCTCTTAGCAGGATTTCTCCAATTCAGCAAGGTCTCTGCAGTCATCATGACTTAATAGACTGACAATTTCTATGGCACTTACCTTTTCTTCCTTGAACAGTTTGGCACAATCTCCTTTACATTAATCCATTGATCACAGTGACAAGCAAATGTGTCTGAAATTAAAAAAAGTAAACTTTCATTTTAAAACACAATAGCTTCTTTCAACTTTTAAAAATAATTTTAATAATCACAGAACCACAGAATACTCTGAGTTGGAAGGAACTCATAAGGATCATCAAGTCCAACTCCTGGCTCCCTGCAAGGCCAGCCAAGTCAGGGCATGGGACTGAGCGCATCGTCCAGGTGCTTCTTGAACTCATTTGAGCTCAGTGCTGTGATCACTTCCCTGGGGAACCTGTTGCAGTGTCCAACCACCCTCTCAGGAGAGAATCTCTTTCTAATATCCAGCCTAAACCGCCCCTGTCTCAGCTTCATGCTGTTCCCCTGGGTTCTGTTGCTGGTCATCATCAGGAAGCCATAGACAGCAATGAGTTCTCCCCTCAGCCTCCTCTTCTCCAGGCTGAACAAACCAAGGTATTTCAGCCTCTCCCCATAAGACTCCCCCTCCAGACCCTTCACCATCCTCGTTGTCCTCCTCTGGACACTCTCCAAAATTTTTGTGTCCCTCTTGTACTGTGGCACCCAAACCTGCCCACAGGACTGGAGGTGAGGCCGCACCAGCACCGTGTAAAGAGGGACAGTCCCCTCCCCTGTTGGGGCTGGCAATGCCGTGCTTGATGCACCCCAGGACATGGTTGGCCCTCCTGGCTGCCTGGGCACACTGCTGGCTCATGTTTAACTTGCTGTTGACCAAGCCCCCCAAGCCCCTCTCAGCATGGCTGGCCTCCAGTGCCTGATCCCCCCAGGGTTGCCTCTCCCCAGGTGCAGAATCCAGCACTTGCCCTTGTTGAACTTCATCCTGCTGGTGATTTCCCAGTTCTCTCATCTGTCCACGTTCAAAATTAAATTACTGCATTCTGAAGATTTATTGCATAGTACTAGTGAGAACAGACACACCTCTGGCTATAAAAACATGTGCCTTTAAAGGGAGAATAAACCCCAGAAAATATGTCCTTAAAATATTGACACTCACCAGTTTTTTCAAGGTCTGAAGGTTTTTCGTTGTTTTCAGAGGGCATGAAGTAGTGCTGTCCCTCATGATAGTCCTGCAGGTGGGTTTTATAAAGTCCACTGGTTTTCCTGTAGCTTGCACTTGAGGGATTGTTACTTTTAAGTAAAACCTGTTCTGGAGCTGTGAAAATGCCTTCAAGGTGTCTGTCTGCAGAACTCGGGTTTGCATTGGCCCCGTGATAAGCCTCTCTGGTATCATAAGGATAACTTCTGCTGGTCATTTGATTTCTATCATCAGGATCCATGAAAAAAATGGCACTGCTGCTTTGGTTAACAAAAGGATTAAAATGTTTTGTGGAAGGATTGTTATGGATTAGTTTGCTCTCGTCTTCAAACAGTGACAGAAAGCAACAATCACTTCCAACTGGGGGAGCTTTCAGTCCTGCTGTTTCTTTCACTACAGCAAACAATGGTTCTTTTATTCCTTCACTGTTTTCTAAGTCGTTACTGGTCGTCAGCACTGGATTTTTCCTGTCAGAATTCGTATAGTCTAGACTGGGGGCGAGGTGGAGGGGGGGATAGAGAAAACAGTTTGTTCAGTACCTAAGAAGTGAAATACTAATTGCTAACATAACAAATTATAGCTTGATAAAAATCTCTAAGACTTTACTGCTCATCACAGACACTTTAGTCCCGAATGTGCTGAAAAAGTGTATTTCATTCCCACGTTATCATAAGGTTAATGTAAAAGAAGTTCAGAGACATTTTATGATGACGCTGAGCACATCCTCCAGAGCGAGGAACTGTGATTTATAAAATCAGCCACAGTATGTCACTGCTGCTCCACCAGCTGACCAAAGAAGGCCACTCTGGGGAGAGAGAAGAAAAAAAAAAAAAAAAAGGAAAAAAAGAGGAAGGTAGAACTTTCTGTTCATAAAAATAGTTTGTTCTTTAAGGCTACACTTCTCTCCTGTACTGAAAGTCCTTAATAATCTCTGTACTGCCTAATTCCTGAATTACAGAAGTTTTCTATTTCACTGTCAAGAGGCCAGTCACACATTTTGTCTTGCCCATAATTCCCTACCCTGCTTCTGACAGCAGTGCTTTTGGAGATGCTGCCACGCTAGCATCATTAGCATGAAAGCCATCATGCTTTCACTTACTTGGCTCTTCATTTAACATTTTTGCTGCTTGTTTTCTAGGCTTGATCTGCTGACTGACCTTTCAAAATCTGAGCAAAAAGCTGAGAGGCTTCTGAAGCAACAGCACCCATTGAAGAAAAGAAATTGAGTAATGTAGTTAATGGAACTTGAAAACTGAAATGTGGTACAGAAAAACCTTACTGGAGAAAAATTGAGTGATGTTTTGGAACTGAATAAATATCCTAGGGAACTTAAATGACAAAGTGATATCCTCTACTTATGGACAGACACCCCTGAACAGTGTTAAAAGGCTAAGCACAGCTGAGGTCGTTTCTGGAGAAACTTGGGAAGATCTATATGAGGGAGGTTGAAAATATTTTGTGAAGCAATTCAGACACACCTTCACTCCAGCTGAACGTTTTGGAATGCTGAATAAAAGTTAATAATAGGTGAGGAAATAGCTCAGCGCTATTCAGAGTGAAAGATGTCTGGTATTTTTGTAAGATATTTTAAATTTTCAGTTAATATTTAATGATTTTGAGGTGCCACAGCTCTCAGATGTATGCACATTGATCATCAGTGTGTTAGAATTACATCAAAAGACTGTATAAGTTTATACTCTCCACATATAGCAAGAAACTCCTTTAACAGGAGAACTGCCAGCTCTTGAGGTATAAGAATTTGTGGATATAATGGATGAAAACAAAACAATGATGATACAAAGAAAAGGGTTTGAAAATCAGTTGGAAAGGAGATGTCAGCAAGCCATGAATGGGAGAGGACTATGGAGAGGTGCCATAAGCAGCAAAGTGCAGGCCTAAGGGCCTGTGGAGGAATGAAAGGGGAGATGTAGGCAAGATAAGGCTAGGTGAAGCTTTAATGCAAAGGTATCAGGTTCAGATTAGATGTTAGGAAGAAATTTTTCACTGAAAGAGTTGTCAGGCCCTGGAACAGGCTGCCCAGGGAGGTGGTTGAGTCACCATCATCAGGTACTTAGGGATATGGTTTAACATAGGACAGGAATGGTTGGACTTGATGATCTTAAAGGTCTTTTCCAACCTTGTGATTCTGTGGTATTCATTGGGAATTCACCACGAGCTACAGCAGGGTGAATGTTATTTCAGGTTTTGCTGGAGAAAGCCAGAAGAGGAAGTTGAAGTGGTTAAGACTGGAAGCTGATGTGTTCATCTAGTTGCCAGTGAGCTTATCAGTCACTTGACTTGCAGACAAACAGGCTGTAGGTATTTCAGGAACCACAAAATAGTATGTGGCCTTTTTATGGCTCTCTCCAGCCAAAGCTAGAGACAGATAGGAACTTTTGACCAGGTAGCAGACTTGTAGAATTAAAAAGAGTAAAGGAAGATTAGCCCTTTAAGACCCCTAGATCAAGGCAAGAGCCCCTGGAAAGAAACTGTTCAGAAATAAAATGTTCGGTGTAAACGAGTATTGCCCTAAACCCTCTGTGATTGAAAAGATTCTTAATCAGCACATACAAAAAAGAATCTTATTCTAGATTTCTATCCATTATTTTTAAAAAGAAAAAAACCACAAATATTCTCATAAAAGTATTATTGAACCTTTTCTTAAAAAAATAAAAAAGCTATAGTAGGATCACATATGAAAGAGAAGGAAAAAACCCACTTTGTTCCTGGAATCCCAAATGTAAACAATGTAGGTGGAGACGTTGATCAGTTGCTACAGCATCAAGGTCCTCAGGAATGCACTTGCAACAGTGGCCAGAACTAATGAGAGCTGGGGCAGCTGTGGCCTCTTAGTAAACAGGTGCTTCATATTTGGGGTGAAATATGTAACACCATCATGTTTGAGAAGTTGCAAAAAATAGATCACAGTTCCAAGCACATACCTAAAATTCACATTTTGCTGCCTTTCAGCAAATTTAAATAGCTTGATATGTTTGGTCTTTCCATTTAATTTCAATTTCCATTTGAATAGCACCAAAAATCAATGAAAAATCAAGAAACAGTAAGATTATCCTAGCATTTTCTTACTTAAACTTGAGTGTTACTTCTCTCTTTAATGTAAGATCACTGCCTACCTATGCAATGGCTTAAACAGCTCCTGAGGCACTCTATCAGAACTCCTGAAAATACACTGGCTTGGATGATTTGTCATCCAAGGGTCTTGATCAGAACTATTTCCTGGCTAAGAAAACAGTAGAATCAGTCAAACTCTGGATTGTTACAGTGTTTGAAAATTTCAAGTTGGGTTTGCAAACAACATACATGCTTTCCCACTGTTTTTTACTTCTTTTTATCTTTGCACTAGAAGCCAAAATAACCTTCCAGCCCAACTAAGTGCTGTGTAACTCCTGGTTTTCCACATTAGTGTATCACTGTTAGTATGCAAAATGTGCCTTCAGCACCTCATCCTCCCATAGCATGAAGAAGCTTGATGGATAGATTGTAACAAGCGGAAGTTCCACCGCAGATCCAGACAACAGCTGTCTATGATTATGGGAAGGGACCTCAAGAGGTATCTAGTCCAACCTGCTCAAAGCAGAGCCAGCTTCAAGGTTAGGCTGGACTGCTCAGGGTCATTCAGGACTGAGGTTCCACGACCTGTTGGGATGGCCTCTTTTGGTGCTCAGCTGCTGCTGTGACAATATTTTTTCCTACACAAACAGACTGTTCATTGTGACCTTCACTTCTTCCCATCTCACTGCGTACCTCTGGCTCTGTCCTGTCTGTAACTCTGTTTAGAGTGTGGAAGACAGGGGTTAGTTCACCCCACACCCCCATAACGTTCTCTTTCTCAGACTATGAAAGCCCTCGTTACTCAGTCTCTCAAAGTTCAAGTTCTCCAATCCCCTAACAGTTTCTATGTCCCGTTATTGGCCTCTTGTACTGGGGGTCCCAAAACTGGCCACAGTATTTCACACGAGTTCTCACATACACTGCTCAGAGGAATGTAATCCCTTGCCTCTGACTGCTGGGCATGCTCTATTACAGCCCTCTATGTAGTTGGCCTTTCCTGCTACAAGGGTGGACAGTTGTCTTAGGTACCATTTGTTGTCCACCAGGACCCACATGTCCATCTCTGAAATAGTGCTGCCTGCTCTGCTGGTCCCCACCTGCACTGACGTGTGGGGTTGCCTCTCCCGAGGTGTGGGGCTTTGTGGTTATCTGTGTTAAACTCCATGAAGTTTCTGGTAGCTTTCTGCTTGTCAAGATCCTTCAGAGTAGCCAACCCTGCTACTGTAACGATCACTCAACCAGTTTGGTGTCATGCATGAGCCTGCTGAGGTGCTGAGGGTGAGTTCTGTCCCAGTGTCCAACTCTCCAATGAAGATGTGCTGGACTTGGTATCAGTCTTTGGGGATCCCTGACATTAATGACCTGTTGCCAATTAGACTTTAGCCCAGGCGACTACTTTGAGCATGATGGTAAGAGACATTTTTTTACCCATCTTACTGTCTACTCACCTGGTTCATCCCTCCCCACTTTGGCAACTAAGATCCCATGGAAAACCTTGCCAAAAGCCTTCCTAGAGTCGAGATAAATAATATCTGCTGCTCCCCCTTATTCATAGAGCTAGTCATTTCATCAGAGAAGGCAATCAGGTTCTGCAGGCACAGCATGGCCTTGGTAAACCTATAACAGCTATTTCCAGTCACATTGTTCTTCATGTACCTTGGAATTGCCTCCAGGAGATCTAGTTCCATAATCTTTTCAAGGACAGAGGTGAGATGACACTTCCCCAGACTATGCTAATGGTTTTGTGGGTAGGCATAACATCTGTGTATTTCTTGTCACTGAGAAGCTTTCTTGATCACCACCATTCTTCAAAAATGACAGACCCCTGCCCTGAAGTGGTATCATCCAACTCCCTCAATGTACTTGGGTGCACCCTATCCAGTCCCATGCATTTCTTTATGTCCAGGTTACTAAAGATTCACAAACTTATTCCTTCATTATTGCTTTGTACCACTCTCCCCCAGATTCTCTACTGAGCTTGAAGATGACCCAGAGAACAAACCATGTCAGAAAAGCCTGAAGCAAAGTAGATCTCATATGCCTCAAGTTTTTCCATGTTCTTTGTCACTAGGTCATCAACTTTATTTAGCAGTAGACAGCATTTTCATAGAACAGCTTGGGTTGGAAGGAACCTTAAAGATCAGCTAGTTCTAACTCCGTGCTGAGGGCAGGACCAGGCTGCTCAAAGCCCCATCCAAAATAGCCTTGAACACTGCCAGGGAGGGGACAGCCACAGTTTCTCTGTTCCAGGGCCTCACCACCCTCACAGGGCAGAATTTCTTCCTAATACCTAACCCAAATCTGCCTTCTCTCAGTTTAAATCCATTGCCCCCTGTCCTGTCACTACACTCTCTAATAAACAGCCACTCTCCAGCTTTCCTGTAGCCCCCTTCAGGTACTGGAAGGCTGCAATAAGGTCTCTCTTCTCCAGGCTGAACGAGCCCAACTCTCTCAGCCTGTCAGGATACTGGAGTCAAGGTGCAACCTTGACAGCAACCCCCCTCAACCTGCTGGTCACTTTATCTCTGCAGGTATCAGCGATATTGAGACCTTGGTGAACAAAAGCTCAAGTTAAGCATATTTTATAACAATAAAAGAAATACATTTGTATATATATGGAATATTCATTGCCACCAGCTTACAAGAAATGTTGATCATTCATCACCCAAATGCATGAAAATTACTTTAAAAGAATTCTGCAGAAATGACAAAATATTAATCAATCAAACCTGGGTCTGCAGCTTCTCTTCATAGGTCTGTTCCCAAGTGTTTCCCATGAGGTTTGTGTTGAAATTTTCTTCTGAAAATTGTGTACAGTTAGAGGACCAAAACCCAGAAGAGGACAATGGGCAGTCAATAAAATCTCTTGCTATGTTGCCTTCATGTTCCACACTAGAGTCAGCACGTGTTAGGTCTGTTGCTTGTGATAACTAGACAAAACAAAACATAGCAGAGAGACACTGTATTTATCTAAAGACGTTTTGATGTAAGTAGGAAGGTCAACATAATCAAACCATGATATACCTTCTACATCTCACCACTTATACCACATGCTAGAGAAAATTGTTGTGAATTCTGCTATAATTGTTTTAATGAAGAACCTGCAGAAATAAGGGCTTATTTCACAGAAACATGTATGTACCTACTTCAGTTGAAGTGTGCACACAACTGTTGTCCTGAGAAGGGATGGGTATAAATACATTTTTAGTTCTAGACATGTAGGTAAATGATCTGCTGACTTGGTTTTTAAGTAGTAAGATGAACAGCCTTTTATTCCATCGTGAATTCCAGCATGTTGTAATATCAGCAATGGTGTCTCAAGCAGATCACAAGGAGAAATTTGAAGGCAAAACTCATGTCACTCAACCCACAACTGTAATGCCTGTAATCCAGTTTACCCGGTGAAAGTGGCCTGAAATACTAGTGAAGTGCAAAAGCCTTGTAAATTAATTGTACAAAATCTATGTACCACAAAACTGTATTTGTACAGAAAGCTGAAAATTATTAATTTTATAGCCCCTTGTTTTGCTTAAAAACGGGATGTATTTAATCACTTAAACTTCAACTTGCACTACAACTTAGAAAGTTTTTAAAACTGGTAACATACAGGCCTTAGACTTAATTTTTTGAGCTACACATTAAATGAGCTTTCTGCATGTGCACACTGGTTCATCATGTTGCTCTGATGAATCTGTCCATACAAATGGAAGTTGAGGAGGAACTCAGCTATTGTTTTGATCCGCTATTTCTGGCCATGCTAGATCTGAAATAAGTCTTCTCTGTCTTCGAGGAACTGGTGAGAGAGTCTTAAAGAAAGGCTGACTTGCTATGATATCCCAAAATGTAGGGGCAACTTAGGGTGATCTTGTCTGAAACACATTAGACAGCTGAATTTTTATTAAGTAATAAATACTTTTACTAACTAAACCCATACTAAGTAATTCTTCCTGGATCAAAATAAAGGAACTTTTAATACTAGAAAAGAAACTATCTTTCTTGCTCCAGCAAAATATGATTTTGCAACATGAATGGGCCAAGAACATATAGAACAAGCATCTTTTGCAAGCATCGTTTCCTACAGTCCTGTCTGATATTAATAGCAGAAGTCAGTAGAGCTGTATTATCAAGCAAGTATGAATAACCTAAACTAACTGTCTTCTAACAGATTTACTAACTTTGTTGGGGTTTTTTTTTGGTTGCTTGCTTTTTTATGCAACATAGAATGGGTCATTAAAAAGCACCTAAATTCCATATAGAGAATGTTTTCACCATAACCTCAATAACTGCACAAACTTCCTCCTTGCATCTACTGAGATTTGCACTTAAATTCATCTTATAGCCTCACTTCTGTCTATGCTTCTCACATTCCATCACTTCACATTTCTGCATATTGTTTGTAATTTACCTGCTGTTGGCCTGTCTCTTTCCCACAGTCTCTGTCCTTTGTGGCTAGCTTAGAGCACAGATATTCTTAAATACTTCAGAAAATTCCTAAAACAGGGCGAGCCTTTCAAGAAATATGTAAGAAATTGCAGGAACAAATATAAACTTGGCAAGTAATATATCAGTGTAGCCTTAAAGAGGAAGACTTCACAAGTTTCAGTATCCATGAGTTTTGGTCACTGTTTGAAAGATCACTTAATCATACAGTCATTGCTGCATATTGTTAGCTTTGTATCAGTGAGAACAGAAAACTTACTTACATTATGCTGGTATTTTACTTTCTCTGAGAGATGCTGCCTTCTGCTGTCCAACACCTGCTTTTGTAACCTTGCAAAATGCATAAAAACAGTCTATGAAATACAAGACAGCAGATCCATAAGAATAAAGGCATTCTGAGTATGAATTTCAAAAAGAATTTTAAAATATTTTCCTGCACATCTTAAAAAGGCCTGATTCCTAAGAAGGATTCCTAAGGAGCAGCCAGTGTGTGAGTCAGTCACTTTAGGGTGTCTGAAATTGGATGGGAAAAAAGTGTATGTGGAAAATGCTGTTTGAGTAGCCTGCTCTGGGAGATAAACAGTGAATGTACCTGATAGGAGTAAAGAAACATTATTTAAAAAAAAAAAAACCCTCTCAGTTTTATGTAGTTTTTTAATTTGTAATATATTTATTTACTTTCTCATAAGAGCGTCACTGGAATGCCAGGAGTGATTGTGAAACAACTTCATCTCAGAATGGCACATTTATGTTTACTTAATAGCCCAAATATAAGATCATCATGGCCTGGAACTCCTTTAAAGCTTAACCACTGCCTATTTTATATAAGTACCTGTTCTGGATGTCATCTAAATTTGACATATGTTGTGCACGTAATGGTGACTCAGGAAGCTCTATGTTGTGCCTCCTAACAGGTATTTTTACATCTTCAGTGATATCAACATGGACTGGCTTCCTCATGTTCTCTGGAATGAAAGTATTTGGGATGTCAGCGCTGGGCTTGGAGAAAGTTTTGAGCTTCCTGAATTTTCATTAGAGTACAAAAGCTATTGGTTTAGGTTTCTTAATCCATTTGAGGTTGGGTTGTTTGGGATTTTTTTGCTTTCTTTGTTACTGGAAATGCAAGAGCTCTATCCAAAATGGAATTATAGTATAAAATTATTTCTGGTCAGTAGTTGTGTGGAGACAGGCTCTGCTGCCCTCCTCAGTCACCTTCTAATCTTCCCGAGCACAATCCGGTTTATGAATATGTCACAGAGGATAAGAGTTAGGACTCAAGTTGTAGAGATGGTTTTTAGGAGCTTAATGATGGATTTTAAGAGAATATCCTAGGTAGAACTGACAGACTAATCCAAATGCCCCTCACAAGTTATGAAAAAGGAAATACAAATTGACTCATTCAATAGTAAACTGGAATGAGGAAGGTGCCTAAGTGTACGAGGCTTTCAAGGTGAAGTAGGCAGTAGCCAAGGTTATTTGATTTCGCTTACGTCCTTATGGCTTTTTATTCAATCCTATTTTTTTCTTTACTCACAATTTTTTTATTTCAAAAATTAAATGACACACTTATCTGAGCTTTATAAGTGGAAGAACAAGAACTAAAATAATGGCAGTAAAAATTAAGGATAACTGATTCTGTCAAATGTAAAATCAGAACACACACTAAACTCACCAGTGATTTCTTTTTTGGTTGATATCTGGTTAACAACATATAGATTGAGGAGATCTAAACTGACTGAGGAACTTTTAGGTGATGATACTCCCAGAAGCTTCATCTTTGATTTAAGTCTCTTCTTTTCAAAGAATTCCTAAATTTTTTTTTAAAAGAGAGAATAGATTTTTGAAAGAAGCTTTAACAACACATTAGCACCATATATATAATTCCTTTCAGATTAGCACTTAATAAACAATTCATAATAACAAAGGCACATGATTAAATCTCTCCGAATTCTCACACCCTATCTGCTGTCATTTTATGTACTTGCATTGCTTTGAAAAAGACTGCAAGTATATTTTGGTCATATTCAAAATAAGTCACTGTTCTCTTGATGCCTAAAACTCAGTCCTTAAACACTGATGCCTAAAACTTCATGATCATGGTAATTAAAAATATTTTTTTTTAAATAAAAGACAAACCAAAATTCTGCAAGGAAAAAAAAGTCTTGAGAAAATTTAAACTTGGGGGTTTTAGGCAGCTTATAAACTAGTAGGCAAATAAATCAGGAAGATGATTGCATACAGACAACCATCTGTAATGACACAAAGAGTGTATTGTTCTCCAGATTTTTCTTTCTTGACATAGAAAATAGTCTTGTGACAAAAGTAAAGAAGAAAAATTTCTGAGACTGTAGCTTTGGAAAGGCTTTTTTGTTGCAAGGAACAAAAAGAGACTGACAATTTAAACATATCAGATAATTCTGGAAAATTTAGGAAACAAAGAATCTCCATTTTGTAGGAGACTATTAATAATCATCCTAGAATCGTTAGCATCGAGCACAGCAGATGGATAAATCAAAACAGTAAGATTTATTTATTTTAACCACAAGCAAGATACTGAGAGCTGAAGGCTATGCCAAACTAGAAAACAGCATTGGTTTTCCTTCTGAAATCACCCCTTGTTATTGCAGGTTACATGGAACTAACATGCCCAACATGTACGTTGGTAACGATTTTCTAGTATGATTTATTGTATCTTTAGGTTTCTGGGGTGTTATCATCTATGGAAAATACCTGTTTGTCAGTCATGAAGACTACCTGCAGTAAGGTAAAGTCAGCCTATGTGCAAACCAATAGTTCAAAATTTGTATTGCTTTGGAGTCCACATCCCCAAAACATATCTGTGACCCTTCAACATCCCAGGTATTTTCTTCCTATCACTTCTAAATTGCTATTAATTGTGTAATAGCAATTACACAAAATTACCACTGTGTTTAATAATTTAGTACTAAACTACTAAACACAGTCCTGGCATAGATCCTTTCCTGCTTTTTCTCCCTCACTGAAGCAAATTATACAGTTCTAACATAAATTACATAGCTTAAACTAATAAATCCCTGAGAAAACAGGTATTTTGAGAACTCACAGGCCTCCAGGAGATTGGGAGAGCGAAGGGGGCAACAAGTTGCTGGTTGCTCCCTCATTCTCTTATGCAAAGGTTTTAGTTTCGGATATGGTCAGCCTGGTTTAGCTCCTCATGTATTATGCCAGTGTATCTGCTCTGGGCATTGGAGGGTACCTGCTTCAGTAGTGGAGCTTCCCTATACGTTCTCTCTTCCCAGCTGCTGAGGAGGAAACCACCTTCTTTATGGTTATAACTATCTTATCTTACTGATTTCTTCCTCTTCCATGCCAGGAATAAATTTGGTCTATTACCTCTCTTTCAGATTCCAAGTAAAAATAAGTTACCCTACTTTTACAAATGCCAGAATAAATTACTTCAATGAGCCTAATATTCTTTTATGTTGCCCAGAAAATTAGCTATGTATGTATGTGTTAGGCCAGCTGATCATGTGTTTGTCAAAGTGAGGCTTCAATGAATCCCGTGTGTCAGCACATACCAACAAAAAATAGTAATGGAAATAATTCAGTAAAAAAATTGGGCACATTCAATCAGGCAGTCAGTTATGCCTTCTCCTCTTCCTGCTGGAATTCAGTGTAGTAAACCTAGAATAAGGCTTCTGCCCCAAAACTTACATGCAGTCAGGCAAATATATTACAACTGTTAGGCTACGGGTTTGAGTCTCACCCCAAATGCTTTGAAAGTTTTTCCTAAGTGAATCAACTGAAGCATTTATGTAACAGGATAAAATCCAAAATAGCCAGAACTCTTTTACCTTTTGCTTTCTCCTTTCCTGTTTCAATATGATTCTGCTCCTGAAAGATGCAAATAAGTATTGTTTTAAATTTAAGAGCATAATCTTGAGTCATGGCTTCTATTTCTCATCAATGGTACTGAGAATTTAGGACACAAATATGCTATGTTATGGTATGTTATATCAAACCTTCAGACAATCAAGTTAACATCTCTGTTGAAAACACTGCTACTGATCTTGGTTTACTCAGGTAAGGACAGGACCACATTCTATATTAGAAGCTGCCAAATACACCGAGCATTCAGAGGGCAAAGCTTTTACACATTTCACCTGTAATGCAACATTTTGACTGATCTTAATTTCTTAAAACATAAGAAATATTTGTCAATATACTCAGTTCTACTAATATTCTCTGTCATGCTGCATCATGGTTACAAAACCACATTAGGATAGAAAACAAAGGAGAACAGTACAAGTTTCCACCTTTTGGGACTTGACAGAATATTGTAAACATTTTGTAAAACATGTAAGAAAAATAGATTGTCACTAGAAGTTTTTTTGAGCTGCTGTTTGTGTAATATATGAAACGGTTATACCTTAAACTGTATACATCACTTGTTTAACATAGTCTTAAATGAACTGCCTACAGGACAGGGTGTACAAAATTGGAGCTCTGCATCACTGCTGTGAGTATGGCTGCAATCATCAGGCCAGTAAGCTTACGACTTCATTCTGAGGATTACACATATGGAGTATCCCCTTAGTATTACATTGTTTTCTTTTTTTTTTTTAACTGTGATAGAATGTGTTAGAATACATTTTTAAACATAGGCACATAGCATTCTGCAGCCCCGGTAATGGATAGCTTTTCTGACAACTAAAATGTAAATCCAAGACTCACTGAGAAATCCTGACAGAAAATTAACAGCAGCAAAAAGCAGCAGGATGAATTGCTGCTTGCTAAGTGAGTACAATACTCCTACATGCTACTGCATCTTACAGATGTGATAGTACAATAGACAGGTATTTAGGACAAAGTTGGGGTTTGCTTTTGGGTTTCTTTCAAACTGAAGCTCTCCCTTCCCCTTGCTTTACATATGCACCTTTCAGAAACCTCATTTTGCTGGGAAGACTTTCAGATGGGCAAGGTATTATTCTAATTTGATTCTGCATAGAGTGAGTTTGATTATAAAGCTGTGTGTAGCAAAACTACTTTCAAAAATCTAAAGGGGGGGGGATGTGGGTTGAACTTCTAGTAGATAGGCAGATGGCACAGCACCTAAAGAAACTGATTATTATCTTTGTTTCTTGTTGTTAATGTTACAACTCAGTTGGTGATGATTTTACTATTACAGTGAATCTCAGTAACTACCCATCTTTTTCCCCAAAAGGTAATCACTGCTGTTCGTGAGGACAGGCACAGGCCGAAGAGCCCCAGCCAACTCCAGTGTGCAAAGAGGTGTTGGGCCCAAACGCGGCCCACCGAGCCTGCCCTGGGGGCACATGTTTCTCCTCACACAGTCTGGCTCTGGAGGGGACCCTGGGGCTGGTTTTTGAGGGGGTACCAGGCCTGAAACACCCTCTGCGGCCCTGCTGCTCTGAGAGGACAGCAGGGCTGTCACACACACCCCATCGCAGTGAGGGGACGCTAGCTCAGCATGGAGCCATTTCTGTCAGGCTTTGAAGAGTTTCACTCACCGGCTGCCACCAACCCAGTTCATCTTCTGCTGCTGAGGAAGGAGGGAGGGCTGTTGTGTGCGGTTTTGGGATGGAGAGAAGAGGCAACAGTCACCACAGGGGCAGTTTGCAGCCTCCAGGAAGGGCCTCCTCCACCTCCTCCCTATGCCCCCAGGCTGCCCAACGCTGGCAGAGAAGAGGGCGGTACAGGGCCAGGCAGCAAAAGGAGAAGGCTACAGAAAGCAAAACAAGGCTGGCTGAAGCAATGCTCTGGTTGTTGTTGCTAATCTGCTTCTTCCACTGGCATTTTTATACAGGCTGCTGCCAGAAGCCACTGCCCTGCTGCAAGGGAATCACAAGCCTGCTGCTGTCCCAGGTGAATCAAACTCACAGTTCTTAGAGAGGCTCAAACAGCTGTTGATGTTTTGTGTTTCAGGCCCAGCTTGTCGTGCCTTAGCCATCATTTTTAGGGCAAAGGAGAAGCACCTTCCCTCAGCTTGCCACCTCCTTCTCCTGCCCCCTTCCCCCCCCACGCCCCTTCCCCCCCCCCCCCCCCCCCCCCCCATTGCCCTGGCTCTTCCAAAGGTACTTTAGAGGCAACGAGCTAATCAGCAAGCCTTCTCTACTAGTAGGCATTGTGTCCCTTGAAGCTGCCTCATGAACTTTTGTGTGCAAATAATAATAAACCCTCAGGGAGGGATGCAGAGCTGCAAGTGCTCCCTGTGCTCTTGGGGTACCTCTGCAGCAACACATGTTCCCTCGCTCCATTCCTTGTGACTCACTGCCCTCCTCACAGCAAGTGAAGGCACCCGTTTACAAAACAACCATTAAAATTCGATATGTAAACCTTTTCCTGCAGTGTTTCCTTATTGAGTTATCTTTAGCCTAATATGTTTTGGGTACCAATGCTCAATTGCCAATGTGGAGAGTGTTCAGAGCAGGCATTACATGCCTAATACTAAAAATGACCCAACTTTTTTTCTAATTCTTTCTAATATTTGTAATTTCACTAGTTTGTTTGCCTTTTTTTTTTTTTTTTACAGAATCCACAGCTAGAAGATTAGAAAAGTAAAAAGACCTGCTTCTCTAAAATACCACCAATTAAACCGAATAAACTTATTGGACAAAATGTGTTATTGTTGTGATACTCCCAGTATTTCTGATAATTGTTTCTTCTAACACCACCGGATTAAAATGTTTATAGTAAAATACATCTTTATTTTAAGTCTGTGTGCCTCTATAGCTAATATGACAGATGACAGACTGAAAGATTATTGAGCTCATTTCATCTTTCTATTTTGTTTGCATTTCCATCTAGTGTAAATGTTTAACTTGTTAATACTATGCCTAAAAGGTAATTTCAGGCACAACATAATCCAATCCCTTTTACTTTTGTTTTTCTAGCATAGTATTGATCTCTTCTGTATCACCCTTAACCTTACTCTTCCATAGCATTAGCTGGATTTAAGGGAAAAGACTGCACTTTTCTTTATGTTGAATTTATTGAATCTAGTAGGCAGCTGTAGCTCATAGAATCCAGAAAAAGTGATGTGGCAGCTTCAAGCAATTGTTCTTCAATACAAGAAAACTTCCCCTCCTCAAATTATTCTCTGCAGATAAAGCTAAACCACCTTTCAAATGGCCATAAAATACCCAGTTCTTTCTTTACCAAAGGCCGAGTAAACAGTGAAATAAAACCTGAGATACATGTGACTCTGGATTTCTGTCGTCTAAATATTCCGCTTCAACTGTCAACACTTTTAAATAAGTGATTTGAATTTTTGATCATTGCCATACTGTCAGAGACTTGCATGATGTGATTATTAATTTTTAAAAGGTCATGAGGAGTTTCATGGAGCTTAGTTGATTCTCTGGGAAGTGAAGTAAGTATAGAAAAAGGCAACTTCCTCCATGCATCAGAAACTGAAGTTTAAAGAAAAAAACCAGCCTTGAAGATTTCCCTTTTTTTATAACTTTTTAACAGCTGCTGCTTAGAATATCTACACCTCATGTTCCTTTCTTAAGAAACTATTAAACAGGATCTTTTTCAGAACAGCTTTCCAACTGTTGCTAAAATAAGTGTTGTAGCTGTGGTCTTTCAGCCCTTGAGTCTTCCCCGCCGACATGCTGCTTCATTATCAGATCAGCTCCAGCTACAAGTGATGCAGCAAAGCAGTCCAAAGTAGCGAACTATCCATCCGATGCAAGACCACATTTCTCCATGAGGGCTGGTGTTGAAGTGTTGACCGTGCAACTTGTGGCACCCAGCTTCGAGAAGGTCCTCAAATAGCTCCTCCATAATCAGATCAGACAGAAGGGAAGGGGGACTCTGCTGAAGAGTGACTCGGAACACCTAAGTTAGGCTCCTACTCTATGTCCCAATACCCGGAGAGGAAGCAGCTAAGTTAGATAACTGAAACTGCATGAAGGGAAAGTGTGTGCTGCACTCTGCAGCATTATTTTACCCTGGTGATTAAAATATTTTCTTTCTTTAAGCAGGACAATCTTTCCCTTGAGCGACCCAACATTGCTGACATAAAATCTCGTGCTCACTGTAGAGAGCCAGAGAGCAAGAGAGAAAGGACATGTTTCCAAACAATTTCTTAGAACTAACTGGAAATGGTTCTCATGTTTCTTAATTAATGTTCCATTGTAACATTACTTCCCAGCAAGTGTCCTCCTGTAATGCTCATTACACAAAAGAAGGGATTACTGAGCAGATGAATTTGTAGTAAAAAAAAGCCCCTGGGGATTCTCACAGTTGGGTTTAAACACTTTACCACATCACTGTTTGTTTTTTTTTTTCTGTGTTAACATATTTTAACTTTGATTTTTGCCAAAAATGCTGGTTTCATGTTTAAGTAACTAAATCCATTGACAGATAACTACTTAAAAGATGCAGAGTAACTGAAATGCTTTTGAATCTTCTATCCAGGGTGGGAATTCCTGGTGCTTTTAAATACCAGGATGCACTTAGGGTGCCTATATATTGACCTAATTATCTAATGCCAGTAATGCATAACTGAAAAAACCCTGTTCCAAGTGAAAGTTTTTGTTTGGCAAACCCAGCACTTAAACATTGTTAACAGAGTTGCATGGTCTTTACCCAGTCAATGCTCCTCTGCCCGTTCCAGCTTAGGGAGAAATAAAGTAATACTGTCCTTGGGGTGTTTTATCCTAATTTAGTTGGTGGGTTTGCCCTAAAAGAACTCTCTGTAAAAGATTTCTATGATATTGCTAAGTCAGGATAGAGTCTGAGGAGCTTTAAAACCGAAGGCAAAGCTTGTTTTAAAAAAAAAGTTTCCCCTTTTAAAAGTAGTTCCTCATGAAGGACAAGCTCTCTTTCAATTCGTTTGATTAAAAACCCCTTCCCCCATTCACCTTTAAAAGGCAGAGACTCTTTTCAATTTACTTTAAAAGATTAGTTCAAAGAATTCTAGAAGTTGCAGAAATTCCAAGGATTTTTATGTTTTACCACAAAAGACCAATCCTCAGCCAAACATCTAAAGAAAACCACAGTGGACTTCCTTATGTTCACATACAAAGTCTCAGCTTTAGATCAGGAAAATGACAGCAAATTGTTCTATGAGATGTGCAGCATTTTTTTTTTTTTGTATTTGGGACATACAGAGGACTGGAGCACTGAGGAATATGTGGGCAGAAGGAAAATCAACACCAGCTTAGTTATGCACTGAAATCAATGACTATCCATGCATACTATAGAAGAACAGTTTTGGCCCTGCTGTATTGGAAAATAGCACAATGAGAGACCATTTCTTCCAATGCTTCTCCTAATCTGCACTCCTTGCTGAGCTGGATTCATTACAGGAAGTTTGGAGGAGTTAAGAGGGAGCATAAATGGAAAGGAGAAAGTGCCATTATTCCAAAGACTAGGTAGTAAAGAGTCTACGTAGTTTGCAAACACAGTAAACCAGCCACCTCAGAGCGAAGTACATAATCTACTCGGTTAGAAACCAAAGTTAGGAAGAACATGGGATTGCATCTATATGTCAGCCAGGACACTACCACTGACAATGGTATACTGACACAATGCTATATGAAGCAGAGATTATATACTTGGATGGTAATATTTCATGGAATTTTTTTTTCACAGAATGAGCCTGCCAGATGAAGTGTGGTCCTTGCCTTGATGGAGAACAATGTACAAGATCTGGTTCAGAATCTCAGGCTGGGGTCCTCACTTCATAAAAACAAGTGCTCTACAAAGAGCAACAAAGGCCAAAGAATCCTCTATAGTTGCTCTGAACTACAGTAAGGGAACAATGTGAAGCTTGTTACAAAGTAATTAGGAAAGGGGACTAAAAGAATTAAATCCTTACATGTGGCTTAGAGAAAGCTGAAGGATACCAGACTTGAAGCAAAGAGGCAGTCTGAACCACCACAAAATCCTATAGTGCATTCAAAAGAAGATAACTGAAAGGAACATGAACTTTTATAAGCATAAAAATGCAATTACATAGGCCAAGAAGAATTTGAGAAACAACTAGACAAAGGTACCAAACTTTTAAATCATTCTTCTTACACACCAACAGGCAGAAAAAGCCTGCTAGAGAGTCTTCAGGGCCAATTGGTGACTAAGGTACAACATGACTGCTCTGAGGAGAGATGGATATTGCAGGAAAGGTATTTTGCATCAGTATTCATTGATGAGGAAACTGGGGAGAATTTTATACAAGAATCCTTTCTGGGGAACTCAGCAGAGGATCTGTCCAAACTACAAATAACAATAGATGGGTCCAAAATAATCTCACTAGAGAGACTGAACATGAGCATAGCACTAAGTCGCATTCCCTAATGCAGCACGAGCCACTTGATTTTGCAGACTAGAGTGCAGAAAATGTGAAATAATATGAAAACAAAACAAAAGTTTCTGGGGCAGTCAAGAAAGACTACTTCTGTATCACTGAAACCAGCAGGACCTATACTATAGAGCAGCATGTGGAGAGCCAGCACAGATTCTGTACATGGAAGAGGTGCCTCATAAGCACATAAAAAAGAATGACTGCTGCAGTCTTGACAAATTTAACTAGGGCTGTTGAGAACAACTGTTAACACAGGCTTTAAGGATGCTAAGAAGGCATGAAATAAAAGAGAAGGTCTCACCGTTGGCTATAGTACAGGAGAGGGTGAAGTGAGTATTTGCTTCTTGTGTCTGTGCACTCAAGAGCTGGGAATGAGAAGAATGTGGGGAAAAAGGCTGACAAATTCACGAGTGGTATGGGAAAGAGACTGGACAAATACTTGTAAGAATGGGGTGTTTCATAGAAGATCTTCTGTCTCATGAAATTCTTACAGCTGAAAATAACCACAGGTTTGGGGAGTATGAAGCTATAGCAGGGGAGGTAGCATCATATGTAATTACCATTCTTTTGCTTCCTTGGGTATCTGCTTGGAGATACTGTTAGAGACAGAACACTGTGCCATGCGGAGCACTGGCCTGAACCAGTTCGCCTATTCTTAACGTCTAGAAATCTCCCAAGTAAGAGTTAATGAACAAATTGCAGTAGGTGATGTTTGTGTTGCCATGCCTACCAGCTGCAACCCCTCAAATAAATTCTTGAGGACAGCAGCAGATCTGGTGTTTGGGGTGCATGAGTAGGATTGATTATTCTTGTGGGTTTCTTCCTGCCTGCCCTTCTGCAGAGTAGAGCACTGGCTCTGCTGCCAATATAACCACTGCTGACTGATGATCGCTTCATGACTTTGCCACTTACACCTGTACTACTGCACTTGGCATGTAGCTTGTCGCATTTTAACTCATCTGGAAGCTAAAACAACCACACAGCCATTTGCTTTCTTCCCCCGTCCCAGTGGAATGGGGGAGAGAATCAAAAAACAAACAAGTAAAACTCATAGGTTAAAATAAACACAGTTTAATAGGACATAAAAGGAAAAAAGGAATGTAGTAATTAATAATTAAAGTAAAAGAATATACAAAACAAGTGATGAACAGCACAATCTTTCACCAGCTAAAGTTGATGAACAGCTAGCTCCCAAGCTGCTCTGCCTCCTAGCCAATACCCCAGTTATATATAGAGCATGACATCACATGGTATGGAATATCCCTTTGACCAGTTTGGGTCAGGTGCCCTGGCTGTGTCCCCCTCAGCTTCTTGGGTGCCCCTCACCTTCTCCTTGGCAGGGCAGCATGAGAAGCTGAAATGTCCCTGACTGTTTGGCAACAACTAAAAACATCAGTGTGTTATCAACATAATTCTCATCCTAAATCACAAACACAAGACTACACCAGCTGCTACGTAGAAAATTAACTCTATCCCTGTAGAAAAGAAGACATTTTTTTAAGTATCTACAATGCACTTGAGCAAAGGAGCAATAAAGAAATGTTAGAATTTTCTTCAGATGATCTGAGAGCAGCAACCATCACAGATTTAAAGCAAAACCCAAAAAAATTAATGTATTTGAGACTTCTGAAGACTTAATAGACACATGCTTCCCATAATTGTATTTTTCCAGAATGTTGGGGTTCAGCTGAGTTTTCTGTAGGACATAAGAAATTAATTTAACAAGATAAATATGTCTTAAAAATCCAGACATGCAAGGTTTTAAGTATTAAAACCTAAATATTAAAACTATAATCCTTTGTCTGAGATCATTAGTCAGCAGTTGACTGTGTTTGGAGCAGCTGACACTGACCTTCTCTATCCTTGGCCTTTTCCCTCTCCATGCCTCTCTGCAGAGGGAAAACAACTTGTTTACACTTCTTTCTAGAGCCATATTCTGTCTAGAATCACACTGTCCTCAGAACTGTTTGTGATTGGTCTGTATTTATTGTACTGTCAGCCAGAAACTGCTCGAGTAAAATACCTTATGGAGAAATTCTCACATCCTATGAGACATGAGGGATTTAAATTTATGGAAGACAGAATAAGAGGAAGGAATGCAGGAATGCCCCCCACTTACACCATCTCTGTGGAGCCTGTACTCTGGAGTGAAACAATAGAGCAGGACATTGCCATTTCCCCCCTCCTCTTTACGCTCTTTCCATAACACATCTCTGCTTAGTCTGGGTACCACACAGCCTCTTCAGGACTAAAAGCATTGGAAACAGCTTCTCGGCAGGATCAGGCCGGTCTCACCACAGGGACACTTCAACAAACTTCCACATTTGCCATCTTACAGCCGAAGCTTCTTGCTTGGCTTACATCTCCAGATGCTAAATGAATTACAGCGTCTGGCTGTTCTACTGAGGTAGAATTGTAATATGTTTACAGCCAATAACTTCTGCAAACCAGGCAGAATAAGAAGACAATTCCTGCTCCTATGAAACTGAAATCAAAGGTCAGATACCTGATCACCCTTTTCTGATGAAAAGGTCTAATTTGTCGTTGTTTTGCCTTGATGTTGCAAACTAATTCTGCAGGTGTATTTCTGTATTTATGTGGTTACATTAAAGTCAATAGAAATTTTGGAAGTACTTCAGAGTAAAAGGTATTTACTTGATTAAGGGCCTGTATGACCATCCTCAATCTGGCTCAAATCGAGGCCTACCATTCCCACACCCGTGTGTAAACATACAGCTCAAAATTAAAGGAAAAAACCCAGAAACCCCTAACTCACCATATTAGAGTACATCATATTTTATAAATTACAGTTCAGTATTAGGATGTAATTGAAAACAATGAGCACTGTGTGGATTTGTATTTTACGTATTTCACATATAGCTCAGCCACATAGAAACAGTTATTTACTTGAGGTATGATATACATGCATTTAAATGTTAAATATCCCAAATAGCAGTGATACAAAAGGCATAATTTATATCCATTTTCAGTATCTTGGTTTTAATTTTGTATGCCTTTATGACACAGTGGATAACTCTATAAGCAGCGAGGAAATTCTAGTTTTCTGTAAAGACTGATGTCACAGCCTTTGGACTCCCTGTTAGGAGCGTATGTGGCATCAGGTAAGCAGCCTTTTGATTCAAAAGCTCCACATTTTATTTTTTCTAACACTAAATCAAAAGGTTTTAAAAGAAATGATCATTGAGTAAGGCAGACTGGTATCTCTCACATAACCTACAAGTCCCAATTCCACCTTCCCCACCTCAGTCACAAAGTTGTGCAAGGATGAAGTGCTGGAGTGGGAGCCAGTGGGCATAAAACAGAAGTGGAAAAAAGAGGCATCAGCATTGCCATGCTTACACTGAGTTCCTACATGTTCAAACATTCACGGGGGTTGGTCAGCCTGATATTCATTGTTTCCACTTCTGTTTTGTGGTTATATACATGCACAGAGCATGTCTATTGACAGTGATTCTGTTACTTCAGCCATCAGAGAAGCACCATCTGGATAATAAATGTTTGGGTTTGGGGTTTTTTTTTTTTTGTAGCTGGGAGCAGAATTATGATATTCTGCTGGAATATTGACTTAAAATAGTGAAAAATACCTCAGAATATGAAATAATTATAAAAATAGGATAAGCTTTTCTTACTCTTCCTCCTCAGTTATCAGTTCCCATATTCAGAAAAGGCACACAAGTCATTTTGATGTGTTTGAGGAAAACTAAAAATACGACTTAAAGACAATCACTCAGCACTAAAAAAAAATTAAATCTGGTTCTTCTTAAGAGAGTAGAAACCCCAAAATATTCTGGTTTTAATATCAACATCTCCCTAGCCCCACAGCCTAAGCTACTTGAACTTATTTGATTGCACTTATCTTCAAAAGCTTATTAAAATAAAGTCAGTAGAAACTGGAGACAACACTGCGCCAAAATGACTGCAGCTTTCATAATTATTTTCCAGTAATACTGAGAAATTTTTTATAACTAAATGTAGTAAAATTGCTGCCTTCACCACAAAAAAAAAAAAAATTACCACCTAAGGCCATGTTTCACAAAGAAGAGTTTGTGCATTGATTACAGAGCAGGACTGTGGCAGAGCACAAATCTTGAGGCAGCAAGACCAGGAGAAAGGGTGTATTTAAAACAACGGTTCAGGCTTTTCTCCATGCTTTCAAAAGAAGAAAATACATTGTTTTTATTGACTGAAACACTGCACAGTCAGATCTGCTCTACTTAAGTGTTCCCACAGATCCAACTATGGGGTGTACATCTGCATTTATCGCCAAGTCACCAAAAGCTTCAGTCCTCTGGCATCTTGTGAAGTGAAAGGTCAGCAGATATGCACACCCGAAAGAGAACTGTGAACTTTCCCCTTGGTAAGAAAATGCTAGAGTAACGGAATATTACAAATAACTGTGGTTTGGCAAAATCTAAGAGTATGCTGTGACACACACGAGCCAGAATGGGAAGTATCCAACTGGAGATTGTGATTAAAAAAGAACAAACCCTAAGCAAAGCAATTTCTTAGCCAGCGGATCTTGTCAGTGCCTTTCTTTGCTGAAAAACCATTCTATTATACTGACAATCTGCAGTGACACCATGCCTACCTCCAAACCAAACATTAGCTGTACTGCTCTAGGTCGTATTTTGACATAATAGCTTTATTTTCAGTTGTGCAGTAAAAAAAAAAAAAAGGAAAAGGAAAAAAGAAACAAGCTAGAAGGACCTCTGTCCTGATCTCTATCATGCCAACGTTGTGGGTTTGCATGGCAACGTTTCGGTAGTGGGGGGACCACAGAGGTGGCTTCTGCAAGAAGTTGCTAGAAGCTTCCCCCAGTGTCCAACAGAGCCAATGACATCTGGCTCCAAAATGGTCCCACTGCTGGCCAAGGCCATCAGAGACAATGGTAGTGCTGCTGGGATAACAGAGTTAAGAAAAACACAAATAGCAACTGCAGCCAGAGAGAGGAATGACAAGATGTGAGAGGAACAACCCTGCAGACATCCAGGCCAGTGAAGAAGGAGGTGGAGGAGCTCCAGGTGGCAGAGCAAAGATTCCTCTGCAGCCTATGGTGAAGACCATAGCGAAGAAGTCTGTACCCCTGCAGCCTGTGGAGGTTGATAGTGGAGCAGATATCCACTTGCAGCCCATGAAGGATCCCATGCTGGAGCAGGTGGAAGCACCTCAAAGAGGCTGTGACCCTGTGGGAAGCCTGTGTTGGAGCCCATCCTGGCAGGACCCTGTGGAAAGAGGAGCCCACACCAGAGCACATTTGCTGGCAGGACTTGTGACCCTGTGGGGAAACCATGCTGGAGCACTCTGGTCCTGAAGGTCTGAACCTTGTGGAAGAGACACATACTGGAGCCGTTCATGAAGAATTGCAGCCCTTGGGAAAGCCTCACATTGGAGAAGTTAATAGAGGACTGCCTCCTATGGGAGGGACCACACTCTGGAGCAGGGAGAGTGTGAGGAGACCTGCCCCTGAGGAGGAAGAGATGGGAGAAACAACTTGTGATGCACTGACCGTACCCCCCATTCCCTGTTCCCCCGCCCCCCCATCCATGCTACTGGGTGGGAGGAGGCAGAGAAATCCAGGAGTAAAGTTGAGCCTGGGAAGGAAGGAATGGGGCAAGCTGTTTTGAGACTTAGTTTCATTTCTCATTACTCTACTCTGTTTTGCTTGGTAATTTATTTTTTTAAGTTGAGTCTTTTCTGCCTGTGACAGTAATTGGTGAACGATCTCTCCTTGTCCTTCTCTCAACTCATGAGCCTTTCCTTGTATTTTCTCTCCCCTGTCCGTCTGAGGAGGGGACAGTGATGGTGTGGCTTTGGTGGGCACCTGGCACCAGATGGGGTCAACCTACCACAGTAATAAGCAGTCCACTGAGGACACAGTTTGTACAACCTCCTAGGAAGAAGTGAGAGACGGATCTTACTTGGGCTTGTCTTGCCTGCCTTGGCTTACTGGGTTTATTTGGAAAGCACACGGAAGTTTTGATAGGTGGTGCCTGACTTTTAGAAGCAAAGTGCTCTCTCTCTCAAATCAAAGATACTATTTCTTCCTACTGAAGCTTGTGTTCCTGTCATTATCACTGCACTCTGTCCAGAGAGAGCTGTTTTATGACAGTAGTATGACTTCATTTAACCCCGCATATGCCGAGTCACAGGGAAGTAGGTAGCCTCACTTTCTGATTCCAGCGGAAGGCTGGACTCCTCAGCACTCCTGTGAATGCCAAAAATCAGATTTTAAAGTATGCTTTTACATACACATCCTAAACGAGTGCTTTATCATATACTGATAGGGTATCAGCTGAAGCATAATTTAAAGTATATTCTGATAAAGTATGTATCAGCTGATTCTGGCATATGATAAAACTGGTCCCTTATTACATAATTTTTGAAGTGTGAAAGAATACAAAGTATTTTTAAGTAACCCCTGTCCTTCCTTTGTAAATTCGAATACTGTACCTTTCCCAAATAAGTGAAGAAGTAGGAATAAGAAATTAGGGAGAGACAAAAACAAAGCAGCGCGACAACTGCATTTACTGTTAGTTCCTTTGTGCGAATTCAGCCGGATCTTGCTGCAGGGACGTGAGAATCGGTCGGGGTTGTTTTTGCCAACGCTGCAACAGCACAATACCGGTTTCCTTTCGACCGGAGGGCAGGAAATAAAACTACGCGTTATTTTGAAAGCGCTGCCCGGGTCCTTCCCGCAGCCGCCCGGCCAGATTTCCGCACGGAGGCTGTCCCTCAGCCACCGGCCCCGGCCGCTCGCTGCCTTCGCCCGCGGCGCTCCGGGCCGCCGCTCCCCCCGCACCGGGCGCCTCCCGCCGCGGCGATGTTACAGCCATCTCGGCCCCGCCGGAGGGCTCGGGAGAACGCCGGGGGCTGACGCGGTGCTCGGCCGCCGCCGGGGCTGCCGCAGCAGCCGAACCCTCCGGCCGCCGCCGCTGTTTCTTCCGCCCCCCCCTCCCCGCCCCAGGCCGGTGGCGGGGCCGGAGGCGGTGCCTGCTCCGCAGGGCAAGCGGAAGGAAAGGGCCGGCCGCGGCCTGAGGCGAGCAGGGGGTGCTGCCGGGCCGACCTCCGGGGACCCGCCACCCAGCCGGGCCGAGCTTCGAGGCGACAACAGCGCAGCTGGAACCGAGCTCCGAGGAACCCGCTGTGAACCGAGGGACGTGCGCTGCTGCTGCTGTCGCGGCCGAGCCGGGAGCCAGCGGCTGCGGCCGGGGGAGCCGGGCCCTGCCGGTGCCGCCCCGCGCCGCGCAGCCAATGGTGGTCGGCGGGGCGGGCTGCGCGGCGCCGGGCTGCGTTGTGCAACGCGCCGCGCTTTGAAGGCAACCATCACCCCTTGGAGGCAGGGCTCATTCAGCATCTGTCACGGCAGGGCGGCCGGCGGGGAGCCGGGGACGCTGGCGGACCGATGAAGAGCCGGCGGGGCCCACCTTCCCGCCGGGCATGAGCCACTCCCGCTAGGACCGGCGCGAAGCGGTGCCTCCGGCGGGGGCACGATGACCCACATGCTGCATGCGGCGGCCCGGAGGGTGCAATGGAGCAGGTCCGGCGCCGCGAAGAGGGCTGCGTGCCTGCTGGCTGCGGCGTACGGGCTCAAAATCCTCTATCCCATCATCCGCAGGCGCATGAAGCGGGCGGGCTGCAAGGCCGGCTCCCAGGATGCCGGCCGGGACGAAGCGGGCCTGGAGACGCTGCACCGAGCCGCCGGCAGCCGGGGCAAAGCCTCCCCGGCGGTCAACACGGAATTTTTCAAGCAGCTGCTGGAACTTCGCAAGCTGTTCTTCCCAAAGCTGGTGAGCGCGGAGCTGGGCTTGCTTTGCCTCCACTCAGTCGCTCTGGTTTCCCGGACATTCCTCTCCATCTATGTGGCCGCCCTCGATGGGAAGATTGTGAAAAGCATCGTGGAGAAGAAGCCCAGGAGCTTTGTCTTCAAACTGATCAAATGGCTGATGATTGCAATCCCCGCCACTTTCGTGAACAGCACCATACGGTACCTGGAGTGCAAGCTGGCCCTCGCCTTCCGCACGCGCCTGGTAGATCACGCCTATGAGACCTACTTTGCCAACCAGACTTACTACAGGGTGATCAGCATGGACGGGCGGCTGGCCAACCCGGACCAGTCCCTCACCGAGGACATCATGATGTTCTCGCAGTCTGTGGCACACCTCTACTCCAACCTCACCAAGCCCATCCTGGATGTCATGCTCACCTCCTACACTCTCATCCGCACGGCACGGTCCCGGGGGGCCAGCCCCATCGGGCCCACGCTCCTGGCTGGGCTCGTCGTCTATGCTACGGCCCGTGTGCTCAAAGCCTGCTCACCCAAGTTTGGCAAGCTGGTGGCTGAGGAGGCGCACAAGAAGGGCTACCTGCGCTTCATGCATTCACGCATCATTGCCAATGTGGAAGAGATCGCCTTTTACCGAGGGCACAAGGTAAGGAGGGGAGAAATCAGAGAGGGTTGGGGTCCCTCTTGCACTGCCAGAACTGACCTGAGCTTCCCCCATTCCCCTCCCCGAGCACTTTGGGTCCCTCTGACATTTAAACCTGTTTACAGCTAGCACTTCCCGTTTCCTAGGAAAATACCGTCTCAGAGGCTGTATCTGGGGGAGCAGACCGTAGTTCCCTTGTGCTCTGACAATGTTCCTGTTTGCAGCTGGATCCTAGGCTTTTCTAGAAAGCTAATCTGGTTTTGTTTTTCCCCCACCCAATCCATGCCATTTAACTTTTCCAGGCTTTTTTTTTCCTTGCTTGCTTTTTGTTCTTACCCATATTTATGAACTACTAGGTTTAACGCTGCAGAAATAACAACCAGAGCACACCAGAAAGTCTAGAGGAAAACTCTGTGATAGCACAGAGAGCTCCACAACCTTTGACACTCTTTTACATAGCTAAGCAAAGATGTAGTCATCAGAGTCTTAAAATAGCTTAAGTACAGTACTTCAGCAGTCACAGTTACATAAACTAAAGGCTTGTTTTAAAGCCACCTTATTAAAGAACTCTCCATATTTTTATTAGAAGTGAGTTTTGGCTGCAACACCTCTCAAACACAATACAGGAAAAGAAAGCAGTTTCATGTGAGGTGAAAATGAAAGCTGTAAACCAGCCTGAAGCATTACTCTTTCGGTGCAAGCAATGATTATATAACGTAAATGGTTTCTTTTGGTAGAAGCAATCGTTCTCCACAGATGCCTGTAGTAATGTTTCAATGGCAGCTAAATTAAACGTTTTTTGGTTCCCACATATATTGGCTTGGACCGAACACACTATATCATATTGACTTGCCACTGCCTGACTTGTTAAACCTCTTGGGACAGTTCTCTCTTCCTCCAGACTGCTTGCAAAAACAAGCAGCATTGCATTTTGGGGATCAGCTCTTTAGCTTTAAGTCAGTGGAGATAATTGATCCCCAAACACTTTCCAATATGAGGAATTTCAGTTGCTGTGAAGGTCTACAGCAGCAGCTTCATTAAAAGGATGTGGTATCTATCAATCTTTGATTGTTAGAATCAGCTGTTTGATTGTTAGAATCAGCTGTTGTGACTGCCTAGTGTGTTGTTCTTGTGTATATCAGAGATCTGAAAAAAGCTGAAAACCTGCCAAAGCGCTATCAAGGGACCACGGTGTAAATAAGAACCAAGTCCACTGACTTCCTTAAAGCTGTGCACTTGCACTTTTGTTTGCACAGAGACTGCAGCGCCGTGAAAATAAAGTACCACGCAGCAGATGGAGTCAGAAGTCACAGTACCTGATTGTTTCCTGCACTTATGTGAACGTATCTTGTCTGACATGTGCATCTCTGTTGCATTCTATAAATGTTTTTTTGTTTGTTTGGTTTTTTAACCTGTAGGTAGAAATGAAACAACTGCAAAAAAGCTACAAGGCTTTGGCAGATCAAATGAATCTCATTTTGTCCAAACGCTTATGGTACATCATGATAGAGCAGTTCCTGATGAAGTATGTCTGGAGTAGCTGTGGTATGATCATGGTCGCTGTGCCCATCATCACTGCAACGGGATTTGCAGATGGCGGTAATACCATTTTTTTCACTCTAATTGCTAAATGTTTCTTTAAAGTTGTGTCCTCAAAAGACTGTGCTTCCCCCAAATGCCATCCATATCTATTTAGGAATCACAGAATTTATTACAGTGGCCGTGTCTTGTGTGTAACTTTCAAGCATAGCAAGTCAGCTGAGGAAAAAGCAATACAAAAGATCCAACTTTGAACATAAGCCTGATGAACAGCATGAGTTTAAGACTCAGAGGCTCCTCACATCACCTGACAGCATAGATGATAACTGCAGTCCTTCTTCACTAGCCACTGTTTGGATGGCAGGCTGATTTTTGCAGCATCTTCTGCTACTTCACATAATGATATTATTAACTTTCCTAGAATGCTTATCTCCTTCCATAAACTGTGGTGTAATTGTAGGTAATTATTTACTTCTGCATTGACCTGTTATGAACTGCTGGTTTTCCCTGACTCCTTGGGAAAAGAGGTGAAATTCAGATTCCAGGCTTGCATGGTGTAATTTCTGACATCCTATCACAACTTTCCAGGAACTGAAATGACGCTCAAGTAGTGTTGTTACTGCTGATGCTATTAAAAATCACCCCAAAAAACAAGAGTGGAAAGAAAGGTAATTAAGGAGGGGTAGTGAAAGGCAAGTGGAGAAGTTTGCCTCAACAGGTTTAGAAATATAGAATGTAATAAAAAAATCCAGGGGATTCTTTAAGCACAGATCCTACTATGTCAGCAGAAGGATCAGTTCTAAGTGGGATCAATATAATCGGGAATGAGTGAATGATTTTCAGTTCAGGTCTTGGTAATTATATTCCAAATCAGGGCTGTCCAACCAGACAATCTTGGTTCAATTTGTAGGATGACTTCATGCAGCCCTTATATGATTAACTTATTTGCAATTGTGTCATTACATGCCTAGGTGTTCAGCTGTCTGAGCCACTGCCCATCACATGGCTCAGGAGAGCACTATATCAGGACCCTGTCTGACATCCTGGTAACTGCTTCAAAGATAGCAGAAAAACAGAATCATAGAGTCATTTAGGTTGCAAAAGAATTTTAAGATTATCAAGTCCAACCGTTAACCTAGTATTACAAAGTTCACCACTAAAACATGTCCCTTAGCACCACATCTACAGGTCTATTAAACACCTCCCAGGATGGGGACTCCACCACTTCCCTGGGCAGCCTGTTCCTGTGCCTGATACCCCTTTCAGTGAAGAATTTTTTTTCCTAACATTCAGTCTAAACCTCCCCTGGTGCAACTTGATGCGGCTTCCTCTTCTCCTATTGCTTGCTACTTGGGAGAAGAGACCAACCCCCACCTCACTACAACATCCTTTCCAGTAGTTGTAGGGAGCACTAAGGTCTCCCCTCAGCCTCCCTGTCTCCAGGCTAAACCACCCCAGTTCCCCCAGCTGCTCCTCCTCTGACTTGTTCTCGAGACCCGTCACCAGCTTCGTTGCTCTTCTCTGGACACACTCCAGCACCACAGCGTGTCTCTGGTAGCCAGGGGGCCCAACCTCAACACACTAGTAGAGGAGCAGCCTCACCAGCGCCGACTACAAAGGGACAGTCACGTCCCTACTCCTGCTGGCCACACAGTGTCTGACAGGAGCCAGGCTGCCGTTGGCCTTCTTGGCTGCCTGGGCACACTGCCGGTCACACTCGGCTGCCTGTCCACCAGCACACACAGGCCCTTTTCCAACAAGCAGCTTCCCAGCCACGCTTCCCCAAGCCTGCAGTGTTGCACGGGGCTGTTGTGACCCACGTGCAGAACCCAGCGCTTGGCCTTGGCTGAACCTCACACAGACCTGAGGCTAAAGATGTTAAGCAATAGATTTGTTACACTTCTCCAGGGGGAAAAAAAAAATTAAAAATAATCTTGCAAAAGAAAGAAAAAAGAATCTCCCGTGATGGTCATATTTCTGACTGAAATTTGCTGATTCTGTTATATATTTCAGGGAAGAAATTAACTAACAAAGAGGAGATTCCTGTTTGATAACATTTCTCATTATTTTTGTTATGAATGATTAGTGTTCTGAATGTCATGTTTCTCATCTGTTTCTGGAAATGTAACTATTTTTGGAAGCAAGAGTTTGATTTCTCTAGACACAGTGAACAGTTATCTTTGTTTATCAAACAAGTATGACTATCAATTCCATAAATGAAGATGAAAAGGGAAATGTTAGATTCCGCATGAAACAGAGACAGCCTGTCTGCCCTGTCACAATGCTCCACTTCTTCAAACACAGGGGGCCAGCCATATGAAAAATGCTTTGGAGGAAAAGTCCAAGGAAAATGGTCTTGGTGGGTTAGGCATGTCATGTAAGAGCTTTGTGTTTTAGAATAGTGAAATGCTCATAAATTGTCTCTAATTTTAACTTTTCAAATACCTGTAGAACTATGCCTAACATGACCAATGTGGTGATTTGCAGAGGGCTCTATATATAAACACTTGCTGGATGAGCTAGCCTGGGTGCTGGAAGCAGCCCTCAGTAAATTCTGTATTTGCATACAGGAGAGTTGCTGCATTAGTAGACTTAAACCAGACCCCATTCCTGAATCATTTAATTTTGGTGGTTCTACACAGCATGGGCGGCACAGGCTATAATCCCATCAGTAAAAATTGGTTCTCTGAGAAGTAAGAAATAGTTTTCAATTTAGTTTTTACTAATGAATTAACTGAAGTCTCTCTATGCCTTCAGTTTGCTCTTCTTGGAAGAAAGTGTAAATTACTTTTTAAATTGAGGACTACATGAGCAAGAGTTTTGTAATCTCTCCCTTCTCAAGAGATTTTCTGTCTTCTTTTTTTTAAAAAAAACCCCATTCTTCTCTATGTTGCAGGTGGCTAGATTAGGTGCAACTGGTTTTCAGTGTACTGATGTTGTGTAATTTAAACTAAAAAATTTGAACATGTATCTCAATTAATTAAAATTGTTATTTAAAATATCTTTAGGCCAGGAAGAGTAACATACAGGTGGTCTGTCTGTATGTGTGTGTGTGTGTGTGTGTGTGTGTGTGTGTGTACACATACATAATTATGAGGTAATAATTTTTAAAAAAGGTTTTTCTAAATTATCCAGAGTGTATTTCAGAGATTCAGATGTAATTATGTAGGGATACCTTTATGGATGTGTAAATGAAAAAACAAACTAACATTTAGATTTAACTGATAAAGACAGAAAGATACACCTGGCTTTGGTACTGTGTGTGGATTCCAGACACCAGATTTCTAGAATCTGATCTTGTCAGGGAGGTGGGACAGTTACCAGGTTAAAAAACCAATAAAATTGTTTGTTATACCCTTGCATTGCTTGACTTAGCCCATAAAATTTACAGTCACATCATACCTGCAGGAAATTCCTCCTAAATTTTCTTGACCACAAGCACTGTGCAGACATCACGGGGGATGTTCATAACAATTGCTAATATGGGAGTTGCCACAATGGATCCACCTATTATCATGCCTAGCCTATGATCATACCTAGCAGCAGCTTAGCTTTAAAAACAAACTTAAAACCCCCCAACTTTACAAACATTCAGAAAAAGAAAATATCCCGACCACGTTCTGCCGCAGAGTTTATATATAAAGAGATATATAACATTCTGTAATGCAGAAAACCCTGGAGACTTTTCTTGAAAAAATCTTTAAGAGTGGTTTACTACACGTTGTTGTCTTTTGTAGATGCAACTATTCACATTGAAACAACATCCAGCCCTTAAAAAATTAGGCCACTTCTTTCTAAATCTGCATTCCTTCAAGAAGCAAACACTGAGAGCTGACAATGCTGTAAATCTGTAGGTCACAAGGCAACTAGAGTATATGTAGATACTTTAAATATAAACATATTTATTTCTCACATACCTTCTATAGTTTCTGCTGCTGTTTCCTCCTTGCCTGTTGCTGTTGGCATGTTCTTACAAGAGAGGCAACCTCTTTCTTTGGAGCAAGAGTTTTATTGCTAATGGGGCACAGCGTTGTAAACAAAGCATTACAACTTTGCTCTGGAGTCGGCTGACAGCAGAAGCTGTGTTGTCAGTGAGGTATCCTACTTAAGCCATGCCTTTGCTAATAAAAGAGCTTACTGCTGGCTTGTAGAAATACAATCATGTTGCCAAAATTCCATCAATAGGAATGTTTCCTTTTACATGAAGTCAGGAAATAAGTAAGGCTGAAACAGAATGATTGCAAAAGTAGTAACAATGCCATGAATAACCTCTTTCAGATCATTACTTAGATTTAACTTTTTTCATGTTTTGAAAAAAATAGGTTGAATAATGATAGGTAACAAGGAAAATTATTTATGTAGACAAATACTATATAAAATAGGAAAATTTGTATAACCAGTTGAATTCCACGTTCTTTGTTGCACTTATTTTTTGTTACCAAGCTACCTGTGCTAGTTACATTCATCAGTTGTATTTGGAAAGTTGTCTTTTCAGGGTTAACTTTTTTTAATTTATTTTATTTTAAAAGCTAATCTGTAACAGTTCACATTCTTATCATATCTTAATTTGGAAAGATAACTTTCAGAAGGATGTTTTAACATGAAACCTTTTTTTTTCTACTTTTAGAATTGGAAGATGGCCAGAAGCAGGCAATGGTTAGTGAAAGAACAGAAGCTTTTACTACATCACGAAACCTGCTGATCTCTGGAGCGGATGCTATTGAAAGGATTATGTCTTCATACAAAGAGGTACTGTACATTAGTCATGCACAGAATGTCAAAAAGAAAAAGTGTGGAATTTTTTAAGGCAAGTTCTATTGCAACCAAATCCACAGAGGTCTTTGAACTGATAGTTTGATCTTCAGAGTTAAGTCCGCAGAGAGTCTAAAGTGCACCGCTGCCAGTGTGGTGCAACTTGTAAATATAATTTTTAATACCTGTGTTCAGGTGCCATCAGAAAGCAATAGAAGTTCCTGGAATGTGTGTGATAAAGGTTCAAATTCCCCCTCTCTTTGGAGCACAGACCTGAATTCAGGTCATCTGTCTCCAGTGTATTGGACTCATCTGTTGGAAATGTCACATTTTTCATAAAATAAAAAGAGAATTGAATTTCCTGGCTAAGCTGTAGGGTTCTTTTCGTGTCTTGTGAACCTGTTAAATTGTAATTAATTTTGCAAAGCAGAGAAAAATCCACCTTGGGACAGCAGATAGTCTGGAAGTAGAGGATGTTCATCTGTAAAATTGGAGATGTTGTTTCAGGTCCTTACCCAGATTCCAGTAGAGTTGGGATTTCTTCAGGTGCTGGCTTTTAAGCAAAAGAAGCAAGGCAGCACTGTTATTCTTCTCAAGAAATCCTGAGTGTTGGTTCTGCCTTAGTTTAATTGGATTTTCCTCATGCCTTTGGTGAGGATCCTTCTTCCCAGTGCAGTGCGAGGAGACACACGTTCGCTGGGGAGCTCATCACAGACTATGGCTTCCATTACCTGGTGCTCAGCCATAATAGCTACAGCTTTGCAAATTGGAGGAGGAGGGGTAGTTTGGCGCCTTCAGATATGGACCAGAGTCTGTGCTTCTTTCAGAAAGAGTTCTTCTAATGGACTGTGATTTTGGCCTATGGTCCTTTAGGTGTTCCCCAGCTTGGCCTCTAATCCAAAGATACTGCCAGATAACCTATTATGCAGTGATGTCATTTCTGTTTTATTTTCAGTATTCAAGTAATTTATGTAATGTACATGGGGACTTACAAACATTGTGGTTTTATTTTTTGGAAACAAAAATACCCACACAATATAATTGAACAAACTCTCTTTGTTTATAGCATGGTGAGATTTTAATCCAGACAGCATGAGATCAAAGGCCAGTTCTATGAATTTCCATCTTCATTTTACATTTATACTTCTCTTCAAGAGACACTGCAGTACTTCAACCACATTGTCATTCCCATTTCATGATTCAGGCAGTTTCAGAGTGGCAGTGAAGTTCTAGTCCTTGCTTGCCTGATTCACCGAAGCCTTCTCTTTCTAGCCAATGTAATTCAGCACGCAGATGAGGTGGGTCCAACTCTTCTTTGCAGACCAATAGTTTAGATTGCAGTATTTTGCATTTTACAAATTTGTAGGGTCATGGTTCAGAAACTTACTGTAGGTTATATTTATTCTGGGACACAGTTGCTAAAAGTTTTGTTCTTCGTGTGCAGGATTCTCTCCATCAGATGCCACTGTGGACACTGTATGGAGTGCCCAGTCCTGGCACAAGCTCCTGCTGAAATAGCTGGAAAGATTCTGGTGTGGATAATGATGTTAAAGCTCCTGTGTGCTGCCTCACCTGCTGTTAGCCCAATGCTCTTCACAGCAGTTAATGCAGTTCCTGATAGTGCAAAACAACGTACAGCTGATGGAGTTGAAACATTGAGGGATTAATCTTTTTAAACTGAGTTTTTCACAGGATCACAAGGTTGGACAAGACCTTTAAGATCATCAAGTCCCACTGTTCCTGTCCTATGCTAAACCATATCCCTAAGTACCTCATCAACCCTTTTTTTAAACACATCCAGGGAAGGTGACTCAACCACTTCCCTGGGCAGCCTGTTCCAGGCCCTGATTTTTCCTAACATTTAATCTGAACCTGCTCTGGTGCAGCTTAGTGCCATTTCCCCTTGTCCTATCTCCTGTCACCTGGCTGAAGAGACCATCACTCACCTCTCTACAGCCACCCTCCAGGGAGCTGTAGGCAGTGATAAGGTCTCCCCTTTTCCAAGTTCTATACTTGTTAGACTCTGGTGGAGTGATGGCCTTGTGGCCAGAATTAGCCCTTGCCTCTGAATCTGGTACAAACAGTGACATTTATAGAGGATTTTATATTGGAATAATGTACACTCATAGCAGGTGAACACTATAATGAGATGTATGTGCTTAAACACAGCAAGCTAGTTATTTTGTAATCTTGAACTTATTTTCTTGCTGTTCTTGTCTTTCCCTCTCCATTTAGTATCAAAAATAATTCCTTTAAAACCATCTACTAAAACATTTAAAATAAGATACCCGGGTTTAACTTTTCTACCAGCAAAAAATCATGGAATCACAGACTTGTTTGGGTTGGTAGGGACATCAAGGATCATCTAGTTCCAACCTTCCTGGCATGGGCAGGGACACCCTCCACCACAACAGGTTGCCCAAAGCTCCATCCAACCTGGTCTTGATCCACTTAACAGATGAAGGCTCTTGGGAGCTCTTGGTGGTGTTGCAGCCCATAAGTAGAAAATTAAGTCCAGAGATCTGTTGTTTCTATCTTCATCACATAGGTATTGTGACAAAAGGACCAAAAGCAGGAGAAATTCTTTTAAGAGACCTCACCATCTTAAAAATGCCCAGTTGTAATCCAAGGTATCGGATTTAGCTCTGGTACTTCAGCATGCAGTTCATGGAAGAGTAATTTCTTTTTTGTACAGTATTTTAGATCAGGATGCCCTGGTGCTGTCTCTTTTACACAGAAAAGCACACCTGCCCCACAGGAGTTTTCAGTAATACAGGGATGAAAACATCAATAATTATAGATTCCAATTTTTCTCAATTCTCTGGACCTTTCTTCTGCTGGGAAATGCAGAGATTTTCTTTTTCTCTTGTATGATAGGCTCTCTATTTTTCAGATATGGTAGTAGCTATCTCTGCTGGTTGAAGACTCTGCTGGAAAAGAGCAGTCCCTGCCACCTCCTCATATACTGCAGCTCTCATAGCTTACATTTGGCTGAAATCTGTCCCCCTCAAACCATCTCTGTGTGCTGGCTGGTAGGAGCTGTGGGTGGCATATGAGTTAGCACAGAGTCTCAAGGAATGAAAATTGATAGGCTGCATCATTGATCCTTTCAGAGTTAATATTTGAGAAGCACTGACTCAGAATAGGTGGTAATGTTTTTCCATGAATCCTTGGCCAAATATTTCATTGAAAGAATTTGTGAAGTGTGACTGAAGTGAGGTGTTTGTTGTTCCTCAGGTTACTGAGCTAGCAGGCTACACCGCCCGTGTCTACAACATGTTTTCGGTCTTCGATGAAGTGAAGAGAGGCATCTACAAAAGAGCTGCTGTTATTCAAGAGTCTGAAAACAACAGCAAGAACGAAGATAAAGCAGAATTACACATCAATGGGCCCTTAGAAATCAAAGGTAATTAATTCATATTTGTATGTACTTCCCTGGAGTGGGGAGGGGGGGGGGGGGCGGGCATTGCAGTGGGACAGGAGGTGAACAGAGGTTTTGTTTCCAGGACATATCAGCCTCTGAGCCTTAATACCCCTGAGACCATGTTGCCTTCCATTTTGAACTCATGCTATTTTGTAACTCTCTGCATATTCAGTTCTTTTCTAATACACAAACTTGCTCAAATGTTTTCTGTGAAAATTTTCAATGCAAAAGACATTTCAACTGTATGGTGGTGGTATTGTTATTCTTACATGGACAGTGCCAGCTTTCCTCAGACACTTTATTTTTTTCAGAGAGCTAAGACTGTAACATTCTCATCTTCAAACACCACATTATTCTGTGGTGGAGAAAATGCTACTTTGTTTTCAACATCTCCAATGAGCCTGTGCTCATTTCTTTCCATGATTTAGTGGGAATTTTCAACTGAAAATGGGCTGACAACCCTACCCTTTCCCCTCACCTCCCAAATGATCTGATCGGTATATACCTTATCCCTCCCATCCTTTTACTGTACCTTTCTGGCACTGCTATCCTTCTGTCTCCACCCTCCTCAAAACATTATTGCTTGATGTGCTCCATTATGTGTGACCTCTCTCTTCCTCTTGCATCCAGCTTCTCTCTGAGGTACTGACAGGCAGCTTTTGCAATGAGCTTTTCCCAGTTTTCCCAACAGACCCCTTGCGCTTCTCCCCTCTGTGCTGTTGAAAAGCCTTGTTCCCTCCCTTCAGCCTCTGAAAACTTAAGCCTCATTAGAGTTGAAGGCACCACAGTGCTCTTCCTGAAATAACCTCTTTCAATGATTTCAACAGTGCTGCCCTTCAGCACAGATTTCTCAAAGGTCCTCTGACAAGGTTCTTCATAACAAACAGTCTGATGCAGCATGGTGGAGAGCTGTGGAAATAGCTGACGTCTTAGTCTTCTAAATCTTCTTAATATTTGACTGACAAAGGAAATGGCATTTCAGAACTGTTACATTTTGTCATGTGCAAGAGAAAAGGCTTGTAGTTTGTGGAGAAAATGAGGAATTTTGGAGGTCTTTTTTAGATAACTGTGTTTTGAAAACAAACCCAAATACAGTTAAGACATGAAAGCATGGTGTTTATGTTCCCTTTTGGTCTTATGCCACACTCCTTTTTTCTCTGCAGCCTTTTCCCAAGGTTTGATTCCACCACAGTAGCACATTTCATCCAGCCTGAATTCCTCCTACATCACAGTGACTAGCATTTGTTCCTGAGTGGTTATAGGCTCTCAGAGGCACCTAGCCAATGCCAAAGATTGTGCACAAGGACTTAAGTAGAATTTAGGCCAGATGAATCTAGGCCACAGGCTCCACGCATTTTATGACAAGTCCCATTGTAATACTGATTTTCCTCCTTTGGGGCTGGATAATTCAGAAATCCCTGCAGAGTGGATTTGTGTGTGGATAAAAGTGCACGTGCTCACATACGTGTATGTGTCTGCATTGTTAGAAAAGAAAAACCTCACTGTTCAGCTTCCCTAAAGACTCTTTGAATACATACTGCATATTTCCTTTTGAATCATCCCATATAAGTTTATCTAACAAAAGGATGTCTGGTTTGTGCCTTGCATTTAAGTTGTTGGTAAGATCATTGTGAAAATACAGAATTGTAGAGTAGTTTAGGTTGGAAAAGACCTTTAAGAGCATCAGATTCAACCATTAACCTACCACTGCCAAGTCCACCACTAAACCATGTTCCTGTGTGCCACATCTATATGTTTTTTAAGTACCAGGGATGGTGACTCATTACTTCCCTGGGCAGCCTGTTCTAGTGCTTGATGACCCTTTTGGTGAAGAAATTTTCCCCAGCATCCCATCTGGGTCTTCCCTGGTGCAAACTTGAGGCTGTTCTCTTGTCCCATTGCTTGTTACTTAGGAGAAGACACCAATACACACCTGGCTACAACCTCCTTTCCATATTCAGCTGTATGTTAACCAACAACCCCAGATTCTTTTCCACAGGGCAGCTTTCCAGCCACTCTTTCCCAAGCCTGTAGCATTGTGACCCAGGAGTTGTGACCCAAGTGCAGGACCTGGCACTGAGCCTTGTTGAACCACACGCAATTGGCCTTGGCTCACCGATCCAGCCTGTCCAGATGCCTCTGTAGAGCCTTCATATGCTCCACCAGATCAATGCTGCCACCCAACTCGGTGTCATCTGCAGACTTCCTGAGGGAGCACTTGATAATTAAAACCTCAGTATGAAAACTATTAGAATATTTTTAACAGATATTATTATTGCCATATACATAGTGGATCTAATAATTCAGAATTTTAAAGTTGAAATATAATTTTGTACATCTTGTACAAATACTGTCAAATTTGCATTTCTGATTACACATAATTATGCTTTAAAAAGCATGTTTTAACCTGCAAATACAGCAAAGTCAGAAAATTACTATTAAGCTTGTTTATGCTGGAGGGTAGGAAGACCCTCCAGAGGGACCTGGACAGGTTGAATCGATGGGCTGAGACCAGTGGGATGAAGTTCAACATGGCAAAGTGTTGGGTCCTGCACTTTGGTCTTAACAACCACATGCAGAGCTACAGGCTTGGGGCAGGGTGGCTGGAAAGCTGCACAGAGGAAAAGGATCTGGGGGTGTTGGTTGACATTCTCCTAAACAGGAGCCAGCTGTGTGCCCAGGTGGCCAAGAAGGTCAATGGCATCCTGGCTTGTATCAGGAATAGCATAGTCAGCACGACCAGGGAGGTGATCTTCCCCCTGTACTCAGCTCTGGTGAGGTCACACCTCAAGTGCTGTGTTCAGTTCTGGGCCCCTCACTACAAGAAAGACATCAAGGCCCTGGAGCGTGTCCAGAGAAGGGCAACTAGGCTGGTGAAGGGGCTGGAACACAGATCTGATGAGAAGCAGCTGAGGGAACCTGAAAGGAGGTTGTGGTGAGGTGAGGATCAGCCTATTCTCACAGATAAGTAGCGATAGGACAAGAGCAAATGGCTGCAGGTTGTGCCAAAGAAGATTCAGGTTAGAAATTAGGAGAAATTTCTTCTCAGAAGGAGTGGTTGGTCATTGGAATGGGTTCCCCAGGGAGATGGTGGAGTCACTGTCCCTCAGAGTGTTTCTAAGGAAAGTTTGGATGAGGTACTGAGGGACATGCTTTGGTAAGTAGTATAGGTGGTAGGGGGATGTTGGACTAGATGATCTTGAAGGCTTTCTCCAACCTTAATGATTCTGTGATCTTACTTAGCTTACTATTTTTTGTCATAGATATATTTAAACTAGAATTTCTCCACTGTATCCAAGTGCTTCAAAAGTATGAATGATTTTTGCAGAATTTGCTTGATATGGTGAAGGATAATTTTTTGTGGAGACTTAGTCAGGTGAATGCCAAGTCCTTCACAAGTACTCATGTGGATGGAGTGACATGACCCTTTTTGACAGGAGTATGTCTTAGCCAAATTTGTTAGTGTTTTTGTGAATCCATCAGAAACAAATACCTGGTGTGGTGTGGTTGACCTCCCAGTGACATTATCAGGTGCCTTTGTAGGACTCTGAAGTCAGTAGAGTCTCAGTGTGATGAGAAGGCTGCAATCATTCTGTTTAACAGCAGAGCACTTTCATTTTCCATAACATCTTGTTGGACACCACAGAACTGCTTCATTGAAAACTTTTTTTCAGGGGAAAAAAAGTAAAAAACCTCAGGCTGAAACATGGCACAGAAAGTTTTGCCCAAGTTTTTATAGTTTGGCAAAGTCTGAAGCAAATCAGCAGAGAAACTCGTACTGGGAAGTGTAGATTAACTTTAAGTGAAGGAAATACTACTAAATTCTTTTATAATAAACTCAACTTTTCCTTAGTTCCTATTTTTTTTAGATTAGCCTAAGTTGTAAAATAATCAGGCTTCTAATACAAAGGGAAATCTCTTTCCTTTGCATCTTGTCTGTAAATGTACTTTCTGATACTTGCCTAGGAGCCCCGCTGTTGGAGTTCTGTTAGAGAAGCTCATTAACAGGCAACTGAGGAGTTAAGGGTTCCTTTCATTTACTATCTTTTTTTTTTTACTGTTTCCAGAAGAATTTGTTTCAAAGTTGTGTTACAGAGTATCCAAATGTCAGGCTGAGACTGTATATTTAAATTAGCCCAAAATCCAACTAGTAAGCGTAGCCCCTGGAGTGAAATGTTAGATGGGTGTCCACAAATACTTACAGGGCACGTTTGCCATGGCTGTGGCTTCAAAAAGAGATGGAAGCAAGCCACTGAGATGGAAGCAAGCCACTGAATGCTTTCTCCTTCGCTCTCGTTGCTGCAGGAGACTGAACTGGGCCCCGTGCTTCATAGCTGGTAGTGAAAACAGATGCCATTTTCTAATTCAGTCCTCAGAGAAGCTAAACTGGGCTGCTGGTGGCTAAGGCTCTCCTTGAAGTTTTTTCCTGGCTGATACTGACCACCTACTTAAAAAACCCACTATAGTAAATACAGCTAGATTATGAGTAGACATGTCCTTATAGTGCACTAGATATTTATGATGCATATCGTGCATTCTATTTGTGATCAAATTTAGGATTCATTGCACATTCTTGGCTGCTGTTGGCAGTGTCTTTCTGACTCACTGAGATTTATTATCCCAGTTTCCACTAGGGGAACCTGGACCACATGGATAGGCTGTTTGAAATTCACCAATGTATAGTTCTTAGCCCAGCACAGAGACTGTCACATCTCATTACTTAATGGAAGGTTTCACAGACTCTAATTATTATTCCTTATTTTATTTCTTTTTCTTTTTTTTTCCTTTCCAGGGAAAGTTATTGATGTTGATCATGGAATTATTTGTGAAAATGTTCCTATAATTACTCCGAATGGCGATGTGGTGGTTTCCAGGCTAAACTTCAAAGTAAGATGATATCCAAGAATCTTCTGATTGTTGCCATCACATTAACATAAACAGCACAGAATTCATGTACCTTATGTTAAGTACTTGGAGGAGCATGTGGATAAAAGGGAAAGTCCAGAAAGGTAGGCATAGTAGTTCAATAGAGGCAGATATATGTAGTTTATCCTGGTCAAAGAAAGAGAAGAGAGGATTTCTGGTGCTGTTGCCAGGCAAAATAAAAGTCCTGAGATTTTCAAAGGTGCATATGGGAGTCTGCATCCATCTTGACTTAACTGCAATGAAATTGGGGTGCTTGATTCACATAAGCTCCTTTTAAAAGTCTGGGATCACAGCAACAGTGAAAATATTGAATCTGTAGTAGTTCTTGATCACCACAAAGAGCAGCATTAACTGATATTTGACAGCACAGTTCACAAGCCCAACTGTGGAGCCTTTACTCGCTCAAAACTTGCATTGTTTTTAAAAAGCTATTCCAGACACTTCTCTGTACCTGCTCACAATTTTAATGGACAACCTGGTGCAGATGCATCCAGCACAGATGTTATGCAGATAATATCCTGGCACAGGTGCAACCAGCACAGATGTTATTACACAGATTCTACTGTAGATATTATTTTTAAAAATATATATGAAGTTACCAGAACACCAGCATGAATAATCCCAGCATGTCCTTTAATTTAGCTAAAGCAGGGTGTTCCTCTTTTCACCTTTTGGTAGGAATTACCAACTAGGAGAACAGGGTCTATGGCAAAACTTGCTTCAGTGTAGGAATTTCAGATTTGTGAAATTACAACTTTATGGTCATGGAGACAGTTATAATTTCATTTGGCTCAGGAGACAAAAATTATGGAAAATACAACATAGTCAATATATTTATGTAAAGGATAGACAGTGACATTGTGATTACACAGAAATGTACACTATATACACACAGGGCAATATCCAAATGAACCAAACCAAGTACATCACACCCAAAATGATACTGGTAATTAAGCAGGAAAGGGCAATGTGAAGCAAGTCTTCCAAATCATTTGATCAGGCTCCCAGAGCTTAGGTTAATGTCACTGCTGAGCACAGCACTGTTCTGTATGCAGTTAACACATTGGGACCTAACCTGCATTAAAATAATTGATTCTGGCTGTGGTGTGCTGGCACTGTGATTTGGAAACACTCAGGCATTATAGAAATTGTTTTCATTATTTCAGCCCAGATACTGTATCTAATGCCACTGGATCCCAAATAGTTGCATAAATATATGTGAGTAATCAATGAAATGGGTAGATAATTTGATATAAGTGCTCATGTAACTCCCTCTAGGGCTCTGAGACTGTCTTGGGCCATACACACTGCGTAGTAATAACCTTTGCATTTTCATTGCTGTTACAGGTCGAGGAGGGGATGAATCTTCTCATCACTGGACCCAATGGCTGTGGAAAAAGTTCGCTTTTCAGAATTTTAAGTGGTCTGTGGCCTGTGTACGAAGGAGTTCTCTACAAACCCCCTCCACAGCACATGTTTTATATACCACAAAGGTAGGTGTTCTGCTCAAGGTGAAACCTTCGTTCTGATTACATTAATTTTGACCCTGTTTTCTCATTTTTGGTCTGTGATATATACAGCCAGGTTAAAAGGTAGTAAGGCACCACCTCACCTGTGAGGAGAGTGCTTAAAAAAATCCCTTCTCAGTGGTGATGCAAATCTTCAGCTGTTGGGAAGGGCTCACATACCCTTGTGATGGAGCCTATGCTCTCTGGATGGTTAAAGTCATGAATGATTGGGAACATGGGAACAAACTAACAAAATTGGAAAGAAATTTGAAATAGATTTAATAGATCTTAATTCTGATTTCACTTTGAAAGCAAACATCAGAGCAAATGAGAGTGTTTCGGTTTCTAAATGTTGAACTGCTCAAAATAATTTTCAGAAACATCAAAACTTCAGCTTTTACACTACAAAACCAGAAATGTCTTCATCTCATTAGGGGAAACAGGGCTTTTTCATGCTTCGTTTGTATTCTAACTTGCTGTTGGACTCTCAGAATATAATTTAATGCAGTTGATTCTAGAATATCTCCTTAGAGACTTCTAACTAGGTTGTTTTGCAAAAGCAAAATCAAACACTGAGAATCTTTGATTGCTTTCTGTAGTTCATTTCTTCCCATGGGCAATAGAAGTATTCATGGTACAGTTTGTAGTCTTGTTTAAAAAGTTCAGGCTATTAAGCTGAATGGAAAAAATTAACTGATGAGCAGATTTTCCTTGCTGTAGGTGAAGGTAACAAAGAACATTTATCTATTTTTTTTTCAAACATATGTATAATATATTGCTATCTATTGTCATTTTTCTGAGCCACTTGAGGGTTTCATTCAGCAATTTGGTGCAAAACACTTTATTAATTGTTTTTTCAAAACAATATATCAGAATTCCCACTGTGTGGGACATTCTTAAAATCAGTTTTATTCTTAAGCAGAAGAAAAGCATTTCTGATTTTTTTTTTCCTTGCAGGACATCTTAAGTTTCAGCCACTTCTGTTCTTTGTGTCATCTCAGCCCCTTCTCAGATCAGCATTTGAAGCTGGCTTGCCTACAGCCCTTCCCTTTTACTTATGTCCCCTTCCTACTGTGAAAGCAAACAGACTCACATTGCATTCAGGCAGATTCACCAAGGTGCTGGTTGAGGGGGTTCAATCACATCTGCTGGGGTTTCATTTCCATAAATGCAGTTCTTGGTTGCTTCTTTCCCCTAAGCTGTGAGTCTGTCCAGCAGGTCTTCTGTGCAGTATATTTGGTCTTTGTAATATATTTGGTCTTCGGCTTTGGTCACAACAGGAGATTCAACCAGTGTCTCTGCAGCCCTCTGGGACCAAAACCATGTAGGGATTGGCATACTATCTTCTCAGTGTGCCTTGAAGGTATCACTCATATGTAGTCCATCCTAATAGCATCAACCAGGGGAAAGGGTGCTGCCATGATGTCTTTGGGACATCTAAGCAACATTGGCATGGCTTGGTTCTGTGGCTCTGTGATCTTTGTGCTCCTGGAAGGGTTTTTAGGCAGTCCAGAGGTACTTCCCAAGGGACAGAGCAGTGTCTGGGTAAAGGGGGCAACAGTGAGTGACAGAGAGTGCTCTTCTGCGGAAGCTCTACAGCTTGAAGATTTTGAAGTCCGCTTTGGAGGACAGTTCAGCTGTGTCAGTATAGGTTCTGTAGGCTTAGAAGTGTGATGTGTCACTCATAAGTGTCTTGGAAAGGGAATGTGTGACTGAGTCATGTAGGGATTTGGGGGTGAATGTGGCAGGAGTTGATAGAGGACAAAAATCAATCAGACTTATATGCTAGGGTGTCCTTGAGGATCCTGAGTTGCTTTTTTGTCCAGCACATTTGTTCTTTGGGCTTATAGTCTTGGATGAATATCTGTGACACTAAGAATGACTTAAAGGAGATTCAGTCTTGAAGTTTGCACAGCTCTGGGACAGATTTGCAACAGATCTGCTGGATTTTTAGGGCTCTTGCATGGATTGACTTCTTTTTTTTTTCCCACCTGTGTTCCATTTCTGAGTATTTTAACAGTTCACTTATTTATGGCCCAAACAAATTATGCATTCATTTGGGTTTTTTGTCTGTCCCTGGCTCTAGACTAGATTTGGAATTTCTGTAGTGATTTGTAAAGTGTTCTGAAATCCTGAAATCATAGCAGCTTGTTTTGGAAGGTCCTGCGGGTGTAACCGTTTTGCTTATTAACCTCCTGCAAATTACTGCTCAGTCAGGATTGCCTCCTATTTGTTTATCTTTTAGACACCATTCTAAAATTTCAGACTGGGAGAAAAATAGTGCCCTGCTTACCTTTCATCATCTATGTATTTCAGCATGGCCTTAGGGAATATTTGTGTTTGGGACTGAGAGGACGTGGGAGGTGGTAGGATGGTATCACCTGGATTCAGCCTTGTCTGGTGGGTAGACATTACATCTCTGGTCTAAGCACATGGGAGATGTTTCCCCATGAGAGGGACACAGTTACCATTGAGCCCTGAAGGAGCTTTCTCCTGCCTGCCAGTGGCTGAGTTTAATTCTGCATCAGCCTCTCTGCGCCTCTCAGTGGGTTGTAGGAACCTCATCTGCATATGGTGAATGGTGGAGAATACAGTGACTACTACTTAGTAACAAAGTATTTCACAGTAAACAGAAGCTCACTGAAAAGATTATTTCTTTGTCTCTGCTTGTAATGTTCCAGCTTAGTATTCCAGCATTGAGTGGGAAATCATCTGTCTCTGCTGAGTTCAAAAGCTACACACAGAAGTATTATTTATTAAAAAATGAATCATCTCATTGTATACCCCAAATTGCATCAGCGCTGCAAACACTTTGTAGTTAGCTACACTTAGCATTATGTAGGCTTTAAAACAGAGCCTTAAGAGTCCCTATCTTTTTATCTTTTTAGATTGCTTAGCATCATTATACTGCTTTTTTAAGATTCTGGGAATCACTGTGAGATTTGTCCTTAACCAGTCACAGCTCTGGTGGATACTCACAGGACAGACTGCCCTTTGGGGGGCAGGGAGACAGAAGCCCAGGGATTCCTGTGAGTGTGGCTCTGGCACTGGCTGTGACAAGCCTGTAAAACAGGAGGGTGGGCAGAAGAGAAGGGAGACTTTAAGCAGCCCAGCATTATATCGGTGCCAAAAGCAGCTTGTTTTCAGGGATGGATCAGCGCTCGGAACTGGTCATGGCTCAGCAAGTTGTCACATCTCATTGGAGCCTCAGTAACTGGCAGAGTTTGTGCTCTTGCCCTTCTACTTCTCTGTCCCTCTTTTGCAAAGTAAAAATCACGTGAGTTGACGACCTCTTTGCATTCCTCTGGTAACTGGTGAAGAAGGTAGTGTGAATGAAAAATGAGTGCTTGTGGGTGCTCTAGTTGGTAAAGAATCAGGATTCAAATCAGGATTCAAAATAATTTTAAGGAATAATAACAAAAGTATGTAGTGGGTAGCATAAGGACCAATGCTGAAGATAGGACCACAGGGTGTGTATGTAGCACTTAAGGAATTAAAGCAGCAGTCAGTCCTTTCACAGCCTATCAGCAGTGTACCTGAATGTAGGCTGATCTCTCCAGCCTGCACTGTTCCTCTGTGGGCCTTAAACATGGGAGGAGACTTCATCTCTGTGGAATTAGTGAGCTCCTGCATACAATTCTTCCTCACACTCCAGCTCTCCTTGCCCTGCAACTAAAAGCCTCAGCTTTTTCAGTTGTCAGGAAGCACAGAGGCTGCCCATGTTGGCTCTCGTTCCCTTAGCTCTCCCTCGTTTGATCCAAACGCCAGCAGAATCACACACCTACGTACTCGCAGGTTGCCTTGGCAACACCACAGCAATATTCCTCAATATCTCTGCACCGTGAAGCTGGAGTAGAACTGTAATCACCACTGGGTTATTGGTATAAATTATTCACCCTTTTCTGCCAGCTGTGTCTTGCTGTCTCATTTGCATGGAGGAATGTCTCACGCGGTCCCTGTTGGTTCCGTAACCTCCTGCCGTGACTGGAGTCTTCCTGGTGCAGCACACGTGTGTTGATGAGACCACCAGCACCAGGCAAATACGCCCGTGTGAGTTCTGTTGGCTGATTTAGATTGGCTTGGATGCCTCTATGATATATTGCATTTTGCACATCCTAATTTCTTGTCAGCTCATACTGCTGTGTCTTTAACTGTGATCCCTTCAGTGGGGGTGACCTGTACTGTGACTGCACATGCCAACACCGCACTAGCGATTGTCGTTGCCCTTCAGCATTTTGCTCACAGTACACTGCCACACTGCCTTGTTCCTTCAGTACTTTGCCATCACTTCATGTCATGCTATATAGATATCTGCTCTCTTCCACACTGCATCTATCTGTTGTACATACTGTTATCAAGTTCATGGTGCTCCTTTCCAGAGTTCACCACTTATCTGACAGCTGAGAACAAGGTCTGTGGTGGATAGTGTTAACATGAAACATAGCACAGCATACTTCAGTTATGTATGCTATGTTGACACAGGTTTGCTTTAACAAATTGGCTGCTACTTTCTGTCTTCTTTTTTGAAATTGATCAATTCAAGACAGGTTAACTCAGTATTCTGCTGTTCATAAAAAAGTGTGGCCTTACATCTGAGAGGACTGTTAGGCTATCCTCTCAGCCAGGGCAAAGCTTTTCCTATCTTACTGTGACTCATGTAGAAATGATTTCATGTCTCCTCCTTGATTGAAGGAAGTCCAGTCTTGTCTCACCTAGAACAGAAAAGGTCTTGTCTTGCTGTCCTGTAGATTAGCTGAAGCTTTGCCTGCCAGGATCACTGGGAGAGCTGTTTCCAGAGAGGAACTTTACAGCTGTAGAGTTTTAAGGTTTTTGATTAGGTCTATGTGCTGACTGATCAATCACAAGTAATGGCAGTAACTCTTGGTAGAACATTGTAGACAAGATTCACCTACACTAATAGTCAGAGGTGGAAAATAGCTTTATGGATTAGCTACTCCCTCTCAAGCCATGCAAGATGCCTTCCTTACTGGCCAAATGCAAGAGTCAGCTAATTAAAGCACAGCTTACAAGTCTTTTCTGTTACTAGGCAAAGTGTTGCAGAAATCCCAGACTGAAGTCTTTAGTCAGCTTGCAGCATTGGATTTAAAATATATTTACATAAATCCAACACCAGTCTTAATGGCTACAGCTAAACCGTTTGTGAAGGACTTCAGCGTGCTCTGGGGTTTTGATCCCTCAGTACCTTCAGACTGGGGGCATGTTTGGAGCAAACTTTTGCTGTGGGAGGTACCAAGAGGACTAAACTTGTGTGAGGAATTGAGATGTATTGGTACATACTCGGCTTTTACTCCATATGAAGACTAGTGCGTTTCCTAGTGGGCAGCTGTCTGAAGCACAGAAGCCAGTATCACTCTTGATACAAATGAAGACACTTGTTGACAAGTTTGAATCACCAGAGAAATCCAGGCTTGATTTGGACCAGAGATTTCAGTATCATCTCTTACCTAGTGGAGGACTTTTCAGTTGAAGGAGATTCTATTATTACCTCTTGCTGCATAGATGTCTGGAGAGACTTCATTCTCCAGACTCATGGAGACATCTTGCTTAAGGCACAGTGTGCTCACTTGGTGCAAGCCAAGTCCCTTTTATTTGTGATCCATAAAAGAACTTGATCCTTCAGAGGATTATGATACGCACTGGGGTATAATATAAAGTGTTGTCAGCTGCATATGTGATTAAATACCACACTGCATATGCAACTGAAAGGTGAAATCCATTCTTGTAATCAAAGCAGCATCCCTCCTGTTTTGAGTATTGCTTCAGTAACAAGCACAACAATCTTGTTTTGGCTCCTGCACAAAAGTGGGTGTCACTAAAATGGAAATCTTCCTCTATTTACATTCTTTTGAGATGTTTTCCTCACTGTTACGAAAGACCTAAATTTCTGTCTGTGAGGATGCCCAGTTGCAGGGATATTTCTACTATGATCTTTGGCAATCAGCTGCTCTGTGTTTCATAATGTATTTTGGACACCATGTTCTTGCCAGCATGAGCTTGCAATGCCTCCACTCCCCACTTGCTTCTTTTGATAGGATTTTGAATATCAAAAGTCCTTGTTCAGCATCAATAGTTCCACGTTGACTGTACCACCTTTCCAGGCATCCACACATGTGACAGACTGTTTATATGACTTCATGTAAAAGCTGGAAAAAACAGGGTTTGAATGTGTTTTTTTAAGTACATTGTCAGGTTAAGCTTGACAAGCATTTCATAAATATGAAGTCACTGAATAGATTATAAGAACTGAGCATGCAGCTGGTATTTATAGGACCTATTTAATCTGTGCTGGATTTATTTTGCTGAGACCAACAGCTCACTTGCCTTTAAAATTCAGTTTTGATGGCAATGCCAGGGGAATAAATTCACCTACAGGTTGAGATTGCTGTGTAACTTAGCAGTGGTATGAACAAACTTGCGTGTTAGGGAGTAATCTGGTGGTTGCATTTACATGACCTAGGTTCTGCAAAGAAATGCCATTACTGTGTCCAGCTTGAGCAGTTACTCCAGCTTAATGCCATGCATTGTGACTGCAACAAAGTGTCTTTGACAGATGAACAGGATGGCAAATGTTTACTAGGTCAATAATGTTTTACTTAGGGATGTCAAAAAGCATGCTTCAAATATCATAGGTGGATCACATTAAGGAGCAACGTGGTGACATAATACTGGAAAGTGCTGGGAGAAATAAACTGCAAAACCTTCCTGACATAAAAAGCTTGATATGAAAAGATTGAAAGGATGCTCTTTTATGAGAGGAGGACAGCTGAAAGCTCTAGTAACTCCTTTCCTCTCCTCCATACTATTGTTTGCAATCACATACTCTCATTACAGTGCCCTATGCTTTTAAATACCCAGACAGCAGACATAGCCAACACCTTCCTCTTGAAGAAGAGGTTGTAGTCCTTTCCAGGCACTATTGGTTTTGCCTTTTGCCTGCCCCTTTGTCCTGGGCTCCAAAATGTGGCCCAGCTCCAATGTGAATTGGACCTTCAGCCCTTTCCCAGCCTCTCCATTGTCTGCTTGCTCAGACACATTTCTTAGGGTCTAGTCCTGTCTGCCTGCCTACAGCTTGAGGATCTCACCATCTGTCCCTGCTCCGACTCACTGTGGATTCCAAGGTAAATGTAAGTTTTATTCAGCACAGTGATTCTGTTCTTCATTTCTTGGAGACAATGGAGTATTCACTGGGTGCAACACCCACCTGCCAGAGAGACTATTAGCCATCCATTACATTACATTAGTTCAATCCCCAACAAGTTAAAGCCATACATAAACCATCAACTCAGACAGCAAAGGTACAACTCATCTGTGGTCAGTTAGGTGGCTAGAAGTTAGATATTCTTGTTGGAGCTTTATAATGAGTGAACTGCCCTACCTCCAGAGGGTGATTTGCTGTTGCAGTGCACCAGTGAAAGTGTTCATTGCTGATGCCAGTGTGAAAGGTATTCAAAGTCTGCACTTCATTGATTAAAATTCCCTTATTAGAGATAAGGAATAAGTTGATAGCATAGATAATCATGAAATCACAGAGTGGTTGAGGTTGGAAGGGACCTCTGGAGGTCATCTGTTCCAACCCCTTGCTCAAGCAGGACCACGTAGAGCTATTTGCCCAGGACCATGGCCAGATGGCTTTTGAATATCTTCAAGGCTTGAGATTCCACAACCTCTCTGGGAAAATTGTTCCAGTACTTGATCACCCTCGTAGTGAAAAATTGTTTTCTGGTGCTTGGATGCCATTTCCTATTTCAGTTTGTGCCCATTGCCTCTGGTCCTGTTACTGGTCACCATTAAAAAGAGCTTGGCTGTACTTTCTTTGCACCCTCCCTTCAGGTACTTACATACATTGATGACACCCCCTTGAGCCTTCTCTTTTTTCGAGGCTGGACAGTCCCAGCTCCCTCAGCCTTTCCTCACAGGAGAGATGCTTCTGTCCCTTCATCATCTTTGTGGCACTTAAATCCCATCAGATGCTAGGACCCCAGCATTGTGCAACATCAGATGGGCCTCTGGTCACAGCACATCGTGCTGCACTTGATCCCATCCGTGCTAAGGTTCACTGGCATTATAGTCTTTAGTGGCCTGGTAGGATTGTCTTGGAAGTAAACACCTTTGGTTATTATTTCTGCTGTCAAAGGAAAGGATGTTTGCAGGAGAACACGCTGCTTCGCTCCAAGATAACGCCAAGGACACACAGGGTGGTGTCACTGCTGGTGCCAAGTGGGAGCTGCTCGCAGGCTCCTCTGTTAGGATTAGTCAGCAAAGTTTATCCTGCAGCTGAGTGATAAGTGCAGCACAGCACAGGCCTGAAGGCCAAGTTACATGTGCAGCACAGCCCAGCACAGTGCAGCAAAGTGTAGCACAGGCCTGTGCCCTCTCAGGTCGACTGTTCTGAGGATCTCTAACTCTTTGATACACAGTAATTTTCCAGTTCAGACCACTGCAGCCATTCATCCCATGTCCTAGAACAAATATCTAGGGCACGTGAGACCCACTGGAGGTACCAGTTCAGTAGAGTACTTTGTTGCCTGCAAAGAGAGCTTGGGGTGACAACCTCAGACTTGAATGAGGAACTTTTAGGTGAGGTGAGTGTCTTCTGCAGGTAATGCTGAGTAGTCCCCAGAACTTGGGATTTTCAGATCTTTGTTCCCAAGTCATTATTTATGGCATGGTCTCATGGGACCATGGAGCAGGTGGGGTTTCTCCTGCAGTTCAGCATGTGTGCACTGGCCTACCTTAAAAGGGAGCCCGTCTTTCCCAAGAGGGATGGCTTTTCCAGGCTTGTTTATCTGCCTAATACTTTGCATTAATTATATCCTATCAATTTTAGTTTCTGCTAGAGATGACTACAGCTCCCCTGTGGCCACTTCAGGTACCTGGAATGCTTATAAAATGTCTCTAATAGTGTTCCATGTATCTATACATGTTCTATGTCTCTATATACATGGTGCATCTCTGCATTCTGCACCGTCATGTTCTGTCCTGTGTAATCCAGTGCTTCACAGAGGATTAGAGAGGGAAGTCAGTGCAGTGTGTGACCTCACATTCTGGCAGGGTGTTTCACTGGAGACTCACTGTTGCTCCAGTATTACTTTTACATTCATAACCCAGTGCATGGAAGATACAATACCTTGGACAACTAAGCACTGCAGAAGCCCAGAGCAAAAGCAGCCTCTGCTCTAGAGGCTTCACTGTCTACACTTCCTCTTCTCTGTGAAGTAAGGTGTCACTTTTCATCTGCAAAACCATGAATAATTTGGGATCTTTCTAAAAGAGAAAACTGCCTTACTCACTGTAATACCTCTTAAGCTGGGGCATGCCCAGTGGGGCTGACAGCTAGAGTCTTGTCTAGAACAGCTTGTTGTTTGATTCATTGATCTTCATGATCATCCATCTAAGTAATCCTTTGATTATCAGGACTGCCAGGGATATGAAAAGACTGGGCCTGCAAAACTTGGTTGTTTAAGAAAAGGAGAGTATTTTTCCTGCATTTGTCTGCCTGGTTGCTTTGATTCACCACAGGAGGTATAATTATTTCAGATTGCATTAGCTGCTCATATTTTGCAGAAATTGTCTGGGTTTTGTTTTTAATTATATATGTGTTCATTCTGTTGTCTCTGCCTATCACAAGATACAAATGGGCTGAAATGGATGATTTCATGAATCATTTGCCTTAAACTTCTGTGCCATCTGACCAATTCTGGTTTTGTTGTAACTGGTAAAGAAGTAAATTATGGCATGAGATGATAACCTGAGGATGAATAGCACTTTAAATTAAAGGCTTCTCCCAGATTATTTTCTTGCAGAGATGTGTATAGCTTCTTTGCAAAGAAAGCCACAGGGTGATTAGTGTGATTTTCTTTTTTTTCAGCCTTTGATACCAGATTCTAATTATATGCATTGAGAATTCAGCCTTTCATACCACGCATTTCATTTCCTGTTAACTATGTTAATGGCTATAAGCTGATTACATTCCACTCTGGTAACTGATCTATCTGAAATATTTAGAGGATCTTCATGGCTGGGTCTGTATGAGTGGAGAGGAGAGTTCAGTGTAGGGTATTTTAAAGAGACATCAATTATTTATATCTTTAGAAGGGTTGCTGAAACTTTAGCTGGCCCTGAAATCCCTTGAACTAGATACAGTGCAATAAACTGAGTCTGTTGCTTTTTTAACACTTTGCTAAATATTATTATTATTATTATTATTATTATTATTATTATTGTTGTTGTTGTTGTTGTTGTTGTTGTTGTTGTTGTTGTTGTTGTTATTTTCTCACTCTTTGGGGTGCCACTTCTGTGTGAGAGTAGTGGATACAGCACTGCTTAAAAAGAACTTAATTCACATTCAATTCAGACATTTTATTTTCTCAAAGTTATGGTGATGCCGTCATTGGGGGTTTGCTGTTTCTTTCATTTATTTTATTAATGCCATCAAAGAACTATTAGGAATCTAGATCATGGAATCACAGAAAGAAGCTCTGGAGATCATCTAGTCCAACTCCCCAGCTAAAGCAGGATCACCTAGAGCAGATTGCACAGGATTGTGCCTGGGCAGGTCTGCAATGTCTCCAGAAAAGGAGATGCCAGAATATCTCTGGGCAGCCTGTCCCAGTGCTCTGGCACCTGGAGAGTGAAGAAGCTTTTCTTCATGTTGAGATGGATCTTCCCGTGTTCCAGTTTGTGCCCACTGCCCCTCATCCTGTCTCTGGGCACCACTGAGAAGAGTCTGGCCCCTTCCTCTAGATACCCTTTTGATATTTTAAAGTATCAATCAGATCCCCTCTCAGTCTTCTCTTCTCCAGGCTAAACAGACCCAGCTCTATCAGTCCTTCTTCATATGAGAGATGGTCCAGTCCCCTACACTTGCCCTTGTTGAATTTCATTTGGTTCCTCTCCACCCAACTCTTCAGCCTGTCCAGGTCTTACCGAATGCCAGCAGAGTTTTCTGGTGTATCAGCCACTCTTCCCATTTTGTATCATCAGCAGACACTGAGGGCACAGTCTGTACCCTTGTCCCCATCATTGATTGAATAAGACTGAGCCCAGTACTGACTCCTGGCACAGGCCTTCAGCTAGGCTCTGTGCCGCTTACCTCAACCCTCTGAGCTCTGCCGTTCAGCCAGTTCTCAAACTACCTCACTGTCCACTCATCTAACCCACGCTTCCAAAGCTTGCCTCTGAGGATGTTATAGGAGACAGTGTCAGAAGCCTTGCAGAAGTCAAGGTAGACAACATCCACTATCAACTACCTCTAGTCAAGGTGGACAACTTCTGCAGCACTTTCCGTAGCCAAGGTTGGCATTTCTTGAGCATCGCTGGTGATCAAGCTTTGCCGTGGAGTTTTTCCCATGGGCCTGAATCAGGAGCATGGCAAGAGCTGGAGTTCTGCTGAGGTGAATCCTGCTGAGGTATTGCAGCACCTAAAAATTAGGATCTTCGCAACAGCAAAGTGATGGAAATTCCTAAATATAGGTGGACTCCCTAGAGAGTCTGGAGGAGATTTAGGGCTTTTGGAAAATTTAACAAAAATATTTGTGTAGTAGGTAAAGGGAGCCACCTAGAGTTAATCCATAGGAATCTCTAAATATAAACGAATGTATGAACTCCTGCCTCTTACTGAAGTTTAGGTGCCAAACTGAGGGCTAAACATTAAACCCCTTTATCTATAACAAGCCCTGTGTTGAGAGCAGGCACCTAAATAAGATTAGAACACCCTTTCATGTTATTACAAGGCTACTAAAGGATTAGGATAGTTACTGCTTTTTGTATTAAAGAACACTGGGGAGAAAAAAAGGAGTAACAAAAATAAATGCCCGAGGCCTGGCACTAAAGTCTCCTTCCTTCTTGTTGAGGACTCTGACTGGTATAGTTTATAATTAGGCTCTTTCCAATAGCTATCTCTACAAACACATGATTCCTGCTCTTCACAGCAGTTTTCATACTTAAGTGGGAAGATTAGAGGGTGTTCTCCCTTTGACTCCTCTTTAAGCCTGGATGCTAGCCTAGAAAAATGGGAATCGGATGCCCTGCAAGCTTAGAAGAACTTATCCTGAACCCAGTTCTTGGAAGAGATTTTCTAACTGTTATTTTGTCATACAGCCCCTTGATTGCATCACTAGTAGCTGCCAGTGTCTTGTGCTGGACTTAAAACTGTTGCTTTCATATTCCATGCTGTACTAGACTTTCTGTCCGGGGAATTTGACAACATTTAGGCACTGCTGTAGATGTGAGCTGTGCCCTTGGCTTTCTGGACTGGAGATTCTTTGGTGCAAGCACTGACTTCTTAAAATCTTCCAAGTTTCCTAGGAAGATGACTCCATGGTCAGAGCTTGGGCTCCAGTATGATCTTCTTGAATAGAGGTGCCTAAATTTGGAAGACATTTTATTTCAGATGCCAAAGCAAGTGCTCTGAATTGCGCTCTGAAGGCGTCCTCATCTGTTTTAGAAAACCAAGCTGCAATTTATCCATAAAAGAAGAATCCCAGGAGTAGTGTTCCCCTTTCTCTCTCCTACTTGGGTGTGTGAGAGAGGCATTGTGTCAGCCAGAGACAGAAACGTAAAAGATGGGTCAGTCAAAACTTAACAGTTGCATTACACATAATTTTCCCACATAACTTTGTATATCTGTGAGAGTAATAGTGCAGTAATGACTGCAAGCACACTCGGACAGCGAAGGGCACGTCAGGTCCCGATTGCTGAGTTGGGGGTGTGCAGATGGGTTCCAGAATCCCAAACCACACACTTTTAAACTTGACCTTTCATGGAGGAAGTGTGCCGACAAAGGTGAAGTAAGCTTCAGACTGTTCCTGGCAGTGGGTCCTTGGGCACTTACCTTGGGCTAATATCCCTTAAGTTCTGATGCCTGCCACTTAAAAAGATATAATTTTGGTCCCTCTTTTATTCCAGGGTGCTTATAATTGAGGCTCTGACCATTTAGATTGCTTTACAGACTCTCAAAGTGCATATTAATTAGTTTTTGTAAATCTTTAAAGTAATACTATGGATGACAGAACAGGGTATTAATTCTGTCAGCACAGTTTGTTTTGCCTGGAAGATGAAAACACCTTTGAGTACATTCAGAAGGTATTTGTAAACATTTCAAGTGGACATGACTTGTTCTGATATTGGAACAGAAATTTCTTGACATCTAGAGCAAATCATCACCCTGAATTTGCTGCCCAAAAGAGTGAAGCCCTCTGCTCTTCAAGCCATCAGAGAATTACTGGATTGTAACTGTACTGCCTGGTTACAGTGCTAATCCACAGTCCCTTTGAATCGGCATTATAGGTTTCTCCTTATTGCCTCACAGCTCCAGCATGTAAGCCCTCCATTTGGGCAGGGAAGTGACTGGCATGTACTCCAGTATGTTTCATAGCACCTCCTCCCTCCCCAAAGCTTACTGCAGTAAAGAGACCATATCATCAGCAACACTTGCCCTTCATCCCCAGATGATTTCTCTAGTATTTTGCCAACATTGTACATGATGTCAAGTGTCAATGGGGCACCAGGGAGTTGTCCACACCACAGGCTTCAGGTTGCAGGATGTCTTCACAGTCCTTTTTCTTTAAAGCCTGCACTGCAAGGGGGAAGCCATACACCTTCGTAAGGGATGATGGCTTGTCACTGACAGAATGAAGTTAAAACTCTGCTAAGTGTAGTTCTAAGTGCACCAAGCAGAAATTGGTGATGCAATAAAACAATCAAACTAACTGAAAAAGAAGATCAGTTTATGAAAAGTGAAAGGAAAAAGAGGGAAGGTGAGGAGAGGAGACAAGAGGAGAGGAAAACAATTGCAGAGCTAGTGCTGTCAAAAACATGATCTCTGCACAGCAAAGGAGTTGCTTTCAGAGACTGTAAGAGTTCTTTCTTTGAGACTGGAACCCAGACACTTTGACTGAAAGGAAAAACTCCATCAGAAATCAATTAAGTCCAGTTAAACTCAAGTGTTACTTCAGGACAAAAAGATTGGCTTTGTTGTTTTAACTGCTAGAACTTGAATGAAAACAGTATTTGAACAAGTAGTTTACTGGCAAAGCAAAAAATGTCACTGTTGCTGTATCTAGTTACCCATACTGAATGTTTAGCCATCACACACGTAACCTCAGTTGCAATAACATCTGATGTTTAACAGGTTTTAATGTGTTTGACTTGTGGTACCCATGGTAGGTAAGGAGGTTATTGTATTCAAGTTAAGGATAGAGAAATCTGGTTTAATAGGAGATTGTGAGAGTGTGAGTTAGACAAGATCTCATCTAACTTTAGTGCTTTGGAAGTCTATTATCTAAATTAATTGTCTGGGCTCTGTCCCCCATGGAGGGAGAAGGCACCTTCAGGAGGCAATTCATCCCCACCCTAAAATAAATCATAGAATCATAGAATGGTCTGGGTTGGAAAGGATAAACCAACCACAGAGGTACCTCTCTGTTGTCAAGTGTTGGGATCCCAAATGAGATGTCTCATGCCAAGCAAGAAGGAGTGTCCCCTCGGGGACATGAGTGGCTCTGGAGGAAGCAGAACCTGCTTTCCTACCTCCTGGGACAGACCCATAACCAAAAGCCATTCTTTCTCTCTGCTAGTCAGTAATTGATGGGGTTTGCTATTCCACTGCACGCTGGGCTTTTCTTCAATTTTTACAACTAGGTGGAGAGAGGTGTGCTTGGTGCTACGGGTGTGTTTAGATGGGAGGCCACAAGGAAAATCCAGTTGCACCAGGAAGGAGTGCTGGTGACTCAATAAACAGCATGGCAGCAAGTGCCCTGGCATGCTGCTTTTGAGCATTGCCTTCCCAGTTGTGTTGTAGGTTAATCTCAGAGCTGCTAGTCATTACAGGATCATACTGCACAAGAGTAAGGTATTAAACCCCAGACAGATTATATGATGTGTAACTCTGCCCTCCTTGCCCTTACTTCACCTAAATTACACAGTCTTATGCACAACCTGTTCTGAGCCCAGGTGGAATTTCTGTCTGCTGTCCCAGAGATGGCAGCAGTCGGGAGCAAATGAAGTGATTTCTACATAGGGGAGAAGTAAACCCCTCTGGGCTTCTAGATGCAGTGCACTATGGAAATGTAATATATCATTACTTCATGAAGTTACATAATGTTTAGAGTTGAGCTTTGCAATATCCCCATTAATGTAAAGGGCTCACTACATTTGATGCTAGTGTTCCTGCAGCCCTGAGTGGCTCTCTCCCCACAGCAGGCAGGAAGCACAACGGTGAGCAAAGAGAAGCAGCAGCACTTGCATTTCACGTGTGGTTCTGGTTTTGCTCCACCTGGGTGCCTGCTCACAGCAGGGAGATGGCCAAATATTTGCGGGCAGCTCGGCTCCCCTGCCCTTCCCACCCTCACCCAGCTGGTACAGGTGGGTGGTGCAGGCAGGTACAGATGGTTCACCTCGGTTTTCTCCGGCACTGAAACCAGCGCAGCCGATGCCAGTTCAAACATGACTTTTGGTCCACCTGCAGCCTTAGTTCTGGAATTGGGCATCGGATGCATTATGAGTTCCTTCAAATTACTCTGAGGAATATTTTAACGGTGGGTTGACCCACCCCTTCTGCAGACACACCTCCAAGGGAAGGGGAAGAAATCTGCTGAGGTATGACACGTCTCTGTCAGGGAGAGAGACCCTCTGCATGGCTGAGACCTTCCTGCCACGCAGGTCCAGAGCTCTTCAGGGAACAAAACTGACCCCTCCTCGTCAGCGCACCGTGAAGTTGTTGGAAGCAATTCTCTGTGGCAGGAGCAAGCTGCCTCGAAGCCTCCTTGTTTCTAGCCCAGTTTTAACTGCTCCTCTCTGTCATCATCCCCTGGCAGCGCAGCTTTAATGAGACTAGCATTGTTTTGGCAGATGAACCCAGAGGGAGTCAGTGTAACTTTTGGCACAGTGAGCAGGACGGAGTCTGGAGTCTGACTGTTCTTCCGCTCTGACCTTCCCTTCCAAACTCAGAATCTCATAGATCATTCCCAGGGTGTTTCCAGCTTCCAAGAACTATTGGCAGTGTTTGTAGGACAGGGTGGATATTTGTCCTTCACAAGAAATCCTTAGAACCAGAGGAGCAAAAGAGCTGATCAGATAAATTGACAGATAGGTCTTAGGCTGCCTTTTCTATCCCAGTCTGAATGGTCTGTTACCTTTTAGAGTGGTATGAAACTGTTCTTTGAGCTGAGAGACTGTTCTTTGAGTTAAAGGACTAGGAGAATTTTTGGGGCCTGGGCTGTATCAGAGGCTGGGCACAGCTCATGACACTGTGGAAAGTGTCCATAGCCATACCAGGAACAGGTCCATGACAGGGCACTCTGGCTTCAAAGTGGAGACAGCTTGTTTTACTAAGATGGATGGTATTACCTGGTCTGGGAACTTGGTGGTTCAGAAGCTGCTTCACATCCAGCTCAGCCTTGTGCTTGGCAAAAGGAGGCTGGCACTGGGAGGTTTAAACCGATCAACTTCTCCAATGTATGCTTTTTTGCAATTCAGAGGTGTTACTCTGGCTTCTAGAGCCAGCTAAGTCACACCTGCAGTCCTGAACAGTAGTGTGCAAAAGATGCTTTCTGTGTTCTCCTGCCTGGTTTGGGTGTCTCCTGCTGCTCCATGGAAGTCTTTCCCTGTTTGAGTTTTAACCCCTTTGTTACAATTTGCTTTTAACACGTGAGTGTTTAATTCAATTTCCAAACCTCTGAGCCTACCAAACCTTGAGTACAACACGGAGTTTCTCTGACTCCAAGTGAAAGCATTCAGAATGGGCTATGGAGAGGATGTTTATTCTGCCTGATCTGTCATTTTGTTTTCCTGCTAATACTACCCCTGTTGCTACCCTGTAATCGGCTGTTATGGGAACAATACATTGTCCCTAGGGTAAATTTAGAAAAAACATTCACCCACAATACACCCACAGATAAATCCAGTTCTGGCAGCATGGTGTTTAAAGCATTATACTCACAGAGTGTCAGCTGGATGTGCTCACTTGGAGTCAGCTCCAGATTACCAGTTTCTCTCTGTTGTTTCCCAGACCCTACATGTCCATTGGGACGCTGCGTGATCAAGTAATCTATCCGGACTCGGTGGATGACATGCATGAGAAAGGCTACCAGGACCAAGATCTGGAGTGTATCCTGCAGATGGTTCATCTGTACCACATAGTTCAAAGAGAAGGAGGTAAACTGCCTGTTTTTGTAAAAAGCTTTACAAAACCCATTTCTCACATGTGTGTCTTAGAGTGACTGACCTTCACTCACTGAACTGGCAAAACTGGATCCAGATCTTTTGTGGCTGTGAGAGCTGCACAATCATATGATTGTTGCTCCTGATGGTAACAGAAGGAGAACCAAGGGCTCATCTCCTCCCCAGTAAATCCATGTTCAAGCTGAGCATCCTTGTTCTCTTGTAGTAGCCAGTCTTCTCATGGTACTATGAGATCACTGGCCTTCCTTCATTTCCTTAGAAAATGTAATCTGTATTAGAACCTTGTAATGTCACTGACTGCACCAACTTGAAAGCACATGAGTGAAAGGAGAGTTAATTCTGCTTTCACCTCCCTGGTTTGCAGGATCAGCAGGACTGAGAGCCATGAGAAGGAATGTCTGGTACCACACCACAGGGGTGAACAAGTTAAAAATAACCAAATGACACTGGCTGGCAGTAGGCCGTTGCCCTCTACCACTTGGTGTTTAAGTTGCCATGTGTTCTCAGTGTTGTTTGGCCTGAGAGTAGGAGACAGTGTAAATACACTGGCACAGTGCTAAAGATTAAAGATGATAAAGGCTTCTTCTTTTGTGTCTAAGGAACTGGAGGTTTTTTCCCCCAAGCATAGCAATAATTTTCCTCCTTTTGTTCCCACCAGCCACTAATCTCTAGTTTGAATTTCCTCCCATCATTATACTTTAAAACAGACACAGGACAAAGTTAGGAACATTTAGAGAGAAGAAGGGGTCCTGGTGGGCAGCAGGATGACCATGAGCCAGCAATGTGGCCAAGAAGGCCAATGGCATCCTCGGTTGTATTAGAGGGGTGTGGTTAGTAGGTCAAGAGAGGTTCTTCTCCCTCTCTGCTCTGCCCTGGTGACACCACATCTGGAATATTGTGTCCAGTTCTGAGCCCCTCAGTTCAGGAAGAACAGGGAACTACTTGAATGGGTCCAGCACAGGGCCACCAAGGTGATTAAAGGTCTAGAACACCTTGCTTAGGACAAGCTGAGGGAGCTTGGTCTCTTTAGCCTGGAGAAGAGGAGACTGAGGAGTGACCTCATTAATGTCCATAAATCTGTAAAGGGTGATTGTCAGGAGGACAGATACAGGTTCTTCTTAGTGATGCCAAATGACAGGACAAGGGACAATGGGTGCAAGCTGGAGCACAAGAGGTTCCATGTGTATGTAAGGAAAAACTTCTTCACTGTGAGGGTGACAGAGCCTTGGGACAGGCTGCCCAGAGAGGTTGTGGAGTCTCCTTCTCTGGAGACATTCAAATCTCACCTGGACATGTTCCTGTGTGACCTAATCTAGGTGAGCCTCCTCTGGCAGGGGGTTGGACTAGATGATCTTTTGAGGTCCCTTCCAACCCCTAACATGCTGTGATTCTGCAAAGGAGGACCTTCAAACCCCTGTAAGGAGCTGACACTGGGAGTGCTAGATGCACCCTGCCTCTCTCTGCCAGCTGTCAGTGCTCCTTTTTGAGAAGGTACTTCAGGTGCATTGCCTTGTAGTATGTGTGCTTGGTGCCTCAGTATCATTCTGACAACAGAGAGTAGCACTTCAGCCATGGAAATCCAAAGGCAATGTCTAGATTCCCATTCCTGAGTGTCAGCTTGTTGCTCTCTTCAAAAGGCAGAAGGTTTGTTTTATTTTTGAAGTGTGCATGGACACCTGGAGTCTTTTCTGCACATTTTAGAGTGAGGAGTAGTAATCACATACAGCAGCAATTGTGTGCCTACAGATACTTCTCCACCTCACAATCTTGTTGATGTCCATGTGTTAATGTAATCATCACTCTTGGCCCCCGAGCTGCAATAGAAAATAAGAATCTGCTGTCATTCAGTTTTATGTTGTTACTCAGATCTGAGTAACACACGGATTGGAAAAGTGGGCAGAGCGCTGAACTCCGCGACCGGAATAATTGCAGAGAATGCCTCTGCTCCCTACACTCACATTGTAACTACTCCTGGTAGTATTCCTGAGTCACTTCACGAAGTGAGGTGCCCAGATTGCAGAAGAACCAGCAGATGTGTTGGAATGGGGAGCTGGAAAAGGAGGGGCACTTAAACTGTCAGTGGCGAGAAGCCGCTGTGGAGTGCGCGTTCATAGCCTGCTGGTGCTTGTCGATGTGCTGAACAACACATGGCCCTCAGCAGCCAAAACCATATCCCCATCAGTCTCTGAATGCACATTGATGTGGTTTATAGCCCTGCAGCTGGAGCTCCACGTAACGAGATGCCGCTGGCGAGGGTCAGTGTTCTGTGTTGCCAGCCTGAAAGCCCAGGTTTGGATCAGCCTGGCTCTACTTGCTGTGCCGCAGGAAGTATTTATTGCTGACCCCCTTCTTGCCCTTCTGCCTGGCTGACTGCACGTGTGAGACACACATGATCTATTAAAATGCCTTGAGGACACTGTCAGTGGTCAGTGGAGCTCTGTTGAAACTCCACTCTGGGTAAGGGCACCCTGTGCAAAAGTCTGCACAAACAAATGTTAATGACAGAAATGGGCAAAGCCAGAAAACAGGGAGAGAGATTACCACATACCAGGAAGTTTTTAGGACCACAATACACTTACTTGTTCCCTTTTTCCTTGGACACAAGTGCCAAGGTAGGAGCAGAGAGGAAATCCATGACATATGATTTGACATGTTACATGGATTTCATATGTTTGTATATTCTTTAGAGCTCCCCTAATCTGGGAAAAAGACTCATATTCTGTTTTTTTTAACCAGCAAGCCAGACAAATAGCTGTTGAAAGCAAAACACTGAAATTATTGCTTAAACACAAACTTTTTAAATTCTGATTTTTATTTTATTTTTTTACTTAAAATTTGTAAACTAAATGTTTTCTGTTAAAAATGGAACTTTTTTTTCTTTGCAAAACAATGAAAAATCCCATGTAAAGCTTCTAGAACAAGGGATTTGCCCCTCACTGTCTTTTTCTTTTCTGCACACTGCTTTGATGGCTGACAAACACTGTCCTTTTCCAGTAGAAAAAATGTTTTTCTGAAAAATTCCCAGCAAGATCTACTTTTTTAGTATATACACTTCTTGAAAATGTGCTATATCTGTGTTTAGTTATTCAGGCTCTTGTGGATATATGGGCTATGCCCATGCTATTTTGAACTCTTTCCATATACTATTCTAACAATGGAGCTAACTACCTGTCAGTCATTAAGCTATAGAAATCTAATGCAGTTCTTCAGTATTTTTTTTCTGTAGAACCTCTTCTCCTTCAGAGCTTTACCTCTGTCTTTTCCCTGTTCACCTGTCCCCTGCTGTAGTAAGCCTTTACTGGGCAGCAGGCTCCTTAGGGCATGACCCTGTTGTGCTTTGACCACGAGTGTCATGCGTGTATAACATGATGCTTTGCAGCTTTGTGTTCTGCTCCCTGTGGGCAGCTGTGAAAAAGCCAGATGGAGCCAGAAGTGCGCAACTCTGACTCAGTTTATTTGTCCTGGCATGGCTTTATTGTCTCTAGCTGAATTACTTCCACACTGCATCAGTACAAGGGTCACCAGATTCCAAGTGTAAAGTAGCCAACAAGAGCCTGACATTGGCAGAAATTCCTCTCTTTTTCTAGCTATAAAGTTTCACCCAGTTAGAAGCAAATAGAATGGTTACAGGGGTAAGTAGCACAGTTTGGCTTTTTAGCTTCTCTGTTCCCCTCATGAAACTTTTTTCAGAGAGTCGAAACAGAATCTCAAACCCACCAATCCCCCTCCTCACCACCACCACTCCACATGTCTCTGAGCCCAAGCCCTAGAAGAACCCCGTGCAGTTGGCAGGAGCACCCCTTGCTGCTGGGGGAGTTCCCACTGAATCCCACACTGGTATTTTTCCCACCAGCTGGATGTGAGAGGAATGCCATTCCTTTACATCATCAGTAAGGTGCCCCTATCAACACCTCCGAAGTCGCTCACTCTACCAGAGCTATAATTTCATACAAAATGAGGGGGGCAAAGAAAGTTGCCTCCAGCAGAGATGGTGTAAAGGCATGTCCAGAAATCTGGAGTGGGAGCATGGAGATGTGCAGTAGGTGCACATAAAGTGGTTCCTTTTTGACCCGCTTTGAGAATCTGTGTGTATTCGGCTGCTGGTCGCCTGTCACGTGAGGGGAGCCGTGAGTGCGTGTGGCAGCACGCTGAATGCATGACCCGGCCTGTCAGGTTCAGGCTGATGACATTACTGAACAAGTTCAACCTGTTCATGGTTTCTCAGCTCCCCAGATGATAATTACTCCTCATTATTTTGCACATTTGTCATATCTTTGGGTCTTGTCCAGGGAAACCTTTGTGCTCGGCCACGTATAAACACACAGCCAAGCACATTTCCTTTCTCTGGGATTTTTTCATCTGATCATTTTATCCCTGGATTTGCTTTTGTTCCTAGTACCAGCAGGAAGCCTGGAGTGCTCTGCTGGCTTTTCCAGTGGCTCTGAAACCCGGAGACACAAATCCCTGCAGTGTCATACTGAGCTGGGGCTCAAACAATTGATGGTCTCTTTGTTCCTTCCTCAGCTAAGGATTTCCCTTGCATATTCATCCTGCACAGAGCCTGGGCTCTCTTCCATTTTGACATCTGCCTGGGGACATATGCTGTGCAAGAGGCCTTCACATTCAAAAACTCACCAGGGGTGGCCTCTCTGGGTGTTGTTTTGCTGTGATAGCTTTTCTTCTGTCACGAAGCTGTACCACTCCAGCCCGTGGCAGATGAGGTGCAGTGGAATGTAGATCTGGAAAAGGAACTTTTAAGCATATTGTTTTATGGCAGCTGAATGCTTTGTCTGCAGGTGACAGGAGACAGGACAAGGGGAAATGGCATGAAGCTGCACCAGGGCAGGGTCAGTTTAGATGTTTGGAAAAAATATTTTACTGAAAGAGCCATCAGGGCCTGGAACAGGCTGCCCAGGGAGGGGGTTGAGTCACCTTCCCTGGATGTGTTTAAAAAAAGGGTAGATGAGGTACTTAAGGATATAGTTTAACATAGGATGGGAATGGTTGGACTTGATGATCTTCAAAGGTCTTTTCCAACCTTGTGATTCTGTGATTCTGTGATTCTGTGCATGTAAGTGTGAGGATTCACAAGGATGAAGGTTACACACCACTACAGACCCCATGTATAACCCCTTCTTTGTTGTCAAATTTAGCTTGCTTCTTCCTTCAGAAAATTGAGGCAAAAATCATTATAAAAGCAGCCGTGCAAGAAAACGAAGTGTTCCTGTCATGAGGCTGTCCCTGGTTTCTGGTGACAGGTGTATGTATTTCTGCTGCTGTGACTCTGCCCCAGCAGATTGTACGTGCTCTTTATCTTATGGTTGCAAAAGGCATTTCTGTGACATCCAGTGTTCATCACATCCACATCATACCATCTGCAACCAAAGGCTACGTGTAACAAGAACCTGGGCAAGGAATTTGGACTCTGAAAGCCAGGATTATGTTTGCACCTACTGAGAGATTTGTGCTGCATTCATGGACAAGCCATTTAATTTCTTCATTTGTAAAGTGGATGTAGCTGTGGGTGAGGGAAGACACTGACCTGGCTGATACTTTCAGAACACAAATGACCTTCACTGACCTGAGCCATGTCAGCAGAAGGAAAAAAAGAAACAAGTAGGTGTGTTGCTGCTAATGCTCAGTAGGGAGGCAGTTTAATGTGAGTTACAATGCCTAAGTGTTCAGAGGAAATGATTCAGGTGTTAGAAAATAAGGTTTATTAGAATGGATCCTTCCATATCTGTTGGTCGATACGTTCCAAGTGGCAAGTAGGAAGGTTCAGCAAGGGAGCTGGGCAGGAAGAGACAAGATGCACTTCTAATATGCTGTTGGAATATAAGTTGAAGTGACCATGGAGATGACTGCTGTATCCTGATAAACAGAGGCTAAATCTTACACCTTTAGAGGAAATAGAGTGGTTTTGCTGACAAGATGATGATGCTTCTTGAACTTCACTCCCTTTTTGTCCTTTGGTAAGTCTGTATAAAGGACCTGATCAGGAAGAAGCTGTATGAGCACAGGGGCTGGTGCACACATGCACACCCACCCAACCCCGAGCTGTGATCCAGATCACTGGACCTTGCCTGTAATTCTCAGCTTAAAAATAACAGAATATAAGCAGCAGCCTGAACATTGTCTTCAGAAGGCATAGATGTTTCTATGGCTGTAATAAAGGACCATTCCCATCCCTTTCCCCTAGAACCCTTTGCCAAAAAGGAGCACTGCAGGTGCTTTAGAGTCTCTTTTTTTGGAAGCTGAAGGTGTTGGTGGAACAGCGCTCCTCCAGCAATCTGTGTGGTCCCAGAACTGGGACTGCTCATCAGCAGCAGCCTCTGCATATCTGTGTATCCTTTTACCAGAGTTCATCCAAATGGTGATTTAGTTCATCACTGCACAGCTCCATCTTTGCTAGGAGCCTGCTGATGGAAAGCGCTGCATGTGCCCCGGGGGGTTCCCAAGAGAATATTTCTGGGGTGTGCATGCCTGGTTTATAGAATCACAGAATGGTCTGGGTTGGAAGAGACCCCAAGGATCATAGAGCTCCAACCCCCTGCCACAGGCAGGGCCACCAACCTCCAGCCTGGATCTACACAAGGTTGCCCAGGGCCCCATCCAACCTGGCCTTGAACACTTCCAGGGACGGGGCATCCACCACCTCTCTGGGCAGCCTGTTCCAGCACCTCACTGCTCTCTCTGTAAAAAACTTCCCCCTTATATCCAATCTAAACCTTCCCTCCTTTAGCTTCAATCCATTCCCCCTTGTCCTACCAGTGTCTACCCTTTTAAAAAGTTGATTCCCCTCCTGTTTCTATGTTCCCTACAGGTACTGCACTGAGGTCCCCCCACAGCCTTCGCCCAGCTCCTCCCGTAGGGGAGGTGCTCCAGCCAAAAATGAGGGGGCACCCGGATTTGAACCGGGGACCTCTTGATCTGCAGTCAAATGCTCTACCACTGAGCTATACCCCCTATAAATGCAATGTTGGATGCCACAATGTAAGTGGCAGTGCCTTAACCATTTGCATGTTGTACAGCCCACAAGGGCTTCTTCCATCCTTACCAAGGGGAGTGCTAACTTTTTCTTTATAGGTCTAACTGTATACACATACATGAAAATATCATGACATTTTGTTTTGCAAATTTATGTACAGAAAATTCTTGGAATTCAGTCTCCAGCATTATCAATTCCTGGTTTCAGCCACACAGCCTCTCACCAGATGCTTCACTGAGGTTTTGTTCAGACCCACCAAGCACAAGCAGAGCACTCCCCAGCTTCCTGCACCTTCACAAGCCCCACTTGTCCCACCTTTATTCAGGTGTCAGACATGACACAGCCCACCCTCTTTGCTTGACCTTGTTTTTAATGCTTTCTGGCAAATGTTTATGTTCAGTTGGGCAGTGGCAGAAGAGGGGTTTTGGTTGCGTTGTTAATTTTTTAGATACAGTTCTTCTGGGCTGATTTGGAAGAATGTTGGGGGGTTGGACTCAATGATCTCTTGAGGTCCCTTCCAACCCCTACCATTCTGTGATTCTCTTCCTTGCATGGCATCACCTTAGCAGATTTTTCTCTGCAGACAGACTTCCCCTTTTCAAAACTCATCTATTTTGCTACTCCATCCACCTGGAGTGTTGGATTGCAAACTTGTTTTCAGTAGGGTAATTAGGTACTTGATGGTTTCCATTAGTGGGAATGACTCATGCCAGAGTATTCACAGAAACACCAGCCCACAGAGAGACGGCAGATAAAATACATCGTGCTCCCCTTGCATGTATCTGAAAGTGATAAACAAAATCACTTAGAGGCCATGCAGAGATTGTATGAGGATACCTGGTGTTGTAACAGTTGAGGGTCATGTCTAAATGTGAGGTAGCTGGGAGGTACAGGCTTGGGGGAGACTGGCTGGAGAGCTGTCAGGCAGAGAAGGACCTGGGAGTGTTGGTTGACTGCAGGCTGAATATGAGCCAGCAGTGTGCCCAGGTGGCCAGGAAGGCCAATGGCATCCTGGCTTGTGTCAAAAACAGTGTGGCCAGTAGGTCTAGGGAGGTGATTGTGTCCCTGTACTCGCCATTGGTGAGGCTGCATCTTGAGTACTGTGTCCAGTTCTGGGCTCCACCATAAGAAGGATATTGAGGTCCTGGAGCAAGTCCAGAGAAGGGCAACCAGGCTGGTGAGGGGGCTGGAGGGCAAATCCTGTGAGGAGCGGCTGAGGGAGCTGGGGCTGTTTAGTCTGGAGAAGAGGAGGCTGAGGGGAGACCTTATCACCACCTACAACTACCTGAAGGGAGGTTGTAGAGAGGTGGGAGATGGTCTTTTCATCCATGGAACAGGAGATAGGACAAGGGGAAATGGCACTAAGCTGTGCCAGGGCAGGTTCAGATCAGATGTTAGGAAAAAAATTTTCCCTGAAAGAGTTGTCAGGGCCTGGAACAGGCTGCCCAGGGAGGGGGTTGAGTCACCTTCCCTGGATGTGTTTAAAAAGGGTAGATGAGGTACCTAGGGATATGATTTAGCATAGGACAGGAATGGTTGGACTTGATGATCTTAAAGGTCTTTTCCAACCTTGTGATCCTGTGTGAGGTTGTATAGCAAATCCTCCTGCATGTGTGAGCTTTTGTACGTGCGCCGCGTGTCCCAGCGCACGTACCGCACGCCGGGGTCGGCACCCGTGTGTCTGTGGGATTTGCTGGCAGTGACTCTTTGCCTGAGGGAGCACCTGGAGTCCAGCACTGCTTTTCACTGGCTTTACACTTCTGGTTTTGAATTTGTCTTTAAATTTCCACTCCTTTCAAGAAGGGGTAGCAAATTGTTCTATCAAGCAAACATGACAAAATAAAATGATTTGTTAGACAGAGGTAAAAGATTTTTCAGAGAGATGGTGGGTAAAGTTTTTGACAATACCTGCATCACCAAGAAGGTTATCTCTTTCAAAACTGACAAGATATTTCTGACATTTTTCCACTTGAGGGCCAGTGGAAAGGCGTTGAGATGTTGCAGAAGATGTGATCCAGAACCCTGAGCTGTCTCTTTTGCAATGGAAATGTTCTTTATGATTTTGGTTGCAGATCACAGAGCTGTTGGAAGTGAAGCTGCGTTTCCTTCATAAACTTACGTTGTCCTGACGTGTGCTTGCTTTTTTTTTTTTTTTTTAAAGGCTGGGATGCCATCATGGATTGGAAAGATGTCTTATCAGGAGGAGAAAAACAAAGGATGGGCATGGCTCGGATGTTTTACCATAAGTAAGCCTTTTGACTTTTTCTTTAAGTAGCAACTTTAAATGAGGAAGAGTTTTGCAGGTTTGCTGTAACAGGTTGAGTCTCCTTCTCTACTCTGCCCTGGTCAGGCCCCACCTGGAGTACTGTATCCCGTTCTGGGCTTCCTGGTACAAAAAAACCAGGGATCTCTGGGAAAGGGTCCAGAGCAGGGCTACGAAGATGATTGAGGGCCTAGAATGGGACACAGGGGGAAATGCCCAGCCTCTTTTCAGTGGTCTGTGGGGACATGACAAGGGGCAATGGCCTCAAGTTGGAGCACAAGAAGTTCTGCACCAATATGTGGAAGAACAGCTACACAGTGAGGGTGACAGAGCCCTGGGACAGGCTGCCCAGGGGGGTGTGGAGACTCCTTCTCTGGAGATATTCAAGACCCGTCTGGACGCCTCCCTGTGCAGTGCTAGGGAGCTGCTCTGGCAGGGGGGTTGGACCCGATGATCTCTTGAGGTCCCTACGATTCTGTGAATCTGCACTAGACTCCAGTATCCGTGCAATATGCAGTACTGCTAGGTGGTTGCATGGGACTGCAGGTCTTGTCATTTATTCATACAAGCTCTGCTTTTAGTTTAGGCAGTGCATCTTACTTAAGCTTTGCTTTTTGGCAACACAGCATTACATTTTCCAGATGTTTCTTTCTTTGTTAAATCTCGGCACAGCTTCCCTACATCTGTCCTACAACTGTTGCAGAAGTCTGATGGACTGTTGCACAGACCATGGGAGTTGGAAAGCCAAGCTCCCAAACTTTTTTGTTTTGGAGACTGCAAACACACAAAGGCAGCCCAGCCCATATATAAAAGTGGATAGAAAGGTTCTGAGTTGGCTGTAGCTACTGCATAGCTTGATGACAGGACAGAATAATACTAGGTCAAACCAGGACACAGATGTTAGATCACTGTGTACTCAGATGGACCAGGAAATAAACCCCATTTTTCCTGGAAGCTGGCTCTGCACCTGAGTAATGTGTGGAAACTTTATGTTGTTGCCAGCCAACTTCCAGGGTAGATAAGAGACAGCTCTGGCAAAAATAGCTCTTTCCTTTCCACTGGACTTTCAGTTAAAGATTGTACATGGTAATATTGTCCAAAGCACAGCCAAGTAATGATCTTTGCCTGCTTTTGAAAGGCCGAAATACGCACTGCTGGATGAATGCACGAGTGCTGTGAGCATTGATGTTGAAGGAAAGATCTTCCAAGCTGCAAAAGCTGCTGGGATATCCCTGCTTTCTATAACACACAGACCTTCTCTTTGGTAAGTATGATCAGGGGGTTATTGTGGTCCTTGCTGTCAGCTTTCTAACAGGCAGTGGATTGGCCATTAGTCTTGGTATGAGGGCAGCTGTTCACTCAGGAGCACCTTCTAAGACAGTGACGTCAATGCAGTTAGCACTGGTTTATTGTTTTTCATTCTCTGACACATGCTTATTTCTCCATCTTATTTTTTTAAAATGTGTTTCAATTACTGACTATAATTAAGAACACTCAGGTCTCCAAGAGGCAGGTAATTAGTCCACCACACCACAGCCACAACAAGTGTCACCGGCTTGTTCCGTAAAGGTCAGGAGATACGTGAGGTGTCCTGGGGAAGTTTACCTGTGCTTAGGAGAAGATGGGAAGCATGGCAAGTGATTAACCTGCTCTTTATCCTTCCATAGGAATAGCACATCTGTTGTTTTAACATCAGCTGTGTCCTTTCCCAGCAGAGTTTGTGATCTTTCAGAATTTGTTTGCCTATTCAATAGGAAATGTGAGAATCCTGGGAAACGCCAGTCTAGTGAGGGAATACTGAGTATGGAAGAGTCCTCAAAGGAAATAAATGTAGTTACTGAATACATAAAGCAACCAAATTCTTTAAAGGGCAAAAGGAGATCAAGAAGATACAGGCTGACATTAGCAGAGACTATTTGTACTGAAGTCCCTGATCTGTACTCTCAGAGTGTTTGCTTTTGAAGCTGATGACCAAAAATCCGTTACCAATTTGTTGCCTCAAAGGAAAGAAATTGTACCAGTGCCTGCTTCTCTGTGAAAGGACAGTTTCCACATCATTCCTCCTTCCTCTGCAGAGACACTGTCAGGAAAAGTTGGATCAGGACCTAAATATTAAGAAAAAATGGGTCTTCTGATAAGGGAAAAACGTCACACAGACATTTGTTTTTAAAATAATTTAAATTACACTTAAAAAGAAAATTACTACTTTTTTAAAGTTTGGAATTGTTTTAAAACCACCACTTAAGAAAACAGGTATTTGAGAGCACTGGCCAGCAGGTCAAGGGAGGAGATTCTGCTCCTCAACACTGCTCTCTTGAGACCCCCCTGGAGTACTGCATCCAGCTCTGGGGTCCCCAGTGCAAGAAAGATATGGAGCTGCTGGAGCAAGTCCAGAGGAGGCCACAAAGATGGGTCAGAGGGCTGGAGCACCTCTCCAATGAAGGCAGGCTGAGACAGTTGTGCATGTTTAGCCCATGGGAGAGAAGGCCCCAGAGAGACCTTATTGCAGCCTTCTGGTACCTAAAGGGGCCTACAGGAAAGCTGGAGAGGGGCTGTTATCAGGGAATGTAGTGATAGGAGAAGGGGTAATGGGTTTAAACTGAGAGTGGGTAGATTTAGGTTAGGTATTAGGAAGAAATCTTTCCCTGTGAGGGTGGCGATGCCCTGGCCGAGGTTGCCCAGAGGAGCTGTGGCTGCCCCCTCCCTGGCAGTGTTCAAGGCCACGTTGGATGGGGCTTTGGGCAGCTTGGTCTAGTGGAGGGTGTCCCTGCCCATGGCAGGAGGTTGGAACTAGATGACTTTAAAGGTTCCTTCCAACTCAAACTATTCCCTGATTCTATTCTGATTCTGTGATCCCACCCACAGATAACATGATGCAGAGGGGAGAAGTTCTGCAAAAGAACTTGTGAGAAAGACCTTTAGAGTTCAGTTTCCTACTGACGTTTCTTGTTCCCTGGTACTAGGGCTATTCAGGAAGGTGTGGTTTTCTTCTTGTAACTTCCACAGTACTATTGACATTATCAGAGATGTGGTGATTTGTGGGGTTCTGGAGAAGTAAACAGAAGTGCTGAGTATTCAGAAATAAGAATCAAAAGCCTTCAACTTCCGTACGCTTCCATAGGGAAGACAAAGAACGGGTTCACATGCTCTTTTCTTCTCCTCAAGATTATACCAGGAAATAGTTGCTCTCAAGCAAAATGTTGGGTACTTACCTCAACCACAAACATTGGATGCCTCAGCTATCGTAGCTTCCTAATTTTTTATATTTTGGGTAGGAGAAAAATGGAGAGACAGGTTAAGCATTTGATGTCACAAAGAATAATATGCAAGAAGCGGTGAGTGTAAGATGGGAATTGAATCTCTTTTGAGTCCCATGTCATAAGCTATTGAGTTTATTGAGCTGTCACATTCCCTAGATGGGATTTATAGTCACTGTTTTATGATGTGTCTCATCTTCTCTAATTTATTGTGATAAATTACACCGTCATAGCAGCAGCTCCGAGGGAACTCTGCTTTTCCTCTTGCACCTCCTGATAAATGTCTTGTCAGGTCTTGACAAACTCCACATGTACACCTTAGAATATTTTCAGTGCACACACCCTGAAGCTCACTGACAGATCTGTGACTCCTACACAGACGTTTGTATTTTGGTCCTTGCAAACTGAACTATGTTTTAGGACTGGAGGTTTCTTTAGCCAACCTCATAGGATGAAGGGGAACAAACCAAGGTGTATTTCAAACAACCCTGGGTTCTATCAGCAGCACTGTGCCTGCTTGAATGTACTTTCTGCTAAGAAGGTAAAACATCTCTCAGAAAATGGGATGATTAACTAAAATTACCCGAAATTCACACTCCTGGGGGAGAAGCAAGCCTTGTCTGATGCTCCTCGTCAGGCCCCTGGGGAAAGAGGAGTCTGGTGGAGTTGAAGTGAAGGCAACTGCACCCACAGATGATGTTTCTAAAAGGGAGGCAAAAAGAGAGAGGCCACCACCTTGCCCGGGGACAGCAGCTCACGGTGGGGACTCCTCACGGCATGTGAGAGCCTCGGCTGTGCGGGCCGCTCCAGGTGACGACAGCCCGTCGGGGCAGCCCACACCGGTGCTGACAGCTTACAGCTGGCACGCTGCTGCTGAAGGGCCCAGGGAGGTCCCAAAGACAGGCTTTGAAATACTCAAATCCCTTCCAATACAAGCGTCCTGGGATCATCAGTCTTACCCAGTGGTCCAAAACTGGACAACTCTCCGCTTCCTGAGAGGCACCGTTGAAAAGAGCCACAGGCATCCAGCTCTGCGCTCCCGGAGCCACCACTAACGTGTTCCCTTCTCCCACAGGAAGTACCACAGCCACTTGCTGCAGTTTGATGGACAGGGCGGCTGGCGTTTCGAGCAGTTGGACACCGCTATCCGTCTGTCACTGAGTGAGGAAAAACAGAGACTGGAATCCCAGCTGGCAGGAATCCCTAAAATGCAGCAGAGACTGAATGAACTGTGTAAAATCTTGGGAGAAGACTCCGTGCTTAAAACCATGGATGAAGAAGAATAAATAATTTATGGGTTATGTTTTTAAAAGTATTTTTTTAGTTAAAAGCATTACAAATTCAGCCATTATCCTTTGCATGCATTGTGATAGAGGCTTAGAGCATAGAGAAACACAGCCAGCAGAAAATAATGCTCTGAAAGCTATGGAAGACTTTTTAACATTTTGATCTTGAGGAGGGAAGTGGTTGAGCTGTGAAGAGAAAAGAGGCAAGTGCATAGAGTATGGGATAATTCCTTGCAGCTTATGTTAATTCCTAGTGAAAGCCCGATTCACTGCAAAAAAAAAACCCCAACCTACCAACACACTTAGGTTTTGTAGGTGAATTTTTTTTGCCTGAGACTTGGCCTGCAGAATGTGCTCTTGTACCAGGTGGCTGTGTGCGTATGATGTGCCTGCTACGCAGAGCAAACCTGGCATGAAACTCAGGCATGGAGCACGGCAGAGGCAGCGCCGGGGTGAGTGTGCAGTTGCATGCAAGAGTCTCATTTGGGTATAAGAAACATTCTTCCAGCCCAGGTGACAACCCAACTCCTGTCCTACTACTGAATCGCATACCCACCATAGGAAATAATGTGATAGGCTGACCAGAAGACAGCTGTCTGAGCAACCCACTGCAGAGCTGAATATGTAATATACTTGTGCTGTACTTTATGCTTAGCTTCAGAGGCTCTTTGCCCTTCATGATACATCAGTTTCTTCGGGGGATTATTTATGCCCCCTCTTTAGTAACCTCTGGTGATGGAGCCGGGGGAGGGGGCCCGGCACTAAGTGACTTCGTTTCCACTTGACCGAGTCATTCATCTGCTCCGTGGGTCTGACCCAGCTGGTGTCCATCTCTGCCCCAGTTCCTCCACAGCACAGGCATTGGTCTGTGAAGTACCGTGAGACACTTTGTGACGGGAAGGCCCCAAACAGAGGAAAATGTGAGTTTCTAACAAGACACTGAATTCTCAGGCATGGCTGCCCTGCCAACTGAAATGCTCAGCACTTACAAAGGCCTGTGAAAAGTTGGAGCGTTTTGTAACCACTAATTAATATGCCTGCCATCTTTCGGGGGAGCGGCTGAGCGCTGCCCTCATCAGTTAACAGCTTTGCTTTCAGATGCCTTCGCTGATTGTCCCGGCTGCTTTTCAGTTCAGTAGGAACCCCGTCCCCAGTCAATCAGAGGTGCGTTAAAGAGAGGCCCCTGAGGCGGTGCTGGCCTGAGTGCCTTGCTGGAGGCACACCTGGTGCTTTACAAGTAGAGATGGGAATGGATTTAAGAGCTCTTGATCTCTCTCTTTGACTGAAAGCTGCTGCACTGCACCTGGGCAGCAAAGATTGGGGTGGGTAAGAGCCTTTGCTGATGGACAAATGAGCCTTAGCCGAAATGTAGCAACCCTCAAGTTTGTTGATTTGTTGGTTTTGGGTTTTTTTCCTAGAAGAAGTATGATTCCTTAGAAGATTTCTGTCTGATGTGCTTAGTCTGTTAAAAGAAGAGAAGTATTTTGAGGGTATTTGCAGAGCAGGGAATGTTTGAGCACCCTGAAGTTAACAAAAGTTGTTTTCTTTTTTCTGATCTCTTCACAAGTGAAGGGAAGGTGAATTAATTCCACCTGCCAAACCCCAGTCCAGTGCACTAATAAACCCATCTTCCTTCTCACTGTGTGCTGGTCTTGCTGGTTTTACAGATCTCCAGTGGCCCTTGCACCAGAAAGTGGAATAAGGCTGCTCTCTGTCCTGCTCTGCCAAAGCCTGTGACTTGAATGTAACCCAGTGCTTGTGCTGGTGACAATGGTTTGTTCCTCTCTGTAGCTTTCTCTGTAGAGTCCCCTGGGATATCTTACTGACACAGAAAGGAATGCTCTTGGGAACCTTTGAAAGGGATGAGAAATTAAGATTGAAGATAAGAAGATGTTGTGTTGTGAAGTGCAGGCTGGAGGTCACCTCTGTGGTGGATTCATGTGCCTGCATTTTAATTTGCAAGTGTCTCTGCTTGTCCCTCTCCCCTGAAGGCTAGCTTTCCTCCTTCTCATCTTCAAAGGAAAACTCAGAACTGCTCAGGAAAAGAAGAAGTCAGCCAAGAATCTGTTCTCAGTGAGCATAAATGAGATGACTGATGATTTTAGAAGCTTGCACGATTCTGAATTAGGTTTCTCTAAGGTGGTGATGAATCAGGCAGGCGCCTTGTGCATGCCCATGTCCCAGCAGCAGCGTATCCTTCTGCTGGTGCAAAGCAGCCACAACGCTGCCTCCCCACCACAGGAGCTGAGGTGGAGGAAGGGGCATTAGTGATCCTCACCCCTTCCTTAAGCACTTTACCATGTGGCTGGGAGCTAAACCAGGGTAGTCCAGTCCCTGAGTGAGGAGGACACTGAAAAGTGCACAGCCCTCCACGCTCCCAGCCTCCCACTGAAGCTCCCCCCTTGGCACCTGACTTGTTGGGAGCCATTATGGGCAAGTGCAGCCCCTAAAATCTGCTGTTCTGCCTTGCAGAGCTCCAAGTTGGACATCCCTCATAGCACAGCAGAAACACATCTTCTGAGGACACCGTGCTTAGAAGAAGAAAGTTTGCTTGTTGGGTTTTTTTAATGAGATTATGCATAAAACATACAGAAGATACATACATTACTGACAAAATTTTAATGAAAACTGAAATCACACCAGGATCAATGTTAGAGTCTTTTCCTTGAGATTGGTATCTATTTCTTGGATGCAGTAATGGACTTAACCATTCCCATTCAGCAATATAGCACACAGTATCCTAGCATCTCACTCCTTGAGGCATGGCAAGAATATTAGAGGTGGGTACAAGAAGAAACCCATCTCTAAATAGGCCTTTTCTAAGTAATACCCAGCCAGTTTTGGAAGGATTTGCCTGAAAAAAGGAGGTGGCTGGAAGAGAACCTACCCCAGAGATCATCTCTGCGAGCTCTCTTAGTGGTTCCAAGGGCTAATTGAGACGGGAGTCTCTGATTCCCTTTCGGGAAAGTTTTACCTCTGGAGTAATACAGGGCATAAGCCAGCCCATTTTGTGCTGCTTTGGACCCAGCTGGGAAAGCAAGAGTGTGCGCTCCCTGCTCAGGGAATTGCTCAGGGAGATGCTGTTTTGGAGCTGAGGTGCAGGGAGAACATGGCCCTTGCCATGCGAGAGGGGCAGGACAGGGCAGGGTGCCTCGGTGGGATTCTTTTTTCGTGGTGCAGTGAGAGCTGCTCATCAGTGTTCGTTCCCTTTCTGGTGTTCAGGAGCTGTGCCTCCCCGGGAGGCTGAGCAAGTGACTTTTTGGCCTTCCTTCTGCCTGTCATATCTAGCTGGGCCTGGTCAGGGACAGCACGTTGTGTCACAGCGTCTATGCATCCAGGGCTGGATAGTGCAAAGCCTTCCCTGAGCACCCTCTCAGCCCCCAAGACTCGGGGCAGACTGGACTTGCCTGGGTCTGCATCCTAGAGGAGTGCAGGTGCTGAGCAAAATTCATACCAGTCTCAGGCATGGAGTGACTACAAGGAAAATACAAAGTATCCACATCAGTTGGTTCAGATAATGTTAGGATTTTATAATATTTTATTTAAAAAAAAAAAAATCCTTAGACTGGAAGGAAACATTTTTTTGTGCATGGGATTCCAAGTATTTTAACGTAGGAGGAGTTTGCTTTTCACCTAGTTTTGGAATCAAACTCATCCCTGTTTTAGACTTGGAAGCCCCCTCCTTCTGCAGGGGTAGAAAACCCCATGTATCTTTTAACAGTTTTTTTGAAAACAGTAGGATTTGTATTTGAGTGGGGAATGGACTGGGTATTTGATGGGATACTTGAGGGAAAATTGCAATTAAAATTATATTCTAAAGCAATGAACACATCTACAGTTCCCTCACCATGTCTGGATGCTGTTAATGCATGTCAAAGTCAAGTTTACGAGCCTGTGATCAGAGATTTCAGTCATACATAGAATGAAATCCCCCTACTGAGCTGTTCATGAAGCTTAAGAGAACTGAACTGCTAATTGAATGTGTCTTTGTTTTGTTTATGTTTGATATTAATGCCTTTTAAGAGCAGACGATTTATAAAGCAATAAATTATGCTTTCCAGTTGTAATTTATTCCAACCTCAAATAAAACATGTTGCATTTACTTTGAGTTTACGGCGTTGCTTGTGAATCATTCAGAGAGCAGTCGGGGCCTGCCTGTGTGTGCTCTGGGAGCCCCTTCCCATCCCTTGTTTTGTGGTGGGGTAGGGAAGTTTTGGGTGGATGTTGTGTGTTGGCAAGTTAAAACAAGCGTTTCCCTCTTAGATCAGCCTGGTGTCACAGGCTGCCGTGAGTCTCCTCATGTCCTCGTGCCCATCTCCCTCCAGCATGGACCTGATTGATGACAGAAAGGTGACAAGAGCTGCCACCACTTGCTGGGGAGTTTGGCTGGGCACCCAGCATGTGCCAGAGGATGGTGTCAAGGGTGTAGCATCAGGTGCTCTCACCAGCAAAGGTTGGCATCATGGTCTTTGTAAGAGAAAATTACACACAAAGCATCGTTGTCCCCAACGTTAGCAGGAGGTGCCCACGCTGGCCTTGGAGAGCAGAGGGTTTTCTTCCTTAGTTGTTAAGATCCACACGTCCCTGCAGACTACCAGGAGTACAGGGACCCTAAGGACACCAGTTGGCTCCTTAGCACTCAGAGCTGGCTTGTGTCTAGCAATGTCCCAGCTGCGTGGCTGGGGATGGTGAGGTACCATGTGGTGGTGTGGGGCCCGGCCTGTGCAGCTGAGGAGCTGTGGCAGTAGTGGGCACCTCAGAACTAAATCCTCATGAGCAACTGAAGGTCTGTCCCCCGTGCCTTGCTTCCACCCCATGCTCCCACTCAAGAGAGCACTGACAGAGAGCAAAGTCCAGGATCTGAACATTTTTGGGGTGGTCCTTGAGGGAGGTATAGAACCACACTGGAGCTCATGCATCAGAGCGGGAGGAGATGGGCTGTATTGCAGTGGGGGAGGTCACTGAGTGTGATGAGGTTGCACCTGAGTTTCACTTTTATTTTGGTAAGACATGCTTTGGTATCTGCTCTTTGGAGAGCATTCCTGCTTTCTGATTGGCACCATGCATTCGCTGCCAAGGGCTGGAGCCCTCAGCCTCTGCCCAAGGGTCGAGTGTTCCCAGAAGAGAGGGGACAGCAAGGCTCGTATCACAGGGGCAAAGTGGACTCAGGAAATATTCAGCACTGAGGTGTTCAAAGGCTTCCCAAATTTTCTGGTAAATGGGGAATATCTGGAAGAACACCTTACACTGTCTCACTATGGCCTTATTTCTGATTATGGCTCATTCTGCAGCACCTGCTTTGTGTTGTTTAAATTAGTGTCTTTGACTTCATGTAAATGAGAACATCTGTGAGAGGGCAACAGTGAGGTATTAAAAGTAAGGCAGCCACCCAACACAAGTTGTGTATGAACAATCTGGTGTTCAGCAGGTGATTTAAAAAGAGAGAAAGAGATTGTGGCAGTGGCTAGTGCAGGGCTGAGGAGACAGCTAGGTTCCAGGACCAAGCCCCCAGCGAGAAGCCAGGCTGGGATGAGGTCTGGGAAAAGCCAGAACCAGAGAGCTCATGGGAGGAGCTGAGTGTTGGAAAGAGGAATAATGAAACTTGTCTCAGACATAAAATAATTATGTGACAGCGTGTTACTTCTGTTGTCATCAAACATATAGAGGCAAGCAAGCCCTGACACAGCATTTGTAACACAAACAACAAGACAAACACAAATGCTTGTTTACTGATCCATTTTAGCATTAAAATTGTTATAAAAGTTCTTTCAATTGAAGTGCCTTTGATAGCTGATATTCGTTGTGGTTTAGAGCTGTGTTTCAAACAGATCAGATTCATGATGCTTTTCGTAAAGATGTGGGTCTTAGGCAAGTAAAAATTATTCCCCCCATAATGATAGACAAGATGCTGCAGCAAACCTACCTGACACTAAAAGCAATCAAAAGATCTCACTCGATAATTCTGATACTCTTTTCCTCTGGATGTTGCTTAAAATGCTCTGCTCCTCAATTATAGCCACACCGGGCTATAAATACATGGAGGTTATGAGAGGCCTCTCCAATCAGTCGGTGTCTCGTGTGCCGGGGCGTTCGGAGATCTCTATCTTTATTATATGGGTTGTACCAAGTCTTCCTGCCAGGATGGTGCAGTGCTGGCACAGCAGGTGCTGGTGCTCTCCTCCCCAGGAAACACACAGCACAACCATGCATGTCAGCAGGAAATGTCCCGTGTCGTGTGTGTGTCCCCCAAGATGCTGCTCAGCAAGACAGGCAGGGGCTGGCACCCTGGGGGAGCTCTGCATCTGATGGCGAGAGGTGGCAAAGAGAGGGTGGGGTGGCAGGTGCCATCAAATGCATCTGGAGTTTTTTGGTGTTTGTTTTTATAGGTAGCCAGCAAAGGCTGCTTCTTCCTTAAGAAATAACGCCTGCACAACTGAAGGGATCGGTAGGTGACGTGGTACTAATGCAGGGTGCTGAAGCACAACAGCTAGCAGTAGCAAAGCCGGGCTTTGCTAGGTGTAGGGTCACAGTAAGAGGACGTTCTTGCGCTGAGCAAACGCTTCCCAGCATCAGTTTATACCTGCAGTGCCACGGGGGTTAGAACATTACACAGCTCATACCTGGGAAAAGCCAAACCACGCTCCTTTAGCCCTAGTTGAGGGGTCACTGGAAGCATGCAATCACTTTTCTCAATGTCCTGTTGGAGTACTTACAGGCAACGCACAAATACGATCAGTTCTTAAATAATGACATCCCATGCCTGAGCCCTGCTATTCCAACAAAGATCCCCTTCCAGCCGGTGTGGAACGGCAGCCACAGTGAAGTCAGGAGAAGGCCCGTTTCCTTGTGAGTGCAAAACGAGTGTAGAGGGAGGGGCGGCTGTGGTCCCTCTCTAGCCTATTTTTACACCATAATCATGTTACAGAGACTCCAGCCCCTGTCTAATCACTAATCTTCGCTTAATGTGTGTGCCATATGGCTCATTGCTGAGCACTGGGGGATGAGGACTCTGTCTCTTAGGCTCTTCTTGCTTATGTTATGATGGGTGAAAGAAAAAGGAAAGAGTGATTAATGCATTTCATGCCAAGATGAAAGCGGCAGCAAGGCGTGCCGGCCTGGGAGAAGAGCTGCTCTTCCTTTGTAAGCACTTGCTGCTTGTCTGAGAGAGGTTTTAATTAACAACTAGGAAAAATACCAGTTTTAAAGGTATTTAAAAATGTCCAATCTGGCTTTGTCAGTGTCCTGTGACCTATGCACCGTGCTCTGATGCTGGGCTGCTCCAGGAGGATGGAGCTGTGCTGCTGAGGGCTGCGCATCCTGGCTCCCCACAGAACACCCCCGCAGCACCTGCTCCTCCGCCCTGCTGAGTCCCTCTGGGAAACCCAAGGTCAATGCACCAGCATGGACTCCAACCTCTCCAAACCCTGCAAAATAATCTTCTTATTCTCTTGGCTTTAACTCCTGTTCCGCCCGTCAACGTTTCCAGGGGCATGTTAAAGACGAAACAGATCAGATGGGCCTTTACCTGGGACATAGTTCATGGGTGTATCATCAAATACCTGCCTAGCCTGCCGTGAAGTGTAAGACCGTGTTCAGAGCCCTTTGGTGTGTTTTGTTAAAGACTTGCTTGAAGATGTCTGTTTACTTTGCTAACTCAGAGCCTTACGCTGATGCAAAAGGAATAAATGAGATGCAGAAGTTGGAAGTAGACAAATTCAGACTTGAGTGAAGTCAGGACTGGTTTTCCTTCTGGTGGGTACCGGGATGCTCCAGCAGAACACACATGCCAGTCTGGCACAATGCACAACAAAGTTGTTCCATGGTGTCTATGGCTCATCTTGCGAGGTGTCAAAACAGCCCCTCCTGGTTGATGGGGAGTTATGAAAGTGGAGCTCCAGTGCTGCTGGAGTCAACAGGGCTGCAGCACCCTGTGCTTTCACCAAGGCCCCAGCCAGCACGCTGAGAAAAGCTACTTGTGAGTTTGGAAGGAAAGGACCAAAGTACCTGGACCCACGAAGGGTGAGTCTCTCCAGCTCTTTTCCTGAGTTTGTCGGTGGGCAGGCACAGTCAGACCCAAGCTGTTCTGCCCTGGTTCCCATGAAAGCACATTTACTCAGCACTGCTCACCTCAACAAGGCACTTCTCCACTCAGGACCTTACCCAGTGTCAAGCCGAACACCACTAAACACAGTGCTGGGCTGCCTCCAGATGAGAGCAGGTTCCAGCCGTGCCAGCCTGGAGCACGGGCAGAAGACCTTTGCTGTCTGCATCCACCTGCCCAAACAGGTCTTAAAGTGGCTGTAATCTGGGTTTGTGCTCTAATCCCATCTGTCTGTCACAATCTTTTCAGGTTTTTTCAGATTTCTCCTGGGTGGAGGCAGCAGAGGCACGGCCACACACTCTCCTGAAGAGCGAGGCGTGTGTGAGCAGAGACTATTTGCTTTGTTGCTCTTGGAGCTGAGACCTCATCCACAGCAGGCTTGGGTGGGGGTGAGGACAGAGCCCTGACGTGTGCCATGGAGACCTACGGACTTGGGGTTTCACTGCTGATGCACTTCACACAGGAATACTTAAGAGCTGGGAGAGCTCTTCATCACCTATGTCTTCTTCATTTGCCTCAGTCAGTGTCTTCTGGAGTTGGCCGAGCACCAGGTTGGGGCACAATTACACAAGCTTCTGTGCAGTCTTTTAGGCTCAGATTTCCTGTTCCACGTGTAATGCTAAACCTCAGGAATCCCATTTGGAAAGTGCTGCTAAAGCTCTGTTCCAGCGGGCTTCTGGCTGGAAAGAAAGGCCATGCCGAGTTAAGCACCATGCTGAGCACTGGAGCCAGACTTAGTGAAACTCAGTGCAACTCAGAGCATGTCAGGGAAGCAAAGCAAACGAATGCTTAGAGCCACCAGGCACCTCTAGCTGTTCTTAAAAGGTTTCCTTAATGACGCTGATTAGATAGTTAGAGAGGAACTTGCAGGAACCCGCGTTGCTGCTGAGTCTGCAGACTGGTATCAGCGTAGCGTTGCCAAGGTTTGCTCCCGGGCCAGGCTCGCTCCCTTCACGAGATAGCGAGAGTAATTGTATTGGCAAGCGTCCCCTGTATAGATCATCGATGGGGAGTGCATTCTGGTGATGACACACACAGCTCCTTTTGCTATCAGCAGCCTAAGGAATTTGCCATTACTTTCTTGCACAGCAACTGCGTTCGTGACCCTCAGCGTTACAAAGGCACTTAAGAGGGTTTGGTTTGTATTAATAGAATTGCAAGGTGCTCAGCAGCTCTTGGGAGTGACTGACTGTGCAATACACCGTGGAACATGTAATTGCTGAGAGCTGAAGTTAAAATTATTGACAGATCCTAAATCCCCTCCCAAATCCCTTTCCCCGTTCTTTGCATGCCACATTACTTCATTGGAGCAGACCTGCATCCTGACCCGTGCTGCTATGGGCAGGGCTCGGCAACCACAGTATTTCCCAAGAGTTTCAGGACTTTGTCTCTGCCAGGCTGACGTTTTAGTAGCTGAATACTTGCCTGCCACACTTAGGAAGCCTTCAGTGAGGGTGACGTAAGCTTTGCAGGTGTTGATGAAAGCTGGATTGAATTTGGCCGTTAGTTATGCCTTGCCATGCAGGGTTGACATGACTGATAAGCTGAGGGGGGAAGAACATTGGGGGAAAAAATGAAGCACATCTACATTTCCTTCCAGTCAATTCCAGCCCTCAAACCGGCGCTGTCTGCCTTTACAGAAACCAGCTGGGAAGCGCTCTCATGTTGCCTAGGGCATAGCTTTGATCAAGCAACCTCAGCCTGCCTCTCACAAAGCTTTCTTCATGCACCTGATACGGGATCCTGCCTGAGATAATGAATCATGGTATGTTTAAAAGAAATTAAAGGATTCACAGCAAACTCTGCCTCTAATCCAAACCAGCACCTTGATCATTCCTCCCGTGTGCAGCTCAGCAGGGCAGCAACAGTCCCGGGTCCTCACTCACAGGCTGAGCACCCACCAATGTAGGTCACTGTCATCTGAGAGGGAGAATCAATATTTGGGGGGTGCATTGCTCCCTCTAGCTTGCGGGTTTAATTGAAGGGGTAGGAGAACTAGAATTAATTTTTAAACAACCTGACTGGAAGGCAAAAAAAAATCATCTTAATTAAATCTCATTCACTCTTCCTCTGATCCAGCAGGCAGATGGCTCTTCCCTCCTGCACTTTGAAGAGGTTAGCCCAGAGAGGCTTCCAGAGAAAGCAGGTCTGAGACTGCCAGGACTCACTTCCAGGCAGGTTTCCACTGCAGGGATTGCTGACATTGCCGGTCTACATCTATGGTCCGGAGAACGTGAAGACAATAGACAGGATCAGAGGTGATTGCAAATCTGTCCTTCCAGGGTGAAAAAAAAGGGGGTCAGAACTCTTGAAAAATGTTAGATTCCCCCCACCCCCCGGTGCTTCTATTTATTAGTTGCATTTTTGAGCATAACTGCTTACACTCCAGGCTGAACTTGTCAAGAGGAGCTGCTGGGGAAGGTCCCCTGGACAGGGGGCTGTCACACTACTCCAGCAGTACCTGGCTGCTGCACACACACACCGCACCGCTTTGCACTCGACTTTGCCTGTGGTTCATCGTTTCAGGCTTCACTCTCTGGCCATGAAAAGGTAGAAATAGCTTGCTTTTATTTATTTTATTTCTTAAAAAAAAAGTTGTGGCTGCTTTCTCTTTACTTGCCTCCAGAGAACTGCAGCTCTGGGGGAGGTGCAACTCCAGCTGTTAGGAGATTGTGACAAAAAAATGGTGAAAATTTGCTTTTTCTGAGAAAAATCCCAACCCCACTTAAACATCTGTTCGGTATTGCAAGCACAGCCACCAGCCTGGCTTCCCCAGACATCAGTTCCTCCTGGCCTCAGTGAAGGAGTGGGGCAGAGGCCAGCAGCAATAGCAGGGTGTCCTTCTGCACGGCTTCTGGGTGAAGGAACCTTGTGGATGCACCCTGCCTCTCTGCCAAAGGCCCCTGCTTGGTGGGCACAATTGGGAAAGGGGGAATACATCAGCCCCTCGCCTCTGGCTGATGAGGTGAGGTGAGAGGATTGGAGCCTGAAAGGGTGGCTGCACTTCAGAGGAGAGAAAAGCGAGCGGTGGGGCAGAGGAAAGGGAAAGCCAGGGAATGCTTTCCCTCTGGGGGCAGCAACAACTTTCTTTTGAAGAGCAGAAGCAGCATCTTTGAAGTCTGTTTCAAGCCAAGCACAGAAGACCTCTGGGGGTGTTCAAGTAACAGAGATGCCTGGCAGTAGTTCCAGGGGTTGTGCAAGGGCTGCCATGAAGTCAAACAGGAGTGAGACTGAGGAACTGCTCCCCAGCTAGAGCAGAGAGTTGGGACTGCAGGCCAGTGGCTCATTCCCCAGCTAACCACAAGGGTGAGGTGGAACAGCTGAAAAACCACTCCTCCCTCTGCAGAGACACCTCAATCCCAAAGAACCTGCCCACAGCCAAAGGAGTTGCTGCCTACATCTACCAAACTGCTAGTCAGGCTGACTTCAAGCCCGCTGGACCATGGGATGTTAGCCAGCATTGCACAAGCTAAATATAGTTTCATTTAATTCTTTTAACCCATTTGTAGAACATCTTTAAACCCCTGGTCCTTATGGGACATTGGATGACTTCAGGAACCTCTGGGCATATCCAACCATGACCACAGGAATGCCTTTCTGGCATGCTGTGGTTTCTTTGCCTGCACACCAGCATTTCCAGCATCCTCCTGGCATGCTAGAAGACATTTGTCCCAGGCCATCAGCTGGGTCCCAAGTGTAATGAGCACGTGAGGCACAGGAACAGAACTGCAAGGGCCATCTAGTGCCTTGTGTGTGGCATAGGTTGACACAAGTAACCACAGTGGCCATCTCCCTAACACCCTCAAGAGGGGACTCTGTCCCAAAGTAGGAGAATTGCCAAACTGTGTGACTGTCATGTGGGTGAAACACAAAGCAGTGTGTGAAGGCTGCTGGTGGGCAGCCAGCAACTCGCATGGATGTGAAATTACTCTGTATTTCCGCTGTAATCAAGATTTTTTGAGAGCTATTGTTAAGCCTCACGTGGATGCAGCACCACTCCACCTTGCCAACACTGCGTTACACCCACACACATCTTCAGGTATGTCCCCTGCTGATTATCAAACACGTCCTGAGTGCTATGGCAAGACCGGAATGTTCCTAAATTGCTGGTTGCTGCAGCCTGGGAAAAACAGGGGGTAAAGTTTTATGGTGTTTGTGCCTTTTTGGCATCGTCTTCTCTCTGCATCCAGTAGACATCGCCTTGGTATGGCTGCCAAGGCATGCCACATACAGGGAAACATGTTTTCCGAGGAGCACAACTGCACGTGCCACAGCCAGCTGGGCCTAGGACGTGAGGAAATGTTCCCCTGCCTGTTCTTACTGGGAGACACTTCAGTCCCATTTCCCCGGTCATTCAAAACCTGTTTCTTCACGCTTCAAAACGAGGTGCTACGTGCTGGGGACGACTTGCATAATCTGTTTCCAATGACGGAGTTCAAACATCTCTGATACTTACATGAAGAGGAATGGAGCAAGGTTTCATGTTTGCTAATGCCACACCTCCAGCACCTTTGCTTAAAAATAGTGGTGTTTTTGCTGGATTGTTGTTACCACTGTGTTTCGGATTTGTGAGACTTTGGGATATGGATAATCTGAATTTTCTTCTTTTCTTTGTGAATATGAGTGCTGGGTACTTTCTTATCAAAAAATGATTTAACTCTTGTATAACTATGGGTGCACAGGAGTTCAGGCTTCATGGAAAACATCAAATCTTTGAAATTCTTAGTAAAATCACAAGAACTGGCAACACTAATTTTTTTTTAAAATAAAATAAAGTAAAATCTTTATGTCATCTAACAAAAATAAATTATTTTATATGTTGATTTTTTTTACGTGCATACCTTTGAACTGAGCCAACCCTGGAAAATTTCGTTCCTCCCAGAAAAGACTTCACAAGATTTTATTAGTAACTAAAAAGGGGATTTTATCATACTACATAAATCATAATATTTTTTACAGAAAAATCAATCTACAAAGCTGTTGTGGTTAAGCCCCAGATAGTAATTGAGCACCACGCAGCCACTCGCTCACTCCTCCCCCACCCCAAGGGGATGGGGAGGAGAATGGAAAACAAAACTTGTAGGTTGAGATAGAGAGTTTAATAGGATAACAGAGGAAAATTATAATAGTAATAATAGTAACAGCAATAGCAACAGTACCAAGTGATGCCCAAAAGCAGTTGCTCACTGCAAGTGAAAGGAAAATAAAATAATGTGATGGCCAGTCCACTTCCAAGCAGTGATCCCACCTCCTGACTAGTCTTCCTACTTGTATCTGGAGCACGAGATTATATGTTATGGAATATCCCTTGAGCCAGCCTGGGCCAGCTGTCCTGGCTGTGCTCCCCCAGCTTCTAGTGCACCCAACAGGCCCTGAGAAGGTGAAAAGTCCTTGACTTGGCGTAGACACTACAGCTACCTAGCAAGAACTAAAAGCATCGGTGTGTTATCAACAGTAGTCTCATTCTAAATCCAAACCACAGGTCTGTACTGGCTACTAGAAAGAAAAATGAACTCTATCTCAGCTGAAGCCAGGACAAGAACATGTTGAGTCACAGGAGATAGTTCAGGGGACTGGTGAAAGTACCACAGGTTAAAGTTCATATTCATTTGAAAGAACATAATCTACAGATTAAAAGAAACCCTGGAAGGAGTAGCACAGTTAGAAAAACATATAGGGAGGCCAGGCCACTTAACTGAACGTCCTTGAGAATTATATATAGTTTTGCTAAAGACTGAGTTAGACAGTGGCGGATATTTATGTGTATTTGTACGTAACTGGATTCTGGGTTTGTAGGCCTCAGGCACAGCTCATTGACTGTTCTTGTTGCCTCCTAACTTAGGGGTTAGAGGGAGAAGGCAGCACGAAGGGCTTTCGTGACAAATCCTGTGTTTTTACTGACATCTCTGCCAGGCCAAGGCAAGGCAGGAATTGCCTACAAACTCAAAAGCAGTATTATGTCAATTCCTTTGGCTTCTGCTCCACTTCAGACCAAACTTTCCATGGGTCTCAGAGGGTTTGCCAGGTGAATGAGCTGCTGCACTGAATTAAATCAATGTCTGAGTGGTTTAGTTTGAGTTTGAAACACAGTTCAGAGCTGCATGGACAGGTCCCCATAGTGGAAAATTCTATAAAAATTTGCCCATAAGGGAAGCTTCCCATAATCCAGGTTATTCACCGGTGGACTTTGGTGTGTGAAGGGTTTATTTGTCATTGTTCATTATCACTTTGGATTGCAAAGTACATGCCACTAGCACCACTCTGCTGCTTGTACAACCGAAGAGCACTTTGTACAAGGACACAGAAAGGTTTTGGTCTCTTCTGAATGTCACTGGGGGTTTCGGTCTGATGGTATCTCGTGGAAGGGACTTTCACAGTTCAGCGGGACACGATTCCCATTTCCAGGCCTGCACGTACATCATGCACGTCGACTTGAACACAACAGAAGGTGAGGAAGGACTTTGCCCCATGGTTCATCAAGCAGTAAAACGTGGTCACTGTTTTACCAGGTAAATAGGATAATTCATAGCACAAAAGCTGAGCTAAATCCTTCAATCTCAAAACCTTCACTTAAAAAGATTCTGAAAATGCCCTGTGTACAGGCCTGGGCCTTCTTCCCGCCCCGCCTCCATCGGCCACCTGAGCTAACCACTGCGTAGGCAAGAGGTTGGATTCACTGCCTTTTGCTTTGCCAGCAAGGAGCACAAATAGTAACCGTTGCAAGTTCTCAGGCAATTTGCTAAATCACTGCTGTATCCACCTAATTGGGAAATTGCAGAAATAAGCAAATAGGAAGACTAATTCTCATCGTACATTTTAGTCCTGTGCCTATAAAGATAACCAGTTACCTCTCATTTTGCCTTGAGCAACGGCACTGATTTCCAGTCAAGTGAGCTCAGGCTACCAGCATGCTCTGCTGACCAGCATTTCAGTCAAAGATTTGCTCTTCACTTTAGTTTTTTTTCACAGCATCATCATTTTAAAATCGCCTTGCGTGTTGAAGCCTTGAGGATGCTTTCATGAAAGGCTTCTGTAACAGAATAATCTAAGGGCTAAACTGACTACAGTGATGGCTCAAAATCTGCAAGACAGGTACTTTTCCCTGCCCAAACATGAAAAGAAGGGTTTATTAGATGTCTGCTAAAAATGATTGACAGTGAATATCTGCATCTGCATTAATATTGTTCTAATTTGTGAGCTTTAATGTTTCTGCATTTGCTGTAAGAATAGGCTAGGGTTAGTTAATCAAAGGGCTGCAGAATGCACCTCAGGAGCTACAATATGACCCTTTTTTTTTAGTTTTTAAGGTTTTAAAGCACAAGAGTTTTCAGCACAGGCCTCCCAGCCTGTGGGTTTGGAAGCCGTGCTTGGGAAACAGCACCTCTCAAGCCATTGCTCAAGCCAATGAGAACCAGCTTGTTCAAGGTGTGCCTTATACACACCCTGTTCTGCTCTGTAATTCATGGTAATTATATGCTCGCTGAAAACATAGAACAAAACCATAACTAGGAACAAATAGACAGTCTGGGAAAACAAATCTTTGGTCTGTAACCGTTTTTAAATAGATGCCATTTGTTTGCCTCTGCAAAAGCTATCCTTAAAGCACAGCTGGACTTGTGTTTCTTGCCTGCAACTAACCTCACCCTTGCCAAACCTTCCCTTGAGTGGGCATGGGGTCAGGCAGAAAAAGAAAAAGGTCCCTAGGGGAAACCTACACCCTCCCAAACTGGCATTAACACAGCTGTATTTTTTTAAGAGGTGGGGGTTTCCTTCCCTAGAACCTAGCAGCACCTCTGGTTTGATGTGTGGAGCAAGCAGGGGAAGGAGGCTTGAACAGCTGCCAGGCAGAGCTGAGCAGGGCTTGCTCTCTCCTTGAGCTGGTGTAAAGGCAGCCCAGGACCGCTTGGTTTGAATGTCAGGGCTGGTGACTTCTGCTTCCTTTTAAAACAAAAAGCTACTGTGATAGACTGAGGAGGACAGAGCAGCAGACCCTGGGTGCCAGCAGGGATCTTACCTTCTTCTGGGTGCCATGAACGTATGGCTACCCACTCTCCTCCTAGCATCAGGCAATAAACCTGACCTTTATGCAGTTGCCAGAGTCTCTTATTGCTTCTGGATGAGTCAGAGTGAAGTATAAATTTGCTTTGAATTGCTGGGTTTGGTTTTATTTCTCAGGGGTTTGTTTGTTTCCTAAGGAGAAAAGGCATGGACTCATAACCCATTTAGAAGTACACAGGCTATTTAATTTAGTGTAGATGCAAGACCATATTTTTATCAATTAGTCTCTACTAATTAGTTAATTACACTGTCACTGGTGTAGCTATGAATAGATGTTATATTCTATTGCTGAGTGTGGTGACAGAACCAGACCCATGTGCAATGAGATAACACTCCCTACAGACTCACCCACGCTCCCCACAGTTGTTACTACAGAAAAGATGCAAAAAAACCCCAAAGCCAGCCTTTTCCAAAGTATTTTATATCCTGACATTGCTTTGAAATTATACTCCTTGAAGTGCCCCGAAGACACCCATTGTTGACCCACAGTTAGCAGCACAGGTCACAACAGAGGTTGGTGTTCCTTGGACAAGGCAGGAACATGGTGTATCTCCAACACCCCAGCCCAGCTGGGGCTATTTGGCTCTGCACAGCTCCTGGATCACTGCAGTATCAGCTCTTTGAGTCCCTTTGCATATCTGATGAGTGTGTACATGTGGAGGGAGCAGTGCACCCTTGGGACTACGGTACAATGTACCAAGCTGGTGGTTCCCATGAATCAGAAGCTGACAGCTAAGGGCATAGGTCCTGTGTAACCATGCTCAGGCAAACATGTATCCACGTGATGTTATGTTTTCACTTCAGAGCCGTGGATCATGCTATAGCATGTCCTTCACATGATAGTGCACACATATTTTGAAGGGACTGGGAGGAAAAAAACCCCTTGCCACATAGGGGCACATAAATTGCCATATAGATTCTAATCCCAAGACCCAGAGAGCAGAAGCTGTACAGCAGTTTTACTTCTCCTACCCAGAAAGATGGGGAATCAGCACAGTTACTGATGCTCTGAATCAGGCTCTCTTGTCAACCTCTATGTTGGTGCCCACAGAGCCCTAGCAGGAGCTGGACACAGCCCTGCCGTGTCTCTGGCAGAGGGGAGACCCAGTGGCCCCTGGACCACAGCCTTTGCAGAGACATTGATAGCAGCCTGCAGCCCTGTAGCTTTAAGTGGAATTAGAGCCCTGCAGCCATATTAATGCCACCAATCACATACGACACACAGGCACTGTGGGTATTCTGTAAGCACCCAAATTTTGTACCTCTCTTATTCAATGGCCTGAGCATATATGCAGATATATGTACTCAAACAGACAAATTCTGCTGTACTTTCTTGCTAAATCTGTAAGAATAAATCAAGATCCCACTCATGAAAAAAAAAAAACCAACCAACAAAACATTCCAAGAAAGAAAAAAATGTTGAAAACAAGTCACCCAATACTTTAGAAATGAAAATAATATTCCAGGTAAGAAATGGCCAGAAGTGTAGTTGCAACAGTGAAGCTGCAGGTACAGCATGGCAGAAAGAGCTGCAGGTGACCCAGAGCATTTCTTCTCAGCTGAAGAACACGCTTTGTGAAGACAGTCTGATGGGGTTAAAAATGTAAAGGGATTATGAAGGGCAGAAATAAAAAGCTCTATGGACCAAGCTGTGTTTTGCAAATCATGTGGAAGGAATTTAAATAACTGAGTTTCATTGTCTTTCAGTTCAAATGAGTGTTGTGATGCTGAATAATTTCGAGAGGAGAAAAAGCAATTTTATTGCAAGGGAAATTTAATTTAGCCAGGGTAGCATGGGGTCACTGAAGACCACTTTAGGAAACTTGAGAATTTAAATGGAGTAAGACATTTAAATGACATTTTGCTGCAGACATCTTTATGTAGATTAACCCACATAACCAATGCTACATGTATCTTCAAGTCTAGAGCTATTTAAATACAAGATGATAGCTGATGTGGAATCATTCTAAGTTGATTTACCTGTTTCTTCCCTTTTGAAATGTTAATTACATTGTGACAGAAAACTTGATGCTGTGAGACAAAGTGGAAGGGTTTCAAGACCAAAAATATGAACACTGGTATTATGTGGATTGATAATCAGAGGAAAACAAAGCCAGTGGTAGTGGATTTTAACCAAAATTGAATAAAGAAATAGTTAAAGTTTCACATGATCTATCTTTGTGATAATGAAGGCAACTCTCATGAAAGTAAATGTTTTCTTTGAAGACCTTCCTCTCAAAAAAAACCCCAAAAACCCACCCCAACAAAAAACCAAAATAACCCCAAACAACCCCAAAAAACCCCAAACCAACAGGCAAACAAACAAACAAAAAAGGTATACAGCTTTCATATTTGTAAGAAAAGCCTGAAAATGTGAATATAGAAACAGAAGGTAAATTCACCAAATTCCCCCTGTTTTTAAAAGTACAAGCATTTAATGTTGGTCTTCTGGTTTTATTAAACCTGTCCTGTACATAATTCTACTGGGTGAGTAAGGGTAATAGAATCTGGCCTGAATGAATCAGACAATCATAATTATGTTAACCAGGTGCCTAAGGCATTACCTTAGTGTGTAACTACTGAGCGATGTCGAGCTCTTGATGAACCAGCTACTCTTATCTGGAGCTGGGATGCTCCTTGCTGCTGGGATTAATTCCTCTGTGGCTGGAAAAACGGTGGGAAAACATTAAAATCAAGGCATGCAGAAGGTAGAGCCTACGGAGACACTTCAGCATCAACAAACGGTATTTAGCACTAGGTGGTGCTCTTTTCTCTACTAAATTACTATTCAACAGATGTGAGAGGAATGGGCTTTGCTTTCATGACTCTGCCCCAGTTGTTTCACTTCACTCAAAGAACAGGAAATGTAAAGCAAACCCGAATGCTTCCCTGTGCTGATTAGTCATCACCCGTGAGCCCAGAGACAGATGCCAGGTGATGCAGTGAGCGGTCACCGCCGTTGCTCCTGTTTCTTTTTTTCCCAGTGCTACTTGCAGTGTCCTAGGGGTGAGGGATTTCTTGCTCCCTTGAACAGATTCTCTTGGATCTGTAGGTCGGTTGCCATCATGAAATTTGTTCCTGAGATGCTCGATGTTCCCTTTATTTTTGTATTATTCTCAATCACAGTCTGTGTTCCACCACAAGTCATTCTTCGTTCATTCCCTCAGTGTGTTTCTGTTCTTTATGTGCTCTGTGGCTGTTATGTAGTCAGAGGCACAAACACACGCACACATCTATGTATATAATGAGTTATTCTAAACCTTTTCCCTTGTAGATCAGTCTATCAGTCATTACAGGTGTGCCTCTTTCCTGGTATTTTTCTATAAACAGCCCCAAATCTATCAATGCTTTTATTAGCAGAGCCTCCTAAGAACCTTTGCTAAGATCTACGTTTTCTGTGAAAAGCCAGGCAATGAGATAACAGTTTTAATAGCTCGGAAAAGATCTAGAAGAACCTCCTGATACAAAATGACTCAGTGATAACAAGTTGTGAATTAAATTCAGAGCTCAAAGACAGAGGAGAAAATGATCTTTCACTTTGCTGAACAGGAAGAAGATGTTAGATGACGATAACAAATGCCAGCTCAGTGCCTGTCAAGCAGGTAAACACAATCTCAGGACTTGCTTACAAAAGGACTAAGAAAAACAGAGAACATCCTTGTACTAGGTCAAGAATCCATGCTGCAGCCTAATCTTGAGCACAGCTTCCCATGCGGCTGCCTGATCTCAGGCAAGATGTAATAGAGCTGGAAGAGGTCCAGAGGAAGGCAGTAAAAGTGCTAAGAAAAGGTTTGAAGAGAAATCAAATGGATTTAGAGCCTTCACCTGGAAAAAGAGGCAGCTGCAAAGTCATGGATAGTTTGCTGTTAACTCTTCCTTTCAGTGTCACCCTTGAAATTGAGGAATATCTGTTTTCATGCACTTCTTGGAGACTGAGCTCTTTTGGTGCTATCCCAAACAATTGTGAAACTCATACTTTATTAACAGAATCTTCTGGTTTCCTCCATCTATATTTTTCTGAATCTCAACAGTTTGTTAAAGACAGTTCCTTTTTGTTCTTTATAACCCCTTCCCAAGTCCACTGCGCTGGTTGCTGGCCCATTAGGTGAGAGCAGCACCAGTCAGGACTTACCCCATTAGAACACTAAGGAATGCCTTTCTGGGTCAGACCAACAGCCACAAAGGCTACTGCTGCCCAGCACCCATGATAGCACTGGGGTAGCTGCACGGGTGCTGGCCATCTGCCAGAATCAAGACACAAGTTTTAAAGGCCCCCAGCAGACCCTACAAGGTCCCCCAGGCTACCAGCAAAACGTTGCCTAAGGAAAGGGCAAGCAGATCCACATGAGGAGTAACAATTGGAGATGCTGTTTGGGGAGAGCACCTGTACCTGGCCTCTGTCTCTCGTCCAGTCTCCTAAGATCACAGTCATTGGAACTGCCTGATCCTTTTATTATCTGTTAATAGAGGCATTGTTCACAAATCGTGTCTAATCCCTTTTTATGCCTGCTAATAGCCTGCTTCCCCAACCTCCTGTGGCAATGGATTCAGGAAGTTCATTACCCGCTGCGCAAAGAAGTGCTCTTTCATTTCAGGAGCAAACTGTGGCTACGCTCCCCATCCATAAATGCACATTTACATGCGATTCAGCCGGTCACTGTTCTGGGTATTATCCTTTGGCCTAAGTGTTCCCAAACGACACACGCACTGTGACTGATATGAAAACAGCTGCAAATAAATATTAAGGAAAACAACACTTATTTTGCTGCATTTTTCCAGGAAAAGGTGAGGAGTGGTTGTTTAGCCATGGCTGCTATCTGGGCAGGTGGACACCTCTTCTCTGCCAACATGCAGAGCCCAGCACAGGCCTGGAAGCACATGTTTTCTGTCAGGAAGGGGAGGTGACACAAAGCCTGATGTAGCGGCCCTGGCTGCTGCTGCCATGGTAGAGCACGTGGCAGAGCAGTGGTCCCCCTGTGAACACTGCTTGGGAACTCCTGCTTCTCCCAGCTCCTGGCTTGTTACATCACTGTTTTGACTCCGCTTTTTACTTTGTGAGTCTGTGTGAAAGTGCCAGGCCAGGCTGCACATGCAAGAAGAGTACAGCAACTTGTGCCACGCTTAATCTACAGCTGTCATCCCTTAATTTATAAATTCCATGATGCTATCAAAATAAAGACTCTCAGTTTTGTCTTGCAAGACCTATTCTTCACCCGCCCAACCCTCTGTTATGCAGGTGACTCTCCACCCACTCACTCTTCCCCAAGCTCCCGTGCTGCCTGTGGCTTGTGGTCCCAGAATTGTTTAGGTAATTAGTCATGTCTTCACCCACCTTCCATACTTTCTATTATTTTTGTTATTACTATTTATTGTTTTTATTGTGGTAATGCCTAACGATGCCAACTAGGAAATAGGACTTCATCATAAAAAGAAATTGTACAACAAGCTCTAACACAAAGAACTTGCCATCTGGGGCTTAGCACACTGCAGCTAGTGAATACATAGACAAGTGGGAGGCAGCCTGGGAGAACAACACAGGAGGAGAAGGTGTTTACACAGAGTGATTGTAAAGCTGGTCACCAGCTAACATCTACTGATAGTCATTAGCAGGGAAATGTTAACTTTCCTGACCTGGACTACTTAAATCTGGGTACTTTACCAGAGATGGACAACTTAAAAAGTTTATTTATGGGGAATGTGCAAGGGTTTTGATGCTTGTTGTTTAAATCTGCGGGCTCAATTTTTCTACATTACCTAGGGCAGATTGGCAAGGCTGCTGGGAGGAGGCTGCCCTGAGACTGCTAATGCTGTGCTCACCCTTCGTGTACAGCACACCCGTCATCCAGTACCTTCCACAAGGCCGAACCAAATATTGAAAGTACAGCAGTGATGGGGGAAGGGTGAAGGACAGAGGAAGGGTGAGGATACCATTGGGAGGGACATTGTGAAAAATCCATCATGTTGGGTAACTGCATCCTTAAGGGAAAATTTGTGTTGTGCAACTGCGACACATTCAAGTCTGAACAGCTGGTTCTGGTGAGAGGCAGCAGAAAGTAATTTCCCGTGCAGTTTTTGTATCAATAATTCATCTCATTAAGGTGTGGTCTAATAGTGTTTGCATGGGCACAGGAGGCAGCCCTAATACTGCTTCTGACAAGCACTTCTACTGTGGGCATCTGCCATTCCCAATGTCCTTATTGCCTCAGTTTCCCCATAGAAGAAAGAGAAAGCACCATACTTGCTTCGGTTCGGGTCTGTAAAACAGTTGGCCTACTACTCTGTTCCTTTGGAGATATTTTGGAGTCTTTTGCAAAAGTGTGAAGAAACCCTAACATTCAGTCATCTGGACCTAGCAGCATTTTGGGTTTATTTCCAGGTGTTAGTGAGTCAGGCCCTGAGATCAGATTTAGAAGTGCAAGTTGCTGACCCGTGGGAGGGCGTTCCTTCCAAAAAACTGCAGGGCCTGGCTATACCTCAATAGATATTTAATAAACCAAAGCCATTGTAAAGTCCCATCCTGCTAAGACCTGAGCCATTTCCTTCTTCATACTGCACTAGATTTAAATAGTGTTATTATAAATTATTAAACTAAATTACATTATTCTAAAAGCTAATTTGTCATCTTTTCCTCTCACCCCTCTTCCATTATTTATATTTTTCCTGTAACACCTGAAGGGACTTGAAGTCACCAGGGTGAATTTGCAAGATTTTACTGCAAAACAGCTTTCAGGTAGCCAAAAAAATCTTGAAACAAGGTGACATAAAAGGCATGTTCACCTTTAGTGTACACCCACTGATTTGGGTCATCATGATCTTGTTAAGATCACGTAGGACAGGTTTTCCCCAGAGATGTCTTCTAGCCCTGTTTTAGTCCTTGTTTCCATCTAGCCTAGCAGCACTGGTTTAGTGGGGATCTAATGTATATGTGCACTACATAGGATATAATGCCACGTGGATGTTTATATTGAAATATTTATCCTGATAGAATCACCTTGGCATAGACAGGGGTTATAGTTGTACCAACTACATCAGTCCTTAGGCTCAGAGGAAAGATAAGTGAGTGTATGGGTATAAGCACATTTTTGTCATGTAACACAAACAGTCTGAGCTGCCAGGAGCAGGGGAAAACTGTACTGCTTTGTTAGCAGTGGTATAGTTAACACAGTACAATTTTTGTGTGTAAAAAACATTAGTGCATAAAGAAATTCTTTCTTTCTTCATCAAGTGTAGTGGTGCAGCTAGCAGCTCTGTTCCCATTGAATCCTCTGCTCAGCTCCAGATGCAAGCCCTCAAATCACGTGTTTCTTTCCATTATAATTTTGTCCTTTATAGTTCATTCATTTCTGGAAGGTGGATGGAAAAAAACCCATCTCCTTTCTTCTCACTCCAGAGGTGCCTGATGCTGCTTTTCTTCTTGGGCTGACCAGATCCAGACATGATCCAGCAGAGTCAATTCTTGGCTTTTACTCCAGAGATCCCACTTCTTTCTCCACCATGTCCTTTCTTTTTTCTCTACCATGTTCTCTCCAGAGTCATCTGTACTAAGCCGGACTGTTTCCTTTCCTTTCCTTATCTGGTGTTGCTCTGATTATATAAACTTCATCTTGCACTCCTTTCTTCCACCTTGACTTTGAAATTACCTTCCCCCATCCTATCACAAGCGAAGCAATGATTTCCTTCAGCAGGCTTGCTTTCTTTTCCACAGTTTTTGGAAGCAAAGACTCCCCTGTTGTACTTTTATGCCTGGTGGTTTAGAGTGGCTTAACACTTTTATTTCCTCATTGTTATTTAATCAAAAGTCTCAGAGAGTGATTAGAAGAATATGGAAAGCATTTTCCATGTCTTTTATAAGCTTGACTGCTTTCCAAGAGCTGCAGTTTGAAATGCAAAGCCAGGCAGAGATGAAAAAACCTACTTCAAGAAAGTCCTTAAAAATCAATTTATAACAATTTTTAGAAGTTTAGTTTAGTTTAGTTTAGTTTAGTTTAGTTTAGTTTAGTTTGTAGTGAAGATCTTTCAAAAGATCAGTATGGAAAAGCCTGAGGTTCATGGGAGCCCAAGGCATCACACAGAAAATGCAAACATTTTCCTTGCCAAGCGGGAACTTGGAAACGCTGTCTACGCTAATACTGAAGAGTTCAGATAAAAGGGAGTGATTATTGCTGGCAAGTGAACATTGCTGACTTAATATCCATCAGCAACAGCTCATGAAACCTGTTTCCATAGGAGCCCAGTTACCCTTCCTGGGTCAGAGGATACAGCAATGCAGGGAGTTTCTGGGTCACAGACCCAATGACCCATCTAGACAAGTGAAAAACTGTAGAGAAAATCTGTGATCACTTACATGAGCGAAAATATCTACATTTTTCAAACTGTCATATGGATGACTAGGAGAAAACTTTTGCTCATTAGAATGTCTTTATTACATCATATTTGCATATACACTTAGACTTCATGGTGTGTCACTGAATAAATTGTGGTTCGTGTGTGGCTAAAAAGAGTTTATTTAATATATACAATTAAGGAAACAATAGTCACTAATGAGATGAGGTACTAGCTGTACATTTCATGTGTCTGAATAGGATAAAACAGCATGAACTATGCAGATTATGAGATTTAATGACCTCCAGGCCAAGGAATCAATGTTGTTCTTTCATAGAGCTTGAATATTTCATGTTCTGCTTTCTGTATCTAAAAGAGTATCTGCCTTCCATAATGGTGAGCTGAGTAGTTAACTGGGCAACTGGACATACCATGATTGGTATGTTTCATGAAAAATTAGTACTTTTGTACTTTAGTACAATTGCTCTAATGGACACAATCAGAAAATAGTGATTTTGTATATTATTGCCCATGTCAATGAAACCACCTTCCCTACTCAGCAGTAAAAGTACATAAGAACATCAGGCTATTTCCTGGTAAGGTTTTGTACAGTGAAATCTTAATTAAAAGATGATTATTAAACCACTGTGGGGTAGATCCTCAAGATGAATTGTCTTAGTGACAGTATCTTCTAATGCTATTCTGTTATTTCCACCAACAGAATCTCTTCTCTGAACATAATGGTATCTTCAGAAGGTCAAAGAAATAGGCAATCCCCAAGCATGGCCCTGACTAGCAAGTTGAACCTCTGATTAAACTGACTTACTTAGCACTGGTAAATTATCACAGTTAAAATGTTTGAAGTAAAAGCCCTACTATTCTAAGTGGTCTTGCACTATTTTAATTAGATCATTCCAAAACTGACTGGTACAGAATAGGGACAGCCTAGACAACTCATCTGCAAACATTACATAGGTCAAAACACCAAGCTTTGACTTCTCACCCTTCCAAATGTAGGACTTTGCTTGCCCCAGTAAATGCAGCTTATGGTGCTGAGTCATGTGGCAGGAGGACAGAAGTAGAAGTGTAGCAGCGGTCACCTGGGGCAGCTGCCAGGGAGGGATGTTCCTCAAAGTCCTCCTCTAAGCCCTGAGAAGGGCCACAGCTGTAAACTCCCCTCCTCTCCTAGCACTGCAGTTCATCCCCTCCGCAGCTGATCAGAGGTGACAAGAGGTATCTGGTGTCTGTGGTGTCAGAGCTCTGGGAGAGACGGGGTCCTCTACTGCAAGTCCTACCTGTAGGCATGCTGACTTTGGAGTGTGAGGAAATGAGACCTTCCAGGAAACCTCATTCATTAGCTGTGAGATCGGACTGTAAATGTTACCACACAGCTTTAGTAAAGATAAGCAAGATGTTGACAGTATGGTTATATACAATGACAGAGAAGAGAGGGATTGTGCCCTCATTTATTCAAGTTAGTCCCCCAGTGAGATGAATAGGGTGCTGGAGAGCAGAGGTCAATCACATTATAAGGACTGAAAAGCAAGAGAATTGATTTAAGTTTCCTGGGGCAGCCAAGTGAACAGTATAGCACAATGCCTGTTAATGCTGGAGGAGCTGGGAAAACCCAAAATAAACCGGTTCATCTTGACAATAGGATGTGTATTTTGTGGGAATGGGGAACACATAGAAAAATCTGCCATTAAAGAAACAGGGCCTAGGTCTTTTCCTGGTTTACAGCTGAATGGTCACAAATCAGGCCATTTGCATGAGCCATGGCAAGAAGCTAAGTGTGACTTGCCATACCAGCTTCAGAGGAGCCTGGCACTGGACTGAAATACTTAGGATAGAAGATATACATGTAATCCGTAGGATTAAAGTTACCAAAATCTATGATTTTCAGTTTAATCTCCACATGGATAACAAATTTTTGTCGTGAATGTCTAAAACTTGCAGACAATACCAAGCTCAGGAGGACCTCTGCCAGACTTTTTAATCTGCTCACTTTGTTTCCAGTGTGGAAAAGAGAAGCAAGTGGGCTGAGGCAAACATCTAAGGGCACACAAGGGCCAGAAAAGAAATGGCCCTGGCAAGATCAGGAGTACAATCCTGGGTCCTAGCAGCAGGAACCGATAAAGTCTCACTCAGCTCCGGCTGTTCCTCGCTGGCTTTTTAGCACATCTCACACGGCGGAGAACTGGAGGCACTGACTCAGTGGGATTCCGTACTCACGCTCAGCGAGGTCTGGATGAGCTTTGCTGTACCAAGGCCTACCCAGGAAAAGATCCTGCGGGAAACAAATGCAGGCAGATACTGCCAAGGTACAAACTTGGCTTGAGTGTATTTCTTACATTAATCTTGTAGCTGTGTCAGCAGAAAAGCGCCCTGGATACTTTTGGATAAGAAAGTATCCAAGTTACTAAAGCTATTACAGAGAAAATGTAGCGACCGTTGCATTCCCCATATTTGCTTAAGCTTTATTGCAAGCTTGATTTGTAAATCTGGTGTAAATAATGTATGATAACTTAATTATGCCATAGGATTCCACTCCCTGTGGATGGACTGCAGGTATTTTTAAATAGCTCAGTACAATGCAGTCAGAAGTATGACAGAGTCACAGGTGCTTAGTCCCCACTACCTGGAAACGCCCTGAACTATGACCTATCGCTTTCATTTTGAGGCTGTTTTGTATGCATGTCAACACTTATTCACCTGCAGAAACTTCTTCTTTATCTGCTATCTTGGCCATGCTATATATATTGTGAAAAATAAACCCCAACCCAAACCAAACAATGCAGAGGCAAAGCTTCTGATTTACGGCATTACAAAGAGATTAGCGAGCCGGGAAACATAGGCTTTGCTCTGCCTGTATCCGACTCCTTCGATGACTTCAGATGGAGTTATCTGCATCTTCATTCTTCTGCCTTTCAGATAAATATTCTCTCAGCATACCTTGGTGATTTGCTATGTATCTTAAGTCCCCCATCCTTTCAAATGCTGTCAGGCATTTGTGTGGTGCTGCCATGTAATTTGGAAGAATCCAGACCATAATTTTATATTTCCAGCTGGGCTGTTTTCTAGAAATAACCCAATTTCTAGATGAATAGAGGAAACCACAAAAGGTATTGAAAGTAACGATAAGACAGTGGATTTCTTCTTCTGAGGAGGGACTTTTGGAAGAGCCAGAGTCATGGCTAGAGGTCCCGTCCCACCAGCAGATCTCACCTGCCCATCTCTGACAGAGGCTGGGGCCTGGGCGTGAACAACTTTCACTATCAGAAGCAAAACAACTTGAACTGCAAGGTTTTTAGCATATCATTACAAATTCAAACCTGGGCCGATTCGGGATGGAAAAGTCTTCCTTAGGAATGTGAATTGTTTGGGGCAAAATATCCCGGCTTGTTTCCTGGCAGGGATACTATTTGCATCAAAAATTAATGTCATCCGCCCACTCAGTTTCCAACTAAAACACAGGCATTTCATTAGCAAAGTGAGGACAGTGATGCCTGGCTGGAGCAGTGAGGGCAAACAGATCTGCCGAAAAATGGGAGACCTGCACGCTCCCTCAGGCATGAGGGTGGTGGGAACGAGGAGGAAGGGGGCACATGGCATTCCTGTTCAGGAGACAGGTAGAAGAGCAGAAAGCAGCCCTGGCAGAGGGTTAAGCTCCTCTTTCCCAGCAGGGAGGCCTCAAAAGCCGTGCACAGGGCCCTTGAGCGGGGCTGGTTGCGTGCGTGTGTGCAGGAGCCACGCGTGTCGATAGCAGGAGTGGAGGCGTGTGGGGGAAATGAGGTGTGTGCGTGAAGCACTGCGTATAGGCGTGCAAGCGCCACGCGTGTGGACGTGTAGGGGAAAGAGCCCTGTGTGAGCCAGGCATCACGAATACCTGTCAGCGCCCAGGTGCGTGCGGGGCTGGGCGTGAGTGCTCGTGTGAGAAGAGCCGCACGGGGAGGGGGAAACGCCATGCGGGTGTCCCGAAAGGCGTGCGGGAAGGGCTGTGCGTGAGGTGTATGGGTCCGAGTAACAGGTGTGCGTGCGGAGAGGCGGGAGCGTGTGTGTGTGCGTGGAGAGGGGGGAATGCCGGGCCGGGAGCGCGCCTGTGAGTGGAGAGCTGTGCCAGGCCCGTGTGCGGCGAGGCCCGTGAGGCGGGCGCCCGGCTGGCCGTCGTGCCCGCGCCGCCGGCGGCGCTGCCCGGGGCGGGGCCTGCTGACGCATTGCGGCTGGAGCGGGCGCGGGGCGGCCGGGGAGGGGGAGCCGGACCCCGAGGGGTGGAGGGGGGCCGCCACCGCCCGGGGACCGTCCCTCCGCCCGCCGGTGGGCTGACTGACAGCGCTCCCCGCCCAGGGACTGGAAGGGCCGGAGCGGGGCGGGAGGAGGAGGAGGAGCGGCGCGAACCGCCCTGCGCTGCCGCGGCTCCTACCTATTCATTCAGGCACCTAAAATGGCTGGAGAGAGGAGGCGGCGGAGCAGGAGGAGGAGGTGGTGAGGGGAGGGGGGCTGCAGTAGTACCCTCACCTCCTCCCCGGCGGGCCCCTCCTCGGCCCGGCAGCTCCCCCCGCTCCTGGCAAGGCTCGCGGCCGCCCCTCGCCTGTCCCCCGGCACCATGTCGACCGGCCAGGACGAGAGCTCGGTGCGGGTGGCGGTCAGGTAAGCGGCGGCGCCGCTCCCCCCCTCCTGCGGGGGCCGGGGGGTGAGGGCGGTGGAGGGGGGGTGGACGAGCGGCGGGGAGCGGCCGGCCGTGCCCGTGAGCCCCGTGGAGCGGGCCCTCTGCGCGGGGAGCGGCGGTGCGAGCTCCGCACCCGTGGGAAGCGGCGGCGTCGCCGCACAGGGACACCAGCCGGGGACATCTTCCCTGCAGCGTGTATCCCCCCGGCTCCCGCTGAGCCTCTTTTTCCTTCCAGCAGTTGGAAATAGCTGATGGGGCGGGGGGCAGGGGAGGAATCAACGTCTTTCTGAGGTGTTTCTCAGTCGTTTCTCTCAAATTTTCAGCAATGACCCTAAAAATACTCCCGACTAATTATAGCCCGCTGCTGCAAGTGCTTACTCATGGAAGCGGAGCAGTTCCCCCGGCCGCGGCGATGCCGTTTGCATCACGGAGCTTTGCGAGAGTGGATCCTGGCAGACCGATATTTTTAGAGGGATCAAGGCTTTTATCCCACGGAGGCTGTGCCTAACCGTGCCTACCGCGGGGGGTGGACTTCCATGGGGCTGAGAATAGGTATATGTTAAAGGCGTGATGGGAGTGGGGCGTGTATCATCTTAAACCATCAGCTAATTAAAATCGCTCTTTTATCAGAGATAAAAATCTGTTGTTCGTCAGTGAACTCTTGGCTCTTCTTGGTTTTTTTCTATGTGAAGATATTATTTTATTGTTTGAAGAACTTCCAGATAAGCCCACCAGTGCCTTGATTTTTCAAGATGTCTTTTCATAGCTCAAACAGGAGGGGAAAGTGTGTGTGTACACAGTGAATGACGATTTATTTCTTTCCTTTAAAGAAGTTGCTTTGTGTTAGATGATGATGCACTTGGGACTGTTAAACCACAAGGCTTTAGGGGAAGGGCTGCATCAACCAGTGGATCCTTAGAACCACTACACACATCTCACCTTGGTAGATAAATCCAGGTTTGTGCCAGAAGACAAAGAGGGTGGATCGTTTTTTCTCTGAAGGGCGTAGGAATAAGCAGCGTTGCTGCATGCTGTTGTTGGTATGTGCGTGTAGGGGGAACGGTTCAATAACGTTTTCAATAAACAGAGAAACACCGCCCCTGCATGATAACATGGGGTGTATGCTGCAGTTGCTCGGTGAAGTCTGCTGGCTGGTTGCAGTTAGCGTACAGGGAGAGATGCTTTTGTGGGTGTCGTTATCTGTTTAAACATTTTTCACGTAAAGTGCAGGGAGATGTTATTCCAAAGCATGATTAGGCTGTATTTTTTTTTTAAAAGGAAAATGTGAGAGAGGTGTGATCCTAAAAATAGGGTGTGTTACTGGGTTACAGACTGCTCTGTCATTTGAAGAAAATATTAAATACATACTGGGCCAAAAAAAATAATAGTGTAAAAGTTCATTTACAACTATGGAGATTTGTTGCAGCTAGGAATTAAATAAAACCTACAAATATGCTTGTAGTTGTAGGTGTGTGATAAATAGATTAGAAATAATATATGGGAAAGGATTTGTAAAAATAACTTAAATCACCCAGCTGTTGTTCCTAATCTTTGAGTGTTACAAGACATAATTCCATAAGGCAATTGTCTACCATCCAACGTCTGAGTGCAGTTCACTGGTAATGAAGAATTGCATCTTTCCTCCTGCCTGCTTTCTTCCTTTGGGCAGATGACTGTTGGTGTACAAGTTTTCCCCTTTTCTGCTTAGCAGTCCTGAACAAAAGCATGCACGCTTCCATTTTTTCTCCCCACCAGTCCCTCTTTGTTCCATGGCTTTCTATTTTTTTCTGGTTGTGTATTTTGCACAGTCCTATATTTCAACTGGTCTTGCAACTTGCAGCGTATCAGCACCATGCTGTACTGTGCACTATAAACATCACGTTCTGTTTCCTTGTTGGTTTTGTTCTTCAGCTCTTTTTTTGAGAACTAGCACTTAGTTCAGTGGTTATCTCCACTGTTGTGATGAATTAGTCCTTGGTTTTGTGTGTATGACTCCTGAATAAGGCTTGCTCTACAGCAGGACCAGCTTTTAGTTTGCTACCCTCCTTGGTAGTCACTGAAGTGAGATAGTGCCAAGTTGTATTGCACAGAACTCACTGCGAATCTGAATTTGCTTAAACTTTAAACACAGGTTATAGAACAGACACTGCTGAAATTGTTTAGCAAGTTGTTTTTTCAGAACCTGGTTATATCGCTTAATTGTATAGGACAGGATTCAAAAATACTTCATTCTTTCCAATTTGCACCACCTTTAAGCTATCTTCTTGTATGCTAATTGCTCCCCATTTTCTTCAATAGTAGTGGGTTTGTGAAGGATCAGCTAAATTCTCTGGTTTAGTGAAGTGTGACAGCTGAAAATAGTTTGGCAGGTAATCCAGTAACTAATATTAAAATTTCCAGTTAAGGAAAAAAAATTCTTTCTCTGTTGTCAGTCACCACTGAAAGATTTCTGGACTTACAATTTTGATGATGGTGGTGTGCAGCTTCAACAAAGAGCTCTCCTCTCTGTGTGACTGTATAGTGTCTGTTTTCAGGTAACTGTGATGGGGGCCCTCTGATTTCATCTAGTAAGATAGTTGTTTTTCCTTTTAACCATGAAAAACTACCTTCTTAAAAAAAAAAATTTTGCCATCTTGCTTTTGTGAATATCTTTTCAGGGTCTGAAAACACAGGAGGAGGCTATGAAACACTACAAGCGTCATAGTTCGTGTTTCTGGAACTAAGGCCACACAAAGGATTCAGGCCATAGTTCCTAATTTTTTTTGTCTTGCTGCTTCAGTGGTGTCCACAGCCAAATTATGGTGTGCAACCTTCCTGCATGCTGGGCAGGTGAAGTTCTTACCTGAGATCAGTATCCTCAATAACCAGTGGTCTGTATCAGGACTGGTTTTTGGAGGGTCATTGTAGGAGCTGTCCAGGGTGTGGATGGAGTCACTGCCCATAGCCATTAGGTCAGTGTTGCACTTACTTCTACCAACCAGACCTGAGCTGTGTCATGAGACTTTGAAATAGCTCCAATTGGACAGGTAACAATGTGTATTCTCATTCCATATGGCTTGAAGCTGTAGGGTTAGGACACCCTACGAATGACGAACTAACAAGATAGGAAAGTTTGACTTAGGTCCTAAGCATTTTTGGATGCATGCTAAACAAGGGAACTCTTGGGGAGCAATGTTTGTGTGGAGTTTGTGTGGAGGATTGCTACCTGGTAAGATGTGGAAGGGTGTCTGTTCTTTGGATCCTGTTGTGGAGAAGACACAACAAATGTAGAATGCTGAAGAAAGACAAACTTGCAGTCCTCCAAAGGAGGAAGGTGGCCTTGATTCACTCTGGGTCAGTGGAGGCCCCAGACATGCAGATGATGAGCTTCAGCGTTAATTTGTAGTGCTACCTTTTAAGGTGCTGCATGAAAACAGAAGAGGAAATAATTAAGAACACAGTGAAAAGATGAATAGCTGTGGAAGCTGACCTGTAATCTGGAAAAGTAAGATGGTCACTCAGACATGCTGGGTGACACCTTGGGTGGTATGGATGGTAACAGACATGAAGTGACAGCTGGTAGGAAGTAGGGCTTTGGCACTGGGCACGTTATCATTGTGGAAGATGGAGCCTTCCTAAAAGTGTGTTAGTGAGTGGGACACAAAGAACCAGAGGAGAGGAGACTTAAGGGATGGTGTTTTATAATCAGATATGTTTAACATCAGTGAGTAGTGAAGAGCAGGGCTGTGGAAGTTTCCACTTTTCATCATCCTTGGTATGTTTGTGTATATGTGCCTTCTTCCCTGCTTTGGCAAGAGTATCTTGCTGCTGCTGCTTCAGCTGCTGTGATTGGCATCTGCTCTGTGTTTCATGCCTCAAGCAAAGAAGGGGAGTGTTGCTACAGTCCTCCTCACCTGTGTAGGGATCTGGCCACCCAGCTCTTCTCTGAATCATCTAAAAAGTTTTTCTTGTACCCACCCTGGGTGTCTTCAATATGTTGTGACAACAAAGTTGAAATGTTGATGTTTGCCAACTATGGAAATTATGTGTGCCAAATGTAATGGATCTATTGGAGACACTTTTATAAGAGCAATGGAAGTAACAAGTTCAACCCACCTAGCTCCTGTTTCCAGTATTCCACTGGGGAGAAGTACTCTAGAAAAATGTGTTGATTGCTAATCCAATCTAGGAACTGAGATTTTTTGCAATTAACAAAAATATTGTGGCATGAAATCAAGACACAGTGTTAACTTTTGATCAGGCAAATGGGATATGTTAATCCCTGGTAACCTTAGTCTTCCACTGTAAAGGTTTGTCATGGGAACATCGAACTTCTTTTTATACCCCCAGTTCTTGAACTATGAAAGCAGTTGGACCTCTTCCACACTTCTTTTTTCTTTTCTAGTTTCGGTGTGTTTTTTCTCCCCACACAGGATCTGCTGTTTGTTGTCATGCTTCCCTCTACACCTTTTGTATTCTGCTTTTTCAGCCTTCTTTTCTACAACTTCTACACTGAAGTTGTGCTTTGTGCTAGATCCAGCTACTCTTAAATACACTTAAGTTAAAGAAGCCACTAAGTTGGGGTTTTTTAATTTTTTATTCTTGGCAGGTGTATTTTGAGGCACTTTAATGGCTGTTGAGATTGATTTTTCTTTCTTGGACTGCTGTTCTGCAGACACAGTTGTGTTTAAGCTTCCTACCATGAATAGATCCCCTGAATGTCGTCAGATGAATGCTGTGGTATATGTCATATGCTCTGGAGGGCAGGAGTACTACTCATTTCATGCTTTCCATACAGTGCTAAGCATCCTCATAAATCATTCTGAAACTAGATATGCAACAGATTACACACAGTGCCATAGTTAAGTGCTCCTTAACTTCCTTAAAATGAACCAAAGGTTTCCTTTAGGTAGGCAATCGTTATTACCCATCTGTAATCACTTGAGGCTGTGAAAGGTGGGGTTTCATAATGTCTCAAAGTAACTGTATTAATGAAGTTCAACAATCTATCAGTATGTAAGTGTGCAGCACCAAAGGGAAAAAAAAAAGTATGTTGTAACAGTATTAAATAGCTTTGGTTTTTTTATGTGTTAGGAAATCTCTTTTGCGGAGGGAGTCTGTTGAGGGAAAGCTACAAAGAGATCCGGGTGTTTGGAAAGCTCATGTTGCCTATCTTTTGTTAGTTTTGATGTTTCTCTTTGCTCCCTGACTTAAACAAACATTCCCTTGTCCTCCCCTGAAACTGTACTCTAGCCTGACCATATGTTTTGCATTGGGGGGGGGAAGAAGGCACGACACCATCTGCTGCCGAATTAATTCAGGTTTCATCATATCTGACTTGATCACCCGTAACTGATATTGCTTGGGGCGCGCTGAAATCTGCGCGCTGGCTTTCTAGGAAATAAACTTCCCTTTCCACCCCTCATGTGGTGTGATGTAAACACAAACTCATTCTTTGACGGATGGGGAAGAGATCCTAGTCAGATGTTTCCGGAGAAGTCATGTATTCCTTGCCAGAAAAGATGGATGTGTCTTGAATTTGGGAAGGCTGAAAAGCTCAGCAGCGCACAGGAGTTACCTGCTTATGCTTGTGGATTAATTATATTTTTAAGTTGGCATTTCACAAAGTATGTAGAAGACTTGTGAGTTTCCTTTGCTTTGAAAATCCACTGGATTTCCATTTAATGGTGCTTTTTTTTTTTTTCAACTACTTAAGCTCTGTGGAGAGTTAGGATTTGTATTGTTGGCCTACACATTTCTTTATTACTGAACTGAAGGCTTCACACTTCCAGTGTTTGTGTGACTTCTGTAAATTCTTCCTTAGTAGCTGAACAGCCCTTGTGCTTGGGATCAAGGGAGCCTTCCTCGCCCCCTCCCTCTGCTTTCCCTTTATTTGCTTTAAGCGTTTTATAGATTGTCCTTGCTGCCCACTCAGAGATGGCTGCTGGAATTCTTGCTTTCATGTTCTGTTGCCTGATTACTGCTGGGGAGGGGGGGAGAATAAATACTCCATTTTAGGTGTAATTTTTTTGTCTGTTAAGGGAAAAGATTCAGTATCTTGCTGTATCTGTGGCTCGGGAGCAGAGAAATTTTTTGTTATGCTAATATTATTCCTATGTAAAGTACCTGAGAGAAGTTAAAAGTATCATTTGAACCGGGAACAAGAAAGTTTAATTAGGAATCAAACCAGATCTGAACAAGTCCAGCAAGAGTAACTGCATGAGCTGTGTCTTTTTCCTGTGCTCTTTCTCTTCTCTGAAATGGTTTTAAATCTTTGTTCGTTTTCTTTCCATCTTTCCTTTTTTTTTTTTTCCTCCTTTTTGTAGTTCTCTATTTTTATTTCCACTTTTCTCTGAAGCTTCTCTGGAATAAATACGTCTGCTCCAGTGTGACTAAAGGGAGAAATGCAGCCTGGGTGGTTTTTTTTTTTTCCTTTCCCCTCTCTCTCCAAACATGTTCTCTTGTTTGATGTGTTTACCATAGCAACAAAATGCAAATGCAGAACAGCCAAAGGAGTTTAAGGTCAGCGTCACAATATGTTTGATGCATAACAAAAGTCTATTCAATGTATATTTTGAAATGCAAAAAACTGCTGATTCAGAGCTAACAATTGATTAACATGAAACATTTCTTGGACAGGCTCTGTATGGAAATTAGGAGTGAGGAGAGAGTACCATCCAGTCCTTTATTTTTTATTAGTATCCTCAATAGATTCAGTAAAGTTGGCCACTGCTGGAATAATTAACTTTTGTTTAAAGAGCACTTTTTTTTTTTAAATCATCTGACAAGTGTGAGGCTTGCTGTTTGGGACAATGCACCCTTTCAGCATATTTAGGTCTTTAAGTCTACCTTACAAAACTGAATAACATATCCCTTGAGCCTGTTCACTGTGGAGTTTCAGCACAGAAAGCTGAGACCAATAGAACCTTAGTAAAAGTTTCTGACATTATTGTTCTGCTACAGGCAGCAATTAATACGCCTTCAAATTGAGTAGTGCCTTTCCATTGTTGGATTTAAAAATGGATTAAAGGACTTACCTAGGTAATTTTTGGTGTCTCACTGGAGATTCTTGTGCTCATGATGTTACAGGAACTCTTGTGTGCTTCAGTTGATTAGCAAATACCAAACTCTTTGCAGGAGATCTTAGCTTTAATGTAGTTTTTCCATACTTGCCTTAAGTACTCCAAGTTTCTTGAAATGCTTTCTGTTGTATACTGTAGCTTTGAAGGACACTTTTTATTTTCCCTTTCGTTTATGTTCAACGTAGCTGATCCTCTAAAAAATGCTTGTCAAGGTGGATAAGAGTTAAAGGATGTGACAGATCAATTACCACAGCTGAACACACAGAAGGTTATACCTGATAGGACTGGACAGAACATTTCTTTCTTGTGAGACATCTCAAATGAAAGAGTTTCATAAGTCTTCTCTATTTACCTGGTCTAATCTCACTTGGGGTCTTGAACGAAGGTCTTTTACATCTTGGGTCAGTGCTCCAACCACTTGGTTATTGCCATTGTTTAAGCCTGTATACTTTTTTCATTATGGTCACTGACTATTTTTTCCCCTCCTACTTCTCACCATGTTAGTTGTCTTCTGCTGGGTACTGCTAAAACAAAATTTAGGGGGCATCTAAATATTCCACAGCTACAGAGCTTTTCAGTTTAATGTCAGTCAAGAGAACATATTGAAGTATGTTAATTAAAAGGCTATGCAACATCAGTAATAGTTTAAAACATAAAAGAAAGAGTACCCTCTGGAAATGTATTGCAAATAATGAAATGTAGTCTTGCAAAATTCCGGTGTCACTACCAAGCCTGCTAAGATACAATATAACCCTCAGTACAGTGTGGAGTGTAGGAACCCAGAGAAACCACTTCTTTTGAAGTGTTTGGTACCATGTTGCCAGTGAGATTACCTTCCTATCCCTTTATTTAAAGAAGATGCAAAATGACTTAAGATGTCTGCTTCTGTAACTTAAGTAACTTATTCACTTCCTATATTTTGTCTGAGTAATTCTGCTTTTCAAATCCACTGATTCTTAGCATTCATTTTGTTGGACACTTCTTCCCTTTAGTATGGGACTGAGAGAGGACTCCTGAGATCCTTTGTGTGACTCTAAGTAGCTATTTATGCCAAGATCTTGGAGTTAGTAATCTCTCTCTCAACAGTATGGCCAGCTGCTCCTGCCATAGTTTGTGCTTGATTCTGTCCTAGGACAGAATCACTATGTCCTCATTTCTACCCTTAAAAGGATATCATAGAATCCCAGACTGGTTTGGGTTGGAAGTGACCTCAAAGATCATCTCATTCCAACCCCCTGCCGTGGGCAGGGACACCCTCCACTAGCCGAGGCTGCTCAAATTCCTATCCAACGTGGCTTTGAACACTGCCAGGGAGGGGGCAGACACAGCTTCTCTGGGCAACCTGGGCCAGTGTCTCATAGCCATCATAGTGAAGAACTTCTTCCTGATATTTAATCTAAATCTACCCTCCTTCAGTTTAAGACCACTACTCCTTGTCCTGTCACTGCATGACCTTATTAACAGCCCTTCCCCAGCTTTTCAGAGGGCTATGAGTTTAGGTAGTGAGTCTCTTTTTTTAATAATGTCTTCCTGCTACACCAGCACTTTGTGTATTGTCATCTCAGAATTATGTCACAGGGTCCTCAGGCCACAGATGGAGCTTCAAAGTATAATAAACGCTTATGGTGTGATATAATAATACATGATGTAGTATCATGAGAAAAGCAACTGCTGCTAAAACACCCAAGTTAGTCATTACCTTCTATGAAAAGTGTTACATGCTTTAGCAAAACAGAGGTTTTTAATTGTATATGGTTTTGTTCCCTTCCCCCCCCCACCATCTCTTTCTCTGTGAAGAGAAAAAATTTACCCCTGTACCAGACACTTTGATCTGTAGGAAACAGACACTAATCTTTTTTTTTTTTTTTTTAACCTGCTAAGCAAACCATATATTGTTTCCATTTTCAATCTACCTAAGTTGTCCAGGCAATGTTTATTTCATTCCCTGGTCTCAAATGTGTTCTTTTTGAAGTCTGGTCTTTAATTTTAAGTACACATGAAGTAATTCTTTTTAGGCACTGGCTCTGTAAGGTGATGCCTTTGAATTTTTCTTTAAGAAGACTTATCTACACACATCTCAGACTGGGGATATTGATACTATCTAAATATCTCCTGTATTTTCTTTTTCAAGTTAGAATTATGTCATGTGTGAATAATTGGTATACTTGGGAAAAATGATTTGTTTTATGAGCAAACTGTTTGGAATATATTAAAGACCATAAAAATATTTTCATGTTGGATTAAGGGGAGTAAATATCTGTATGTAAATATATGTTTTCTTTTAGGCATGATAGAAAAGAGAAGAATTCTACTTTTAACAGTGTTTGAAGAGGTGGTAGGTCAGAGAGAAGGCCACCTGTTCAATCCAGTTCATTTAGAGCATGGCTTACACTGCTGTCTAATCTAATCAGTCATCCCATCACTCAGGAACAATAAAATTGCTGTTTTGGTTTTCACTAGTGCAAAATGTTGACTTCAGCAAATGTAGGTTGGTGTTAAGCGAGCTCAAAGAATGAGATCTGAGATAGGGATGAACTGGCATTGACAGATAAGCTATTTGACAATTAAACAATAATTAAATGTCTTTTTTTTTAGTACTAAGGAGCTTCAGACTTCAATGTGAGTTGTCTTTTTTTTTTTGGGGGGGTGGGGGGTGGGGTGGTGATGTTGTGTTTTGGGGGGTGTCTGCTCTTGTTTTCTTTCTTTTTCTTCCTCACACAGTTCCCAAATCCCTTGTGTTGGCTGGTTACCTTGTCAACCTAATGTCTTGGCTCTGTTTTTTAAATCATGTCTGTAGATTTATTTAATTACTGTTGTTAACAAAGCTTTTTGGGGACAGCTGGACATTTTATTGTTCTCTAAATGCCAACAGGCAATGCTTTGGTGAGACCAAAAGAGGAATAAGCATTATACAGTTGAGAGCTTCAGATGAAAATGCTCGAAGCCCTGAAAGCAGGGGTGGCCCATGCCAGGCCATTCATTGCTTCTGGTGATTTTTAACTCTCATGACTGAGATGTGTCTGTGGGAAGAGGGGACTTCTATAAAATAGTATTAGCCTGTATCTTGGATGATAGTTGACTGAAAATAAACAGTCAGTGCATGCTCTGCTGCTACTGTAGGTAAGAATTCAAGTGACTATCAGTAATGCCTAAAAACTAAGCATGAAACAGCAGTGTTGTGTTGTGTCAAAGGTAGAAAACTGGTGTATATAGAACTGGAGCTTCTGTGTAAGGTGCAGAGCAATCCATGTGTTTTGTTCAGTGCTGCTAATGGCTTGGCTAGTGTTTGGATTTGGGTGCTGCAGTTGAGGAAAGTTGTGGGCTAACTAGGGGAATTGAAAAGAGAAGAGAAATAATTGTTTGCCTAGAAAACATGACCTGTGCCACAGTGTTTGTGATGTGGAGTGAGGATTGCCAAGACACACATCTTGAAGTACCTACAGCCCAATGCAGAGAACAAGAGAATTGTTCCTTGCGTTCAAGGTGAAGTGGATAAAAGGTAATAGGCTTAAATTATGGGAAGAAAAGTAAAGAAGAAAATGTTTTTTTGTTGTAAGGATGATGTCCTGGAACACCTTTTTCTGTGGAGATGTGGAAGTGCCCATATAGGAGACTTAAAACCAGCTCAAACTGATTACAACTGGGAGCTTTTTGGGCATAGCTGATCTTACCTTGTTCCAAAAAGGTAGAGGGAATGAAGAAACTCAGTAACTTCTACAGATCTTTTGCATCCCAATTATCTGTAACTCTGTGAAGCTGTGTATTGAGTGCCAGGACTTGAGCGTGTGGCTTTGCTGGCTTGGTAATTTTCTGTGTTGGTAGAAAGTAGGCAAGGTCTAAAACTCAGGAAGATGCTGAAGAGCTCTGTACCTATGGTCTGGTGGAAAGGGTGAGATGTGGGGGATGCCTTCAGCAAAAGGGGTGCAACCTCCTCTCTGGTTGAGTTATGAATATGATAGAGCAGAATCCTGGGGCACTGACAGTCATCCAGTGCTGCTAGTAGTATGGGTCCTATTAAGAGGCAATGCACTGTAAGTATATGTAGCATGAAGTACTGGAGGCTTTTGCTTGTTTGCATGGCTTCTGTATTATTTCTGTTCTAAAGTCTATTCCTTCCCCATACCCAACCCTCCCCTACCTGTTCTGAGGACTGTTTGATGGTAGATGTGATGTTGCTGTGAAGGCATTTGGAGTGTAATTCAGTGATAGGTAATAATCCACTTTCTTCTTCTCCCGACAGGAGTATGTGGCAATAATTTTCTGATTACATTTCCTCTGCCACAGTTTAACATGACTTACTCTCTTGGCCAAGCTGACTAAGAAGAATAATTAACATCCATCACTGTTAAATGCTTCTTTGCTTTTCAGATGTTCATGTCCTTCTCAGCTGTCTCCTAGAATAATCGTGTCTGTTCCCCCGTCCCCACTTGTGACAGTTCATATTCCACTCTTTCAGTTCTTCTGTCTTGTTCAAACAATATCTTCTGTGAGTCAGAAAGAAATGCAGACAATAGCCAGTGGATTATCAGGAGGCATGTGATAATCTTGTGAATACAACCCAAAGCATCAGTTACTTGGAACAGCTTCTTATGACTCTGGAAATTACTTATAATTTGTGTGTTATCAGCTTTTGTCTTGTCTATGAAAAATGGATTTTTAAATAGGGTTTATTTATTTGGTTTTGTGTTTGTATAAAGTGCGTGGAGCACTGGGCAAAGTTAACATTCAGCTTGGTTTGTGTTGTTGGATATCTGCCTGGTATCTGTGTCAGAGTTGTCTGTTTGAAGTTCAATCTGTTTAAAACAGCATAATGTATTGGTAGACTGAAGAAAGTGCTTCAAAACTCATGATATCTGCATCTCTTGGGGATATATGCTTTTGATTTCTCAGAGTGCAGCTAGGAAATGCTACTGACTTCTAAGTTTTATCAGGTATGTTCAGGACATTTGACTAATCATAGTCTAGCTGTATGACAGCTTTTTTTTTTTAAAAAAAAAGTGTGAATTCTGTAGTTTCTGTGTGCATTTTTTCACCTTAAGATGAAACTTCTTTTGGCCAAGGCTATGCATCTAAATAATGGGGCAGAATGTTTGTACTGTACTGCACTCTTGTAGTGAAAATTGTTCTCCTGTGTGGCTGCCTCTTTGGTATAGAGGGCCATTGGTCACTCCAGCACAGCAATGTGTGTGAGAGGTCCTCTCCTTTGTTTACAAGTTACATGAATTGGGTTGCTTTTCTGATAATTAAAGAAACCCCATCCTGTAGGATCCTGACTGCTAACCCACTTTCTGTTCAAAATAGCAACAGTGCTACAATTTGAATTTGTGTTCATGCATTAAAAGTCTCAGTGACAGCATTTCTAATACTAAATTTGTAAACTTGCTTTTCTTCCTCTTACTGTTGTAGGGTTTTTTGGTTTGGTTCTTCCTTGCCAGCTAATAATAATTGGTCATTTAGTTGCCTCACACTTAGGCAAGATCTGCCTCCAGCTTCTGAATGCCACATCCTTCAGAATGGCTCTGGGGGTGGCATTCAAATATTCAAAACCCATTAGTTTAAGGCATGATTTTAAGTTATGTTGTAGCCCAGGGTTTAGCTACGAATACATTCAGCACACTGTAAGACCTTTCCCCTCTGAGTCACTTCAAAATTGAAGTAAAAATATAAAAATTAAAATAAGCCTCAATCTTTTTTTAATCCATTTGTCCTTTGTGGCTGACAGCTTGCACTGGACATCTTAAAAGTAGATGAAGGAAACACCAGGAGGAAAGATGCTAGGCTAAAACTAAGATGGATATATTAACATGTGAGCACTAGTGTTGGTTGACATAAAGGGATACAGGATGGATGTCTTACAAGGTACAGCTGGAAGAAATAGCTGTAAGCAAGATTTCTGTACTTAAGGCATCTGTGTCTCTGCTGTAGCCATTATCAGTACTGGGAATTCTCTGGATATACTTCTGTCTGTTGAGGTGGGTGATGCTGCATAGCCTATATGTGCCAGTGTCCCTGCCTCTGTGTGCCAGCGTGAGTAAGTGCCCAGTTAGGGGACTTGGCCATCTCACTTATGAAGCAGGAAATAATTATGTAATCTCTGTGATTATTTAAGGGGTTTTTTGCTTCAGTACAGGGCTAAGCTATAGTGTCTTGGACATCTGCTGCTGTTTATAGGTGCAGCTCTGCTGGTTGGAGTATCAATGACCCATCTTCTGAGTATCCGTCTGTATTTGAAGTGCTGGGGAGACTTCTATTGCTTATTCATCTAGCTATAATTAGAGCACAAGGGTAGGGGATATCTTCAATTACTTTTGGAAATAGCTGAAGAGTTTTCTTCCCAAATGAAATGGACTTTCAAAGATCTCCCTTTCTTCCCCTCACAGCGAAGTAGAAATAAGAAGAGGGTGTAGAGGTAGGGACTGGGGACTTCCCAGATTCCTTGTGAATTCTGAAAGGTTCGGGGCAGCCAGAGCTGTTTTCCTTCTAATCCATGAATCTTCCTGGATAACCGTACACCATGTGCCATTACATGCAGGACTTGTTCAGTTCAGTGTGCTTGTTACTGATGCTATGGATTGCACAAGGATCTCTCTTATACAGGATATAGGGTTTTTTCTTTGAAACAAAAAAAAAAGGAGAATTGTTATCTCTTGCTTAGCCTTTTCTCATGTGTTTGAATCCTTGTCCAGTTTGTTTATTTTAAATTAGTAGCTAAGGTAGGTGACAAAGGACTTAGTGTATCAGATTTTATTAAAAAAAACCCCAACCCAACAACAAAAGCAAACAAAAAAGACCAACCCAACCCAAACAAACCCATGGTTCCAGCATGATTTGCTAGAGGTACGGAAGCTAGCAGTTCCTGCTGTGACAGCAGGTTTTAGGTGCAGTGTCACTGCTGGACTTCTTTCCAGTTGCTGAGTCTCTGTGTTGCTCCATTTTTTGCTGCCTTTGCAAGACCCCTCTGCCAACATTGCTGCTGTAGTTTAGAGGTCAACAACCTAAATGTGCTGCTTTGCAGTGGCCGCCCAGGAACACAGGGCTGAAGTCTTGTTAGTCTGAACTGTGATACCTCCTGATGAGGATGATGATGGGTAGTAAAGACAGGAGACTTTGTATGGTTTTGATCTGTTCTGACACTGATAAGATTATCTGACATATTGTGTAACACCAGTCAACTGGATTTGATTGAGAATCCAATTATGTATTTACTTAAAAACATGATTGTATGTGAAGTGCAACCAAATCCCAACCTCAAACTACTAAAAAAAAAAATGAGGCTGGGAAATCCTGTCCTTTCATTAGCCCCTGGTAATCCCACTCCCTGTCCTGAATCTGTTGCTCATTTATAATTTCAATTTGTCTTGTTCCTGTTCTTCAGCCACTGGTTCTTAATGCAGTGGTTTAGAAATGGGTAACTATGTATAGTTGGGAAATAAGCTATTTGTAGCTTCCTATGGGCCCAGCTAATAATTCATGTGAGGAGGCTTACATAAAGGCTGCATTGCAGTTGTGCTTCATTTGATGACAGAGTTCTGTACTTCTGTGTAAACAAAAGTCATGTGATAAGGCATGGGCAACCAAAGTTTATAGTTGAAACCAGGGAGAAAACAAACTTTTCTGGGAGGATATTAAGGTGGTGCTACCAAAAAAACTAACTTGGCAGGATTTTATTAAAAATATAACCTAAGAACTGAAAGAACCTTCATTGCTGTTATGGTTCCTTGCTTTAGGCTTTCTTCAGTTTCAGTGGTGAAATCAGTTAAATGGTACAACTGAAATCTTGTGTAACATGAGTTGGCAAAATACTAGAAAACCAGCACAGCTATTTTTCTCTTAGCTTTGACACTGAAATTGTAAAAGCAGACTGTTGTGGAAGAATAAGTGTATGCTTTAGAGAAAACTGGGACCTCTAGAAAAAATAAGACTCTTTTAAGACCTTGCTTCATACTTCTGGGCAATGTGTAGGACACCAGATAGCTTAAGAAGCGTTGTCAGAACATTCAATTTTTCTCTCTAAATGTCTGCTACGGTGGCATATGCTGTAGTAAACAGCCTTCTACCTTCTCAGCCCCCAAATGTTTGTAGTGCTGAAGGAAATTACTTTAAGTGGAAACAAGGTTGGCCAAACCAGTAGCACTTTGTTACTGCTGTATGGTTGTTTTTTTTTTCATTTTTCTTTTTCTTCTTTGACTTTTGAGCTTTCCTGTGAAAGCAGTGGTAGTGTGTGGTGTGTGCTGGAAACTGAGTGCAGCAGTGGAGCAAAAGTCACGTGCAGTTGGCCACGCAGAGTTTGTAGCTTGCACTAACATTCACTCTTCTGACTTCTTGGTGCTAGTGAGGACGCAGTCTCAAACAGCTTTAGTCATGGATTAATATGTAGATATATCTGTAGCTTTTAATAAAAGTATGAGTCTCTATGAAAGCTTTATATAAATGTTAGTTTAAGACCCTCCCTGGCCTTTAGGCACTACCAGTATGCCATTACTGCATTATTTAGTTTTCCACTTCCTGGCAGTTTCTTGTTAGCTTAGGTATTGATCTTGGAAAACCTTGTGTGGGACCTCCCTTAGTACCCAGTCCTGTTAAGTGTCATTTTAGCCAAAAGAACTCTTACCTTGTCTGATATAAAGTGCTAAGAGGAATGAAGTATTTGGTCACAAGCTTTGTGGTGAGGACTTTAGTCATCTCAGTTGGTTTTACTGTAGTCCTGATATGTAAACAGTTACTGTAAACTTAAATTTCTAAGGCAATTTGGGCAAGCTTACTTTATACAGGAGTGCTTGTTTTGAAAGCATCTGTGCTACCTCCAGTGCACGAGGGACTATGAGCTCTTACGCAGGCGAACCACAAATGATTTGCATTGGTGATTTCTGAGAACAGCTGGGAAGTGCCTGATTTAGAAGTAGTGTATGCCAAGAAGAGCTGATTTAATTCAGTCAAGACAAAGAAATGGGTTTTGACCCCAAAGAAGCTCATCAGGGCAGACTTTTCTTTCTGTCCCCAAGGAGCTGCAGCCGAGTGTTCAGCAGACAGAAATGATCCAAGGATCAGGTGTTGCTGCTTTTGTGTGTGCTGGAGCTGATGGAGATGGGCACAGCAGTGGCCAGGCTGGCAGCTGCCTGCAAAAGAGGAAGATTGTTCCAGAAACTGAGGCACAGCCTCCTATGCTCAATAATGTGAAATTGAGGGAACTGTTTTTAATTTGTGTGAGCTATTTTGCTGCATGATTGATTTTTTTTTTTACAGTGACTTTGCATTAATAGTTTTGGACTTATGCTTGGATTTGTAATCTAATCAGGGAACCTGAGCCCTAATGAAAAATTAAGCCTGCAGCTAGAACGTGAAGCAGAAAATACTTAGCCCTGCCGTTATGCCAGCATAGATATTAGTTGTTTAAAGCAGATACAAGTAGCAAGGAAGTAGCTATTTCTTCCTAGAATTTATTCACAGCCTGTATGTTGTGAGTTAACTAGGTAGTTGACTTGTGAACCTCTCAGTTTACATTTTATTGCATTACCAAGGTGAGATTATTTTATGGATGTGCTCTGTCCTGGAGCTAAAATTTTGCTGAAATGGTATTCTTAATATTTTTATTAGTAATTATAATTTGTAGGCTTGCTGGTACAGCGAGGTCTGCATGCTAGTAGCAATTACATCAGGAAAGCGACTGTATTTCCACATTGAATTTGTTCAGTCTGGCCAACAAGAACTTTCCATCTGCCTGAAGCAGAATTCAACTGTAAGAAAATAGGAAAGGCTGCATGATTTTTCTGTTATTACAGGTCAAGAATATGAAATTAGCCCATGCTTTCCTGATGAGGTAGCAGAGCACCCTCTTTCACTTACTCTTAGGTTAAAATCTCTAGTGATATTATAGTCAATAAGTTATAAGAATAGTTTTAACTCTTAATGGAAAGCTAGTAAAGTAATATTGAAGGATCACAACTTTAAATGTAGTTAGATGATAAGCATCAGTTGAACAGTTTTTAAAGACTTTGTTTAACTTAAGCCATTCTCTAATATGTTTCTTCATCTTTATGTAGAGGATGCTCTTCCCTACTGGTAGTGGGGAAATTTAATGCCCTGGGCAATGAGGAAGAAACCACAGTGGCTGCAGCTTTTTTCCCAATGTGGATGTAATGACACAAATAAAAAAATAGGAAGTTGAGATACCCCAGTTATTCATATATTTAGTAAAATATGAAAATGTTTAGAAAATGTTTGTTTATCCCCCCAGACAGTTATTTTGCATGCAGTACCCACATTTAGACACAGGTCTTTGTTTTAATCAAAATCCCAATTTTCCACCAAAACAGTTTTAATAAATCTTTTGATCGTGCTGGTTTCTGGTCTTTTTTCAGGGTAACACACCTGATGTGTGCTACAGGTGTTTTCTTCTGTGAGAACTGAAAGGTGCATAAATGAAGAGAACAGGATTTGTCTATGAGAAGCTGCTGCCCTGCACTTACACATTCCCGTGTGTATATTGGCTGATAGCCAGCTGAATGAGCAGTGTGCCCAGGTGGCCAAGGTGCCCAGCACCATCCTGGCTCCTATCAGACACTGTGTGGCCAGCAGGACTAGGGATGTGACTGTCCCTTTGTAGTCAGCGCTGGTGAGGCCACCCCTCTACTAGTGTGTTGAGGTTGGGCCCCCTGGCTACCAGAGAGATGCTGTGGTGCTGGACCACGTCCAGAGAAGGGCAACAAAGCTGGTGGAGGGTCTGTAGGACAAGTCTAATGAGGAACTTCAGGGAACTGGGGTGGTTTAGGCTAGAGAAAAGGTGGCTGAGGGGGGAGACCTTATGACTCTCTACAGCTGTGAGAAAGGAGGTTGTAGCCAGGTGGGCATTGGTCTCTACTCCCAAGTAACAAGCAATAGAAGAAGAACTACCTCTCAAGTTGTCACAGGAGGCTTAGATTAGATGTTAGGCAAACTTTCTTCACTGAAAAGGTTGACGAGTGTTGGAACAGGCTGCCCAGGGAAGCAGTTGAGTCACCATCCCGGGAGCTATTTAAAAGATTTGTAGATATGGTACTTAGGAACATGGCTTAGTGGTGGACTTGGCAGTTCTAGGTTAATAGTTGGACTCAATGATCTTAAAGGTCTTTTCCAACCTAAATGATTTTATGACTGTCTTGTGTGTCTTTCAGCATTACTTCCCTCAGACTGTATAAAGGCTATTGATGTGAAATGGTGCTAGCTCACCCCTTGGTGCAGATGTTGCTGCAGTAGTGAGATCTATTCTTGCTAGCCTTGGCATGTAAATTTGTGTGAGGGAAGTGGCTTTCCTGTGAATTTCCACATTCCAGTGGATTTCTTGCACAGATGATGTTGAGCAAGGCTTTGATAGTCTTTACAGCAGTACCAACTGCAAATTTGTTTTACTAGTTAAATGTCAGCAGTCTATTTCTTTTGATTTCTCATGTTATTTCAGCTCCAATTATTTCAGCTTTCCACTGGTTTTTCCATATAAATGCTAAATATTCCCTTATTAAAAAAAACTTTTCTTTGTTTCCCCCTTTCCTATCTCTACCACATCTGAAAATCAGCCTGCAGTTAGCAGGACAAATGATTATGGCCTGTGGATAATCCAAGCTTTGCACCTGGTTGAAACTTCATGGGGGGAGTGTTAAAAACAGTACCAAGAGACTTGCAAACATAGTAACTGCTGGGGTGGACATGATTGGAGAATAGAGAGAAGTCTGGGAGAGAATTTGGGAGCTGTCAATTTATATTTGCCTGAAATGTTTGCTTGCAACAAGAGAGCATCCAGCAGCTCACTGAGCAATCAATTTGGAGCATGACTCAGTGTGTAAAAATGCTACCTTCTGAATTTTTAACATAGTTTCTTGAATTGCCCTGAACTTTTAACTAACTTTTCAGAGCTTTTCCTTTAAAGCATCATCTGAAGGCAACAAAGAGCAGTGAGGTGGTCAAGTCTTCATAGGGCAGCTGAATACAGTGTCACTGCATAGGAGCAGAAGGATGGAAAAATCAATCCTTTTGATGCTGCTGTTGCTAATGTGGATGATTTTGCAGACTTGTAAATAGGATAAATAGACGTGTAAGAAAGATATAAAAATTGAGAATTGGCAGTCAGGTACACAAAAATCTGTAGTTGAACCAGAATGGCTGAAGAAGATGGATAATAACTGTTCCTTTCTGGTTTGCAAGTTTTAAAACAGGCAGTACTAAATAAAGCAAATATGTTCTTTCCCCTTACTGCACAGTTAAGATTTACCAGCTCAGAGCTTTCAGCCAGTGCTTGAACAGTCTACCTTCTGTTTTGAAACAGAGCAACTTCTGTTCATTAGAAACAGTCAACAATAAATATGAAGAAATTTTCTGCAGTTGGCTTTGGAACTTGGTGGATGGTGTGTTATGGATACAACCTTTTTTATTTTTTTTTTATTACAAGGAGTGCCCTGGAAAGTCATACAGTGTTTCAGTACAAGATTCTTGGAACAAAAAAATTAACAGAGCAAAGGCACTATTCAGAGAAGATTACTGAAACTGGGGTGTTTTTTTTTTTTTTTCCAGTTGTTTTGTCCCATTGTGAAGTGTCTGTTTGTTATTTTAGTAGTGTTGGCTAAGCAGTCATTTCAGTAATGGTTAATGACAACTTGCAATTTTCTTTTAACTGACCTGACCCTCCTTTTTCTTTTGTTGTATTATTTAACTGTAATTACTTGGGAAGTGGCTTGTAGCTTTAGCTATAATAAGTATGTACTTTATGCTTGTTTTGAGTGAAATGAAGTTGGGGAAATACAATTCTTGGAACTGTGTCTCCTAAGGGTAAACCAACCAACTGTACTAAACTTGAGAGTATACAACTGGGAAGAAGAATTTTCTGTATAGAGGTGAAAGAAATGAAAACAATTTTCAGAATTACAGTAGCCTTGGCATGAATGTGTGGTGATTTCTGGACTGTAGCTCTAGGGGCTGGGAGAGTAAGTGTACGTGTGTGGGTGTTCATGAAAAGGAAAGGGAAACCTGGGTAAAGGAGGCAATAATTAAGTTCTTTGCAGATGTAGGAAACCCTTTTAATTTTCTTGTAAATTAGTAATTACCTCCCTTTAAAGTCTGGGCTATTCTGAAGTAGTAGTGGACTTCTAGAGTAGATACACATTTAACTGTTAGGAAGAAAAAATTGGATGAAGCCTAGTGTTGGGATAACTGATAGTTTCTTGGTCATCTGGGTGATTTTTGCATTACATCAGCTTGTTTTCTCTTGTATTAAAAATATTTTCCTACAGTGAATAAGTATTCCTTTGTTTGCTTGCTTCTGCATATACTTGTGGCAGTTACTCTTTGTTTCCCTATATGGGCTGGTAACTCAGAGTGTGAGAAAGTTTGAAAGTATTTACTTTGTGCAATTAAGTGAAATATTTTAACAATTTTCTTTTATTTCTTTGACTTTACAATTGATTTTTTTTTTTTTTTTGTGGGGTGGGGTGGGGGTGGGAACAAGGATGCAAAAATAGCAAGTTAAACATGAGCCAGCAGTATGCCCAGGCAGCCAGGAGGGCCAACCATGTCCTGGGGTGCATCAAGCATGGCATTGCCAGCTGGTCCAGGGTCCTGCTCTATACTGTGCTGCTGCAGCCTCACCTAAAGTTTTGCAGTTTTAGGCATCATGGTACAAGAGAGACACAAAAGTATAGGAGAGTGTCCAGAGGAGGGGAACAAGAATGGTGAAGGATCTGGAGGGGAAGTTTTGTGAGGAGAGGCTGAAGTCCCTTGGTTTGTTGAGCTTGGAGAAGAGGAGGCTGAGGGGAGACCTCTTTGCTGTCTATGGCTTCCTGAGGAGGGGGAGCGAAGGGGCAGGTGCTGATCTCCTCTCTTTGGCAGCCAGTGATAGAACCCAAGGGAACAGCATGAAGCTGCGACAGGGGAGGTTTAGGCTGGATATTAGGAAGAGGTGCTTTACTGAGAGGGTGGTTGGGCACTGGAACAGGATCCCCAGGGTAGTGGTCACAATACTGAGCTTGGCTGAGTTAAAGAAGCATCTGGATGATGCGCTCAGTCCCATGCTCTGACGTGGCTGGCCCTGTGAGGAACCAGGAGTTGGACTCGTTAAGGCTTATGTGTCCCTTCCAGCTCAGGATATTCTATGAAATACTGTCATTGTTCTGCAAGTAGGAGTGTTCGGCTTGTGAGCAAGAAAGGCACTGTCAGTTCTCAGTCTTTATTTGAAACTACTGTGTGGGCATTATTAGTTTCATCGGTGTACTGTGATGCTGTGGGCAGTGGTTTTTGAAACCACCTGTCTAAAAATTGTGGTTTGGGGTTTTTTTTAGTTTGATAATTATACAGTAGCTACAAGTGTATCTTATAAAGAGTTGACAGCATCCACATTTCAGAGTTGTGTACTTCATAAGGTCTTGTGTGTTTGGGCATATTAGGCAGATTGGGCCCTGGTTTACAAGAGGTACCGGAATTATCCCCAAATCCTTCAACTCTAAATGTGACAGAGTGTAGGTTTGCAAGTACTTGGACCGTGGTTTTGTGCAGCATGGTGGCAGTTTTGGTGAGTGTTTTTGTTATTCTGTTTTGTCTTGGTTTTTTAATACCCTTCCTCTTGTTCTCCTTACACCTTAATAAATGTTATTCTGTAGATTGGTAAAGCAGCAGTGACTACAATATTTTGGGGTTTGGATGGCCATTATTTTTGACAGTACTGTTTCATTGCACCCAAAACTTCAGGAAAAGAAGTGTCTCTAAAATCCTGGCAGCACTTGTTATCATGACTCATTACTGGGCTGCTGGGCTGTGCTGCACTCCTAACAAGCTTTCCTTAAACTCTCTTTTGATTAAGTTTTTTCATCTTAAGTTACATACAATGACATTTGTTTAGCAGATTTAATCTCTTAAGCATTCAGTCATACAGCAAAAAGATGCTACAGAAACTGTGTTACTTTACCTGATACTGCCCTAATTACATAATTAATACCAGGCTCTGGTAGGCTTTACCAGTGGCGTGACTCAGACACTCCTTAGATCAATGTGCTCCAGAGCAGGAATGATGAGAGCTGCTAGCTTACATGATAAAGCCGCATTTTGTGGGGAAAGCCACCTTGATTTGCCAAAGAAATATAGGGTGCCATGACCTTTCTTATGTGTATAGAATTGCTTTTGTCAGGAATCCTTAGCTACAGGATAAGCCTAACTGGCCTCTCTGTATCTGTGAGTGCAGGAGTTGTAGACAGTGGTCTGTGGACATACCAAATGTCCTTGCTTTCCCCTTTCTTTTTGGAATTATGACCTCTGCTCTCTTTAAGATCTTTGACTCTCAGGTGCTATTGCCATAAATTTTTCATAGAATCACTTAGGTTGGAAGAGACCTTTAAGATCACTGAATCCAACCACAGCCTCACCCTGCCTAGTCCACCTTTAGACCATGTCCCCAAGCACAATATCCACACTCCTTTTAAATACCTCTGGGGATGGTGATTCCACCCTTCCCTGGGCAGCTTGTTCTAATACTTGACTACCCTTTCAGTAAAGAAATTCTTCCTCGTGCCTAACCTAAATCTCCCCTGATGCAATTTGAAACCATTTCCTCTTGTCATATTGTTTGTTACTTGAGAGACAAGACCGACCCCCAACTCTCTACACCCTCCTTGCAGGTAGTTGTAGAGAGCAATAGGGTCTCCCCTCTGCCTCCTTTTCTTAAGACTATAAAGCCCCAGTTCTCTCAGCTGCTCATCACAGGACTTGTGCTCCAGACCCTTCACCAGCTTTGTTGCCCTTCTCTAGACACACTTGAGCATCTCAACGTCCTTGTAATGAGGTACCCAAAACTGGACACAGACACTATTATACATAATATAATGTATATTATATACATTATATATACATATGAATTATATATACATAATATAATGTGTATATTTATACATACTATATATATTATGAGTCTTCAGTATTGCCACTGCTAGCGATTGTGAAGCAACACTGATGAAATTATGATGGGTTTTCGTGCTTCTATGCGTAAGCTTATCAGTCAGAAAAGCTAAAATATATTTTTCAATAGAAACCCTAAACTTAGAAGTAGCAAGTGCACTTCTGTGAGAGACAGATTTAACTTGCTGTTTTAGGCTGTCGTCCTGCCTTTGATTTGGTTTTCGGATATTGGCCTTGGTACATAAATATATCCAGAGCACAGCCATCAAATTGCAGGCTTCTAGGTGGTTGAACCCTCTGAGAGACTACACTGAGCAGTCATCCAAACCCAGAGCCACAGATGGCTTAGCTTCCTCGTGGTAAACTTTTGGATTGCATATTTACCTTGGTCCTGTGTTTCCTATGTTGGCTCAGAAGGTGTTTCTCTGATTTCTGACAGGCCTTTTGAAGGTATTAGGTTTTCCAGACCATCTGGGGAAGGGACCTGCCTTTCATGTCTAAGCCGGGTATTTGGGATGTCTCTGCTGTTCAACCAGCTGTGGGGTGTTGTCCAGAAGCGTGGTGTAAGCAGACTAACAAGCAGAAAAGTAGGGTTTCCCAAAAGGCTAGAAGCCACTGCTCAAAATAAAAACTGAAATGAGCTAGCACCTTCTGGTGCACCTTTTTGCTCCTTTTTTAAAAAGGTGAGTAAGATTTTCATGGGTTATATTTTCAGGGTTAATCCTTACAGGAGGAGTAGCCTGTGAGTGACTTGAATGTTTCAGGGTATTTCCACATACTTGGTGCAATGTGGAGTCCAGACCTTAAGCAGTACAGCTGATCATTGTGTTCCACTGCACTGTAGCACAGGAGATACTGATGCTTCTTACTCTCTAAAATTATTTGTTCATGCTCCCTGATGAGGAGAGGCAACCTCTCCAAGGTAGTTAGCTACATGGAGCCTGGTCCTTTTCGGCACTAGGCTCAAGCTGCACCAGAGCAGGTTCAGATTAGACATTAGGAAAAGGGTCTGTCAGGCACTGGAAGAGGCTGCTCAGGGAGGTCGTTGAGTCACCAACCCTGGATGTATTTAAAAGATGGGTAGACAGGGTGCTTAGGGATATGGGTTAGTAGAGGATGGGTAAGGTTGGAATCTATCTCAAAGGTCTTTTCCATCCTAGTGATTCTGTGATATCTCTGTGTAATATGGGGTACATTAAATGAGATACAGAGAAGAAATAGCATCGGGTTAGTTTTATTCTAGAACCCTTATGTTACAGAGGAGTGTCAGACCACTTGTGAGTAATGCAGGTCATCTTAAATCCTTACTATTTTAAATCTTTATTCTCTACTTGTCATTCATTAGAAATTTGAAACATATTTTCAGCAAAGTGCTTCATGGCTTCAGTGCTCTAAGTTTTGTCATCTGGACTCCTGCTGTAAAAAGCTCACAAAAGGTCATAAAATTGTTTAAACATTATATTAGTACTTTCTTGCTAAAAAATATGGCTTCAGGTCTATGATCTCATTGTATTAGGGAGCTGAAAGTGTTAAATCACACTGAAAAAACAGTTCTCCCTTTCTTTTGGAAAGGAATGCAACAATTATCCTTGACATGTCCTCAACTCCCTTCACTGGGGTGGAACCTTATAGCAGCCTACCAGCACCTGAAAGGTGCCTATAGGAAAGCTGTGAAGAACTGTTTGTGAGAGCATGTAGCACTAGGGTGAAGGGTAATGGCTTTGAACTATAAAAAGGGAGATTTAGGTTGCATATCAGGAAAAAAATTTTTAGTATGCGGGTGGTGGATCACTGGAACAGGTTACCCAGAGAGGTAGTGGAGGTCCCTTCCCTGGAGATATTTAAGGTCAGGCTTGATGGGGCTCTGAGAAACCTGGTCTAGTGAAGATGTCCCTGCTTACTGCAGGGTGGTTGGACTAGATGGCCTTTAAAGGTCCCTTCCAACCCAACACATCCTGTGATCCTACTCTATGATTCTATGTTTGATCCATCATTGCTTGGTCTCTATTCTGTGACTTTATTCCATGATACAGACATACCTGAATTTGTGTGGTGTATGATTAATTTTGAACTTTATTTTAGGAAGGCCCAACTCCTTCTTTCATTTAAGGTAATAAACCATAAATACTTCAGGTCTTACTTCATGAATTAAACATTGCTGCATTTGCTCAGATCTCATTTGCTCTAAGGTATTGTGTTATTAATTCTCCTTTAGCATTCTGAGAGCAGGGAAATGTATAAAAAAAAATCCAAGGCAAGTAGCAGAATTGAACAACCTCAAAACAACCTATTTGCCTTAGAAATGTAGTTTCCAGCATTGGTTTATTTCTAATCAAATTGCATTGGATTTGGAGGCGTTCCAGTTCTGTGCTTGGCAGGCACGTGGAAGCTTATGGTAGCGCTGCTTTTTCATCACAGCTGACCTTGTCTTGAACTAGAAATAACCAAGGCCTGTACAAATCCTGCAACACAGTCTCCCCTTCTCTCTCTGAAAAGTCGAATTGTTCTCAAAAGCTGTGCATTTCTTTGCTCACTAGAGAGTAAATTGGTCCAGGAGAAATCATGAGAAGGAGGCTTAGATGAAAGCATTCATTCATGTTCCAAGGGGAGATGTTGGAGACATATTAGATCTACTAGAGGGTCTTTTAGCCCTTCCCTGCAAGCTGGGCGTGGAGAAGGGAGCATGTGGGGCAGTAGGAGGCCTGTGTGAGGGCAGCCTCAGGCCTTCCCCCTCCCTGTGTCATCTTTTCTTGGCAAAAGAACGGGTCTGTGCCTGTCTGTGTGAGGATGCCATCTGCATTGCACAGCCTGCTAGGCTGTTACAGAATTGCACGAAAATGAATCTGAAATCATAGTGCTAAACTGTTTTCTGGCTAGCAGTAGCATCTGCCTGGAGATGCAGCTATTGTGTGGTGCACCAGGAGCCAAGTGAAAGCAGCAGCCTGCGAAACATCCCCAGCCTGGTACTGCGAATGTAATTCCCAGCGTGAACGGTTAATGGGTAGATGAGCTGATCAGACTCGAGCTGCTGAAATGGGTAATTGTTTTATGAAATGAAATTTGTGCTTTGAAAAAAAAAAGTAGCTGAAGAGATAAGAGGTTGAGTGTAGCGGGGGAGAACTGGACAAATCTAGTTACAGCAGTGGTATGTTTCCTCCACTTAATTAAATTTCCAGTTTTCCATTTGCTGCCTTCTCATTATGTGCAAATTGGAAGTGATGGTTTGCAGCACTGAAACAAGGTATTCTTCGTGTGTGTTTTTTAATAGGAATTGGTTTTGTTTGCAGTATAACTCGTTAGCTATTGAAAACGAAATATTTCAGAGCCCATTTGGAAATTTAGTGGCTGATCTTGCTGGATGTTGGAAGCTAAGGGCTTAATGGGCTTGTTGAATGGCTACATGTGGATTGAAGGGATGCTGATACTTTTTTATCAGAATTTTAATAGGATTTTGAAATAAAATCTGGACCTCATAGATACTGTTATAAATTTTATATATTTGATTTTACATAATCTAAGATTCCTAATATTTTTTTATGTCCAAGAGCTATCCAGGAAGTTTTACTCTCTGGTGTTGCTAAACTTGCATTGAGATGCCTACTTTGACATGTCTGAAAGCTTCCTGGTGTCTAAAGGCAAGCATCAGTGCGCGGGGAAAACATCTGCTTTGCTTGTGCTCGCCTAGGGAGCTGGTGGTAAGTTTAGGCCAAGTAACACCTGGGCTCTGCCTAACTTCTGTGGGCTGTGGGCACACACAACAGCCGCGGGCAGCACGGAGCTCAGTCTGGACCATGGCAGCCATGGCAACTTCAGAGAAACATTGATGGGAGCCGTGCCCAAATCTTATGTAAGAGCGATTAAGTTACAGTGGCAGCAAGTTAGTGCTCGCTGCCCTGGCTGAGGACTGGCATGTGCCCATGCCCCTCGCAGGTTCACAGGGAGCAGGAGCTGACCCATGGCAGTGCGCTGGGTGGCTGTTTGCCACGGCTTGGCCACTGAGCAGCGCCTCATGTAATTGCTATGATGATGTAATTACAGATACGCAAGTTTTTACGTCTTGATACCAACATGTGTAATACTAGTGATTGATATCCTTAATAGGAAATTGTACCCTGAACTGATACCGCTGAATATTAATGATTAAGGCATTCAGAAACGGAGTTAGTCTTTCTGCAGAAGGGGCACTGTTACAAAGATACCCTGAACTTGTCTTGCACTCTGTCTGCTTTTGTTTATAAGGATGGCTTTTATTCCATTATTCATTCAGCTGATAAAGTTCTTTATGAAGGCTTGTTTCTTCTGCCATTGTAGGCACCTGAAACACATGGATTTCACCCAGAAGGTCATCAAGGGCTACTGATAGTAATGTATTTATGGCTTGCTTGGAGACAACTGTCTGTCTGGCATTTAAAAAGAAAAGCCGGAGACAAATGACCTGGACTTTACCTGGAGTTTACTGTAACAGTATAGGGGGTTGTTTTGTTGCTAATCCTGGAGAGGGATTGCTGTGTGGTTTTATTTGTAGGCATTGGGTTTGAATTTAATTTGTAATTGGGTTCATTCTGAAGTGGAGTTAAAAAAATAAATCATTGTGATATTTCTTCAGAAGGAGCGTGGCTGGAATATGAGGTATTGTGTGTATATATCTATATCCTTATATTATTTAGATAAATATGAATATATATATTTTAAACACTGGGACAGTTTTCCATCCCTAGGAAAAAAGCTAAGATAGGATGCTTTTCAAAAGGATATTGTGGTATCTAGTTTAAAAATGCATCAATGCTGGGATGTATGATGCCTTTCATAACACAGGGTATTGACCTGACGATTGCTGTAGTCTCTGAACTGTATTATTTGAGTGTGTTCCAGCCCACAATATTTTTAGCAGAGACACTGTGCATCTATTCAACTGAGAGATTAGTTCCAGCACAATACATGTGTTACTGTGCCACCACTGGCTATTTTAGCCCTTACTAATTAGACAACTTGTCCCAGTGTGCTGAGGCAGAATAGATTTAGGGGATTAAGGCTCATGTGTGTGGCCGGGAGGCTCTGTAAAGTACATGTAAACAAGAGTTGGGTGTGTTCCTGCTTTGGAGAGGAGAGGGAAGGATGCGAGGCAAAATGCTATTTGGGAAGTTGCCACATCTAAGGAGATGTGATTGGAAATGGGTAGAAAATGCCTGATTGTGTACAATTAAGAGCAGCTTGAAAAACAGGTGAGATGGGACCACACAGACAAAATGAGTGAAGTCAAACTGGTCCTGGAGAAAAATCCCAGTGGCAGACTGCCAGTCTGGGAACTGGGCAAGGAGAGATGACCAAAATGAACTCTTTCACATTTTAAAGCGTGGGTGCTGCTGCCTGCTTTGCTGACAGAAGTGGCCACATTAAGATGTGAGAGTGGGAAAGGTTTGGCTGTAAGCAGAAGGCAAAGTCACTTTCCCAATTGATGTGTAGGGTGGAGGAGGGAGAAATGTTCCTATAGCCTGTGCTGGAGCAGAGTCTGACTTGCATGGGGACTCTTACTTGCCAGACCACACATGAATTGCAAATAGTAAGAATTTAAGACCCATGAGGTCCAGGTAACCCAATCATACTGTTCATAAGTGGGCAGAAATCAGGTGAAAGGTGAGGTGTTGTTTACTCATTAAGATCATCACATTAGCTTGGTGCTAAACTTCAGAGGAGAACTCTGTGGATTTCGGAGCAGGAAGTATCCCTTGAGCAGACCTCACGTTGGGTGATGAAGGTTTTTTTATCTACACATTTTGGGGGGGGGGGAAGGGAAGATGTCTTTCAAACCTGATGTAGCCATGATCTCTCTGTCTAGTTGCTACCTCCCAACTCCATGACAATGGGATGTAGTGCAAAAACAAGTGAAAAATGAGAAGCGAGTCTGTCTTTGGGGTGAAGCTTTCCTGATGTAGTGAGTCTTGCTTTGGTTTTGCTTTGTGCTGCTTACATGCTGGTGAAATGCAGCTTCTCTTAGCACTGCCTTCAGGAAAGACACCGTCGCTGCTGCTGCAAGCCAGGGGAAGTGATTGAGCCAGTAACAAGCTTCTAGTAGTGACACAGATTTCCATCAGCTCAGCTGGTCTCTGGAATAGTATCTTGCTGTGGCCTGATAATGGTCAGACATAACACGCTTGCGGCCTGCTCTTGGCCTGGGCTTTCTAGCAGCAGAGCGCTGGGAGGCCCTGCCTGGCTGCGAGGCAGGGAGCTGGCTGGAAGGATTCTCGTGGGAAGTCTCCACAGGCTGACATCGAAACTGCTCGCTTGACAGTCCTGTCATCACTGTAATAATTACCATGCAAATTATTGATATTTTAGGCATGCTGTTCCTCTTTGTGGTCAATCTGAGCCTTTACTTAATAGTAGAAAGGAGAAAACTATTCAGCACCTGTCATGTTTGCAATAATTCCTCAGCACAGGAAATAAACTTTGTCTTTTTCTCCAAAGACAGAATGAAAATATATGAAGGAAAACTTTTATCAGCCTTCACTCTGAGTCAGAGCTATAAACCTTTCAGAATGGGGAGGAAGTTGGGGTTTTGGATGTGCAAAAGGTTACTTAATTTTGAAAATGTGTTTTCCATCTTGGGGGGGGGGGGGGGTGTGTTTCATAATGGCCTCTCTAGGCTTTCTTGAACTAGAAAACAATGTGAGAGGTACCGCCCTCAGAGTTCAGGCTTGTAAGAACAATTGATTGCCTTTGTGCTGTCTGCACTGGATTAGTGAAAGAGTAAGAGTGCTTAGTCTTGAAAAGAAGCTTGCCCTCTGACTGACTTAATGGCATTAAAACAAGGCAGTAGAATAGCCTACCAAGTCGATGTTTTCTTGATATTAAGTGTTATAGACAGCATTCTACAAGGCTTTATTTGGTCATTTTTTCCAGTTGTGTAGAGAGCTTTCAGGAAAGGCATAGGATGGGTTTCTCTTTGAAGACTTTCTCTCTCTGCCTAGAAATAAGCTGTATTTTATTAAAAAATGTTCATTAGTCCAGTACAGAGTAGACTTATTACAAGCTTAGGTGTGTGTTCATTAGGTTTTGTGCTTATTGGACACAAGTGCTAGTGGCTCAGGTTGGTAGTGAAGGAGCTATGTAAATTATTTTTAGTGTTCTTATTTCATTTAAGGGGAAAAAAAAAAAAACAAACCTTATGGTAACAAGCATGTTATTAGAGAGAAAATCTGTGACCTATATTACACACTTCATGTTGTTAAATGCAAATATTGTTTGTCGAATATTTGTGCCTATTTTACACATCATATAATGGCTCCTTTAATGATACTTCTCAAAGGTTTGTTTAATTTCCACTGCACACTAGGGCTTATGCTGACAGGGGAGGTACTGAGGTACTTCCTTATCTTTCTGTAAGGAATTAATGTGCAAAACCTTTTTTTAATGATATTTCTAACATGAACCAAAGTGTATGTGTGTTTATAAAATTTTAATTAGCCTTCAGCAGTCCACTTAGGATTGTTGGGAGACTAACTCTGCATCAGTGAACATTGGCTCGGTCGCAGTAGATCAGTAGGTAGCTTTGGGTCCTTATGTTTCCATTAAATTTTGGAACAAGTTCTGTGTGTCTGGAGTGGAGCATTTTGGCTTTGCTTCCTCTGAGAAGGGGTATAATTTGTGCACACCGAAACTGCTCTGGGATCCAAACCAACACGTGATAAGCAAAGATGTTGCTTCAGGACACCACAGCTACTCCAAACCAAGCACTAATGTTGACATGGCCATTAAAGCACAAAAATTATTCTCTGCCTTTAAAATACATATTGTATAAATAGATTTCAGCTTTAACAGTGTGTAATGGAAAGTAGCCACGCTGAGGTAAATGTCGGTGCCTAAAGTTTGATATAAATGGAGAACCTATTAAATACTCCAAGGGGAATCAACTTTTTAAAAGGGTAGACAACGGCAGGACAAGGGGGAATGGACTAAAGCTAAAGGAGGGAAGGTTTAGATTGGATATTAGGGGGAAGCTCTTTACAGAGAGAGTGGTGGGGTGCTGGAACAGGCTGCCCAGAGAGGTGGTGGATGCCCCATCCCTGGAGGTGTTCAAGGCCAGGTTGGATGGGGCCCTGGGCAACCTTGTGTAGTGCCAGGCCTGGAGGTTGGTGGCCCTGCCTGTGGCAGGGGGGTTGGAACTCTCTCATCCTTGGGGTCCCTTCCAATCCAGACCACATGAGTTTGTATGTAGCTGCACCGCTGACATTTTATCACCCATATATCTAGCCTTACTTGTCCTGTGTTTTAAGCTGCATGCTTTTTAAATTTGGCGCTGCTTTCATAATGTGGAACCCCTTAAAAAAAAGGCAATTCTATGAATAAATGATTAGTTACAGCTAGAATAATATGTTATGCTGGCCAGAGTGTTTTTTTCCTGATAGCTAACCATTAAATCAAATGAATTGCTAACTTCCACAGTCATCTTTAGTCACTGAGCAAATACATCAATTCAATTTTGACAAGCCTGCAGGAGTATTAAGAATGCAGGGTAATTAATAAAATGATAGAATCTGTGAAGTCTGAGATAGCTGTGCTCTATGAAGTGTTTTGTCAGAAACTGGAAAAAAAAAGCCCTGGTCTAAAAGCTGGAATTTGCCTCAGTGGTGAAGTAAGGAAGAATGAGACATGCTTACCTTTAGGACTTGTTAGAACTAATTTGTTGGTTTTATGTTGGGTTTCCTTTTTCCTCTAAAGGTTTGCTGCTTCACTGAACTTGAAAATTTCATAGAAGTGTTCTGGCTGTGGCAAAGTTCCTTTTATGTCAAAGGGGAAGAAGAAATGTAAGCCTTGTCTTGCTCTCATAGCAAGAAGGCTTTAATTTAAGATGATAGGTAGGCTTTGGGAGTCCTTGCTCCCAAATTGCTACTTAGATTATCTGGAATCTTTTTAACATTTTTGTTGCTATTAAAAATATTCATTTTTACAATGAAAGAATGAAGAAATCTGATAAAACTGGAAAGTTTGATTTTAAAGTTAAACAGATTATGCAAGTTTGCCCTTTAGTAACACATGGTATACATACAGAAACCTGGGCAGGCTGCCACGTTGAAGGTGGTAGGTTAATCTTCAGGGAAGATCGAACATCAGTTGCATGAGCAGTTGTACAAGTGGGATTTTGATACAGTTAGTACCGAGGCTTAAACAACTGGAAGCTTCATGGCTTAATGAAAAAGTCTCAATTTTTTCAGCCAGTAAGGAATTCTTTTCAGATCTTGCATAAGAACACTGTAAATGATTCTCTTTCTGATGATGAGAATTTCTAATAGTTCCCTTTGTCTCTCCCAAAACAGAATTAGACCACAGCTAGCCAAAGAGAAGATTGAAGGATGCCATATTTGTACATCTGTCACACCTGGTGAACCTCAAGTGTTCTTGGGAAAAGATAAGGCCTTCACTTTTGATTATGTCTTTAACATTGACTCACAGCAAGAGGAGATCTATATACAGTGTATAGAAAAACTGATTGAAGGTTGCTTTGAAGGTTATAATGCCACCGTCTTTGCTTATGGCCAAGTAAGCTTTACAATTTTATTTTAAAATATTTATTTTGGAATAAACATTTTCTTGTAAGTGGTCTTTCTCTTGGATTCCACAATGCATGGACCTGCGTTTTAGCATCTTGGTTTTATTTTAAATGATGTATCTTGTAGGAGACTCTTTAGCAGTTTGTATAGATTCTGTGCAGAATGACAATTGAAACAGAAATATATGTGTATATGTGTGTGTGTATATATAGGCAGTAGGTCTGAATAGTAATGCTGAAAATAATGAGTCTGGAGAATTCCTGAAGTCACCCCAATGACACAATATGAATTAGTAATCTGTTGATACATGTTGTGATGAGGTTTTTTTCTGAGCAATATCCAGCTTTCTGCATTTTCAGATGCTTTTGGGAAGAGGAGCTTTTAAAAAAGAGATCCTAAGTTTGGGGGGTTTTTTGGGGGTGCGGTGGGCCAAAATGTAGAGATCTTATTCCAAAGAGAGAGAACTTTTCATAGCGAACCCTATGAACCCTATGTACCCTCTCAGTACATTGGTCACACATTTTACTTCTCAAAGCTGAAGTATCATTGAGCACAGTGTAGAGAATGCGTTACTGGCTTCTGAATATTCCTTTAGGAATTGATTGCATAAAATTTGGTCTTGAATGGTGAGTTTCAGCCTTGTTAAATGTCCTGTCTCAAGTTAAATAGGTGAAGTCTAGTCCTAGACAACAAAGCAGTTTGTAGATCCAGTTTAGTAGATTATGTTTGGCTGGGTGATACTAACTTTGTTGCAGACTTGACCCACTAATGAAGTGAAAACACAACACTACCTCATCTTCTATAGGACTTCACATTTAATTAAGCTATTTTCCTAGTATTCTTTAGTGCTGTCTATAAATTGAGAACAATGGTAATATCCTACCTGAGATATTCAGACTTCATTAAGGGAGTCATTTGATCTACTTCAGTAAAGAATTGCAAATGCTGCTTCTACCTCCAAAATACATGCTTTAATTAATAGTCTGGGTTGAAAAGATTAGCTGTTCTTTTGACTTCAGAGATAATAGCTCAAGGCTGATGTCAGCAATGAGGTTTGTAGAGGAAGCTTGCAGGGGGACAGGTCATGAAGGATTGAACTGGTTCCTGCCTTCTTGTATGTGATCTATGGATAAACAGCAGAGCTTGTCCAACTTCTGCCATTTATCCATTTCTCAAATGACCTGTTGTTGTGCATGTTAATATTGTAAAGATGATAGACTAAACAGTAGTCACTATCTAGTGCTACTTTCAGAAACTGTTTCTCTGAGGTGTTTTGGCACTACTAACATGCTCTTTTTCAATTTAGACAGGTGCTGGCAAAACATACACCATGGGCACTGGATTTGATGTCAACATAACAGAAGAGGAACAAGGCATTATTTCACGTGCTGTTAAGCATCTTTTCAGATGTATTGAAGAAAAAAAACAAGCTGCTATTAAACAAGGTCTTCCACCTCCAGACTTTAAAGTGAATGCACAGTTCTTAGAGGTAAGTATGATCTGTGTAGCTTCATGTGTGATTTTGGACAGCAAATTAAACACTCCTTTCTGGTTGCTACTTTTACATTCTTGTCCCACACAACGTTTTGAATTCTTTAAGATTTCAAAAGGAAATCCTACAGGATTTGCTTTGACTGTTTGAAGTGTAGAAATACTTATATTAGTCATCACTTACCCCTTTCTGCAGCACACATTTGTTTGTGGGGCCTTGTTGCTCTTGCCTGCTTGTAATTCTTTACAGTAGTGACTGTTGCTTGTGTCACTTTGCCATAGATTTCTTTAGCTTTCAAAATCTGCTCAGGAAACTTCTTACAGTCCTTTCACCACAGAAGAAACCCAGCATAAAAATACTTGTTTCTGTGATTCCTCAATTGTTCAGGTCTGGATTCTATGTCACTTTTACCTCTTTCATTAAGCCCAGAGAAAACCTGGGTTAGTGCTGTGGAAAGACTGTACCCTTTGTGGTCTTGTAGACACAGCTACTGGTAAGAGAGGCCGTAACATCTGTGATCTTTCCGACCTGCAGCAGCTGTTAAGTTTAAGTCCTGCAGCTTTTGTGCTTTGTCTCCTGCCCATTGAACTATTTTTTTTTTAATTGATTTGATTTGGGTGTAACATATTTACATTCACTACCAAGCTGCAGAATCTGATACATTAAGCACAGGGGGAGGAGAAATCAATTTAAAGAACAGGTGTAAATGTGTATTACTTAGTTCAGTATTTGCAACTTTATGTACCTCAGGAGGGAAAAAACCCCCACTTTTGTATTACCCAAGAGAAAAGCTGTTGGTTTTATTACTGCTGAGGTAAACTTGGTCCTGTAGTCATATGTTCCTATAATTATTTTAAAGATTAACAAGCAGGCATGAGTTTTGCATTAGTACAGGTTTGTCACTGCTAACCTTAAGCAAAGATTTTGTTGCTCTGGCTAATGTTTACCTGGAGAAAGTCAAGGCTTGAGCGTGGGCCCTTTTGAACACTGGGGAACTGCAGCTTTGTTTCTGCTTGGGCCCCTGCAACAGTAGTAGTGTAAGGAGCAATAGCTGATGTATTTTCTGAATTCTTTGTGGTTTTTGACATAACATTACAAGTGTGACTATGAGAGTCCTAAAAATGCAGAGAAATAATTGAATGTTACAGCAGTAGTAGCATGCAGAACTGCAGACATTACAACATATTTCAGATTAAATGTACTACAACCTGCCTTGTTTTATGTAATTTAGAGAGAGGTTACATGATGTGTATGGAAGTTTCTCCCTTACAGAAAAGTGAGGTTCTGTTAATTTTAATTGTAGTTGGGCTAATTTGGAGCTTTCCCAGTAAGAGCTTTTTCTGATCAGTTACGTATTATATACTATTCTTGTATCAGAAGGTATCCTTTTCCTCCCATCCTGTCTACCATTAGAGATTGATTACATAAACTATAATTTAGTCATTTAATCAATGTTTTATTTTAGAATAACTGTAAAGCCAGACAGCTGGGTGATGACTGGGAGCAGTGACTTCTGATGCTTTCTTGCTTTCCTTCAGTTTGCTGCGGTCTGCCTCTGCTAACTCCTTGTATTCCTGCTAACTTCAAAAATCAGGCATATGCAGTCCCATTGAGTTGTAGGTGCATTATCAGGATCATCTCTATTCTATTTGGGATATTTGATAATTAAATATAATTCCTTTTTTGATATGTAAAGAATTAAAAGCACCACATTCACAAATGCTGAGCCTCTTTTTCTTGGGGATGGATTTTCACTTATAGAGAGGAAAGCGCCTCTTACTTTCAGTATATATGAGAGCACATTGGGTGAACACAGATCTATTGCGGTGGACCTTTAACTTTATCTAGGAACTTTGATCAGGGATTTAGTCAGTCTGGCCTAAGGTCTGCTGAAATAAATTGGTATAATCAAATTGAAGACTCTGGAACTGTTCCAGTTTGCATCTGCAGAGAGACCTGAGCTCTGAGATTCTGTGTTGGTTGCTGGTTTTTCTGCTTGGCTTGGTTTTTTTGTTGTGGTGTTTGTTGGGTTTTGGGGTGGGGTTTTTTTTGTGTCCACCCTGGTATCCTCAATTTGAGCTAGCACCAGAATGTTCTTGTGAAATGTTAATCCATCTCTCACACTGATAACTGCATAATAATTTCTGATGTCTTCATTGATCATTTACTGACCTAAAAGCCTGGTATGCATAATGAATACTGGGTTAAAAGTCCACTAAATGTACAGACCCAATGAAACAGGCAGTAAACACTAAGCAGCCTGAAACATGTAGTAAACAGTTGCTGTTGCTCATACGATTATGCCTGAAAGCTGTTACTAAATCTGGGGCACCAAAGCGTAGGTATTGTATGGAGTAAAATGCTCAACAAACCACATTGTGCTATTTTTGGCCTGCTGCTTGGTGCCTTTAATAAGCAGCTTGCACAAAACCTACTTTATGTGAAATTCCTTCCAGGACAGGAACAGTTTATCTAAATGAAAGAGACATAAAATTACTAAGGTGTGAGAGAGGAGATGAGAAAAGGTGTGATGGCAGGGAGAGCAAGTGGAGTGAGTTTGAAGTGTTTGGAGGAGGGTGTAGCCAACTGAATCAACAAAAGAAAATAACCCCCCAAGTTTAAACCTGAAGGCAGCAGGTGCCTGCCACAGAAATCATTGTCATGGTTGTTCTGCTGGCATTGAGTGCCTTCGCTTACCTGGTCCCACCAAAGAATTTTCTCCCAGCTCTGATGATGTGGAGGAAGTTACCACTTCTTTGGGTGGCATAATAATAAGGTGTGCAAGTGACTTAATTTGCAGTTGCTCTGTTTTCCTGTTATCTTTGTAAGCTTGGATGTTTCACAGCATGCTTTTTTTGGTTGTTTTTTGGGGTTTTTGGTTGGTGGGGTTTGTTTTTTTTTTCTTTTTTGAGAGCTTTTGCCCCTAGGTCTTTGGAACTTTCTGTATGTACCATGCACAGGTATTTTTAGTCTTTAGATAATTCCTTCATAAAGAATTCAAGTTGGGCTTGTTTTCTTTTTTTGTTCTCAGCTTTACAATGAAGAAATTCTGGATCTGTTTGATACCACACGTGATATTGATGCAAAGAATAAAAAATCAAATATTAAAATACATGAAGATTCAGCAGGAGGAATTTATACAGTGGGTGTTACAACCCGAACTGTGAATGGCGAATCAGAGGTGATCATTGAAAATAAATTACTCCGTAGTATGCCAAGTGCATTCTAAAAATGTTGTTTGTGTGTTTTGATAAGTAAGCATGCCCTCTATTTTTAACTGCTAACATCTGCATTTAGCTGAAATGTTTTTCATTCAGTTTCTGTAATTTGAATCTACTAAATGTTTGATGTTAAGTACCTTCCACTTTCACTTAATGCTGGAAACAGACCTTTGTTCATAGTATAGTTCTGGGAGAGAACACTATGGCACGTGTAAATCTGATCTCCCAAATCTTGTGTATGTTTCCTGTGACAGAAGAACATTGCATGATGACTGATGTGAGGTGAACTGCTGTTCAAGTGCACTGCAAATCTGAATACAAATGTGTTTATGCTGTACAGTTTTGCACAGAAAATACAGAAATTGTATGCTTTTGCCTCAGGTGAAGAAAGATTGCAATGTTAATACCAGGGAATAGTAAAGAAGGGTTCAAAGATTTAAATGTTCCAGAAACCACCAAAAATACTTATAGTTTGCTTATTTAAGAACACTTGTGCTTATGGCACTGTGGTGGTTTAAGCTTGGCTGGAACTAAAATCACATCAAAGAGAAAAAGCTTATTTATATCCAAAACTGTAAGCGTTACAGGAACACTTTATTTAAACTGCAAGCAATACAATGTACTTCTTGTTTGTCTTCTAGATGATGCAGTGCTTGAAGCTGGGAGCTCTGTCTCGAACCACTGCCAGCACTCAGATGAACGTTCAGAGCTCACGGTCACATGCTATCTTTACCATACACTTATGTCAAACCAGAGTTTGTCCTGCATTTAACACAGTATGTATCCTTGCTGTAGTTAAATTCACTGTAGTAACTATTTTTCAAAATGTGAATATTGTCTTGGCAGCCACTGCTATTTGAATTGTTCGTAGTAAAGATGCTCCAGTCATCATCATGCTCGATGAATTTGCTAAGTATTATAATAATTTGATTTAATCTGCACATATGTAACCATCCTCTAGCCAGAGGCAACAATAAACTGCAGCCTCTTACATGAACCTGCCTGTTCTCCTCTAGCGTTTTCTTCAGTATTTCATTGCAACACACACAAGTAAGAAAGTTAAAATGTAATTTGTCTTTAATTGGGAAAGCATTTTTAAGTCTAGTAGTTAGTGGGTTTAAACCTGCAGTTGGCTGACTGAAAATACTTGGATATTCCAGATTAAGGGTTGATATCCAACAAGGAGCAAGTAGAAAGGCATTTGATTCTGAAGCTTAGTGTGTGTTTAGTTTAAGTAGATATATACTTTGGGTTCAGATGTGTTAATTGTATGCACTTAAACTGAACTTTAAACTGTGAACATACGTGGAGCTGTTCTGTAGAAGGTCGTCACGGGTCTATTCAGTGGTTAGTTGCTGTTGGCATATTTTATGGAGAGAAGAGTTCTGAATACATCCATGCTACTGAAAACTACAGTAACTTCAGAAGGGCTTAACCAGCTTATTCTAAATGTGTCAAAATTTTAAAAGAATTATTTTGGTGAAATCCAAAGTACCTGGATTTTAAACCTAGTTATCACAATTTTTAAGCAAGTTGATCAATGAAGTGGTTTTATAGTGTTTTCTAGGAGGGGAGGGGGAGCGGAGGGGAGGTTGCTGCTTTTAACACTACAAATAATCATTTGCAGGCAAAATGAGGGTTGCTTACTGGTCCTTTGTGGTATGTAGACCTGCTTTATACACCTGTTAAAAACACTTCCTGCTTTCCATGCTGAAACTTTGAACCTGATGGTGTGGGCAGCTGTCTTCTCACTTGGAAGGGACTGGCATCACCCTTGGAGCCTAGACAGGGCACCTATGTCACTGCTTGTGGTGACAACTTTCTTTGTTGAAAAGAGCTGGGGAATGAGAGAACTCACTTGGGAATCTGGCTTCCTGCAGGCAGTCAGCCCAACAATCCACCTGCACTGGTGCACTTGCACTCTTCCTCACCAGCCAAGCCGCTGGCAGGACTCCTGCCTGGCCCTGAAACAAAAGCTTGTGCCGCAAGGTGGTGTAGGTGGCTGCTTTCTGCATTATGTCAAAATGTGTTTTGCTCCTTCTTTTTTTTGGGAGATGCAAGCAAGATAATTTGTCTGGAGCAGGACAGTCTAGACTGGAGACAGCATCTTTTTCTCTCCCTGCAATATTTTGGGAAGGAGAAATTAGACCTGACACTGGCCTCTGAACACTCCAGAAATACAAATTAATATGAGCCCTTATTAATTTGCTTAGAGGCATGCAGCTCAAGCTTCTGTTGCTGCCACCTGTAGACAAATGTTTTGGTAGACCTTGGTAACTATTTCCTGGGATGATGGAGCCGGGTGCCCCGGAATAGGCAGGCAGTCAGGGCTGCAGTGTACAGGCTCTCTGCCCCTTGCGCTGCGTTCATGGAAGTTTCTGGAGGTACCTTTTTGAACTAAATAAGAAAGAGAGAAAGGATGTGTTAATCGTTGCTTTGAGGGCGGGGAAAGAAAGAGTGATCTGCTAACCACAAGGATTAAAATAGCCAAAAAGATGTGATAGTCTAGTGTGTGGAAGTGGCACAATCACTCTTTAGAAGAGCACTTAAGAAGTGTGAAGCGTTTAACTGCTGTGAGAACAGTTTGGTCTGAAGCCACTGCTTTACCCCTTGCAATAGCAGTGGGAGATATGGGATAGCTGCCTAGGGACATAAAGATCATTGCCACAGAATACCTGAGTTTTTAGAAGAAAAATAAAACGATCCATGATTGCTTTGATAGGATATTCCTAATAAAGCTTGTAGATTGAGCTGTGTGAATGTAAATTCAGTATACGCTTGATATGTGCCTATTGAGTGCTACTGTGACAAGTAGGAATTGCCCTGAAATGGGTATCTCAGCAGGAAGTTCAGGAACCAAGTGACATAAAGGATTTCTATATAGTGTTGCTTTCATGACAACAGCTCAAACTACGCTTAGAATAAAATAAATTCCTACAGTATATGGTACAGCTACAGTAACGGTCAGGAAAAAGCCTTGGGATTATCTTATGAAAAATGCTAACTTTACTGCCATGCTTTGGGATGTGAGGTGAAAAGACACCGAGGCTATGGTACCTGCCCATAGCACAGGCTCACTGCGCTGACAGAGGCACGTGTCAAGTGTCAGTCACTGCAGCGTGCCTTTTGGGAGGGGGAAGGAGGAAAAGAACATCTTCTTTCTCTCTTAGTCCTTGACTGCTATCTCTTTTTTTTTTTCCTGGTCAAGCCAGAAGTACTGGTGGAATGCTGCCTGCTAAAAAACTGTCTTAAAAATTCTTAAGGTATAAAGTCAAAATAACTTTCAGTTATTTGGCGGGGTTGTGAACTGGCAATTTAGGAGGGTGATAATATCAGTACTTCTGCTAGGCAATTTCCTTTGACAAATGATTTAAAACATGTTCTGGGAGAGGTACAATTTTGTTGCCCAAGTTTCTGATGATGTGTTTTTTAATGTATGCATTCTCCCCTGCCCTGAAAATTGTAGCCCATACTTAGGAGTAATTTATATATTAGTATTCATGTGTATCTAGAGGTGAGTCTTCAAGAATAATATGATTAAAGTGCAGGCAGTTTTTTGAGAAATACTGATGATGCTATAAGGGAATGAGTAAGGAAGGAGGTAGATGTTACAAATGTGTTGTCGTGTAAATAATTGTTGATAGAACTTTGCAATAGACAAATGTGAACATAAAAGATCTTACCAGACTTTATGGTTCTTCATTTCAGGATAATGCCACTGATAACAGGATAATATCTGAATCTTCTGAGATGAATGAATATGAAACTCTTACTGCCAAGTTCCATTTTGTTGATCTAGCAGGATCTGAAAGGTTAAAGCGAACAGGAGCTACAGGAGAAAGGGCAAAAGAAGGCATTTCCATCAACTGTGGACTAGTAAGACTATATAGGGTTTTTCTCATAGGTTGTTGGTACTATCTTCTCTTGCTTTTTGGATCACTTGTTTTTAGTAATCCCAAACGTAGAAATGCATCATGAGCAGAACAAGGACTGTAGCATGAGACATAACATTATATATCAATTATTATGAAGAACACTTTCTTGGTTGTACTAGACCTTGACTAGAAAGTATAGTGCTTACAATTGCTGTGAAAACCAGTTATATGCTCTTAACTTTTAAAAGATATTATAGAGAATAATTTTTTATTTCTGTCAGGACCCAAAGGACTGGAGAATGTTTCAAGCCATTTGCAAGAAGTACAGGCATGCAAAACATAGACAGTGAAGCAATAAATGTTTGTTCTTTGTTATAATTATGAGAAACTATGTATAATGATCCTAGGCAAAACACTTCTAAGTAGAGATAAAATTTTAAATGTAGGATCACTATTTCTGTGTCCTGGTGCTCTCTGCAGGCTTTTAAAATTAAGAACTGAATGTTTTATTTAATTGTGACAACACTGAAAAGTACAGCTGGTGATTATCAGTGGAAATTGTGGTTTTGCTTCTTGGTTTTGAACTGCTTGGCTGTGTGGGCACTATGTGCAATTCTCTTTTAAAAGACTCAAAAATACATGTTTACTATCTGTGAAACATGCCTTTCTCTGGTCTAGTGTGTAGTACCAGAGAGGTATTCAAACTAAAAACTTTATTAGTGATTCTCTTGCCATCATGACAGTGGTAACATTCTGTAGTTATTCTGGCTATGTTATATGGAAGGGGAAGAGAATTCAGTTCAGTTTAATCATTTCTGTAACCACAAAGTCAAGAGAAATATGGGGGGTTAGATGATCTAGATGTATCCTTAACTAGTAGGGCATCGAGTGCATAAAGGTGGAAATTTCCTTACATCTCCATTATTATTAGAATTATTTTAAATTTCTTTATATTAAGTAATAACTACAAAACTTCAATTTACAATGAATTCCAGCCCTCAGCTTTGGGAAATAGCTTGGAAGTGGTTTCATCACTTCAAAGCAGTCACAGAACAGGGTGTCTGTGCAGCTGTTCAGCCACTGGCTGCGGTGAGACTGTTTTGAAGGCTCAGAACGGGCTGTACAGGTTGCCATCTAGAGGAATTAATGTTGTTTGCATTTGGCATATGATTGAAGTGCATGCAGTTACACATTAAAAATAATTTGTCAGCCAAATGTTAGGTTGTTTATAAACACAAATTACATGTTTTTAGCAATGAAATAGGATAGCCATAGAATACATAATTTCAAGCCTTAAATGTTTATATTTTTCAGACATTGCTTATTTCATATTTGTAGAAGTAGTATATTCTGTTTGTTCCACCCCAATAAAAATGCCCCATACTTTATTTTAAATCTAGCATAAAGCAGATCGATAAAATTATTGGTTAAAAGAATATAGCTACTGCTAGTAGTAGAGATCAACTTTAACAATCATCAGAAGTAAATTTGTTACATGAAGTAGTTCTAACTTTAGTTTGCTACTGACATCACTAGTGCACACAGATTGTGCTAAGCACTTAGTTCTTGCAGATACCAGACTGCAAGTCATCTGATGCACTGTTAATAACACAGAAGTTTATAGATGTCTGCTGTAAAATGTAAAAAAATCCCAAACCAAAAAAAACCCAAAAAACCTTCAGAAATATTTTTCATGTTAACTTTCATGATATATTGGGTTTTTTCACAATATGTAGACCTCAGATTACAGATGGCTTTAAAATAGCATCAGTTCTTGAGCAGTTTTAACTTGTGCATTCCATGATTTGGTGTTTTCTAGCTGGCACTTGGCAACGTAATAAGTGCACTGGGAGATAAAAGTAAGAAGGCAACTCACGTACCGTACAGAGATTCAAAGCTTACAAGGCTGCTTCAAGACTCGCTGGGGGGAAACAGGTATGAAACCTAGAATGTTTTATATATTCATTGTGAAAGGAACGTGAATGAGTATATAATCTTCAGAGAGCAAACCAAACATTAAACAATGATAAAATAGCCACTCTTCTTGTTGGAGGGAAGTTCCAAAGATAAATTGTTATATAATACACTTGCAACGTAGAGAAAAGATTTTAAAGGGGTTTTTTGCATCTGCACTGAATTTTGAATCTGTAATGTATACATGCTGCATAAAGAAGGAAGGGAGGTTTTGGCCTCTGGAAACTTTCTCTAAGCAAACATGTAACATTAACATGTACAAAACCAAAAAGGGGCATAGAATCAATCATAGAATCCCAGACTGGTTTGGGTTGGAAGGGACCTCAAAGATCATCTGGTTCCAACCCCTTGCCATGGGCAGGGACAATTTCTGCTAGACAAGGTTGCCGGTAGTAGAGTATGTTTTAGTAAGGTAGTACTCATATTCCTCTATTTAATCCAGTACAGTTGATCACAACTTTTTACGAGGACAGGAAATTTTTGGGGCATGTCATGAAGAAATAGGGAGAAGTGGAAGAGAATTTTTAAATTGCTTCTCTGCTCAACAAAGAGAACATCAGCAATGCCCTGCAGCACTGCTGTTTGAGGGAAAGCAAAGATCCAGACAAATAAAAGCTAGAATTTTCAGAAGTGCTTAAGGGAGAAAAACTTAAGAATTAAAAAAAACAAACCCACCAACAACTCCCCCCCCCCCCCCCCCCCCCCCCCCCAGAAATTAGGAGCATAGATCTTTCTGAAAACAGCTACAAATAACATTGTTTGGCTATATTTTGTCAACTACACTCGATACTGAACGCTTCTAAAGTGGTTTGAAAAAGTTGTATATTTGTTGAATATTATTTTGACTTTAAAATATTTTCCTGTCTTAGGTAGCTCTACTGCTCCCCCTCCTGTTCTTTATGAGAAATCACTTTAGTGTACAACGTATAGATAGCAAATACTGTCCCAGAGCATTAACAGAGATGCTTACAAGGATATTCAGATACAACCTTTCTGTCTGTTTCTAACTAATGTGGGCAACCACTGCCACCTGTATTTATCTAGGTGATGTACATGCTAAGACATGTCAAACTAGCAATTTGCTCTTAAGGAATATTTATACATATTAACACAATTTGAATATTTTCCTATCCATGCTTTGGCAACCAAGAAGTGTGGGAAAGCCAGATTTTAATAAATATGCTGGTTTTCCTCTAGTAAATGAGATTATTAGGTTTCCTTTACCCTGTTCTGTAGCCTTCCAGATTCCACTCTAGGTATTACAATCTGCATTATCATTTCTCTTTTGCAAATACTTAAAGTGAATCAAATTAGACTGCAGTGAGTTCTGAGTTAATGATGAAAGCATTGCATAATTGTACTATTCTCACTTCAGGTATAATACTGTAACAGTTCTGAAGCAGCATTTATAGTTTAATGTTTCTTGAATTATTCAAGAATATGAAGTATAGGTACTTTTTGGAAAGGATTTTTATAGTGAATAATATGAAAAATGAAAACTGTTACAACTTTAGGGAGGTAATTTGAAGAAGTGGTAAAATAAAGGGAGAAAAGCAATCATTTTCTGAACCAAAAACCCCAAATAGTCCTGATGTCAGAATGAAATGTTTGTTCTTAATCTTACATATTCTTATTTTGAAGACTAAATACAAACAGTTAGGGATCTGACACACAGGTATGCAGAAGATCTGAGGAAGAATTACGGAAAGTTTATTGTATCTTCTGGCTGGTGATTATTTTCAGTTTAGTTTCCCAATGCATGTTTGCCTCATAATAGGTTACAGGGATGATTAATTTGTCTCAGTCTGGAATTATGGGAGGTGAAGATCAGGATCCTGTTTACCTCATGCAGATATTGCTCTACTGTCCTGGAAACAACACGCTCTTCATAACACAACCACCTAAGCTTTCTCATATAACAGAAGCAAATGCCTCTAAAGCTGGGTGGGGAGGATTCAGTCTATCAAATGTTTTCCCTCATCTGTTGAGAATTTAGGCCATGTAGGCACCTTCAGAATATGATCTACAGCAGGAGCTCTGGTTCCAACCCCTCTAGGCAGTCCTTATTCAATGTGAAATGAATGTACTCTAGGGACCGAGTGAAGGGATCCTGGTTCCTCTGTTTTGTCTTTTGAATGATATAAACCACTTGGTTGAAATGAAGTAATTATTTTTTTGCCTTTTTCTGCTTTTGTCCCACTGATTCTTACTGTTCTGTCTGCACAGTGTTTCATTTGGAGCAGGAAGTACATTCTCACCCAGCACATCCCATGATGGGATAGCTAGAGGGTGTTGTAGGAACTTAAATGGAAGATGCTTTTCCATAGCCCCATCAGGCTTGGAGCTCAGGCCCTGCTGCTTCTTGAAGTGCTCCAAGCAGTGGTGGTATGAAAGATGGAATAGTGTTATCCCTACATGCTAAGTGTAAATACTAGCTTTTGGGCTCCTGTTGGAGAGCAGGAGATAATTTGCAATGGAAAATTCAGACAGTTTTGATCTCTGTAGAACCGAAAGTAGACAATAGGTACCTTAAGCAGTTGTGTGCATGCATGAGCAGCTAAGATGAACATTCAGGCAATTTTCAGATTAAGAGGGTAGGAACCTCAGGAATTGAAGTAGCTGGTCTTCACTGCTGTGCGGTCCAAATCACTGTCTAGGACCTTAGGCTGACCTTAAGGACTTAAATCTCAGTTTACATAGGATTGGGCAAGTTGAATATAATATGAAAAATATTTCTAGGAAGAGCAGTTAAATGCTCATGTAATTTTATGTGAAGAACAAAGAATGGTCTAGCATTTCCTGTGCTTTGCTGATATAAAATGTAACAGTGCTGGACTCTGTGGCTGACAGTCTTCTGCTATGAGGCCTGTCACTACATTGAATATACTGAGGTGCTGAAGCATATCCAGTGAACGGTCTGGAACACAAGTCTGATGAGGAGTGGCTGAGGGAACTGGGGTTGTTCAGCCTGGAGACAGGGAGGCTGTGGGAAGGCCTTAGTACTCTCTAGAACTACCGAAAAGGAGGCTGTAGCCAGGCAGTTATTGGTCACTTCTCCCAAGTAGCAATCAATAGGAGAAGAGGAAGCAACTTCAAGTTGTGCCAGGGAAGGTTTAGAATGGATATTAGGAAAAATTCTTCACCAAAAAGGTTGACAAATATTGGGGCAGGCTGTTCAGGGAAGTGTCTGAGTCACCATCCCCGGAGATACATTAAAAAATGTGTAGATGTGGTGCTTAAGGATGTGGTTTAGTGGTGGATTTGGCAGTGCTAAGTTAATGGTTGGACTTGATGATCTTAAAGGTCTTTTCCATCCTAAATTCTGATTAGAGGAATATTTTCACAAATATTAAGAAGTCGCTGTTCTTGTTTCACCTTCTACTTGACAATCCACTAGCTTCTCTGCTGTGTAATGCTGACCTGTGTCTGTAACTTGCAGTCAAACACTCATGATAGCATGCGTGAGTCCTTCGGATCGGGACTTCATGGAAACCTTAAACACCTTAAAGTACGCCAACCGGGCGCGGAACATCAAGAACAAGGTGATGGTCAATCAGGATAGGGCGAGTCAGCAAATAAACGCGCTGCGCAGTGAGATTACACGGCTGCAGATGGAACTCATGGAATACAAGACAGTAAGTTTATCCGTATAGGACTAACCTCTGCTTTAAAACATTGATAGCCCTACAACATGATTTTCTTTGGCTACTTCCACTTCATACATTTAAAAAAAGAATTGTATAGTAACCCTAACCTAATTACACTTCAACTCCAATAAATGCCAACTGTTTTAGAAAACTTAGATTGCATCCCCAGAGAAGATAAATATCAGTGAATGCTAATGACATTCACAAATACTGCATGCTACTGCCTTTTTGAAAGGCAAAAATTGACTTTGTCATGCTCAGCAATAATAAATAGCCGCTTCCAAAGCAAAAAATGACCACAACTTAGATTGGCACGTAAATGAATGTGAATAGTTTGTGTATTGCTTTTGAAAATTTACCAGACAGATAAAACAATGTGTTTTTAAAATACCTCTTAAATTATATAACGTGGATACTCACATTGCACAATACCCATTTCTTCCTGAAACTTTAAATAACCTTTTCAGCAATAAATGTGGCTATTAAACACTGTCGTCCTTTATTATCCTTCAGATAGATTCCTGATTTGATAAAGATTTTCCTCTCATTTCTGAATCCCTTCAAGAACTCCTATTTCAGACTAAGATGGAATTGCACAGGACACAAGTGCTAAGGTGTTGGCCTGACATTCATATTGTGAAAACTATCCATTTATAATTTACCCATGGTTTTAAACTTCTTGAGAGAAGAGTATATTTTGCTATGATTATCTATTTGGATATGATTATCTATCTGTGGATTGCCTTTGCCAAGTCAAAAATTTATGTGTGTAAGTCAGCCTTTGCTAGTAATAAAATATATTTACTTTCTTAAGGGTAAAAGGATTATAGATGAAGAAGGTGTTGAAAGTATTAATGACATGTTTCATGAAAATGCGATGCTGCAAACAGAAAACAACAACCTTCGCGTTAGAATTAAAGCAATGCAAGAGACCATTGATGCACTGAGAGCCAGAATAACGCAACTTATGAGTGATCAGGCCAACCAGGTGCTAGCCAGAGCAGGTATGTTGTGGGTGTGTCGTGTGTGTGTGTGTGTGTGTAAACTGCTTAATAAGTTCATTTATATGCTCTTGCTTCATGGTTCCCTTGGAATGAAGAGTTGGAATGCAGGAGCTGCTTTAGCAGGGGCAGGCCCCCACCTAATTCTTTCCTGTTTCTGGAGGTTTCTATTAATAGAAATAGTTTGGTACCCTGATTTCACTATCCATTTAGGCCTATGAGCAATATGAAATATCAAATTATAGCTTTGGATAAGAGTTCCTTGTGTGCTTAGCTATATGTGGACTTAGTATTTTGCTTTGGGTGAGGTCCTGGACACAGATGGTTGAATGCTGGCTTGCTTTTCACCTCACAGAATAATCAACTGATTGACTTACCATGACTGCATTGTTCTTACAGTGCATTCTTTGTCCCATTACTTCTGATTTATGTTACATGCATTGTTAAAAGGTGCTTATATGTAGAAAACAAATGAAATGAGGGAAAAGTAATAATCCTGATCATATGACGCAAGAGGAACCAACAACTTAATGCACCTTAAGCAGGAAATACATTTTGCAAATCAGCCAAGATAAAAAAGTGTAGCCCGTATCACTGTTTCTCTTTGCTGGTTCCTTGTGCCTAATAACTGTATTCAGATATTTATACTGTTACTGTCCTTTCTCAATCTTTCTTTCCTCCTCACAACCCCTTTCTCTTCGTAGGAGAAGGAAATGAAGAAATCAGCAACATGATTCATAACTATATCAAGGAAATTGAAGACCTCAGGTATTTGCATAATATGTATTTGAACAGTCTTTATTGGGGGGAAAAACCTCACAGACTAATTCTGTCAGCAAGTAAATACTTCAGCTGTTTTCCTGTGTGAAGATTGCTTTAGGAAAGTGGTCCTTCAGGTGGTGTTGCTCTTGGCCACAGAAAGTGGAAATATTAAAGATGAAGCTGACAATAGAAGTGAAAGCGAGATGCTGCTTAAATAATGATGATGACTTGATACTGCTGCACAAAGGACAGCAAAACTTGGAACAGTTGTTTTATGAGTTCACACCTCATATATAAGTGATAGTACAGAGAGATTACTTGCTACAGTATGGTATAAAAACATTCTGCTTTCCTTTTCAATTAAAAAATGTTCAATATTTTAGATATTTTTATTTCTCTTTTATCATGATGCACCTTCAAGAAATAGCTACATTATATTGTAGCTTTTATGCAATGTATTTATCCATACAGTGTGTACAGATATCCATGTGTATATTTATACAGAGATTCAGATTTATACGATTTCTGTCTGGGGTATATGATATGCATAAAGTATACACCACTTTTGTCTAAAGTAGTCTCATCAAGGGATTTACTACAGTTGTATTTTGTGAGACATCACCTTTGTAGTTTGTTTTTAAACTGAGGATAATGTATACTTTGTCATCTGTCATTTCAGTGCATCTCTTACATTAGCAATACTTGTGATTCACGGTCTACAATTTTATTTCTTTTAAGAGCAAAATTATTAGAAAGTGAAGCAGTGAATGAAAATCTTCGACGCAACTTGTCAAGAGCTTCAACAAGATCCACATACTTTGGTGGACCAACAGCATTTTCTGCTTCTATGCTTTCTTCAGAGAAAGAAACAATGGAAATTATAGATATGGCCAAAAAAGATCTAGAAAAGCTGAAAAAAAAAGAAAGGAAAAAGAAAAAGAGGTGGTGTATGAATTATATTGCTATTACTTTTCTCTTTATTACTAAAGAGTTGTATTTTTTTAACCACTGAGACTTCAAAATTAATTTGTTGTTCCTGTGTGGGTTTGGGTCCTAAATGGCTGTTCCTTCAAACCCTTTTGCACACTGAAGTTAGATGTTTTTCTTTTGCATCTTTCTTCCAGTGAAGATGATTCATTATTCATAGAAGGAATGTCTCTGCTGTAATTACTTACTTCTGTATTATTATGCACAATGGTAAAAGTGTAGGTATTCTCCGTATATTTTTTTAAAAAAAACTTTAGAAAATTCACCTGCAATCCAACAGAAGTTCCCAAAAACAAAAGTTATAATTTTTCTTCACTGTATGTTAAAACTGGAACAGCTTTCTGAAGAAAAGATATTCTGAATGGCTGGGAATTCTTTAGTAGCTCTTGGAATGGCTTCTTTTGCTTTACCTTCTGCTTTTATGAATGTTTTTAATTTGAAATTTCCTTGTTCTCTGCAACATCATGCTTTGCTGGTTTTTGCTGTCCAACTTGTCATCTACTAAAATGCTCATAGACGTTGATATAAATGCCTGTTCAGACAGCAGTTAGTACAGCAAGAATTTGTGTGCTCTGAGACTCTTGACTCCATTAGAGAGCTTTCCCTTTTCCTTGAAATTTTCCATGCTTCTAATCTATTGCTTTTCCTGCTAATGGTCCTTTAGGCTTCTTCAAGTTGAAAGTAAAATGAAAACAGTATAAGCCTGAAATACAGTTGAAGTGTAAAGTAGACTTGAGTTACTGATACCTGCAATTTGAGGTTCTGTATCTATAAATCCACCACACAAATTCCTGATGCTTGTAGAGAACCTTAATTCTTAACAACAGCTAGATTCTTCTTTTGCATATCACTTTTCCAGGAAGTTCTTACACTGTTATGGTGATTTTAATAGATTTTGTGTCTCATGTTTGTAGGAACTTTGTGGAAGGTTGGGAGTACTAAATGAAATCGACAGAATGTTCTGGCCTCTCCTCAGCCAAATGCATTCATGTTTTTTGAAGTGTAAATACCAAACAAAGATTTGATTTTTATATGTTTCAACATTTTAAAATCAAGCATGAATTTAAATACATGATTAGATAGAGCCCCAGCTGTTAGATTGGGAGTTGAATATTAGGTAGCAGACAGGAGCACGACCAGAAAACAGATAAAGATTCCTAGATATATCCAAAGCTCTTATTGTAGGAGATGATCACTTTAAAAATTTTGGAAGTAGCTAGTAAGTAAAACACATGGTTGTTTTGAGTGGGGTTTTTTTTTTGTGTGTTGTTGTTGTAGTTGTTTGTTTAGTGATGTGGGTCTTTTTAAAAAGAAGCTCAGCTTCTGTGCCTACTCACACAGGACAATACGGTTGTAAATGGGATAGCCATGTGGTCTGATCCAGAACTAGGAACTACTTACAATAAACTCTTTTTGAGACCAGTTTTCTATCCCAGTGTTATAGAATTAGAGAAACATAGAAAAACTTAGGTTGGAAGAGACCTCTTGATGGTCCAGACTCCATCTTAAAACAGGTCTTGTGTTCTACAGAATGGGATTGTATTCTTCAAAATGCTGGTAAGGTTTCAATCTACCAGCCCATCTTCAGACTGCTTTGTAACAGAGACTTAGACATTTCTGTAGTGCGTGTGCTAAGAGAATTCATTAGATGCTAAGAAATATTAGGATTTGAGGGATTAGGTGTTTAATCTGTCATATTTGTTACTTGCAAAGTGCTTCTAATTAATGAATTGTGAAGTCTGTGCTCAGGATATATCACTGGGAATTTTTATTCTGTTGAGATTTCAGGAATTGGCAACGGCTATGCTAATGTATTGCAAAGAGAGGGTTTACTGTGCAGTTTATCCCTGGTAGGGATTCTTTGCTCTACTTCTGTCTTTTACAGGCATTTAGCTACATTTACTGTACTCTTTTTTTTTTTTTTTTTTTTTTTGGGTTGTTGTTCTTTTAGAATTGTCTAACTAGCATTTTCCTATTAGAATGGGATTGGTGAGCCTAGTTACTAGTTCTGCCTCATCTGCCAGCTTTCTTGATCTGTTTTTCCTGGCTATGGGTCAGTATCATGAAAGGTACATGCAACTTACTTAAATTATTATGAGCCAGCCTGAAGATTTAAGAGCCAGTTTCTGATGAGCAGCAGGTATGTACTGCTATATATCTGTAGCCTTTAATAAGCATCTGGCAAAGCTTATCAGAAACGGTTTATGCACCAGGAATGTTTTGGCTACCAAAACACTGACGTGGTTGATTAGTGTCCCACAGTGTGACCTACTCACCAGAAGCCCCAGAGCAAAGCTCCCTCATTCCTTTCAATTGTTAATCAGACTTACATACCTGATAACCTTTTTTGACTTACCTTTTGACTTCCTTAACCTTCATTAAACTAAATTAATGGCAAAAATACCTGGGGCTCAGCATCTTGGCTCCCAGCTGGTACTGAAGGAAGATGACAGGCAGTATAAGGTGAAAAGGCAGCAAAAGCTCTTGCTCAAAACTTGCTTATAATGAGGAATTTCAGTAGTTGTTGACATTTAAGACATCTCTACACTTACACAAGTCATGCAGATGCTTTTTTACTGATACATCCACGTTTGTTTGAAAGGAGAAAGTACAAATAAAAATACTAACACTTTGTCCATCTCATTGCTTCTGATGCATATTTTTTGTTAATTTATGAACAAATAACAAGCAATCACTGGCATGTACTTTTTGAATCCCAGAAAAATAAACTGCATTTTTCTGCTTTTTATTTTAGAAAACCCTAAACAAAAAGAAATGTGCAGTTTTAATATTTTTATATCAATTATATTCAGAATATATGATTTAGAATATTAGTACTAAAAAATTCTCATTATTCTTCTATGTTACAGTACGGTATCAGCATACATAATACTATGCATTGGGTTTTTTTCCTGATAGATTCCTGCGAATATTTGATTTCAGTTCAATGGCAGTATTTTCTTGCAATTTTCAGTATTTTACCTGCCATTTTTAGATGGCAAAAGAGGAGAAAGCTTTTTCTAGAATTAAGACTTCTTTAATCCATATTAAGAATTATTTCTAAAGTGAAATATACTGTCTATATCTAAAACATCCTCCTTAGTGTAACTTGAATTTAAATTGTTGACAGTGAGAGATTTGTTAACCTACAAATGCTGCTTCTTTGGTTTCTATATACTTTCCAACTGCAAAATGTATTGCCTTTTTACTACTTGTTGTCTCTTGATGGTATCTTTTAAAATTTCATTTTAAACTCCACAAGCTCATATATCATTTTTTTTACCTTCTTATCACTTCTGCTTTTCACTGTCTGGTTTGTCCTTCATTGGCTTGGCCTTCCAATACTGTACCTCGTGCTTTTGAAGGCTACAGAAACTTGAGGAAAGCAGTCAAGAAGAAAGAAGGTTGGAATATTTCCCAGGTTTTTAATTACCTGTCATTTCAATTAACTGGTTGTCATACATGAAAAGAAGTTGGGCAGATTCGTAGGTACTTCAAGAGTAGTTTATTTGGCTTTTCAAAACCTTTCCTGTGTTTGGGTTTTTAATGAGTGCTTTAACTGGAAGAAACCTCTGTTGTGGAATTGAGGTTGACTCTGGGATTGCACAGTGTCAAATAGGGCTTGGTGGGGAGGCGGTGCCTTTGGAAATAACTGTACAGTTTAGTGGATTTCTTTCTTGCATGGCCTGTATGGTACAAAAGGCAGCAGAAAAGTGCAAAAGGTCATATGGTATGAAATGTATAGCAGGAAATTAATATAATAATTGTCATATTACATGACAAAAATATTTTTGGCATGTGAAATCAAGGTCTTGGACCTTCACTCCTCAGTTAAGTGTGCTGATTTTATGTTTCTAAGTGTGTGACTGAAGCCTCAGCTATTCCTTCTGTTCAGTTTCAAAGCAGTAGATAAAATAGTTAGACATACAGAGCAATTCAGTTGAGGGCTCTAAACCCAGAAATACACTGCCATTCAAAATGCAAGTTACAGAGCTTTTATTTTTCATCTGTCTACTTTGATCAAAAAACCCCTACTGAACTCATGCAGATGATGTGAACACACAGATCCGTATCACACAAATTAAGTAGTACAGTTCTGCCTGGCAAAGCTGTTGACTCTCCTTCCTCTTGCCTCTCCCCTTTATAAGGCAAAACAGAAACTCTCTGTAGTGGTGAGCTCCATTCTGTGTGCAGGCAGAAGTGGAAACCGGGGGTTTGCCTCAATCTGTGTAAAGATTTGCAACTAAGATCTGCTATCGCTTCTGCTTATTAGCCAACAAAAACCAGAGCATGTTGGAGGTTGAGATACAAATCTGCAGAAACGAGATTGGGTGGCTCAGTGTTCCTCAGTTGGCTGCTTTTTTTTTCCTCCCTATACAAATCTGGTTAGGCTTTATACTTTCAGTCTCCCTGGCTGCTGTGTGGATTTTGTTGTCCAAACAAAAGCTTTTCTGCTTTCAGTGTCACTAGTTCTGAGTGGGGCAGAAAGAACAGTTAGCACAGGTGGGGAAAAAAAACCTGTGTTACTGAACTGTTCAGAGTAGAAATCTGTTTTAAGGTAGGGTTTAGGTGCCACTTGCTAAATTACAGTGTCTCAAGCCTACTGAACGTTTCTTGTCACTGTTAAAGAGCTAGACCCCGAGTCTGAGCTCTTTTTGCTGTCGATGGAGGAAGATAGGCAATTTTTCTTACCCTACCTGATCAGTGACAGCATAAAACCTGCTAAAGTTCTATGCAGCTGAAGTTGGATCAAATGGATTCCACATTATGCAATCCTATCCTATGTTTTTCATTACTAACTCCTGTGGCATCTAGACCTGGTCTATCACAATTTCCCATCTATTGGGGGATGGTTTGGGTTTTGCACACAATGCTAGAGGGACTGACATTTGGTCCATGAAAATTTACAGAGTGCCATTGATACTTAAATTTTACATTTGCATGGGACGACTCAAATGTGCACTTCATGTTAAAACTTGTCTTAATGGCTAATACACCAACTCTTTAAGACAAAACAGAACTACCCTGCCTCAATTTGCATAAGCCATCACTAGAGTAGGACTGCCAAGAGAGGAAAGACTATAGAGACACTTGATTTTTAAACAGGTTTTGAACCATAGTCTGAAAAACAAAAGCATGGAAATACACTAAAATGTAATCTTAATAGTTGGGAAGAGTTTCTTTTTTTTTGAGACAGACAGTTCCATTGCCAGAACTCAGTATTTCTCAAGTCTTTTTTGTTGTATCAATGCCTATTTTGAGCATTAACTTAATATTGAAGTAGATAACTGATCAAAAGAGTAGTTATAGTATGATAAATTAGAATATCATTTAAGGCTTATACATAAATTTAGATGATTGGAAGCACAGCAAGGTCTGTTATAGCTTGAGAGTGTAGCAATACCTGTAATGTCTGTTGTACCTGCACACAATGTTCTTTCTTTGTTTTGTAAAGGCTACCTGGGGACACTGCAACTTCCATGGACAATGAGTGCTGCTGTAGTATATGAATATACATATTCTGAATGTCCTAGTTGTGGAATATGCCCTAAACCAATGTGCTAATCATTAATACTATTTTCCAAACTAAAATTGAAAGTGATTAAGCGTTATTTTATTATCTTTGAGAGAGTGGAAGTTGTGGTTTACCCATGCCCAATACCTGTATCTTTGTCTAATTCCACTTCAGTTTTCATCTTTATTTGGAATTACAACTTAGTAGTTTGGGGGATGGGAAGCACATGTCATTTCAGTTTGTGAGCATTTTGTGTCTGTACCTCTTCTGCTAGTGTTAAAGAGGATAACACAGATAACGAGCAGGAGAAGAGAGATGAAAAAGGCGCTTCGGAGAGAGAGAATAACGAATTGGAAGCAGTAAGTATTTAGAAGTGTTTGGTTCCTTTGTTCATTGTCTGCTTAATGGTTACAAGGTTATAGAAAGGAAATTAGGATTGGGTCAGGTGAATGCTGTGACTTTGGTGATTGGCGATGGAAAAGCATGGGCATGCCTCAACATCTTTCTATTTTGCAGGAGGAGATTCAAGAAGTAAGTGATCATGAGGATGAAGAAGAGGAAGATGATGAGGATGAAGACGACATGGAAGTTGTTGAAAGCTCAGATGAATCGGATTCTGACTCTGATGAAAAAGGTGATGGCAGTGCAGTATTTTGGAGAATTTTACAAAATACTATCTGCCTCTTGGCTTCGGTAGGCGTGCTTGCCTGCTGTCAACCTACTGTCTGTAATTCTCTGTGAATTGTATGTTCAGTGAATTCTTTTTTGTTTATGGTGCTAAGACATGTAATACAAACCTGATCAAGTGGCTTTAAAATTGACCGGAGGCCATCAGGTGTTGAATAACACATTTCTTCCTTAGGTTTAAGTACTTGGATTATTTTTATCTCTAGACTAATCATCAAGGTGGTATATTAGTTAATTTGGAAATGGGTAGAATTTAATTTTAATTTAATTTAATTTTAAAAGGAACTCCTTCAGCCTTCCTCATTTTCAGAGGCTGTGGCTCTATGTAGAAGCATGAACAGTTGGCTTGTATGGCATGCACGTGCTGGAGTCCCTGATAGCATCAACAGCCATGCTCTTTTGAGTCAGGCCAAGTGGGCAAACCAACTCTGTTGGTTCCTTCTTGTTTGAGAGTCACACAAATCATTAGTAGGAGATGTGACTTGGAAAAAAAAATCCTCAACTGGCATCTTTATTCTGGGGCAGGTAATCTTGTACTAAAAAATAATGTAATTGATTAAAGAAAACAAACTTTTATAAACTTAACATTTCCTTACTTTTTCCTCCTAATCTTTCTTGTTCCCTTAGCCATTTCACTTCCATGATTGAGGTGGCTCCTCTCCTCAGAATTTTGGCAGTATTTTTCTAAGAGCTAGGAAAGGGAAAGTCTTCCCTAGGAGTCTGTCACAAGTTAAATTTTCCTTTTATGATCTGCTGGCTTTATGAATGACAGTTTTTCTCCAGCCTGAGATGTGATTGAAGTGTCACAGCCAGTCAGCTTTTGTATGGGGAAGGACAGATTGCTGACATTGAGATTTAATGTGAGGAGTTACAACATGTGGGTAGCTATGATCCAATGAGAGACTTTTTCCCTACCTTTTGCAATTCTAGGATGGGGAGAGTATTTGAGAAGGACCTAAAGTTATGGGGGTACCTATAGTTACGTGATTCTCATTGTCTTAATTTTTAATTACTCTAATGTTTTTATTTTAGAAAATTATCAAGCTGACTTGGCAAATATCACCTGTGAAATAGCCATAAAGCAGAAACTGATAGATGAGCTAGAGAACAGCCAACGAAGGTTGCAAACTCTGAAAAAACAATATGAAGAGAAACTAATGATGCTACAACATAAGATTCGAGACACTCAGCTTGAAAGAGATCAGGTTCTTCAAAACTTGGGTAAGAAGTGCAAAATCATTTAAATATAGATGATGTGTAAGATACTCACATTGAGTTGTTCGCTGCTTTGCTCACTTTTTTCAAATGTGATAAACTGCAGGGAACAGGAACAGGTTTGTACCCATAATGTTGGTGAATCGTATTTTACTCTTTCTAGTTTCTGCCAGAATTGAGAAGGACTTTTTAAAAACAAACTGATACTAACCAGTATTTGATTTGGTTGAATAAGCATTTTCTGTTTTCTAGGAGCTCTCATTTTAACATAGTCCTTGGGAGAGTTCCTCAGTGAAAAGTACTTTCCAGTTCTTCCCTTCCTCCTTGCTTGTTTTCAGGCAAGTCCAAAGAACTGGGATCAGTGGCCTTAAAGAGATGTCTTAGTGGCCAAACACTTTTGAATATGTAATTGTATTGACATGAAAAACTAATGCTGGCTCAAGAAGTCCTGAGTCATAAGTATCTGAACCTCAGGGGAGTATCAGGGAATGTGTTGTTTCTTTCTCTTTAATAAATATATACTATATAAGCTTTATGGTTATACTTTATATGCTTTTCCTGTTTCATTTTTGTTGCTTTTTATTAGTTACCCTCCCTTTTTATCATATTAGAAATGGGATATTAGGCTTGATGACTCTTGGGGCTGTTACGATCTTGTGCACATCTGTGTGTGTATCTGTATTCATGTTTGTCTAGTGCCAAAAAAAAATCATAACAGAGGTATTAATGGTTGATTTCTTATCCCAGATGGTACCTAAGGTGGAAAGTTCGAAGTAGTGCAGGTGACAAGAGCTAGAGACACATACAGTTTTTCAAAGATGTGCAGATAATGCCAAAAGCAGAGACAGCAGTCATCTGCTGTGATTGCAAAGTGGAAATAGTCTGAACAAAAATAGATTAATCACTCCTCTTTGCTCTAGGTTCTGTAGAGACCTATTCAGAAGAAAAGGCAAAAAAAATCAAGTCAGAATATGAAAAGAAACTCCAAGCTATGAATAAGGAACTGCAGAGACTTCAAACAGCACAGAAGGAACATGCACGATTGCTTAAAAATCAGTCTCAATATGAAAAGCAACTGAAGAAACTGCAGCAGGAGGTGACAGAGATGAAGAAAACCAAGGTATATTTCAGTATATTGAAGTGTTGGTCAAGCAGTGTTTACTGAAAACGGGTTGAAGTGTCCTGTGCATTTATCAACTGTTCTTGCTGTCAGCTGCTGAAAAGACTGAAAACAGAAGATATGAAGACTAGGCTGTTCCTGGGGAGAGGAGTGGCTTTTAAGTTTAGTGAGCAGAAATTACAGTATCAAACATGGAGAAGCTTGTACTGCTTATTAGCTGCTATTCAGCACTGTGTGAAGAAGGCACATTAGATGGAGGAGGTAAATTGCTAAAAGCATGTAATATACTGGAAGATGGCAATTTGGAGAAGAAACTGAGTGGAGGTGGGGGAACAGCACTTCAGTGTAAACGGCTTTTCTAAGTGTTGTCGTCTTTACAGGTTCGCTTGATGAAACAAATGAAAGAAGAGCAGGAGAAAGCTAGAATGACCGAATCTAGAAGAAACAGAGAGATTGCACAGCTTAAAAAGGAGCAACGCAAACGAGAGGTGATTTGACAGATAAAGAATTTTCATTTGGAATAAGCATGTATCATTATGATGTGCATCTGTATGTATATATTCACTGAGGCACGCACATATACATTCACCAGTCAAAATGCACATAGTTACGGTCAAAATCAAACCAAATTCAGTTCCTAGCTTCAGGTTGTAAGCACAACAGAAAGTAGAAGGCTTATTTAATATTTACTTATTTAATGATTATTTATTATTCAATTAATTGATTAGTGAATCTTCACAAAACTCTTGCTACCGCCTTGCTTGCATGCAAGGTGGTAATAATAACAAGTACTTACTCTGCACTACAAAGAGCAAGAAACGATTGTGACTTGACCTCTTCATGTTACAAGAGTTTTTAGCAAACTTGTATTAATGGGTGAAGTTCTTATTTTACATGTAATACAGTCGTCATGGCAGATCATGGATGAAATATTATGTGCTGCTTTTATTTTTTCACAGCATCAGCTCAAGCTTCTAGAAGCTCAGAAAAGAAATCAAGAAGTTATCTTGCGTCGCAAAACGGAAGAGGTATTGTAGTAACACAGCAACGCATCTTTGAAAGCAGATTGCTGTAGTATTCCTTGTAATTAGAATGCAGTTTAGGTGACAGGTAATTGTGTCTCTGCACTTTGTTTCAGGTTACAGCCCTTCGTCGGCAAGTAAGGCCTCTGTCTGATAAAGTGGCAGGAAAAGTAAGTCGAAAGCTGAGCCTGCCTGAGCATCCTATACAAGAAGCCAGTTCAAGCTCATCAGCCGAGCATGACGGTTCAAGAGCAGGAGCGCAGCAGAAGATGAGAATTCCTGTTGCAAGGGTTCAGGCGTTATCCGTCACTGCAACTAACGGAACAGGGTAAGGAGTAAAAACTGTTCAGCACTTTCTTAATTGCACGGACTTCCTAGCAGATAATCTTGTGATGATACATAGTGCAGTAGCTGTTGTTTTTCAAACTGCTGTTATGTATCAAGTGCAATTTGAGTTTTGTGGGTTTGAGATGGGGTGGAATAATATAAAATAGCATTGAAAGAATAAGCCACATAAACACAAAATTTTAAAAACCCAGTTAATCTGCTCTTAAAGTGAAATTCCTTTGGTGGTCTAGTGCCTACAGTGTTCTTAAGTACAAAGAACAACCTATATAATGTGCTGGGCTTATTGGTGACCTTCTACTGTGGTTTGAAACATACCCCCTTGTTAAATAGGGAGTAACTTCTTATGTGGCGTTGATTTGAATGCTGCATCATAAAAGATGCAGGCTGTTTTCTACACCACCTGGCACTACTTCCCCATAAAAGCAGCTGGCTGGGGAAGGACATGGGCTTCTTCCCTCCAGGACAGTCTGTGTGTGGCCGGGATGGTTGGTCAATTGGTTCTTGCTGTTGGGCAGCACTCTGTAATTGTCAGGTCAGTAAGGTACTCTGTGTTAGCACTAGGTGTGAGTGTAACTGGCCGTTATTGTTCTACATTCATAGTGATTTTTGTCAGCAAACTGTCCTTATCCCAACCCACGGAGGCTCTGTCTGTGTCTCCTCTGGGAGGGACTGAGAGGCGTGTGGTGCTCAGCCATGGTTTGGGGCTGAACCACCACATTTACACTTACCTGTATGTTTCTCCTGAATTTGTCGCAGAAAGAAATACCAGCGGAAAGCGGTGACGAGCAGAGTTTACTCCTCCAGGGCAGCCAGGATGAAGTGGCAGTTACTTGAACGCAGGGTGACCGATATCATTATGCAGAGGATGACCATTTCCAATATGGAGGCAGATATGAACAGATTACTTACGGTGAGTGATCTACTAAACACCCTTGGCTCTGTCGTCATATTAAACAGGGAGCAGTGCATGTGTTTGCTGTAAATGAACTGCTGTGATGGTGGTGTAGGGAAGGTGATTGGCATCTCTTGCAAACAATGATGGAACTCTAAATGACTCCAGTAAGTATTTGGACCATGGGATTGCTGTGCTTAGTAAGAAAAAAAAGTATATTAATGGAATCATGTGCAAAAAAATCATTATATTCATCTGTGTAACTTGTTCCTGTAGCAATCGTGATGTATTAGTTAGAACAAGATAAAAAAGCATTTAAATGCCATGATTACTGATTCCCTTTTATGTAATATTGTGTCTTTGGGGGAAATAGCAACGTGAAGAACTTACAAAAAGAAGAGAAAAGCTTTCAAAGAAAAGGGAAAGGCTTATCAAGGATGGAGGTGGCCCTGAAGGAGACAGAAATGTCCAAAACATAAATGAAGAGATGGAATCCCTAACTGCGAATATAGACTACATTAATGACAGCATTTCTGACTGCCAAGCAAACATAATGCAAATGGAAGAAGCAAAGGTAGGTCAGATATCAATGCAAAGATGGTAAAATGGAGAAAAGATGAAAACTGTGTTAGCCTTGAAAATGTTCTCATTTATATATGAATTCAGCTTTTGGCTGTATAATTGATGAACCAGGAAGTGATAATTGGTGCAAATAAGCAAAGTTTGAAATGAAGAGCGTTTATACGACTGAAGTCTTGGATCTGAGTTTTAGCATCAATGATGATGCAATCAGCAGTGACGCATGTTAAGATTGCAAAGCATTTAAATGTCACACCTGACGCTTTCTCCTCTGCAGGCATTAATATAATTCTCGGGACTGAAGGCTAACAGCTTGTGCCATCTTCCTGCAGCCTTTGATGTACTTACACTCCCATGTATCGTTTTTGTATATTTGTAATATATTGTATGTAAGAATTATATACATGTATGTAAGAGTCATCAGAATTATACTGTATATTAGTGTATTTTCAATTATGTAAAAGTGGCTTTCTCTAACTAAAGAGCCCTTTCAAGTCAAGGTGCTTAACTCTTCAAATAGTAATTTAGTAAAGGGAGATTGTCTATTATGATAGATGTAGAAATTTGAATATTACCAGAAGCAGTGAAATTAAAATGTGAAAAATCTTAAAGAGCACATTATACTTTCCATAGATTTAGCAGGAAGAATCTACCTTGTCTCTTGGCACGCAGTAGCATGAAGTCAGAACTGTAATACTTCCAAGTATTTTTATGTTAGTGCTTGAGTTCTTCTCTCCCACCTTGGGTGAATCTGTGCTGTTATTGCTATTTTACTCACATCAGGGCTTCCTGAATTTTGGACAGCATGATGAAAGGACTTTACCGGTAAAGTAGTAGTGAACACAAAAGGCTTAATTATCCTTAAAGCTACCAGAGTGCTTAGTACTGACTGAGAATAATCAGAAGAACAATGAGGAAACGACTAAGGGGAGAAGTCTTCAAATACACAGAGGCTGCAGAGAGCAAAGAAATGTACTTAATTCTGCATTCACTGTGAATAGCTTAGTTTGTAGCAAGAAGGGCTCTGAGTGGGAGATTTATAAGAAATTTCTAATAGGAAAGGAACTGAAGCACTGGAAAGGACTGGGAAAGCTGCAGCGTTTCTACTATGAGGTGTTTTGGGGATAGTTTTTTTTTTTTGGAAAAAAACCCAGGAAAACAACAAAAAATCTTTCAGACTTGGTTTTAGAGGTACAAGGAGGATGAATTGGGCAATGTTGCAGGATCTTCACTACTTCTGTTTGTTACAATTACTATAATGAATTAAAAACAAAAAATAAAAAATGGATTTTTCACCACTTGACTGTTGTTGCTGCCTGTGTAGGAAGAAGGAGAGACGCTGGATGTAACAGCAGTGATTAATGCTTGCACTCTGACAGAAGCTCGATACTTGCTTGATCACTTCCTCACAATGGGTATCAATAAGGTAATGCATTAAGTGGAATAAGTGTACAGGAGAACTGTGCTATGTACCAGGAGCAGAGCTGTGATGACTCAGACTAGGAAACATAAATCCATACCTGTGGAAAGTAAGCCAGACAAAACACAGCTGGTCAATGTTACTGAGTCACTCTGGTTCTCAGTGCAAAGGCCCTTGAGATCCAATGTGTCCCTTTCAATCGGTTGCCTGGTTCTCAACCTCCAATAGAACCTACTTCATTAAGTATCTTATGTTCTCATAAAAGCATTAGCTTTTCATAATCAAATAAATAACATAATTCTGTTTCTGTCAATAAGCTGCGGAGTGCTCAGGATCTCTTTTAAACACTGGCTCAGCCAATTCCCTGACAATGAGCCTTTAAAATATATTGATGCCTGGCATGCTACTAGTTAGACTTCTACTTTTAATTAGAGCAATATGGGCTTTTTCTGAAAGATTTAGGAAGTAATATTTGAAAAAGAGTATTTGGCAGTTTATAACCTTTTGCCCACAGGTATCATACACTCTTGCTGCTGCTTTTCTTACTGTTTGGAGGCCATATTCATTGTCATAGAATCATAGTCATGGCTTCAAATGAAAGATTTCAAGGCTACTGAAATGGGCTTTGGGTTGGTTCTGTTGATGAATTCTCTTTTCTCTTTTTGCATTATTGGTTCATCGCTATTCGGGTAATCAGAAAAGTTTAGTGTTGTCTATGTTTTTTGTTTTGTTTTTTTTTTTTTAAAGAAAATTCCCACAACCACATTGGCTCCCACAAATTCAGCCTTGATTTTTTTTTTTTCAGCTTTTGGTTAGCTTGAATGGATATCTGATTCCCTGCAGCAGAGTTGATATAAGAAGTGGTTATGACTTAGTTCATAATTTCTCCTTATGATAAAAAGCTCCGTTAAGTAAAGGTTTTTCTCCTCTTTCTGATAAATCATCATGTAGAAAAACTGAAGGCACACTTTCATGCAAAACTGGTCATACCTGATGTCTATTGTGTTGTTTCCAAATGCAAGATGTTTATATTGATATGTTGTTTAAGTTCTTGATAAAATCAGAATATAATGTGTAAATCCATAGTACTGAACTCAGGCCTCTGTTATCCTAGATGTCTTTGAGAAGATGTGTTGTACCTTCATTTCATAGAATCACAGAATCATTAAGGTTGGAAAAGACCTCCAAGATCATCTAGTCCAACTGTCCCCCTACCACCTGTATTACTTAATAAAGCGTGTCCCTCAGTACCTCATCCAACCTTTCCTTAAACACCCAGACTGACAGTGACTCCACCACTTCCCTGGGCAACCCATTCCAATGCCTACCCACTCTTTCTGAGAAGAAATTTCTCCTGATTTCTAACCTGAACCTCTACTGGCACAACTTGCAGCCATTCCCTCTTGTCCTGTCACTCATCTGAGAAGAGGCTGATCCCCAGCTCACGACAACCTTCTTTCAAGTAGTTCTAGAGAGTAATAAGGTCTCCCCTGAGCCTCCTCTTCTCCAGGATAGTTTTTCCCTATTGATGATTCTATTTGGCAAACCATTATCTGCAAATGTCCTTGGCCACATTTTCTACAACTATAAAAAAAACTTCCTGCTAATCCCCTGATCTTGGGAAGCTCCCTTAGAGTGGAATCTCCCTTGTTAGGCCATGACATCTTTCAGCAGAAGCTGAAAGTTCATAGAGTGATTCTGCAGGAAAGATTACTCTTCTGGGCTTGGTGCAGGTTTGCTGTCATGTCATCTGTGTCCTGCCCTCACACCCATTGTTTGCTAGAATATCACAGGTAATAACAAAAAAGGTAAAAAATAAGAATTCATTTTCTGAAAATGAGGTGATATTTTTTTCAGATGCTTGTTACTCTTAAATACAAAGAATCTATGAATTTTACTTGGTAGTCACATCCAACTTGGCCGCTAGATGAGTATTTTCGAGGCAGAGTCTGAGGAACACAAGTTAAATGAATACTTAATGAGTCAATTTTTAAAAAAAGGAAACTCAGGCTGATGCCTGACTCTTAGGATGTGAGAGGAAGGTTACAATGTACGTGTTTGTGTTTGCAGTTTTGAAGTTCTGGCAATTCTCCCTTTGTAATAGGAGTCATGATAAAGCATTTGTCCTCTTTCTTTCTCCTAGGGTCTCCAAGCAGCTCAGAAAGAAGCTCAGATTAAAGTTCTTGAGGGACGCCTGAAGCAGACAGAAATTACTAGTGCTACTCAAAATCAACTGCTGTTTCATATGCTGAAAGAAAAAGCTGAGTTAAATCCTGAACTTGATGCCTTGTTGGGTCATGCTTTGCAAGGTAATTTTGTCATCTTGTGTTCCCAGTAGTCAGCTGCATGTGGTGTTTGCTTTCATGCATGCTGTACTGGGCATTCTAGGCTATTTCTTTTCTGAATAGATGCTGTATTTTAACATCTTATACTCTATTTCACAATTGATATGCATGTATGTAATTTTAAAGTATGACCCCTCAGCAGTGAAATGTAGGAAATAAAGAGGTTTTTTTTTTAATGATTTTTTTTCTTTCTTGAAACTTTAAAATTTCAAATAATCTGCTTGTTGTTTTTACAAAAGACTGTGCATTTACAATTTGGGATGATTTTAATGTCTGGAAATTCTAAATATGCAGTCCTCTTCAATCCTCATATGTCAGTGATTTTTGAAAACGGCATCGTATGTCTGTTACGGCATCTATTCTACTTCTTACACGAAGATACTAAGAAAAAAATTAGAATACATTTGGGTGCTTTTATTTTATTTCCTTTTTACAAATGGATATGTTTTGATTGGAGTGTTGCTTTTGTTTCCTTGTTGCTGTTATTTACACAGACCTAGATAGCATACCGTTGGGTAAGTATGTTTAGCTTTCTGTGTACTGTACAGCTGCATGAGTTACTAATTCATTCATGTTCACTAACTGGTGCATCTTAGAATTTGTGAGTTTGTGAAGTTTGCATGAACCATGCTGTAAATGTATTCATTATCATGAGCTTACAGAGCACTTTTTCCTTTCTGAAACTACCCTTAGCCCTCATGCTAGTTAGGCTTGTCAGATAAAAGTGAATACAGTAAGCAGAGCTGTATTTCAAATTAATTACTATAGAATGTTCAGACTACAGAAAGCTATTTGTTGCTGCTATAGTTGCAACAAATTCTGCTCATCTTTTTAGGTCTGAAAAAAGTAATTCTTAATATGCAGCTCACTCCTAGTCTTTTGCAGACAGCTTATTTTGTAGTATAAATATTTTACATAACACAGGTTATATCTCACATTTTCAATACGCTTTAGTTACTGACTTCCTGGATTTTGAGGAGATGAGCCTTTCATTGTTGCTTTTAAATGATTTCCAAATAAATGATACTTCTCTCCCCTCCCTTGCTCCTAGACACAAAATTGGCTGTATTTCAAACATGAAGAAAAATAGTCCTGATGTTAGTAGCAGTTTCTTTTGCATTTTCTTGTGTTACTTCTAATCCCATTACACTGTCCTGTGCTAGTTTGCACAGGCATCAAATGCAATTCAAAAGCACAAGACTGCCTGAAAGCATGTAGACCATTAGCTGGTGTAAACTGGTGAGAACTTTTGCCAGCTTCCTGACAGGTGACACCCTGAGATCTGTGTCAGGGCATCGTGCTGCACGTGGCCAGGGTTTATTCAGGAACATTGGTGGCTATATATATATCATAGTGGATCTAAACTAAACCCTTGATGTGTGTGCATGTGTGTGTGTTCACCCCTGTTGGAGTGACAGCAATGATTCTCCAGCCAGGATGTTAGCATTGCTTTATCTTCAGCTCTGGACAGGCATTTACTTATTAACAGCATCCGAAGCAGTGAAAAGACGTTTGTTAAATGCACTGAAACAGGAACTCATTTGTGACAGTTTTTGTAAATTACATCTCATTAAAGAAGCTTTTTAACACTTTGCACGCATGAACAGGCTCTCAAATCTCCTAAGCCACTCAGGACTGTGTTAATACTTTATAGGAAAAGAACTTCTCCATGGGTGTATCTTGGCTGGACATGCCATACTAACCTCAGTGTACACTGAAATCCAAACTGATGATAGTCTGTGTTCTATAGACTTTTAGTGGCTAAACCTTCGATCTGCAAGGAGTGCAGATGCCATTGTAATAAGGCTTTGAGGCTGGGACTGCCAGCTAGTCAGCAAGGGCTTTGTTGGTATGGGGGCTCCCTAGGAACCTGAAACAATTTCCAGAGGTGGAAGTGCGGGTGACGGCAGGTCCTGTGAGACTGCTTTCACCAGGCTGCCTGACAGCTCAGCAGCAGTGTGTCCAGCCAGCCCCATTCCAAGCAGGAGGGTGGCACCTCCAGGGTGCCAGTCATCTGCTGCTTGTGAACCATTCTGTTGATGCCTATTTTCAGCTTCAATATCTTCAAAAGTTCTTAGCCATTTGAACATACTTGGCTGGAACATCTTTGGGTGTTCCCCATTGCACCTATACACCTGCATTCAGGTATAGCCTTGAGGAAAGGGTTGAGTCATTAACAAAGCACATCACAGGTTTGGGTTTTGACCCTCAGAATGGGTTTTGAATGCATGTCTACCTTGTGTGTGGGTGAACTGGCTGCCATTTGCTATCCCATCTGCTGTAATGAAGAGTTAATGTTGACCGCAGTGTTGAGTCCTGAAGTGCTGCTGGGATAACTCCTTTCTGAAGAATTGTATGAACTGCTTTTCCTTCCCGCCTGTGATGTCTGGATTTTCATGGATGTGACTCACAGCTGTGTATGTGCAGATCTTAAGAGGGCTGGTCAAATGTCATTTCCTCAGCATGAACTGGAACTGTCCAGTTGCCTCTACGTGAGGATGAGGACAAGTCATCAGTAAAACCTCTCTGCTGTTCTTCAGTCACTGATTTATTAGCAGTCATCTCTGCTGCTCCTTGCAAGCAGTACTGTCTTTACTAACTTTTTTGGTCTTTTCATTTCTTCTTGCTCAGAACTTTCTGCAGAATCATGCTCTTCTGCCTCTTCTTACTACTTTTTGTTGATTTTTCGAGTGCTGATTTCTAACTGGGGGCTTTCTGCAATCTCCTTGTGCTGAACTGCAGACAAAGTGAAGGAAAATATCAATACACGTCAGGTGATGTGAGTGTGAGCCTGAGCCTACAAATGAAACCCCATCTTCTGTGGCTGTCTCTCACCTTCTGCTTTGTTACCCGAAATGCTGATTCCAGGTTCTTTCTGAAGGGGAGGATGTCATGTCACCCTGATATGAATCTTATGTTTTTTCAAAAAATGCATTGATTTTGTTAATGCCTTGCTAGGGTGGAGTGGTAGTCTAGATCCCTTCTTCCACAGAAGACAGGATAATAATATATACAGAAAAGATTTAACGTGGACTCGAGTCAGGATGGAACAAAAAAAGAGAATGTTTGGAGTGGTATTTCTGTGACTCTGCTTTCTTTATAATATTAGTCTTAATTCTGATAACTTTAGTAATGTAACCTGAAGTAATACAGTAGTTGAGTACCTCTGAAGTGCATTGTTGGTTATGGTGCTTATGGTTTTGACTTTCAGGAAATGCTTTTAGATTCAGCATACAAAAGGAGGCAGAATTTTCCTTTTTCTTGTCATTCATTCCTCAGAATTCCATCAGAAACTATAAATCCTTCCCCCCCCTTTCTCCAAAACCTGAACTCATACTTAAAAACATGTACACGGACAAACCTCTTTCAACCCGGGTACCATATAGATTGGTTCCATGCATTGCAAATGGTATCTGCTGTCTTGCAGAAGTGAAGTAAACTTAAAGTGTCTCTAATAATAATGAAGGCATGCAATGAAATTTTATGAGAGTGGACAAAAATAAGTGACTTGCCTATGGGAATGCACTGCCTGTGTCCTTAAACTAAGCTTAAAATGTACTGTTAGAACAATAGACAAGTCAGGGGAATTGTTTTCCCAACAGTTTGGAATTGATAGTGCATACCCCCCTGGACTGGTTGTCTCAGCTTAATGTTTTGCACTGTTTGCATGCAGACATGGTAATCTGATGTTTGACAGTTCTAGTGTGTGACGTGCATGCTGGTTTTGTCTTTTGTGAGCAGGTTTGTGTACCCGTTTTACTTCAGGAGCATTTCTACTGGAATGCTCCATTTTACCATTAACTTCAATACAATTAATCTTTTTAGGAAGCAGTTTTAAAGCCTTAAAGGGTGGCATCATCCTGTTTTGAAACCTAAATGCTTATATACTAATAAAGTGCTCACTGTTTCTCAGCCCAAATGGTGCCATTCTACATAAACTGAGGCTGAGCCTCAGCATGCTAGCTAGCTAAAAATACAAATGTTATTTCATTATTGTGGTGATTTTGTCTCAGTAAGAAGATTACAACAAAAGAGGAAGAGACATCCTTACTGTCTGTTGATTTGCATCCTGTCCCTTCCATGTCTTGCAGCTAATTACCTTTGCTTTATCTTCTTTCTTCCAGATTTCCTTCTAGAATTTATTTCTGGTTTTCTGTCATCCCTGTTGCTCTGCTGCAATAAATAGAGGACACTATTTGGCACAGTATACCTTGGTGTATGGTTTATTAAGACTGTATGAAAAAAAGCTTAGAGATACCAGGAAAATACAGTGAGAACTGGCTAGCAAATAGACAATATATTTTGAAAATCCCTACCTTTTGTATGTTGTTCATCTACATTTGACATTCTGAGCTGTTTTGTGTAGCTCTGTCGTAGATGGACAGACTAACATTATTATTTTGGAAATTTTCTAGAAAATCTGGAAGATAGTTCTGATGAGGATGCCCCATTGCATAGTCCTGGGACAGAAGGAAGGTGAGCAATCCTTGGTAACTGGATCAGATTCTAGAAAAATTGCTCTTTTAAAACACATATTCATTTAAAGATGCCTCTGACATGTTTTGTTCCATTTTGACCGCTGTTTCAGTAGAAAGAAGAATCAAATAACAATAGACATTCTGAAAAATGTGACTCTCTCTAATTGCCATGCAATCTTTTCTTTTAGTTCATTATCTTCGGATCTCTTGAAGCTTTGTGGTGAAGTCAAACCCAAAAGTAAGGTAGGCTGTACAATGATGATAAATAATACTTTAATGGTACCTTCTTAGGAGTGCTTTTGTTTGGCTCTAGAGACATTAAGACAAGCAAAAGGTGAACTGACATACTGTTCATGTGATTTATACAGAATATTCTTTTGCTTGATACTCCTCTTTGAGAAGCAATAATAAAAATGTAATTTTTCAATATTTTTTGGTTGAATTGTTACCATTTTAGAAAGAGATACATTATTTCAATTATTAGCCCTCAAACTGCAGTAGATTAGCAGTTTAGTATTAGTTAGGCTGCAGTTTAATTTTAATGCTCTAATGCTGTGGACATGCTTATTGTTTGCAATGTGCTTCTGTGGTCACAGAAACATAGTTTCTAAAATAAATAGAAGTTTGACCTCCAGGCTCTTAATTACATTTGGCATTGGAGGAATATATCTAGGCTGCAGTATAGTTTTAATGGCAGTGGAAGCTGCAAACTTGGTTTATGTTCCTTGGTTTATTCACAGAAACAAAAATCACCAGCAGTGTCCATGTTTCCAAAGTAAATAGAAGTGTAGCCTCCACTCTTCTAACTGTGGTTGGCTTTGGAGGAATATATCTAGGTTAGCTGTTGCATTATATAACCTAGATATATTGGAGGAATATATAATCTAGATATACTGGAGGAATATATCTAGGTTGGCTGTGGCATGTTGCAGGTTCAGATTAGATGTTAGGAAAAAAATTCTTCACTGAAAGAGTTGTCAGGGCCTGGAACAGGCTGCCCAGGGAGGGGGTTAAGTCACCATCCCTGGATGTGTTTAAAAGACGGGTAGATGAGGTACTCAGGGATATGGTTTAGCACAGGACAGAAACGGTTGGACTCGATTATCTTAAAGGTCTTTTCCAACCTTGTGATTCTGTGATTCTTGGCAGTGTTCATTGGTGTGCAGCTCTTTGGACAGGTAAACTTAGTGGCTTTGGTCTGAAAATGTTGGCATAAAATATGCCACTTTTGTAATGGTTCTATTCAGACAGGACCTTTGTTTTTCCCCGATGAATAGATCTTAATCTTACAGCAGTATCACACCTAATGTGGAGGATCAGGTTTTTTAAGAATTACTCTGATACATAAGACTTGGTTCCTTTATGAGGTTTTCTGTTGTTTTCAATTTGTTTAAATGCTGAGTGAGTCTTAATTCTCGTTGGCTTGAACTATTTCTCAAGTGCCATAAAGTAAGGAGGAAGCAGAGGTGTTTCATATAGTGTGCAGCATCAATGTAAGAAGTAAGGTCAATGTAATTGTAGCTATTTAAATTCCTATTTTGCTTTATTCCTCTCTGCTTAATGACATTTCATTTGGTTAAACCTTAGGAGAATAATATTGTCCTCCTATAGTATTGACAGACGCATGTTGAAAGTTGTCAAATCAGTGGTTCATGCTGTTAAATTTGAGTTGCTTCCTATGAAATCCCTGCCAAAGAGTAGAGGCGAGCTCCTTGGTTTACTTTAGTTGACATTTAGAATTGAGGGGGAAGCTAATTACCAGCTAATGATAAGCTTAAATGTAGCACTTTTAATGCTGCCACAAAATGTTTTAAGTCATAACTTGTTTTTTATTTATCTTCAGGCCCGCCGGAGGACCACTACCCAGATGGAACTGCTGTATGCAGACAGCAGTGATCTAGTCCCTGACAGTGCTGCAGACTCTACCTTGACTGGCCCTCTTGCATCAGTTTCAGAAACCCAAGAAAGTGGGATGGCTGCTGACACAAATGATATTTCTGCTAGGGACAGAGAGTTTATTCCCCCACCATCTGGCTTACCTTCTAAGATAGGCAGCATGTAAGTTTGGCCATGCTGTACTAATTACCCTTTGCTTTCAAAAAAATGCATGCTGCCAATTTCTTGTAGTCTGTTAATTTTAGCTTTACAAAGGAGGTGGGAATACTAGAACCTTGTTAGATAATACTGAGAAAGCTCCTGCTTTTCTACCATCACCACTGTAGAAAGTATAAATGCACTGTTGTAAGTAACATGATTCTTCTTGAAGATATAGGTTCTTTTAAGCTACTTTGTCATAGTTAAATTATTGTAGCCTTGTTTCTAAAATAGCAGGGAAAATGCATCTTGTACCTTGGGTACTTTATTAGTGCTATGGGATACATCATTGTAGGGAGGTAGTGAGAATCTGCTTAGAACAGCAGAGACTTAAACAAAAAAAATTAATCCCAAAAGCAGGCCAAAAATGTATTATATAATGTAGTAATAGTATCTGTATATGGTCCTAACTATTAGGTAAAATCTTTGTGAGTCATCTTGCATGGACCATGCTTAAAAGGAAGTTTATACAATAATAGTGAGCAAGTGTAAAGTTGAAAGAAACATGTTGGATTTTATGAATCCTCAAAAATCCTTTCTACTTGCAGGTTTGCACTTACTGGCACAACAGTTTTACTAATGGAAAGTATTACTTGATGCCAAATAGAACTGAGAACATTATTTTAGTCTTTTTATTTTGGGGCCAGCAGATTTTCCACGTGTACTCTTTTCTCCCACTTTCTCTTGCTGATCTTTTTATACCAACTGATATCACTGTTGGTTATTAGCCATTCACTGCTAGAGACTCTTGGCTGTTTATGTACTAGGTCCTATATTGCACAAACTCACATAAACTGAATGCACTTGCCACATTCAGTGATGCAGAGAAACAGCATCCCATAGCTATCTTCATGTTACAGATTCTGGAGTTATGCATCTTTTCCTATCCACCTTTCCTATTTGCATAATATTTTTTCAGCCATCTCCATCTAATACACACTTTCAATTTGTATTATTTTTACTATGTATTTCCAGCATGTGCTTGAGGTGGCAATCATGAATAGTAAAACACTGCTGACAGCAATTATTAACCCATGCTGATGGCTTCAGTGCATTTTACAAGTAGAATCTGCTTGGAAAGAATCTGCTCTTGGGGGTGAGGATAGGTGGGGAAAACCCATTTGCTTCTGCAGTTAGTGTGAGATCACTAGAGACTTTTGAAGCTTCAAGATTTAAATCGTCAAGTGTTATGACCTGGCATCCAAGACTCAGGTAATACCAACTTTTGCCTCACACCATCTTCTAGAACTTATTCATTTATGAAAGTGAGCCAGCAATGAGGCAAAACAGGATTTTGTCAAAGCTGCTTTCTGTGAGCATTAGTGTTACACCCCTCAGTAAGTATTAGAATCAGCAGTAGGCCCCACATAATTTTTTGTTATTGATCAAGTTTTAGCAGATAAGTCATCAAAAATTCCTGCAATCAGTCTGCAGTGACTTCCTCACTCTAATTGAGATGTTTTTTCCAAAGCTAGAGCTTGGTATACTTTTTACAGTACTGCTGTTTTTGCTGGTCACTGGTCATTGCTGAAGAAAGGTGGCTTCTTCTGCGAGCGATCTGGCCTTCCTATATGGGCCTGTAGTGCCATCATATCTCTTGTAATAAAATCCATGCTTCTGGAGCAGAGCATGGTCTTATCTGCAGTGTTATCTCCCTTGTGCCACTTTAAGTGGCAGTCAGGGATTCGAAGCAGCAACAATGATCCAAAATATGCATTCTCTGGAAGCAACAGGAATTAATTACATACTTAAGTGCGAATTTAGATGTCTGTGTATGTACAAACTGCTCCACTCTGACACATGCACACCCCCTCCCCTCCCCTCCCTTCCCCCCCATCTGCTCAGATCTGTGGTGATTTAGAGAGGCACCTGAATACATGTGGGCAACAGTTTGTTTGGAATTCTGTTTACAAAGATAACTAATGCTGTCGGCCTTTGATATGCTCAGTTAATTTACAGCAGTCTCTTCTGGGTGGAGCAATCTCTTGTAGGTCTTGTTCAGCTCTGTTCAGATGTCTGGTATCCAGGGAAATCTTAATAGGATGCTGGAAATCTCTAAATAGGCATCTTGCTCCTTTTTCATTCTGGTCACTGACATCATGCACCTGTGTGTTTACATCCATGCTTACAAAGTTCATTCACTTATATAATACCTGCATTTCCAGGCTTTAAAAAACAAAAAAATTTCATGATATGATTATGTTCTACACCACCTTCTAAGGTTGTCCCACCATGGATTCAAAGATAGAAGTCTCAAGGAGCAAGTAGAGAACTGAATGAGGGAGCTGCCTCCATGTCTGTGTATGCAGGACACTGGTGTGAGGGAGAGGAGCTTGTGTTCTAGTTCCTGGCGTGGTTTATTTAATCTAGTAGCCACACAGTAGAAACGCAGGCAGCCCTGGCGGTGGAGACTATAACCAAGTGATTTATCCTTGGTTATTCTTTTTATCCTCTCTGAACCTTCTAGCTATCAGGCTGATCATAGGATTTGCTTTGTGACCCCAGAAGCTTTTTGCATTCCTGAGTTCATACTGGTCCAGCATAAAGAGAGGGAGGGAGTCTGTCCTGTTCCACCTCTCTTTTTGTGTCCCTTGCAGAGTATGCCTAGACCTAAGGGAGCCCTGCAGAGAAATGGCTGCTCTGGCCTGAACAGAGAGTTGAAACCAACTTCCCCTTTTTGTGTACTTTCACTTGCTAGGCTTTTCCAAAACCAAACACGTTATCACTTGTCCTCCTTTTCCTGTCTCTTGAAGATCCTGGTATGAACCCTAGGGTCTGCATGCAGCTCTTGACACTAGGTCCTACCTGTTCATCTGTTAACAAGGGCTTGTTGGGCTGATGTGATCAATTGAGACAGTCAGTCTCAGCTACTTCAGTGAAGTGGTTGTGCTTGCCTTGGTAAATCAAGCTATTCTACATGCCGGTCCCCAGGTGGCTTTTTATATGGCACAAGGAAACTGGTACAGCTTTTCTCATGCAGAGAACTGCAGCTATTGTAGGTCCAGATCCTGTGGAGCTCTGAGATCAGATGCTGGTAACAGTGTCAGGCAGGTGGCCTACCAACTGAACTTTGCTCAATAAAGGGGGGAGGGTATGTGGCACAAAATCACTTTCAGAATCTGCCTTCTCTTTTAGCCATTGTTTCTGGTCCTTATATTCTTAGAAAAACTTCTAAATACAGGGTAGGGGAGGATAAACCAAAGTTAGGGAGGGATAAACCAAATTAAGTGTTACTTTTCTGATTGCTCAGCTTGTGAGAAGCAGGAATTCATAAGAGTGGAGACCATCCAGATTCCTTTTTCCTTTTATTTTTTTTTGTTTATATCTGACTGTGGTGAAATGATGACATTTGGATGTTAGGAATAGTATTGTGCTCTTGACCTTTTCACTATTTTTCATGGTGAGTAAAAAGTTGGGAGAAAGACTTTCTTTTATTTGGGCTCTTATTAATAAATTAGTAGATGTCCTTTGCGTGTTCAGGATCTGGCTCTTTGTATGTTGATGAGCTATGAAAGTTAATGAACTTGATGTATTTTTATATTAAATTGTGAGAACAAATTTAGAGTCCATAGATTTGAGAGAGACAATAATAGATTAAGCATGTTCTGAAATTTCAAATCTGTGTGGGAGAATGAAAGCAAAAAAGAAAAGTAAGAAAAGAAAAAGAAAGAAAAACAAATTTGTAAAGGGCCGTAAAGTAAGATCATGATTCCTCTTGCTTTAGTTCTAGGCAGCCATCTCTATCAGAGAAGAAGATACCTGAGCCTTCACCTTTAGCAAAGAGAAAAGTCTATGAGAAAACAATGGAAAAGACAAAGGCAAAAGAACAAAAATTGTAAGATTCTTTTCAGTTCTCTTGAATTTATTTTCTCTGGAATTATTTAAACCTTGGGTATATTTTCTTGAAAATTAAGCCTGTACTTTTCTATTTCTTTAATTCTAGGACAGTTTTTATTATTGGCAGTGAAATTGTTCACTGCTGAACATCATCTGTATGTGGTTTGGTTTTTGGGTTTTTTTAACCAGAGTATTTTCTGTACAAAATAACTCTGGACCAGAGCACAAGCAAATGTCCTTTGCAGCATTTGCTAATTACTTTTTTTTTTTTAAATGTAAGTCATCAATTTCTCTAAGAAACTGCAGTTTTATAGCAATTTCTTCATTTTACATATGTGTGTTTTCTGCTTGGAGCTTTCACTGTTAGCATGTTAACTTTGAACGTTGTGCCACCTTGCGCTCTGCAGCAGTTTGCAGTCTGAAGTTTATTACCTTCTCTGGGAAACACCTGTAGCTAGCTTTTATAATTTTATTTATTTGCTTAAGAAAAGAGCACCTAACATTTGAAGGCATGTTGCATTTAACTTCTCTAACCCATTCATAACCTGTTAAAGAAGATGTTCTTTTTTTCTTATAGCTCAGATTCTGGAGCCCCAGAGGCTAGTCTGTCACCTCCTACTTCCCCACCAAGCCGACCCCGTAATGAAATGAATGTTTTTAGTCGTCTTACTGTTTCTCAGGGAAACGCATCAGTTCAGCAGGATAAGTAAGTCACGGAGGGAAGCCTCAGCCCCCAACCAGGGAATTGCAAAGTGCAATCAGTGTAGTAACTTTCAGATATTTTGCCCATCTCTCCTGCAAGAGAGGAGATTATTTCTCGTGCTTTCGCATAGTTTTTTTTGCCAAAGAAAATACTTTTAAACTTCATGGAGCCACTGTAAAAATTCAAGAAAAGCAATTTCCTGCTGAACCTTGTTTCCTGCTTTCTAGGCTATGTCTGGTATTTCTAGTTTTAAACTTAAAATAGAAAAAACATGATAGAATCCTTAGCTGTATGTGTATTCGTGCACGTGTTTACGCTTGAAAGTAGGATTTAGCTGATGTTTTAGGAAATAGTGCTTGTGACAGTTATTTGGTTACTGCAGTGTTGCTCCAAGTGCTGTCACAGAAGATGGGATGTCAGAATTGCTAGAATACATGAGGGATTATCCAAAATTTTGAACTTTAGGAGGTGATCTGGAGGAAAAGGAGATATTCATAGCTTGTTTAGAAGAAGTAGAGCTCAGTTTCCTGGCACATGAGCGGTCTGTTTCTATAGGAGCCTTACTCCAGATTGAAGAGGACTTGACTTGAGCAGAATCTTTATTGCAGGTTTCAGTACCAACACTAGTGCCACACAGCGATTATCAACTGAGAATAAACCTTTAGTTCTGACTGTAGCAAGGCAAGAACTTGCTTCTCTGTTTACTTTATTTTTTTTTTTTAAAAGTGGGTTTTTTTCCAGTGGTCTACAGAGTCACTACATACCAAGAAGTAGCTTGCAAGGCTTTCAGTGGTTTACCTGTGCTTGTAACTTTTCTCAGCCGTGTCCCCTTTATCGTCTTGCTAACTCCTACCTAATCCTTTTCCTTTTCTCTGGACTGACTTTGAAGTCAAATTGAAACTGCTGAATCTGATTTGCTTTGAAAACAAAGGACATCTTGAATCATATAGCAAATATTGGGGGGTGGATGGGTGGATTTGGGGGATTTTTTTCCTGCTTATGTGTGTTCTATTTTTTTTTTTTAATTTTCAAACATTTTTGAAAATGAGAAGTGAAGAATTTTGAACTTAAGATTGTTTGCAAATTGCTGTTCTTATTTCAGTGGGCTATCAATATGCTTAGTACTTCTGTTTTTATGATTAACATTTTACATGTTTCTTTTACAGTTAGTAGGTATTGATGCTCAGAACGCTTTTTCTTCCTTTTCATGTTTTCAATTAGTGCTGTGTTACGGAGTTTAAATTACACATCCACCTTCTTTTACTTTCTTGCCTTTGTTTCTTTAAGAAAATGTTGGGGAAATGAGAAATGGCTCAGCTGGGGTTACTCACCTTCTTGGGCTGAGACAGCCTACCAGTGTCACTTACTGCAGAAAGTGCTGTTTTTAAGATGATTATTCTGCTCTCCCTCCCAATATCATCATGGATTTTAAGGCATCCCCTGAGCAATGCTGCATACTCTATGTGGATTTGCATTGCTTTTCTGAACCGGCCGTGCTGTTGTTTGTTCTTCTCATATGGAGGCTTTACTTTGCTGATACCTATATTCTTTCTCCTCACAATTCCATCACTGTTGATTGTAGGTCTGATGAAAGTGATTCCTCTCTGTCGGAGGTACACAGGTACTCTCTCTTTCTCTTTTCTCAGCATCTCACTGAAATTATTCCACTTCTTAGGAAGTTTCATTTTGCTGCATGAATTTTCCTGGTACTTTTGCACTGTGTCTCTTTTGCTTTTGCAAGAAGTTTACAAATTTGAAATTTTGGTCAAGCATGTTTCCCCCACTCTCCTTTTCGTAAGGTGTTCTTTATCATTGTTAAGCATGAGAGGTGTTTCTTTGTTTCTTTTAAAAAGAAGTATGGTACAAGTCTTTCCTTAGATGTGTTCTTCCTTTCTTTGCTTTAAAAAAAAAAAGTGGACTTTTTTTTCTTAAGGTTTATATGTTTCTCTCTTTGTTTTTCTTGCTCTGTTGTATGCTTTGGTCACTAAAAATTAAATCCCAGCATAAATCAAAATAAGTAGATTTTTTAAAAATTAAGTTTGGCAATGCACAGGCTTAAGAGATGAAAAAAAAAATGTCCCCACTTGCGTTTCTAAAATGGGGCTTAGGATTTTGGTCCTCAGTGAAAACAGTTTATCAAGAGAAAGGCAGTCAAAGGGCTAATAATAATGTGGTGGTGGCTTTGGTCTTTGTAGCAGCTGGAGTGGTTTTTGTCAGTAGATTTCAGAGCACTGCACATAGGTAGATAAATAGCTCCAGGATATGTATTTTACACAGCATGTCAAGGGGGGAAACACTGGGTGAGAACAGCAGTAGGAATAACTGGCTGGAGACAACATGATCTACTGGGGAATACTACAGCGAAACCACGTAAGCTGTGTGGTGTTAGAAAACAAAAGAATAGAGACCTCAGTTGTTAATAATAAATTCTTCCTGTGTTCTTAGAAACGTAAAAAGGTGCAGATAGGAAGGGGAATGACAATTTAAGGCAATATTAATGTTAGTTTAACCTACAAAAGAATTGTGGAGGATTAATAAATTACATGAATAAAGATGTCTTAAGCAGTAAAATTATGTAAAGTAATGTTTGCGAAGGCTGTGCTAGATAAACCAGGCAATCGCCACAAAGTTAGATAGTATCAGGAAAGATTTTTCCCCTTGTAGCAGATTTCTGAGCAGTATTATGGAATATTTACATTTTCCTAGAGCACGTGACACTTTTTTGAGAGACAGGACTGTCTTAGTTCCCTTTTTTTCCTCAGCTATGCGTGTAATCCCCAGAAAAGTGTGACAGAGTCTTAGCTGCAAGTTGGTCAGGTCACAGCACTGTGGCACATGTTGGTGGGCATTATCTTCAGGCTTCACAAAAATCGGAGGGGTTCACGTGTGGGTGCAGTTGTGTGCATGGGATTTTAGGCTGTTAATAATTTTTGTTTGGTGATGAACTGTGATTATTTTTTTTTCCAGGCTGAGTTCACAGTCTTTTGGCATCACCACAGAACTAGGTACAAATCCCCAGGAAGATTCCTCTGGGGTATCAGTACTCCAACCATACTCCTTTTAGACATTTGAACACAAGCGTGGTGTTGGGTACAGGGTGCTGTAGGAACCTCTTTCAGGCACACAAGTTAACAGCAGTTCTCCAAGGCTGCCCAACAGAAGGCAGTTGGTGTGAAATGCCTGCTGAGTTTGGAACTGGTGGTGTACACTACACTTGCTCTGTTTTTCCAACCTGCTATTTAGACTAAGACATCTTTATGCAATTTGCAGTTTTAAGGTTGGTCCTGTGAATCCAGGAGCTATAAGTGTCCTGGTTCTTTCAGTGTTACACAGACTTTCCCATATACCGAATACTTAGCATCTTGTCTTTTTTGTTTGTTTGGCTTTGTATGTGATTTCCTTTAACTGGCTAGTCCAGTGACAATTGTTGAACCTAAATGGTAAACATCCTTATGTAGCTTGTGAAAGGCATTCAGCTGTTCCGCTCACATAAGAGAATTAGATTGATTTTTCCCTATATTTAAGAATATTAATTTGATTTGTGTCTATTATATGCCAAACTCACATTGTCTTTTTTCTTTAGGGGGATAATTAACCCATTCCCTGCTTCAAAATGCATCAGGTCGTCCCCACTTCAGTGTATCTATACAGCTGAAGGACATACCAAGGCTGTACTCTGTGTTGATGCAACCGATGATCTTCTCTTCACTGGATCTAAAGGTTAGCCAAGCTACTTGCACCTGTGCCACCTACAGAGGCTGTTTTGACCACTTGGGGTATTGTGAAATTCTCAGTTAGTGCTTAGTGCTGTAAACACACTGGGAAATTTTCACAACGTAAGCTGAAGAAGGGTTTATAAGGAACTATTACAGGCTTTTAATTCCAATGGGTAGTATTTGGCTGGCTATCTGTAGTGGAAAAAGTAACTGCAAGATAGACATTCACCTCTGGGCAGTGTGATGGAATCAGTCATGGTAACCTGCACAGGTCATATGCAGGGTGAAGTAATAGCCTCAGGGTAGGGGGAGGGATAGAAATTAGCACATCTTTGGCTGCTACCTACCAAGTTTGAATAGATTCTTCCTGCTTTGGTAGATTCTTCGACCAGAGCTAAGGTCATTTTCTGTTTCCTCTCTGCACCTTGTCCTGTCCCTTGTGTGGGTAGTCACTAAATTCTCTGCTAGATGGTGCAGCCACTCTATAGAATCTTCAAGCTGGAAGAAACAGTGTTTTGAAAAAAGGCACAGTTTCTGTGGCTATTCTACTATGTGGCTTTTAAAAACACCAAAGTGTGTTCTTACTGTGAATTGGCAAATTTTTGGTCTAACAAGTTTTAAACCAACTTTTTAGCAGTTTTGCAAATGTAAAAAGGGGATGTATTTTAAGCTTCTGTAAACGCTTTTGTTTGTTAATTTGTTATAACACTTAAAATTTAGTGTGGAGGGGAAAAAAGAGGCTTTAAAACTTTATTTTGCATCTAGATTTGTGTTCTGAAGGGTTTGTTTGTTGGTTTTTAACATGGGGTGCTTGCAGATGTAAATATTTCCTTTTCCTTGTTGTATACTAACTTCTTGTACATATGGAAGAATTTTTCCTGTGTATATTTTTGGAGGGGAAATCTTTACAAAGTGTACTTGTAGCCAAGAGTCAAGACAGCAGTTTAATGACAGTTTAAATCTTTTGGTAAGTGTTGCTGAAGCAGAAAGCCTCGGCTCACTGGCCACCGTTACAGGGGCAGACAGTGTCAGCTCAGGAGTGCCAATAAGAAGCTTTCAGGTGCATTGTGGATATTGGGCTCTGGTCTTGAGAGCTTGGATTTTTGAAGTGGCTGCTGAATTCTTGGCATGTATACCTTCTTTGTGCTCTTATAAACACTGCCTGTACATTAAGCTTTCTCTTCATCCTCCCAGTACTTATTCCAGTAAAAATGGACTTCTAAAAATATATGGAGTGACATGGTACAGCAAAGACACTCCTGTGTGGAGTCCATCTGTGTTGCAGAAGTCTTGAAGCCCCAGGTGCCCAGAAGTTTTTTAATACACAAAAGTCTGCAGTATTTAAATTCCTTTGCCACAGAATGAAAACTGTGACTAAAGTGCTTAGGCTGAGACTTTTAGAGGCTCCTAAAACTCCAAATAATTTGGATCATTCCCCTCCTTTGTAATTTTCTTGTGTCAGTCAGTCCTGTCATGTTGAGGCTTAAAGCCCCTCCTGAACTATGTTTTTGATGAAGAATCTTTGAATTAAAAATTGAGTAGTTGTCTTGATCTATCTCCTGAATTTCAGAGCCTCATAACTGTTTGATGGTTTGAGGCTGACACAGGATTTTTATCTTTTAAAAATGTTACAGGAGCTAATATGCTCATCTTTAATTATTAAATGTCATGTTAACTTTGCTAGTTCTGATGGTGGTGGATGATGCCCATCATATTCTACAAAACCAGATTAACTAAATAGGTATTTAAAAGTACCTACCAAAATGGAAGGTTATATATATATGAGCACAAATGAATGTATGGACTTTTCTTAAAAGAAATAAATTAATTCTAGAAAAATGTTTTCTGTGGTGTTTGGTGGGGTTTTGTTTAATTTCTTCCTCCCCTCCAACCCCCCCTTTTCCATGTCTTTATTTAGATCGTACCTGCAAAGTCTGGAATCTGGTAACTGGACAAGAGATTATGTCTCTAGGGGGTCATCCAAATAATGTTGTTTCTATAAAATATTGCAACTACACTAGCCTGGTCTTCACAGTCTCAACCTCCTATATCAAGGTGTGGGACATCAGAGATTCTGCGAAGTGCATTCGGACGTTGACGTAAGTATGCTAAACCTCCAAGGGGAAGAGTAAATTAATCATTTAGACTTAAAAAAAACAGCTTAGATTTAATTCAGTAGTGCAGCACACTGTAATATAAGTACACTGGGACTGGAGGCTTTTATTAATGTGTTTTGGGCCAAGTTTGTAAGGCATTGTTGATATATGGAAACACAAACCAATTTGCATTCGTGCCTATATGGCTTTATCACATGTTCAGTATTCATAATTGGCTGCTTATGATAAGGAAGCTTGTCATCTTCCTTTTTTTATCCTTCCTCCCTGTACTCAGGTCTTCAGGCCAGGCGATGCCTGGTGATGTGTGTTCAGGAAGTACCAACAGAACGGTCACTATCCCTGCTGGAGAGAACCAGATCAATCAGATTGCACTAAATCCGACTGGCACATTCCTCTATGCGGCTGCTGGAAACTCAGTGAGGATGTGGGACCTGAAAAGGTACTGAGCACCAGCAGAAGAGAATGTTCTTCAGGTGGTTACACGTGCATGTGAAACAAAGTCAATGAAGTGTTTCCTGTCCATGGTAACATCCATAATCTGGGCAAAATATGTTCAAGATGTGGTTACTGAAATAATAGAGCTGCTTATGATCTCTTCGTGTGTTAAGGTTATGGTGAATTGTTTCAGTAAAAATGATTAGAAAAAACACAGAATAGTTTGAGTTGGAAGGGACCCTTATAAGTCATCTCAGACCTTATAAGTCAACCTCTCAGCCATGGGTGGGGACATCTTCAGCTATGACCACACGGCCCAAAGCCCCATGTAACCTGTTCGTGAACACTCCAGTGATGGGGCATCTACCACCAATCTGGGCAACTGGGTCCTGTGTTCCATCACCCTTATTCTAAAAAAAAATTTCTTCTTTAGATCTAGTCTGAATCTATTTTCTCTTAGTTTAAAGCTGACCCCTTGTCCTGTTGGCACAGGCCCTACTGAAAAGTCTGTCCCCAACTTTTTTGTAAGTCCCCTTTAAGTATTGGAAGGATAAACACCATAAAAGGAAAATCATAAGGTTTTGTATAAGATAGATATTATAAAAGACTCTTCTAAGGTGACAGATGCATGAATCCTGACTAGTAACTATAGATGAGATGAGGAACTGATATTTTGAGGTATCTGATTTGACTTGACTTAAACAGTTTTTAATTTTTAATTTACATGAATAGAAGCTTTTATTTACATTTAACACTTACACATGGATATAAGCATTCAGAGTATATGTAACCAGGGAAAGAATAGTGAAAATATGGGGAAAATAAGATCCATTCTGGTGGGAACTGTGCTAAGATTGTATTGGATGTATGAAAAAACCCCAACCAACACCAAAAAAAATCCTAATTTTTTGTCTTACTCTCTTAAGATTTCAGTCTACAGGAAAGCTGACTGGTCACCAGGGCCCTGTTATGTGCCTTACTGTAGATCGAATTTCCAACGGACAAGATCTTATCGTCACTGGTTCGAAGGATCATTACATAAAGGTCAGTCATTAGTGTCTGCTTAGTTATTCTAACTCGTCCCAGCAGCATGGGATGCAGCCTTCAGCAGAACTGACTCTTATCTCCATATCTGAAATGTGACAGCAAAAATGGAAATCCTTTCATCACTTACAGATTATAAATAATGTTCAGTCTTAATAAACACTTATTGGTGCTATTTTTATTTGGATGGTTGCTTGTGGTTAATTTTTTTCTTAATCTCTGGTAAGGAGGGCACCAGGTGTATGAAGTCTTGGACAAATATTTGTAACACCTATTCTTAAACATTTAACTCTTAAAAGTGTATTGAGTCAGTGTCTCTGGTTTTGGGGGGCAAACCTAACTGCCTCAGCAGAAGACACTCTGTGTACATCCCCTAGGAAGGAGAGCCTCTGGGATTTATCCCAGGCTCTTAAGTGTTACCTGAGTTCTGAACAGGGGAGAGAGGGATCAGCACATCTCAGCCAAGGTGCCAGTGTTTATTTGGTGTATTAATCAGCACACAGGCTGCTGAGTTGTGTTCAAAGCGTAGCCAATGGTGTCATGATACCTTCCTGCTCAGAATTGTGATTAATTTGCCTGAAGATAGGGAGTCTGGTTTCTTGTTTTGGGGTTGTTTTTCGTGGGGATAGGGAATGGTCTGTTACCATCCTGGCACAGCAGCAAGTGTAAGACCTCAGTGAGGACAACAGGATGTGATCATGGAAGCTTGACAAACTCCTTACAACTCAAGTGACAAGCAAGGATGTGGAAGGGCTTTCACAAAACAGCTGCCAACAGTCAGAGAAGTTTATCTGCCATTCTTGTGTGATCCCTTGCTGTCAGCGGACTACATAAATCCTTACAGGGTTGCCTCCTCCCTGACTTACACCACTAGAAAATCCAGGGATATTTTGGCCAGGTTTATGTGCTGCAGAGCAGTGGGTGCCCTGCACTGTGAATTTGTCCAAGGCACTTTGAGGAGTGCAGATGATCTGTACATGCAGTGCAGCGGGCTGGGAAGTCTCAGCACTTTTCCATGTGCATAGATCCCCTGGGGATAGCAGGTCTGGTCACAGATAATTGATTTCTCCTGCCATGGGAAACTGCCTTGTCTATTGAGACCCAAGTATTAAATACCTCTTAGTGCCTAATTTTTCTGGTGTGTCATTAAACCTTTTTTGTTACAACTGGAACTGATGCACGTTAATTGAACGTGTTAACTTTTAAAATACCTTTACGTCACTTAAGGTATTCTTTTACACTACCAACCTATCCCTCTTTTACTGCCAAGCTTATTAATTTTAAAAGGTCAATGAAGAGCAAATAACAGGGGATGAAGTCTGACATTTGCTTGTGAAGCAGAGGTAGTGATTTAAAAAGTTACAGCTCATCTGTTCGTCCTCAGCTCAGTCTAACTGGGTGAGTTCTGGCTCGGTACAGTGTAAGATGGAACAGGAGGACTGCTTACACTGCTGCTCCTAGGGACGAAGAGCTGATGGGATTCATTATGCCTTAGACTGTTAAAATGGCCTTGCTTAAATAATCTGGTGTAAGGTGACATTCTTGGGGCACAGGCAAGGACAGAGGTGTGTCTAGTCCCTGGGAAGCATCAGCATGTAATGGTATGTAACCCTTACTAAAACACTGGGTCCAGAAAAATACAGCAATGCCTCTTCCTGTAGCTACCTGCACAATTCTCCCAGGGCAAGTCGTGTTTCCCTTACTCATGAGCTTTGTTTCTCTAGCCCACTGCGTGGTATGTATAGGCTCTTCCTAAACAAGTTGTAACATTTCTTCCCAGAGCAGTCTCTTCTGAGGTCTGTGAAGCATTTCTGTTTCAGGCAAGAGGCAGAAGTTTTCCTGGCAGATAAATTTTGTCAAATGTGCATCATGATACAGTGGTCTGTAATAAAGCTTTTCAGGTTTTCCCCCTGGAGTTACTCACTGCATGTCTTCCAAGCTGGTTAGATGACAGTGCATTTCACTTAACATGTTTTATTTATTTAAGATGTTTGATGTGACTGAAGGGGCTCTTGGAAGTGTGAGTCCTACGCACAATTTCGAACCTCCTCATTATGATGGCATCGAAGCACTTGCTATTATGGGAGACAACCTTTTTAGTGGATCCAGAGATAATGGAATTAAGAAATGGGATTTGGCTCAGAAAGACCTTCTTCAGGTAATGGAAAAAAATATCGTGGCTAATGCAACAGTCATGCTGCAAAACTGCTTTCAGGTTGTGTAACTGTTTGGGTTCATGCAGTAACTGTTCACTTAGATATTGAAACCATCAGTAAGAAAGGCACAGAACACTTAAGACAGAAATAGATAATGTATGTACTTGATCTTTACACTGGGAACACAGCTGCTTTTTGGTCTGTGTAGTGTCAGGAAATCCTGATGAAGCAGTTAGCCCTCTATTTTGGCTCTGAGACTGTCTTGGTTTTTCTGCTTTGGAACGCAGGCAGCACTTGGTCCCCCTCTGTGACTGGGAACTATTGGTTATCAACCTTGTTGTAGATAAATTGGTAAATTTTTGGAGCGGGAGCTCTCTAATGACAAACAATGCTTTAGCTCATGCTACGTAATATTTTCTTGTGAAGAGGGTTTATAGCCTACCTTGCTCCACCCAGTCTTTTTTCTAACAAGCTTACTTCTTAGATCTCCATTCATCCTGTTACACAATGCACATGTTATTTAACATATACAACACATACATAACAATTTGCTTGCTATTAAACCATATTTGATATAAATTTTTATTGGTAAAAAAAAGAGGGAGGGAGCAAAGGGGACTTAAAATCCAGAGAAACTTTGAAGCTCATTGTGATTTGCCTGTCATGGAAAAAGTTGATTTTTGGCTACATGCTACAAGCTGGTCTAGTTTAGATCTTATGAGAAGTCGTTGAGGTAGATATAAAATTATTTAAGTTGAGCCTGTATGAGAAATGAAAGACAGAAAAACAAATGCCAGAAGACACTGCTGTTTTTGCAAAGGTTTGGTTAAGACCAATCACATAGTAATTTTGGAGGGAAGAGGAGCATGTGTTATGTGGAGACTTGACAGCAAGGAGAGAATAATGGACTGGTCGAATTTTACGTGGATGGGCTTAATATTTCATAAATACACAATCTTTCCTGACCTTTTTTCAGAATTGCCCAGTTGGGTGTCATCTGCCTTTCAGAATACTTCTAAGACTTCACAGTTAAAATAAGGATTCAGAAATTCAGCTCTTACAGGAAATCTTACCTTGGCTGTATTGGGACATCTGCCCTCATCTCTCTGTCTAGGGAACTGTACTGAGCAGCTTGTTAGGAAAGGAGGACCCAGAGGAACAGAAAAAAATTCATATTCTCATAATGACCTTATGAAAGTTTAAAGAAGTGTCTTCACTTTTGCATTTTAGGCTCGTTAAAATATTATGCAATGTGCATTTTTACCATTGTAATTAATTTAACATCAGAAAGAATCCAGGGGCCGGAGTGAAGTAGTAAGAGTGTTTCTTATTTTCCTTTTGGTACATGTGCATTTCATAATGCCTCTACTTCATGTTGCCCTGTCTGATGGCTTTAGAAGTAGGACTTGACAAAAATGAACTCGTGATTCCTTTTTTATTTCTATAAAACATGTGTTTCTCAAGAAGGTAAGACTGCATTTGACAGAATATAGAGCTTTATTCACTGTCTCCTTAGGGAATGAAGAAACGTACAGTTACTTTTGCTAATCGTGGGGTAGCTCCGCGTGACAGGGCCCACTGGAGGTCACATGCTGTGACGTTGGCCTGCTGATCCAAGCAAGGCCAACTCTCTGTTAAGTCTGGTTACTCAAGGCTTTGCTCAGCTGAGTTTTCAAAATCTCCAAGGCCACAGGCTGCACAGGTGCTCTGGACAACCCACTGCAATCCTTAAAGTGCTCTTGCACGAATTGCCCGTCCTCTCTTATATCCAGTCAGAATTTCTGTTGTTGCTACTTTCTTTTGGTGTGTATACTTGACTGTTTTAAGTGAAGGGGGGGAACACCCACCTCATCTGGAGAACAGAACTGAGCTGCTTTAAAGTGGAGGTCCTGGTTTGGTGTGCATGTGTTAAACAATGTTGGTTCTCGATAATTGATGATAAATGCTTAACATGTCATTCAAAAGAATTTGGACATGATCTGCTTCACCTGGTGAAGCAAAGTACATGTGGGCCAAACCACAAAAAGCTTCTGTGACAAAATCAAGATTTATAAGAACAAGCTTCTGGTTTCATGAAGCGCTGCAGGATCAGGCCACTGGTGTTGACAGCACTGTGCATTATAGGTAAAACGCCAAGATGATGCTAGAAAGCTGAACGTGCTCTGCTAATACAAGAGGAGCATGAAGCCAAAGCAGTTCCTACCATGCTGAAGTGCACAGGAGCCACTATTAGTCCCATTAAAAAGCAGCAAACTTGGGCTACTGTTTCCCCAGTGCTGATATCAAATGGATGGTTTTCTCAGCTGGTCTGTGCAGCATTTTGCTCTCTGAATCAGCAGTAACATGCTAGAGTCCTTCCTCGATAAAAAATTAATGCACTTTTGTTAAGTGCTACATCACAAAATCCATTTATAATGTGTCATGAGAAAAGAAGTGAGGATAGCAAATATAGAAACAGTTTCTGTCCCCATGGTGTATTTTTGAGCAGTATTTTTGGAGGGTTTTTTGTGTTTTATAACGGTTTTACAGACAGACTTGAAACATACACAGAGTCCATATGTACAAATATGCATTTGTATATATGCAAATTTAGCATTATCCCAAACTAGTTTCTGTTCCAGATGAGGTCAGTTATGTATATGGCATTTTCTTTTTTGTTTTGCAGCACTATGTCAGAGACACAAATGTGTGGTACAGGAGTAGCCCCATAGAAGATTAGCACCCTCCTTGCTCTAAAGGAGGAGAAGCCAGAGGGCTGGGATGTACCCAGCAACATGTAGCAAATGTTCTGTGGGACAGGAGTTGGGCTTAGAACCCAGGATTCTTCCTGCTCTCCAGACTCTAGAGGCTTTTGCTGCCCTGTGAGATGTGCCTGCCTTCTCTTTTTCAGCAAGTTCCTAATGCTCATAAAGACTGGGTGTGTGCTCTTGGGCTGCTTCCCGGCGCACCGGTTCTGCTCAGTGGCTGCAGAGGTGGCACCCTCAAGCTCTGGAATGTGGATACCTTCGCACCCATCGGGGAGATGAAGGGACATGACAGCCCTATAAATGCAATCTGCACCAACTCCAGCCAGATTTTCACAGCAGCAGAGTGAGTGTTTCTTCTCCATAAATCTTTCTCTTCCGTAGCTCCTGCCAGAATTGTGTCCCTACAAATCCATTTGGCAAATCTTCTGGGTAAGTCATTTCATAGCAAGCATGGGAAGACCTAGTCCATGCCCCTGAATGCTAATAATCTACTGCGGTGATCCCCGAAGTGGGGTGTATGTATCCCAGGGAATGCCCAAGACCATCCATTGGAGTGTGGAAGAAATTGTTAGAACTTCCATAGTACATATATATAACTTGTAAATGAGTAAATACACATGGGGATGTGTGCTCAGAGATTTGTACTGATAGAGGTGCACAACCAAAAGAAGTTTGGAGACCACTGCTCTACAGGATGGCAGAGAGAATTTGGCAACAATGAAGAACTTCACCAGCTTGTCTCTACAGTTGATCTATTTACTGCTGGGACTGACTGCTGTTCTGTAAGAATTTTTTGAAAAACCATGGTGTGTGGAGGTTTTTCCTTTTTTTGGTGGTTTTTTGGGTTGGTTTTGTTTGCTTTAAGTGCTGATTTTTAAGCAGATCATTTACCAGAATTTGCAAGCTATACTTTAAACACCTTGATTTGAAGATAACACTTCCTCAGTAAAAATGAGCAAAGTGAGTACCCAAAACTCAAGGGACTTGGCCAAGAAAATGCTTCATTCTGGAGAAGGTGCAGGAGACGGCAGCAGAGCCCGCTGAGCAGCGTAGCCAGCACAGGAGCTGTGAGAGGTGGCATGTTAACTTCTAGTGCCAACTGTGGAAGCTTCTGGCCTTCCAAACTTGAGAGCAGGTCTTTCTGAATCAAAGCAGTGTTTCAAAGTTGCCAAGTTTCCACATTTGGTGGCTGATTTTTGTTGAAGCATAGATAGGGGTGGAGACATCAAAGCATGTCTCTGTTTGCCTAAAGATTAAGTTTACAACATATACGCACCTGAAATTCATTCTTAATTACTAGTGAAAGCAAATCCCACCCTCTCTGGCACTTCAGTCATTGTGGTGAAGGCCTATAGAACTCAGGGTGTTCCTGCCAACTTACAGTGAAACAAAGGCTCAAGTCAGAAAGCGTCTGTGATATGGTCTATCCTGACTGCTGCCTCCTGGCTTTTTTAAGGCGGTGTGTGCTTTCCAGCCACGTGGCAAAGGGGGTTTTGAGGGGTGGTTGGCTTGGCATGGGTTCTTTTATTTTTGGTATGTTGCCCACATGGTTTAGGACTTTGTCTTAGGATTCTGTGCTGCTTTTAAAAAAAATCTTATTGAACACTGACACCTCTCATGCAAACAGAGGGTGCTTCAGGTCCTGTTTGATCTAACCTGATGTAAGTTCTCACGCTTCTCTAATGGCAGGAAGTAGCCTTGTCCTGTTGAGTCTGGCTCTCCGATAGGCCAGCTGTTTGCCTCTGGTTGGCTGAGCTGCGAATAGTTATGTGATGGAAGCTCTTCTCTGATGTCAGTCTACTTCAGCCTATTACCCTTAAATATTTTTTTTTAAAATACAGCTAGGTAATAGCAGAATAGGATTTTACTTTCATCAGGAAAGTGGTTTTTAAACTTGCCTGGATAGTTAAAAGTAGCAGCCAGCAGTTAGGGAACCTTAAATGTCATACATCTTGAATTATGAAGTCTCCTGGAGCCGGGAATGTCCCTTGCATATCCACTAAGGAAATACCTTGCCAACAAAGTCTTTCTGAGTAAGACACCCAAGCTTTTAAGAAAGCTTCCCTGCATGCCCCTCACTGTGTCTCTCCTTTCCTCCCCAGTGTAATTACCTCGCTCTAATACTGCTTTGGTTTGGTTTTCAGTGACCGGACTGTGAGGATCTGGAAAGCTCGGAACGTGATAGACGGACAGATCTCAGATACAGGAGATGCAAGTGAAGATGTTGCCAGTAATTGAAGTGATGGGGAAAATTAAATATATTGAAGAATTTGAGGTGTACTCTCTATGCAGTTAGCTGCACGCTTAGTAGGTAAACACTGATGACTGGAATGAACTGACCAAATAAGAGTGGACTCTTCTACTAGACCTGCTGTCCTTAAAACATGTACTGTATTTAAGAAAAAAAATAACCTCTTGGTAACATGCTTGTGTCTCAGTGATTACATATAGATGTCTATATATTATGGCTGAGTTTGTGTGTATATGTAACACAGTTTAACTGGAAATCAGTCTTCTCAAATGGCTGTCTCAAAATTATAACCTGGAACATAAAAATTATAACCTGGAACATATAACAAGTGCTCGGCTGTATTTCACTCACAAGTATGATCAGCTGTTCTGTATTTTAGGGTAGCAGGGGAATGACAGTGCCCCAGTAACGAGCCTTATGAGAGGCAGTTTCAAGATTCTAAAGGTCATTTACACTGTTGTTAGGCAAGTAGAGTGAATAGAAGAGGGAAAGAAGCTGTTAATGACACATCTATCTGACATGGCTGTATCCCTGCTAATGCCATATGATTTGTGTTGACGTTAGCATATAATCCTTGTTGACCAAAGTTGTGCAGCTGTGTATACTCTGTGCTCAGGACTAGAACTCAAATGATCACGAATTGGTATGTTTTATTAGTGGTTTGCCTCTATTCTCTAATCACTAGGTGTTCTTAATGTCATGACAGAAATATACCTGAACCTATTTTTCTTATGGGTTTGTTTCTATCATCTCACATTTTCTTTATTAAAGCAAAATGTCTTTCCTTTTTATCTAATTTTATATGCTGCTAAATGTATTTTAAATACGCAGTTTTGCAAACCTTGGCGGTTACTTTGAGAACTGAACCACGTGTATTGGAAAAAGCAATGTAAATAGATGGTTGTACAAAGAAATATATCTTATCATGTGCCTGTATGACTTTTAAAGCTCTTGGAGTGTGGATATAGAGGGAGGATGTATAATTTACCCGACTGCTCTGAATATTAATTTGTAAATTCTGCAAAGTTTAAAAATTATGTAGATTCAGACACAGTGTTTGGATATTGAGGTTTTTTTGGTTGTTTTGGGTTGTTTTTTTTTTCAGAAAATATCAATCTGTAAATTATAGTTTATGTAGGTAACGCTAAATAAAGATGTGAATGTAAACAACTTCTCTTTGCCTTTTTCGTCATACTTCCTTATAAAAAATTCCCTTCCCTTCCAAAGGCCTGGAATATAAAACACACAATTCCACACAATACAGTCGAACAGCTGCCTGAGTTGTGCTGGTACCACACCTCTGGGTTCTTGTTGGCCATTATTGGTATTTTAGTAGTCCTCAGGAACCTCAGTAGGATTCCCTCATACGAAGCACAGTACAGACTTAAGATGAAGCAGATGGCTCCTGTTCCGAAGAGGTGGCAGTTCTTGCCTTATTACATCTGGTCTGTCAAAGAAAGAAAAGCTTTGATGCCTCTTCCTTGTCTCGGAGGAGTTATTTCCTGCTCAGCTTGAAAGGAGATGAAGGTTTGTAGTGCTTGTGATTTGTGGGGTTGCTGATTTATTCTGAGTTTTGGCAGAAATGCTGCATCTTGTTAAGAAACAGCGTATAGGCCGGGCCTAACACCATTTGGTAGTGCTGCCATTTACCTATCATGCTTTTTGACTACTCAAGGGCTGTGCACACTGGAGATTTGGGGCCATATCATAACTTTGAGGAAAAACTCTCAGTGGAGAGTTGGATTTATGTGTACAACTGGAGTGAGAGGCTTTGTGTGCCTGGCGGGGAGGGTCCCTGTTCCCCCTGGCCCAGTGGGTAAGGGCTGCCTGCTGTGCCACACTAAGCAAATGATGCTGACTGCTTGGTGGGACCTGCTTTTGGAGGTGAAGGCTCATGGCTGTGTTCTGGGAACCCTGCAAACACTGTGGGGTTTTGAGTGTGTGTGTGTGTATGTTTGTAAGATTCACGTGAATATTGTGTGTTGTAACTGCAGGGTGAAAGTCCTTACAAACTGAGGGAATTGAGTACTGGCCATCAGACTGCTCTGCTTTAACAGACTCTGTGGTATGAGACTGTTATGGTGGCAGCAGCAGGCTGAAGGGTAGATGCTTCTCAGGACAGACACTTTGCTTTATGAAACTATTACCTGATAGGCACCAAGATAACCTAGATAATGTGTACATAGATTTTTCTAGGGCAAGTGAAAGGTCCCATAGGTGGGTTGGGGCAATCCTATGCACAGCTACAGGCTGGGTGGAGAATGGATTGAAAGCAGCCCTGAGGAGAACCAGGGAGGGGATTCTGCCACTCTGCTTTGGTGAGATCCCAGCTGGAGTACTGTGTCCATTTCTGGGGTCCAGAGTAGAAGAAAGACAAGGAGAGGAGGCCACAAAGGTGATGGGAGGGCTGGAGCACCTCTCCTGTGAAGACAGGCTAAGAGAGTTGGACTGGAGAAGAGAAGGCTCTGGGGAGACCTTATTGCAGCTTTCCAGTACCTCCAAGAAAGCTGGAGAGGAACTGTTTACAAGGGTTTGTAGTGATAGGACAAGGGGGAATGGCCTTAGGCTGAAGGAGAGTAGGTTTAGATGAGATATTAGGAAGGAATTATTCCCTGTGAGGGTGGTGAGGCACTGCCACAGGCTGACGTCAGAGAAGCTGTGGCTGCCCCATCCCTGGCAGTGTTCAAAATCAGGCTGGATGGGGCTTTGGGCAGCCTGGTCTAATGGAGGATGTTTCTGCCCATGGCAGGGGGGTTGGAACTAGATGGTTTCTAGGGTCACTTCCAATCTAAACTCCATGATTATTTTTTTTTCTCTCTTCTAGGAGAACATTCCACCTAAACCAGATCTTGCCAATTAACACAGCTTTACTCTGAAAGTTCTTGCAGTCAACTAATTGCAAGAAAATTGTCACATTGTAAAGGTCACAGTGTGGTTGTAATGGAGAATAGTTCAACTGTTTTTTCTCCAAACTCTTCATTTGTAATGTAAAACTGCACGTGTGGCAAAAGATAGTATGAAATCAGAAAAAAGTAAGCACAGGACTCAGATGGTCTGAAGATGGTTGCTTAAAAAAATTGGTGGTCTTAATTTTTTCAGAAGTCATGGGAAAACCATATTTTCTCTCAAAGTTGGATTGTGAAGTTGAGCAAAGTTTGTGGAAAAATTATTACATCCCATCTTATCTGCTTAGATACATTCTTAAATACAACCAAGGCCATGTGTTGTAATTAATCTCATTCAAGATACCAATGCCTAGAAATTATTTGGCTTGTATCCTCTTGCATATCAGAGCAAGTGCTTATCGTGCCCCAGCCTTCTATAAAAACCTGCGTGGTGCCCACGGAAATCGGCTTTCGACCATGGCGAGGATCAGGACTCTGTGTGTGTTGGCTGCTGTGCTGGCAGGTAATCGTATGGTGCTTGTATTTTGTCACGGGCTCCCAAGCGAGGTATAAATGTGGTAAGAACAAAAGAGCTGTTGGGAGAGGTGATCTTTTGCATAGAAAAGGAGAGAACCTGGAGTACTGTATCCGGTTCTGGGCTTCTCAATACAAAAAAGACAGGGATCTCCTGGAGAGAGTCCAGAGGAGGGACACAAAGATGATTAAGGGCCTGGAGCATCTCCCCTATGAGGAAAGGCTGAAAGAATTGGAGCTGTTCAGCCTTGAGAAAAGACTGAGAGGGGATCTTAATAATGTTTATAAATGTCTCAAGTGGGGGACACAGGGGGAAATGTCCAGCCTCTTTTTAGTGGTCTGTGGGGATAGGACAAGGGGCAATGGCTGCAATTTGGAGCACAGGAAGTTCCACACCAACATGTGGAAGAACTTTTTCACAGTGAGGGTGACAGAGCCCTGGGACAGGCTGCCCAGGAGGGTTGTGGAGTCTCCTTCTCTGGAGATATTCAAGACCTGTCTGGATGCCTCCCTGTGTGACCTGTCCTAGGGAACCTGCTTTGGCGGGGGGGTCGACGCGATGATCTCTGGAGGTCCCTTTCAAGCTCCTACAATTCTGTGATTCTGAGAATGGCTTCATCTCCAACAGAGGTGTCTCAGAGTGGGGAGACAACAGGGCCAGCTTGCATCGAAATATATCCCAGCCAGTGCTTGGGCATCGGCGTAGACACACTGGAGTCAGTGGAACATTTGGTTACTGAAAGCTAACCTGTGCTTTTTTCTGTGGTCTTTACCCCTGTATAAAGGAGGTTAAGTCTGTCCTAATAAAGGGAGGGTGCAGCCTGCTGTGCTGCTTAGATATAGGAAGAGGGAACCTCTGCAGCAAAAGCCTTCAAAACGTGTGGATGGATCCAAAACGTAAAGACTAATGCTATCAAGTTAAAAGGCATGTGGTAATACCTCATAATGCCTTGCTTACGCCTTATCGCAGCTTTTTATGACCTCATTTCATAAAATCAAAATCAAGGGTTTTTTAAAAATCATCAGGGGATAATTTTTCACGTGTATCTTTCAAATCATTGCCTGGTGCTGCAATGAAGAATGTCTTATGCCTAATAACCAGCCTGGGTACTGTGTCTCAATTTTGACTTTTTGAGGCTTTGCTACCTTGCTTTAGCTTTATTTCCATGGAAATTATGGAAAAAGCAGCAAGTGGCTATTGCAGAATTCTTATTTGCAGACATGAGCCATAAATGCACCGCAAATGATGTGGAGGGGGGTTTTTTTCTTCTTCTTTAAAGTGGGGAAGGAAAATGACATGTTTTCTCTTAACTTGTATCCCATTTATACTGAAATGGAAGTAAATCAAGGAACAGGGGATGAACAAGGTTGCAGCCTCGTGCAGCTGCTCATACCTGCAAGTACTTGTTTTCAAAATTTGCTGGAAAATTTAAGCTTCACATTGGTGGGGTGGAAAAAAGGAAATAATTAAATAATTAAGTCCCCTGCTAGGGCAATTTTTTTCTCCTAGAAGGAGCCTCTTCACTCACAATATCCTTCTGGATATAATGAAGTGTTGCAAAAGTATTCTACTATACAAATGAGTTGATGAAAAATTCCGTAAACTTACGCTACGCAAAATGACGCCAAGTTAATAATATGCTCCGTTGTATTCTTTGATTTCAGCAATGAAAGCGCTGATGTTGACTCCCATGGGAAAAAAAAAAAACCAAAACCTAAATGAAATGTGACAAGTTTACTCGTATTTTGTGCTTTACCTGCCAAGGTGTTGAGCACACAAGGCATGGCAGGGCAAAGCTACTGGACGCAGAAGCCGCGCTTTCGCTGCAGCGGTGGTGCTCAGGATGGCATTTATTTAGCTTCTGGGGTTGCACAGGTTTAAGGACCACCGGATTCAGAGGGCTTGTGGGAAGCCTTTGAGATTGTGTCATGTCTCCTTCGATAAATGGGGGTGTTCAGCACATAGTGGTGCTGGCACAGCACTTCTTTCAGTGGAACCTGCAGCCTGTCCATCTGTCCCGCATCTGCAACAAGGACACAGTACAAGGTGGTGAGGCTTTACCTCTTTAGCCCAGTCTTCTGGTCTGTTGATGAGTCCTTCCCAGTATCTTCCCAAGAAAAAAACAGTTTAGGGATTGCAGAGGCATGTTCACATTCTTGTTAGGCTTTGGATGGAAAAGGGGATCAGAATTCGGGGCTCTTCTACGTGACAGATCAAGGAGGGTGAGTGCCGGGCAGAAAGCAGCCGTCCTGTGGGGCATGGCTGCCCACCCCAGGAAACACAGGTGGAAGCCCAGCCTGCCTGCCTGGCAGCTGGGGAAGGGTTACAGGATTTCACCGATTATTCCTGGTAATTTCAGCCTCTGGAAGGGGCATACGAGATGTTGTGGCAGGGAGGAGAGTGCTCGGCTGCACATCCCGGGAGGGTCAGCCTTGAGTGTCAGATGTTCCCACATCAAAGGATGTATGAGTTTTCTCAAAAGACAAATGTAGATGGCACTCAGCTCCTGCTTTTCTGTGTTCCCATCCCTACTTGGAACTGAACTCCAGCATCACAGTGCGATGGCATTTTCTGTACTGAACCTACAGTTTTATTCTGTAACTGTTCCCAGTATATATAATTATTGCTTGTGCACATCTGCTTGTAAAAATCTTTATATGGAGAAGCCCAGACTGCATCAGCAATCACCTTTTATGCTTTCAGGCACACAACAGTCCCCATTAAAAAAAAAAAAAAAATTAAAAATTAAAGCAGAGGCACTAGTGTGTTTATTGAAAAGAGCAATTACCTTCCAAGTAGATTTCATTTTTAGATATCACTGCAATGACATAAGTTAACTTCGAAATAAGTCTGCTGCCTGTGGTATGCCTGGCTCTCTTTAAGGATATTTGATAATGGAGCATTTTGTCTGCACAGCAGGGAGCCGGTCTCACAGTCCCCCTGCTCTCAGAGCACTCACTCTGCGCCAGGAAACCATGGGGCTCGACCTGATGCTGCAGAAAGGAAGATTTAGTTTTTGGCAGGATGGTTCTGCAAATGACTAATTTGTGCCTCTTCATTTTTACTGCTGGTGCTTTGCCTTTGCTCATAACCATAGCTGCCTTAATATGGGCTACTAGCATGCTACTACATATGTGTGATATTCGTGTAATGTATAAAAGAAGCCTTATGTGATTATATGTACATGTAGGCATATTTTTATATGCATATACAGTATTTTTATATTTATATATATCACACAGGTGCATGCCAATTGCATGCATTTTATATATGTATATATATGATCCTCTGTATTACACAAGAGAGAACAAGCATACAGAAAACGTAATGTTTCAATATCTGTAACAGCTGTAGTCCTTACTGAGGAACACCTCCTGAACTCTCATACCTCACCTGCAGCTTTGTTAGCCTGCTGTTTAGCTTTCTGTGATTACCTCAGAGCAAGCCGTGCTTCAGCTGGGCGCCAGCAGCTCTGAGCACTGAACGGTTCAGACTGGCTGCTTTAGCTTATAAAAGAAACTGGTTGCTCTTGTCTCCATCCCGAGCAGGCGTGTTGCTCAGCTGTCAGCTTTGTCAAAAGAAACATGGGTATAAGCCCCCAAATGGGAAGGAGACACCCCCCAAAAAAAAGAAAAAAAGAAAAAATTAAGAAGGTTGGATGGGCCTTTGGGCAGCCTGGTCTAGTGGAGGGTGTCCCTGCCCATGGCGGTGGATTGGAACGAGATGGGCTTTGAGGTCCCTTCCAACCCAAACCAGTCTGGGATTCTGAGATTCTAAGGTTGTATTGCTTTAAAAAAAAAAAACCTCAACAAACAACTTGGTTTTCTATGACTCTGACTGTTGTTTCTCTGGGCCCAGCCCTCGGTGGGTGCCTCGGCACTGACCAGGCTGACCAGTGTGCCGGGGCTGTGGCAGTGCAGAAGCGCATTGACTGCCACCCCCAGCCCGGTGCTTCCCAGGAGGTCTGCGAGGCGCGGGGCTGCACCTGGTGTGCCACCGATGTGCCCAACGCTCCCTGGTGCTTCTTCACTGAGGACAGTCCCTACGGCTACTCGGTGGGCGGGAGCTCTGAGGAGACAACCAAAGGCTGGAGGTAAGCCTGCATGGCGGTGCCCTGGGTGCTGCGGTCTGCGACCTCTGCTGCTGCCGCAGGGGCAGCTTGAAGGAGACCTTTGCCCAAGCTGCTTCACTCCTGCGTGCTCAGCTTGCGATGAGGCGGGCAAAGGATGTATGTCCCTGTGTAAAAGCCACACATAGCTGGGGTTCTGTGCTTGCACAGTGCCACTGATGAGGAAACCAGTGGTTCCTCCCAGCCACAGAAGCTGTGTCTTAGGAGACCATGAGGTCTCCTTGCTTTGGGAGCACCTATTTCATCCATTAGTGGCAAGAGGAGCCTAAGCTGACTTCAGAGATTGTTTCTCTCCATAACTCAGTGATTGTTTTAAAGACCTCAGGTAGAATGTCTAAGTCAAGCTCCCCGGCTGCACCAGGGTGCTTGCAGACAGATATGGTGATGGTGACAGTGGTGGTGGTGGGCAGCAGCATGTTTCTGCCACAGGGTAACACTGAACAAGCGCCAGACCTTGTCCCTCTTTGGAAATGACATTTCCCCAGTCGTCCTGGAAGTGGAGTTCCAGACAAAGGACAGGCTTCGGTTCAGGGTGAGTATCTCAGAAGGTGTGGGGCATGAAATTATTTAACCAAAGGAAAGATGCTAATGAACAAACTAACCTACCTCCTCCTTGCCTTGCTTTAGCTCTATGACCCCAACAAACAGCGGTTTGAGGTGCCACTGAAGATTGACTCCCCGGGGGTTACCGCCGATGAGGCCAGCTACGATGTGGAGTTCGCCGAAGACTCCTCACACTTCAGGATCAAGAGGAAAAGCACTGGCACTGTGCTGTGAGTACTAACATTGTTTTCCACAGAAATTAGATGTGACAGGGCAAGCAATGTTTCCTTGCACCCTATCGCTTGGTTTTATGCCTGGTTCCCAGAAAACACTTGTTATCAGCAGAAGCATGTGCCTGTATAACAGATTATTATATACGTGCGCATAGGAAAGGCTGTTCAGCAAGCCAAATTACTTCTGAGGCTACAATTTCACAACTTGGGATGCTGATAGGCTCAACCCATGGAAGCACAGAACTATGTTTTCTGAAACTTGAGTGGTTTAATGTGTCAGAAGTTGAGCACCAGATCTCATGATGCTCTCCAAGATGTAAGTCTAGGAAACTAGAGCTCAAAACCACAGGCTCCATAAGCCTCTAACCATCACTGATTTCAGTGAAGGGCACCTGTGGGTCTGGCTTGTCACTCTGCAAAAATACCAGTTGTATTCTCAGGCTGGTACTGTGAGTTTAACTTAAGGAAAAGCATCCCTTGCCAGCAACTGTCACCAAGTGTCACAATGTCCTGTTTTGTTGGCTTCCACCAGCATGTCTCTACTGTGTGCAATGCTGTTTGGCAAGAGAGTTTTTTTGGAAGGATCAGCTCTGTGCATCCCAGTCAACGTGTGGTCCTGCCAGCTGCCTTCAGGGAAGCTACAGCATGGGGTTAACAGCAGTCCCTGGCTGGCTGTGGTCACAAATGGCAGTGTTACAGACCACTCTGGGTTATCACCATTGGCTCAGACAGGTGAAGGAGATGCACAGAAGGTAGAAATATGGGTATTGTTTGCATCAGGCTGTGGTTATGTCTGGATCAGATCAGAGCAGTAGCACTTTTTGACTTGAATCTCCAGTTTATGCCTACATCTTGTGCATTGGCTGACCTCGCAGTGGTCCCAAGGAGCATGGATTAGGTCCTTTCCATGTGACCTTGCTGGGAGGTGTGCTCTGGAAGCACATGCCGTGTACTCCAGCTACTAATGGGCTGCCTCAGAGCAAGCCCAGACACGTGTGGCACGGCCACTGGGTCCTCAGCACCAGCTCTGTCTTGCACTTCAATTTCCCCCCTTCCCAAGAAAACTCTTAGTGGAACAGATTCCAAATACAAGCATCATCTTTGCGAGCAGTGTAAGGACAGCTTAGCACTTGTGATGCAGTAAGACAACACAGCTTCTAGAAGGGTTTGAGTCTGCCGCTGGAACCGCCGCGCCGGGGTTTTAATTAGCTGCCTGTCCTTTCGAATTACAGCCTCGTGGCATCTCTTTTCAGACACGCCACAGCCAGTTCTGTGAAGGCTCCTTCCTCTCCGCAGGCCCTGGCGCGCGAGCGTGTTGCGCGTTACTCCGATAACAAAAGTCATTCAATTCCTCGTTAGACTTAACAACTTTGTGAGACAGGTGGGCTGATGTGAAAGGTCCAATTTTCTTCTCTTTGTAATGAGAGATTTTTTGTAAAGGCTCGTTAATTGGAAGAGTGATGGAAGAGGTGAATGCATAACGAGATGCGGCGAGCGGCTAGCTCATGGCCCGTTCACATTCAGCCCTCCTCAGTTTCACCTAAACCCCAAGGGTTTAGCCTCAGTTAAGTCAGGGCATCCTCACATTTGGGGTGTCTCAGTTAAGGGAAGAGAGGGACCTGCCATGAAGCAGGTGCAGGGTTTGATGCACAACTTCATCAAGGGACAGAGGAGCACAAGCGGGTCCCTGCCAAGCAGGTTTGCAGGAGGACACATTAGTGGCCTGGGGAAGCCTTCTCATTAACCCTATCCATGGGGCACCCTTTGTCCCCCAAAATCCGTGCTCAACAGCAGCAACGCAGGCGAGGGTGCAGCAGTGGTGTTCTGCAGAGCCCAGGGAGGTAGAGGGCAGTCTTGGTTAGTAGCATCCTCACGGCGTTCAGCAGTGATACTCTGCTATCGAGCATCACCGTGGCTGGAAAAGCATACATTGCCTCCGGGCACGTAAAGGAGTTCTCCTGACACCCAGGTGACCCCAAAAAGAGGAAATTGTGGGTGAATGTAATGCACATTTAATAGGTTTTTATCCTGCACACAATGCTGGGGCTGCTACAAAAAGATTCTCATCAGCAGAGGCACAGGATTTTGCATATAGAAAGGGAAATTATATGTTCCCAGGAATTTTTGTTTCATGTGAAATGGCACAGCCGGTACTTACAGACTGATGGATCACATCCCGGCAGGGAGCCAGTCCTCTCTCAGCTGAATCATATTTGGAGTTCAGTGCCCTGTGTGAGGAGCAAAAATGCTTCCCTTTCATTTGCCTGCCTGTCCATCCTGGCAGAGTGAGTGAATGCCGATGCTCAGGGATACCTCCACAGCCTGGCTCAGAGGGATTTGCAACCTCCGTAGCCACCACAAGAGCTGTGCAGATGGAAATCTTTCGAGAGAGTAAAGCTGGTGACATATCCTGGCCTATAAGCCATGGGCAGCTGCATTTTCTTGACTGGGGAGGATGAACCCTGAGCAAGTGAAGTTAGAGGAGCATCCCCACCAGTGACTGCACCGGCTGGCAGGGTCTGGGGGAGCTCTGGTGGCATCTGGCACGTTAAGTAGATTTCCATGTTAGTTCAACCTGCCCAAAGGCAGGCTTGTTTGCATGGGAGGTGGGTCTGACTGTACTCCCTGACTGCAGCAAGGGCTCAGCAGAAACTGCTCCAGGGCATTTTCACTGTGGGCTTGCCCCCATCCCTGTCCAGGGTGCAGCCTGCAGAGAAGGTGCTAAACCCCAAATCTTTTCCTTTGGGCTCCCTCCAGAGGTGGGAGCTGCTGCTCTCCAAGGCACGCAGGGTGCTGTGGAGGCCAGGCGCAGAGCTGCACAGCTGGTGGCCTCCGTGGCTGTGCCAGGTTGGGGCAGGCTGCGTGGGCAAAGGCCCCTGAGAACCAGGCAAGCACATAGCACCTGGAGGGACCTCAGCCTCCTCTTTCAAAATGTGAATGGCTGTGGCCTTCTGTCTCAACAAACAGCTGGATCAATCATTAATCTGCATACAGATACAGATACAGATACAGATACAGATATTGCTCCGTGCGGCTGATGCAGGCAAATAAAACCTCTTTGACAGGTGCTGCAGTTGCACTCCCCGGGTGCCAGTGGATAACCACCAGTATCTGTACCAAAGCAGGTCTGGGTACTCCGCTGGGCATTTCTAATATCTCTGAGGAAGGCTTTCCCATCGTAAATCAATCCCAAATACTCAGAAATCAGTTTGGCCTGATGCTTCTTATCCTTCACGCTGCTGGATGACCCACTACCACCACCACCCCCACAAAAAAAGAGCCTGAAATCCCTCCTGATGCCCTGTGTGCTCTGGCAGGGTGAAGCCAGCCCACGTGGGGAGGGAGCAGCCCACCCTGAGCAGAGATGTGGTGCAGGTTTAGGTTGTTCTTTGGAAATCCACGCTTGTCCCTCTCTCCCCTCCTTTCCGTGGCGCGGTCTGTCCCGCCGCCGGTGTCTGTGCGCCACAGGCTTTGCAGCGCCTGGGAAGCTGACAGCAGGCTGGCTCCCTGTCTGTCTCCTTGATAGAAAACCCTGTCCCAGCTCCACTGCTCGTGGGCACGGAGCCTCCTCCTCCCTGAGGAGTGATTTAATACCCTGTTGGGAACGTGGCAGGGGAGAGGCGGCGGGGACTTTGAGATATTCCTGAATACGCTTTACGGGTGTTTCTCCTCCTGGTTGAGCACAAAGAGCCTTTGCTGTACCTGAGCTACCAAAGCAGGGCTCCGAGGAGGGCAGGACAAGCTTGGGGGCTCCGTGTAATCACAGTAACAGGGGAGAGGAATGAATTATGTGAGGGGAGAGCCATTAACAGCTGATTGCAAACCTCATGCGGAGCCAGAAGCAAGAATAAAAGGCCGAGTGCCGCTACATTTTCAGCTTGCTCCAAGGTAATCAGGTGACAGCCGCTGCTTTGCCTGCATGGGGCGAAAATTAGACAGGGTCGTGCAGGGAAAAGATGGAGCTGCTGGGGGCTCCAGGACCAGGACCTCTTTGGCTGCCTCCCTTTCTCCTCCCCACAGTGTCTCTCTGCTTCCTCCCTCTCACCTCTCCCCTTCCCCTACATTGCTGTCATTTTCTCTATCCCATCCAGTCCTTCCTGCTTCTGCCCCTCTTCACCCTCTGCTACACTCCTGCTGTTTCACTGGTGGCCAGGGAAGGTCCTTCTGTCTGCCAGCAGCTCTCCAAAGCCATAGGGGTGAGGAGGTGCCACCTCCATGCGTTTGCTGGTGAGGTGGTGAGGAAGCCAGATGGGACTGGGGCCTGGCAGGACCCCTGCTCCCACACTGATGTCAGGTGTTTTCTCTTTTTGCTGGGACGTAACCCAAACCTGCAGCTGATTTAAGGCTCTAGGTCATAGATCTGAACCTGGGGGGACAGGGACCTGGGCTTCCCACCCCAGAGGTGAACATCTCAAACTATCAGCCTCGTGGGGCAATGATGGCTGTGGGGAGCCTCTCCCTGCTCCCATGATGTTTGGAAAACAGCTGTTTTGGCAAATCGGCGGGATGGGTGGCAACGTGTTTTGTCACAGAATTTGTAATCGGCTCTAAAACTCACTCCTCCTAATCTAAGCTGGTCTTGCAGCTCTACTAGGAAACTGGCCCATTTTTGGCCAGAGTTCCAGAGTAATAATAAAAAGGAGAGAAAATATTGGGTTGTAATAAGGCAGGTGAGGGAGAAAGACCCCCTGTGTTATTTAGTGGTGTGGGCTCTCAGGCTGAAGACTACTCTCCTTTCCCCTCCTGCTGCCATTAACAGCAGCAACCACTGGAGTATTGCTCATCAAGTGTGAGTGTGAAGCCTTCAAGAAAGCATAGCTTTCCTAAAGAACAGAGTAAAAGGCCGGGAACTGTTTGCTTTAAGGCAGCGATAAATAACAAAGACATCCTCATTTTGCAGCCCTGCGATTACTCTGTGGGACTCGTTGCCCCGGGGCAGTACTGACACGGTAGGCTTGGCAGGATGCACATTCACGCATAATAAAAAAATCATCTCTATTAAAAAAAAAAAACACACACCAAAAAACCCACAAAAAACCCAACTATTTTTGTCTCCTTGTCTCAAAACATAAGCTAATGCTATGAAAACAGCCAGAAACTTCCTCCATAAGCAGATTATTGCAAGACAGGCTCTGAGTGACATCTTATGCCTTCCTCTGTGATATCTGGCCTGGGCCATTGCTGGAGACAGGCTGCAGAAGGATGGACTATTGATTTGATTCTCCACTTTAATATCCGTTCTCCAAGTGACTTTTCCTTCATGATGTAATACGAATAATGGAAGGCAGAACGTTTTTTCCCAAGCCAGATAAGTGCTCTTTTCTCTCTATTAAGAGTTTGGAATACCTCGTTTGCTATCGCACTTGGGAAGACACGGCACAAATAACACAAATCTAATCAAGATTTTCTCTAATTCCCAAAAAGGCTGCTGCAGAGTTCAGCTGCCTTTTCTGTATTGATCATGGTAGTAAGCACAGACACCACTTACCATGAAGAGGTTTTTACATAGGCAAGGCTATTAGAATGATTTATAATGCTATTGTCTTAAACTGCAATTTTGCTGAAAGCAACGGGAGCAAATTGTGTGCATCGTGGTAGCCTGGGTTTGCTCCTGGTTTGTAAGACCCATTATTTTCATCTTCTAATCATTAAGATTTATGTTACGTAGGCGAGAAGTATTGTAAGTGTATCACTTAGCCAAGTGTTTTTCAGAACCAAAATGAAGTATTATATATCCAGCCACTTATAGGGGATACCCAGATACCGTGGCAATTGAGCTTAGTAGAAGTAGAGCAGAACCTTGTAAATAACTGCAGTTCTTCTCTTTGAAATGTCACATTTGTGGGAATTCTGTTGGATACTTGCGCTCTTTCTCTACCTATTTGATAAATTCCCTTAAAGGTAGGATAAGCATGTGAAAAATTCATTCTTGGTGTGCCTTCTGCAGTCCAGTGGTGCCCCAAGTCTTAGAGCTCGTAAGGGATGTGGCTGTCGTGAGACAGAAAGAGACCTTTTTCAGCAATCTAAAAAAAAAATAATCACAAAATCTGAAAATCACAGAGACCCAGGCTCTTAAGCTGATGGTCCACCGCAGCTCAAGTGGGGTGAATCAGGAGTCAAGCACTTTGGAGGTTCTGCCAAAAACAGGGCCTGTATTCCTCAGTCCCTGCTGTATAGACAGCAGGTGTGTGCAGTGATTTTGCCTTCTGAAACGGTATCCCTGAGCTCTGCAAGGAGGCTCAGACCCGCTTTTCTGACAGACGTGTGAAGTTTCCACCTGAACTGGCACCCAGGTGATATAAACGGTGTATTCCCTTTCACGAGGCCGCGGTTTCCAAAGTGTCTGGAGGCCAAGAAAAACAGATGTTAGAGAGGACATTTTCTCCAAGCGCCTGAGTGGGACAGGTGTTCGCATCTTCACGCTCATTTCTCTTGAATTCATTGCAACAGGAAGGAAAAATACCCCCAACCTTCTCCCGACTTAAAATGGTCTTTAAATGTCCCAATAATGCAGTATGCATGGTGCATTGTTTGCATGTCCCACCTGTCCTAAATCTGGAGGTTTTATAAGACCTCTCAGTGAGTGCCACCAGCTGCTTGCTCATGGCCAGCTAGAGTCCGTGCTCTGAGCCATCGCATGTGCTGCCATTATTGGTCTCCAATAAACTCTAGACTGAAGTCATTCAGCCAGGTAAATCATCATGTCCAGTCTGTATTACAAAGGACTGATGATTGCACTTCTGGAAACCATTTTATATTGCTTTTAGTCATTGCCCTCAAACATTCTGACAATGTTAGTCATAAACTACACCTTTGCCATGAACAGGGTTTTATCTATCTGCCTACCTACCTTCCTTTAATACTATTTCCTTGGTCTGCTGCAGTTATGTTTCGTCCTGGTGGCCTGAGGGTGGACTGCTGGACGTGAGATGGGTTCACTTGCTACCAGAAATGTTAATTTTCACGTAGACCTTTTCAATCCTGAGTATTTTTTTTTCCCTCTTTGATGCAAGGTTTAAAAAGATAGACAGGTTTGCTCTTGAGTTTGCTCTTGGAGTTTGCACAGAGTTTGGAAGAAAACACTAGCTTTTGTCCATCAGAGCAGCAGGACAGGCAGCAGGCAAATGTCAGAAGGGGATGGGCCAGGCAGATGTGTGGGGAGCCCAGTTTGTGTTTCCGTGGGCAGGAGTGTTCCCACCACAGAGATACTAAAGGGACAGGACTTTCAGCAGTAAACCCTGTGCAAAGAAAAGGGTTCTTATCTCTGTAAGCTTTTCCTGGTCTGACTCCTGGCAGGGGTTGAATTTTTCACAGCAAACGACTGCTCAGCTGAATTTTTAGGTTATTTATGTTTCTTTATTTAAGATTTTTCAGTCCCTTCTGTTGTCCATCACAGCACTGTTACAGTTTATAGGGCTGTCAGAGGAGGACCACGCGAATTCCTGCACACACGGTATCATTTTATGCTCCCTCCTGCTTTGTTCCTTCTACCAGCTTCAAACCAGCAGGAGGGGAGGTGGAAGAAACAGAGCACATTTCTTTTCTTGCCTCCAAACGCTTAAGGAATGACAGACATAACTTTTACATTTAAATGGTCGCTCTTTGCTAACACAACACAAGCGAACGCATGAAGTAACACAGCATCTTATCGCAGCGCGCTGCGGAGGACAAGGGCAGACACTTGGGAGCAGAGACAGAGAGGGGTGCCCTGGGAAAATCTGTCTATGCTTTCCTTCAGATGGAGAAGGGAAAAAAAGAGACAGTCATTGCCAGTCTTTGTATGTCAGAGTTAATGCTATATTTAGCATAAGGCCGTTCTGGCAAGCAGAGGTCTAACGAAAGACAAGGCTGATGGAGTGTGGCGGCTGGCGGCCCAGCATGGGGAGCTGGGCTGCTGGGAGTGGCAGCCCTTGGGGAGCCAAGCAAATTGGGGTTGGTGTGGAGCAGGGCACTGTTTTGGTGATGCCATGTGGAAGTCGAGTGCGTGACAGTGGCCTGAGGGAATGTGTGCGGTATGGAATAGTTTCTCCATGCCGTTTGAAGATGTGGTGGGGCAGAAGGGTTGTTCCCAAGGTTGTGGTTTTCCCCACCCTGGTGACCCTTCTGGGCAAGGAGAGGACTTGCTGAGCGGAAGGAGCACTTTTAATGCCATGGTAACACTAATTGCTCTCATGATGGGAAATGTCAGTGCTGTAATGTGGGTACCACAAACATGCAGAGCCTCATGTCCTCTGAACAGGCATCATGGCGAGTGCTCAATGAGTTAGGACAGATACTTAAGCTCTTCCCAAAGCATTTCCCCTCCAGCATCCTTTGCTTTTTGCATAACCCCATGGTCTGCTCGGAGCAATGACTGTGCCTGCCCTGACACAGAGCAGAGCTATGAGACAGCGCTGCTTTGGACAGGAATATAGCTCCAGAGCCCATCCCCATTCCGACACAGCATCAGCCTCTTGCAGAAAGGCCTCTGCTTGCCAAGGGCTGGATCTGATTCTCAGGGATATTTTGTGTGCATTAACCTCCCTATAAGAAAATAACCTTACTTAGTATTGCGTGTAGGTGGAGGAGATGATGGAAGGAAGGGAGGGTTGCTGCTGGCAAATAACCAAATCAAGACTTAAATACAAATTCTTACTTTTCCTGGTTGTGAGAGAGGCCAAACAGACCTTAAGAAACCCCCATGTAGACCCTTCAAGTACGTGTTCTTGACGTAGAACTTGTCTAGAACACTTTAGGGATAGACTGTGCCTGTTTGTTGCAAGGAGAGGCAGGCGGGTGCCTTGGATCCACCTCTGGGCATCCCTGTGGGTGTCTGTCCTTGATTCCTCCTGGGGAGAGGGCGAGATGTCGGAGGCTGGTATGGTGGGAGCAGGGTGCCCTCCCAGTGCTCCCAGCAGCAGGAATTTGTCTCCAGGCAGGGTGCCAGTGGCAGGGTGGCAGCTGGGGCTCACCGGGGAGCGCTCCCTTCCCAGGGATACTGCTGTTCCCCGCTGACACAATCCATCTTCCACTTCTCTGATTTACCGGTCAATTTGATCAGCCATTTAATGTTGTCAAAATCATTGACAAAAGACCATTAAAAGGAGAGTTATGCCACTTCTACGCTCTATGGCTTTGGCTCATTTATTTTAATTAGCTGTAACAAATTCATGGTTAAACAAGGCTCGAGAGGGTGCTATCTAAATGTGGTACTCATGACATACACAGTACCATTAACAAAACACTTCTCCACAGCTTGACTATGTTCTCCCCCATCTAGCTTGCAGCTCATTATAGCACTAGAGATAGGAAACAGAATGTAACACCTAATTAAAATGTGAGCCTGTGTCCACGGATGATTCAATGGAAATAAAGGCATTAAGCTGGTGAGAGAAGCAGGAGAGAGTAATCACAATAAAAACATCTCATTCAAGCAGTCGGGAGGAAGCTGCCCCTCTGCTTTAGGCACCTGCCTAAAGTCAGGGGTAACAAAGAGTGTTTGGATCCTGATCCAGCAAAACATAAAGAAGTGAAAACTGATAACTAAATGTCTGTTGTTCCAAACCCCACTGCGTAATAACAATTTTTAGCCTGCCCTGTTGGTTGTCATAGAAATAGCACAAGCAAGCACTTATTTTGGTAATAGGATTATAGATAGTGTCTTCTGTTATTTTAGTTGTTCTTTTCAAAATCATACTGATGCATTTTATTGTGTAAGCAGATGAGATATCAACAGCCATTGCAAGGCGAATTTAATATGTGTTGGGCTAAGCACATTAGGGGTATGCAGAGAATGTCATTTTTAAAAATATTGTCACTATCCAAAATACAGAAGAAGTATAAATAACCACACATGAACCCAAAATTATGAATACCAAAGAGAGTCAAACTCCTCATGTCTCTATTTGTTACAGGTGGGACAGTCCCTTGGTTGACCTGTTTTTCTCCAACCAGTATCTTCAGATCACAACTGCCGTGCCATCCACTTCAGTGTATGGGTTTGGTGAACATGAGCACCCGTCCTTCAAACACAGCATGGACTTTGTTACCTATGGCATGTTCAGCAGGGATCAGTCACCAACGGTAATTCCCTTCATGCAACACTTTGTCCTCACTTCTATCACCAGATGGAGATGGTGAGGTACAGTTTTGCTGAGGGCCTACCTCTCTCTGTATGGTAATGCTGCTAGTGCATATCCATGGCAAACACAGGAGGTCACAGGCTTTGCAGGTGTCATAATTTTTAATTGAATGACAAAACCATGACTCATTTGGAAGGGACTTTGAAACCTTTCATCAGAAGCTTTCTCACAGCGCAGTTGCTTTTCAGAAAAGAAGTAATTTTTTTTTTTTTTTTTTTTGTGCCAAGATCCTGGTTCAGGAAAGCATTTAATTTCATGCTGGATCAAATCTTGTTCATTCAAACAAGCTGGACCTCAGCAGGACTCACTAGATGTTTGGTTAAACTGGAGTCAGTGGTTGATGAGTCTATTTTAACTAGCAAAGTATTTCTTACCCATGCCATTTTGAAGGGTTTGGCAGAATATGGAGGGTTTAACTAAGAGAGGCCTATGAAAAGCACTGTGCTGAGGCAGAAAAAGATCATTCTTTTCTATCAATTTAACTTCACATCAGTTCAGATGAAAAAAAGTCTCCAACCTTTCACAACAAGTCTCTACCTATGAATGAATTTATGTCCTTGTCTTTGCATCTGTACCTAGCTGACAAAAATGGTGGAAAAAAATAGCAAAGTGAAGCCAAACTAATGTGCTGTTTATGTTTCAGTCATTTGCCAACCTCTACGGAGTTCACCCTTTCTATATGTGTGTAGAAGATGACTCCAATGCCCACGGTGTTCTTCTTCTGAACTCCAATGCACAAGGTAAAACGATACACAGGTACCCTACATGGGCTTCACACAGAAAGATGGTAATTAGGAAATGTAAAAACATGTTTTCCTGATTGCTCTTCAATGTGGTGGTACAAATAGGAGTGACTCTTCCATAACTGAGGCTTCAGGAATTACTATAAAGATTGCAAAGGGATTTCATTAGAATGACTGTTTAACAAGGTAAAGTATTTCCAGGGAAATGATACAATTAAGCTTTTTTGGAAAATAGATGCACGTATTGGGAAAAGAGAAGGCGGAAGAAATTTCCTCTGGGATTGGCATAACTGAATCAAATCAATTTAGGTTAGTCCTATATTCTGCCTGCGCAGAATAGTTGTGTGCGTTGCCATGGTCACCCTACGGTATTAATCCAGTGGTATAATTTCAGAAAAGGGGAATCTTCACTCAGTCTATAAAATCAGTTTCCTCTGGCAGGCAGTAACTTCCAGTAAGAAGATTAAAATAGCACAGAGGAACCCTAAACACAGGCTTGTGGTTCCTTTTCACGTAAATGAAGCTGAGACAAACGGATCTGTGCGATCTGCTCTCTGTGGGTTTCTGTGATTTGCTGCTGCGTAATGCCAAGCTGAAAGCTGAGAGCGCTGAAGCACTGGGCAGCTGCAAACCTACATGGGGGTCCTGTTTGCTCACCTGATCCTGCAAGGTGTTGGGTAGTGACTTGAATGTGTAGCCACATCTGCTTGGGGATACATTCATGCACAGAAGATCCCAGCATGCATGAATGTAGGATAGGATAGGATAGGATAGGATAGGATAGGATAGGATAGGATAGGATAGGATAGGATAGGATAGTTGGATGAGGGCTACTGTCATCTAGTCCAACTGCCTGACACATTCAGGGCTGACCAAAAGTTAAAGCCTGTTAGTAAGACATCCAAATGCCTCTTAAACACTGACAGGCTTGGGACATTGACCACCTCCCTAGGAAGCCTGTTCCAGTGTTTGACCACCCTCTTGGTAAACATATGTTTCCTAGTGTCAAGTCTGAACCGCCCCTGATGCAGCTTTGAACCATTCCTGCACATAGTACAGAGCCAGTTTGTACTGAGAAGCTGTTTTTTTTCCCTTCCAGACGTTACTCTGAGTCCAAACCCATCCCTGACTTTCCGCACTATTGGAGGGATCCTTGACTTCTATGTCTTCCTTGGCCCAACTCCCGAAAATGTGATTCAGCAATACACAGAGGTAAGTAGAAAAGTGGGTATGGCACACGGGGCAGTACCTTGTAACAAACTCCTGCTAGTATCTGATAGGACCAGCAGGTAGTGCAGCCAAGGCTTCGTCCTCATCTGTTCATACAAAGCTGCAGCTTCACATCCACGGGCAGCCTGGTGTGTTGCATCTGCAAACGCTCTGAGTGTAGCAGACTGGCTGGGCGTTCAACGTATGTCTCCAGCCTTTCCTGCAGCATTTCAGTGTTGAGAGCAGGAGTGCATTAAAGGGACATGATGATTAGAGAGAAATTTGTCCAAGCTTATTCTTCTCTGGGCCATGATAGTTTTACAATCTTCGCTACATGACCATCACTGTGTATTGACATTGTGGATGGAAAAAACAAGCCAGAATCACAGAATCATAGAATCTTTACAGTTGGAAAAGACTTTTCAAATCATCAAGTCTAACCATCAGTCCAATACCATCATGTCAACTAAACCATGTCCTGGAGTGCCATGTCTATGTGGTTTTTGAATACCTCCAGGGATGGTGACTGCACTCTGGGCAGCCTGTTCCAATGCCTGACCACTCTTTCAGTGAAGAAATTTTTTTTAATATCCAATCTAAACCTCCCCTGATGCAATTTGAGACCATTTCCTCTCATCCTATTGCTAGCTACTTGGGAGAAGAGACCAACCCCCAACTCACTACACTCTCAGGTAGTTGTGGAGAGCGTTAGGTCTCCCCTCAGCCTCCTCTTGTCCAGGCTAAACAACCCCATATCCTTCAGCTGCTCCTCATAAAACTTGCGCTCCAAACCCTTTACCAGCTTTGCTGCCCTTCTCTGAGCCTGCTCCAGCACCTCAGTGTCTGTCTTGTAGTGAGGGCACATTGGGAATGTTTGAGAACTTTTCATCTGCTGGACTTCAGGAATGTTGAATGAATTTTAAAAACTTTAAGCCTGTTTTTGCCAGTGGAAAGTCCTGTTGATTTTGGAGCTGTCAGCATGTTTTTTTACTCATGAAACCCCATGTAACTGCACTGGAGAGCATAGACATGACAAAAACATTCACTGCTGTCTCATAGAGACTTGCTTTCCAATAGCTCAATATTTTCCAAAGAACTGAGAGTACTTATGCATACATGTGGCTGTTTTGGGAGTGTACAAGGAATTTTCACCCAGTGAGGGACACCCAGAAAAAGGTAGCACATAACATGTTTTTCCTGATCACCAAAAGCCAGGTGATGCCTTAGCTGGACCCTAGCACAGAAAATTGCCTCAGAACCAAGCTTGGCGTGTAAAGAAACCAGCACCAAGCCTAAACAGTGTGGAGCAAAGCTGAGAAGTGGTATGTCACTGTGAGAAGGGGGATTCATGCATACACACCCTGAGTATTAAGCCCTAAGCTGAGATGCTAGGCAGCCTGAGGCAGGCTCACCCAGACCTGGGCAGCTAAAGCTCCCAATGAGGTGTGCATGTGTTCTGCCTCAACCTCCGCTGCCCCACCAAGGGGACTGAGCTCTGGTTTTCAGCAAACAATTTGTTTTTCCTGGCTTTTTAAAGCTTCCATGTCCTCCGCTTGCCTCTGCAAGAGGAGCAGAAATATGGTTTGGATTGAAGGGAAAAGAGGATTTAGCTCAGAAGGAAAGCATTGCTGCCTTCTGTTTCATGTAATGGAAAGCAGAAGCAGCCTTGATGTTTTGGGAAGGCTTGAGGTCTCCCCAGGGTGGTGGGCTCTGCTAGACCTTCCTATTCCAAGCAAAGTTTCAAGTGGTTCTTTCCCAGAGAGGTGGGAGGTCCCAGGGTGGGAGCGAGTGCTCTGTTGCTGGAGAGGATTCCAGCTCCTTCCGCACATCCTCCCCACCAGCCACCTCTGAACCCGATGCCACAGACCAATCAGTAAAATGGGTTTTGAACTTCCACATTGGCAATCAAACAAACCAACCAAACAAAAAAACACAGAGAGAAAGTAGAACGACTCCCCTGATAGCCACAGCTGTGATCCCCGTGATGAAAGCACCCGTATCAGGGGATTCACGGCGGCAGCGAAGTAGAGATTAGAGCCATCCCCATTTCTTTTCAAAGTCTTTTGCTGGTGTTTGAAGGCAGCATTTCTGTGGCTTAGCAGGTGGCCAGCAGCTGAAAATAAAATGAGAGAGTTCTCACTCCCCAGCTGATGGGTACTGGCAGCTCCCTTTCCACCCCTGCCTCTCTGGAAATGGAGCTGGAGCAAAGAAAACAAGGTAAAGGGGAGCTGGTGGGTGTCTCCTAACTAGACAGGTCACATGCCAGGACAAAAAAATCCCCTGTTCTGTATTCTTGGAGCTTGCACTCAGCTCTCTAGGGAATCTTAAAGAATGCACGGTAGCAATTTCACAGTGAAATAATAACTTCTTCGGTAAACATCCTGAAATTCCTGGATTGCAAATGTTACAATTACCATATTATTAGTCTCTAGGGTAATGGTTTGGCTTTTGTGTACAAGAGATGTGGGAAGGTGAAGGAGACAGAAAAGACTTTATTTTTCAATTGTGTTTTCTGTCACACTGAGGGGACTCTCCTGCACGGACATTGTCATGCCCCAGGGAAGGAGAGGGTAGAAAAGCACAGAGTGACTGATGTCTGCAAGGCACCGCTCAGCAGCATCACTCAGCTCTCTGGGCTGTTTGCATGGGTCTCCTCTGGGACGTGGTGTTTTGGCCTGTAGGCTAACCTGGTGGGGCCAAGCAGCCCTGTTCCAACAAGCTCCTGCGGAGAGTAGCACCCAACTCCCACCTGCACAAGCCCTTACAGCACAGGGCTATTTGCAGGGACCACCCATGGCATCCTTTCTGGGGTGGCCCCAGTGGTGTAGCAGGGTGTCCGGGTGCTAGCGCGGTGCATGGCCACTGAAAGCAAGGGAGCTGTGTCGATACCAAAGTGTTCCACACCTTTCTCAAACATCAGCCTTCAATGCCACTTCATGACCTGGACAAACACCTGGCCCCACTGTGCTTGTTTCTGTGAAAGATTTAGGAACCCAGCTTTCGGTGCTTTTATGCAGTTCCCTCCAAACTAGTGAGTTAGAACACCTTTGTAATGAAGCTCTTTACTGAGTCTCTGGAGCACACCTTTCCCCTTGCACCTCTCCAGGTAGCTGCCAGCACCTAGGGGTGGTCATGGGCTCTTCCTCAGACCCACTGCTCTGTGGTCAGCTGAGGGCAGCTGGGCTGCGGCCAGGAGTGGGCTCCTTGCGTGGTGATCTGGGGTGATTGTGGTTGCACTTCCAGGGCCACCAGCCTCTCTGTACATTCTTGGGGCCAGGACAGGTGACAGAGAAAGACGTGGTGGCCCCAGGTCCCAGCCTGGCCCAGGCTAATCTGCTTTAAGTGGGCTCCAAGGGCAATGCAGAGAGCAGGAAGGGAGAAGAGGGCTGAACGCTGGTGCCTCCTGCTGTGTCTTGTACAGAGCAGAGGTGGGCTGTAGGACACACTCTTCCAGTGGCACCACAGCGATATGGCAGGGACAGCAGCCATGTGCTGGGCATTATGTGATGGGAAGGAGAAATCTCCATCCTGATTCTTCAGTTCCCTCTGGCCCCCAAGCCCGGCCATGAGGATCGTTGCTCCTGGCACATCAGAGGCAGTCCTGCCATGGCTATATATATGTTTGACAGTACTCACACTTTACTCCCACTACAGAAGAGGTCCGGTGTGTGGAACAGTTACATAACACAAATCTCACTTCTTATGGCAAACGCCTCGGTGTGCCAGAGGATGGGGAAAAGCAGTAACAGGCCACAGAGCTCAACCACTGAGCTGAGCCTAACTGAGGCTCTACAGCCAGACCTAATACCAGACCACCATTGCCAAGTCTGCTGGTGGCTTTTCAGGACAAAGTAACTGTCGGTGGCAGTAGCATATGAGATCCATAACAAGACACTCAAGAAAGTTACTGGTCAACAAATGGACATTTAAGAGCTGTTGGGTGGACTGAGGGTCATGAATTTATTTTGTCACAAATTATCTCATGATGAGTTTTAAGGGAGCATACTGCATGTCTCCTAATTCTATTTTGAGAGCAAATTGCTGGTTTACTTCCTCCTTATGGAACCACAGGATAGTTCTAGGTGGAAGGGATCTCAGGAGTTCTCTAGTCCAGCCTCCTATCTATGAAGTAACATGGGCAATGGCTAGCACCTTCAGTTTATCACAGATTATTCAGTGAGAGTCTTGCAGTTGTGTTCATGGGTCTCCCAAGAAAGACTAAGTAGCTGATAAGATCAGCAAAGATCAAGGTTTGAAGGAACTGGTGTTGCAAGTCCTTAACATTTTTAGACTCCTGAGGTGGTGGTCATCTTCTTAATGGTTTAGCAGTTGCAGGGCCTTTCTTCTTGCTTTCCTAAAACAAAGTTCAGCTTCTGTGCAGTGACCTTCTCTGATTGAAGCTTACCCACCCTTTCTGCTACTGCTTAGGTGCCCACAGAACTCACCTGCCTGCCTCAGCCACAGGGGATGAGCTGGAGAGAGATATTTGGGCCATAGGAGCGGCTACATATTTTAGCCATTGTGTGACTGTCCAACCCCAGTATTCCTACACCTAAATCCACAGCACTACCCCACTTGGATTTTTATAGTTTCCTCCTACAGCTCTTCTTTAAAGTTTACACAAGCATGAGTAATTTTTTATAGCTAATCAGGGTGAAAGTTTAGCAGCCTTTTGTGTTGAGCCCCTGTACCTGTGTTGCTGAATGTCACAGCTCTTTTGTGAGCATGGGAAATAGCATATCTCTCTGTGGCCTCTGTGATATACAGGGAATAACTTCTCAGCCATCCTTCTCGCATCAAAATCTTTGGCTATAGTGTTAATAGAATAGGATCCTTACTTATCATACAGCATTTATAGGTGAGTTGATATCTTTGATTCTTACAGTAATAATGTTACTCGTCTGATAACCCAACACAGGGAAAATGAATACAGATCACCAACCACCTCCTTGGGCACAGGTTTTGGCTGTTTGATGCACATATTTTCACTGACGTTTGTTCTTACTGCAGAATGCTTCCAGGGTGCCTCCCAGATTCCTCAGCTCTCAGGTGCATCTGAAAACAAGTTTAAAAAAAATTACATAATGCAAAGTTATGCAAACCTGGAAAAAACTAACAGTGAATTTATTCAACAACACCAGGAGTTATTTAAGAACCAAGTGCAGGAGGAGTTGTGGTACAGAAAATAAGATTATTTTTTTTTCTTCTCTGCTTCTGCACTACTGTATCTTCCCCCTTTTTTTTTTTCTCAGTTTGGATACCCCATATGTTTGCTGTTTCTCCATTTCTCATGTTTTCCTCCCTCGGTTCCCCCGCCATACCTCATTTACCTTTTCTGATTCTATGGGAGTCAATTTTGCCAAGCAGGCTCTCTCTGTCTACTGCATTTTATAATCATTTGTATGCAGAATGCAATCTATATGAATTAACTAGGTCCTAAATATATATCAAATCCAACATGAGTTTTCAGGTTTGCAAAATTACATCCCTGCCTCTGCTGATCCATCTGCAAGTAGGTACCATATGTCAGTTACTTTATCAGGAAGCTTCAGGGGGATCCATTAGAGAGAGTCCACAGCATAATTAGAAAAAAGAACATTTGTTTTCCCAGCTGCCCTGTTTTCATCCTTTCTCTTCAAATGTTCTGCTGATTTCAATTAAGCTCACCATAGATGCACCAACCTGGTGAACCTGGGGAACTAATTGCTTTAAGACTTAATATCTTGCTTGCAAGGTGGGTTTTCTTCAGTTCATTCAGCTGTAATCCCAAACTCCTTAAGGGATGCTGTCATGAAATACTGCCTTGCTGTGGGGCAGCTCTGCAGTCCACAGATGAGACAGCGCCGTCAGGTAAGGGTGAGCAGTGGAGCCTCAGCAAACCCCAGCGTTAGGGACATGCCCTTTGGAAAGGACCCTGGCCAGCATGCTGGTGGCCACAGCTCCACCTCCAGTCCCACCAGGGTCCTTCCAGGTGCTCAGTAACACATGGAGGCAGAAAGTTTTGAACCACATTGTATTGTCCTGGGCTGTCCACCCCTCTCAGCTGGGAGTGACCCAGGGTGTCTCAGGACACAGAGAATTAAGTCCAGTGATTCCCAGTGCCTCTGCACAGGCTGGTCTCCCCTGCAGTGGTTTTGTTCCCCAGGCAGCTTGGAGAGAGGCAGTGGCACACTCCTCACTGTGGTGCTGGATGCAGTGCCACGTTGACATCCTGCCAGGGCACTGGACTCTGTGTCCAGTGGTAGGATTAGTATTTCTGGTTTTCCCTTTTCTCTTGCCCAAGGGGAGAAGCCTGTGCACAAAACATTTTATTTCATTAGGGAGTTCTTTTGTTCTGGTCTGTCTTTTTAACCTTGTTTGTCGAGGTCACTCTCTGCTTACAGTAGAGAAAGCAAGGGCAAAATGTGCATCTGCTTTAGAAGCACAAAGTGGTGGGCATGTTCATGGAGCTCATCTTGAAGCCTCAGCTTGGCTACAACAAGCTCTGCTGCCTCCTCAGATGAATTTATCCTTAATAGAGTGAGTGCAGTTGTGACAGAGAAACAGACTTCTTTCCCTGAGGCTTGCTGTGCTTTGCTGGACACCTTGGTGCCTGCTCACAAGGTACATAGGAGGTTGTCCTGAGCTATTGCACCCCATTCAGCTCCCCACCGGAAACCCCAGCAGAGCTCAAAGGATGGTGGTCTGTGGCATCAGGCACATCTGCACAAGCTGGAAATAACTAATGACACATATAAGCAGACCAGATTGCACCAGGCTGGCAGCAATATGTCACTGCCCAACTGGCTGGCCCCAGCATGGGACACTGGGACAGACCCTGTTTGTCCAGGGTCTCTCCTGGCAAGGGTGCAGTGGCATGTGGTGAAGGCTAAGTGCAGCTGCATTAGGAGCATGCTGCTGATAGCTGCTCTTGCTTCATCTGAAGGACTTAGACTCCAGATAAGGTAAGGGTTGAGTCACACAGAATGGTAGGGGTTGGAAGAGACCTCTTACTAACCCCCCTGCCAGAGGCAGGATCACCTAGAGCAGGTTGCACAGGACAGTGTCCAGGCAGGTTTTAAATGTCTCCAGAGGAGACTCCACAACCTCTCTGGGCAGCCTGTTTCTAGGCTCTGTCACCCTCACAGTAAAAAGTTGCTCCTCATGTTTAGGTAGAGCTTCCTGTGTTCAAGTTTATACCCACTGCCTCTTGTTCTGTCACTGGCCCCATCCTCCTGAGAACCACCCCTCACATATTTATAGGCATTGATAAGGTGTCCCCTCAGTCTTCTCTTCTCTAGGCTCACAAGTCCAAAGTCCCTCAGCCTAGCTTTGTAAGAGAAATGTTCTAGTCTCCTAATCATCTTTGTAGCTCCTTTTTGTACTCTCTCCAGTAGCTCCCTGTCCTTCTTGAGCCGTGGAGCCCAGAACTGCTCCAGTGTTGAGGAGGGTGATGAGGGTTAAATCCAGTGGAATAGAACAAGTAGCAGGTGTGACAGGGCAGCTCTGCTACTCAGCTGGAGCATCCCTCCTGGAGGGACTCAAGCTGTTAACCTCACTAGTTGTTCTGGCCACCTCCTGCTTTTTCTTAGGTGAGAGAGCAGCACCCCAACAAGCAAAAGCACACTGTGCAGCCAAAGCTGTAATGCTTCATGCTTAAAGCTCACCTCTCTGTCCGTGAGCCATTCTCATTTGCAAGCAATTTAACCCAGGTGTTCCCTCAGCTCAGGCACATTCAAATTTTGGCTTCTCCCACCTCTGTCCAGCATCTGCTTCTCTGGTGCTGGTTTGCAGATCTCACCAGCTCTAGCATCCATGACATATTTTAGAACAACTTCAAGTTCAGCATTGCTTTCCCAGGTCAGACTCCCATAGGAAGACGTGCCTTTATGCACTGTGATGCCTGGAGAGCTTAGCAACACAATTGATGCAGAGTGCCGGGGGTGCCTCCTTTTATTTAATTGAAGGAGATGGGATTTAGCTGCCAATATACAAGTTTTGTTCTTTTTCAGTTCTTAGCATAATTACCTAAGTGTGGAGAGATCCACAGGGCAACAAGGGAGGAACAGGGAACAGTCATTTAGCCAAAGGGAGTCAGTAGATCCAAGTGATTAATAAGTCATGGGTGCTTACTAGCTACTTGATTTTAATGTGTTGCCTGCAAGGGTGTTAGAAATACTGAACAAAGGCTAATTTCATGGGATCTAACTCTTAAAAACTAGAGTAAGATTTTCAGAAGATGTCCCCCAGAAAACATCAGTGTGTACTAATGATCTCAGCTTATTTCTGGAACAGGCACACTGTGGTTGCTGCTTGTCCCAGGTTGCCAGAACAGCTTTCACCGGGGGAAGCAGAGCAGGATGCCTCGCTCCCCTGTGCTCTCAATTGAGTTTCCTCATGCAATTTACAGCTGGATTATGTGGAGTCAGTGGAAATCAAATATTTATAAAATCATATTTAACTCATTACCTCATGTATCAGTTCAGAATTTTGGGATCAAACAGTGACTCTGACCTTGGAGTGGCTTGTCAATGCCTGGCAACACAATGCTGTGGGCCAGCAATAATAGCAGTCAGTCATAAGTAACTGAATTTCATCAGGGTGGTGTGTAAATATAATTAAAACTTCAGAGAGCTCAAATAAATATCAGACTCTTGATGAGTTAGTTCAGCTGGATGTTGCAAGGGGTATTAGCAAAGCCAATGCTGTGTAGCATCAGAGATTTGCCTGCTGTTGGCCGCAGGGTTTGTGGTCTTGGCACGGGTCAGGCGGTGTGAGGCTCCATGCTAGGTTTCTGCTGGCGTGCTCTGTGTGAGTGAAGGCACGTGCTGCTGTGTGGTGGCTGACACCTCAGCAAGACCCTCATTTAATGTTAGTCTGGGATTTATACACCACGTCTTCTCACTGGAGTCTTCTTACAAATGATGCTCAGTGTGGCTGTTGGATAGACCCTCTGCTCAGGCCAAGGCTCCACCAGGAGAAGTGCTTTATTGAAGCTAAGTGAACTGTACAGTGAACCACCCTGAGAAAGGAAAGGGCATTTCATGGGGGTGTGATACCAATGCACTGATGTTCATGGATTAAATTAGCTGGGAGCCTCTTCTGGTGTTTCACAATAACTTTTCTCTCCAAAATTTTCATCTTCCCCTTCAAACTTCTGTATTCCTCATTCCTGCTGTAGGCCATTGGACGCCCACACATGCCTGCCTACTGGTCTCTGGGATTTCAGCTCTCCCGATGGGGTTATAGCAGCCTTGATGTCATAAAGGAAACTGTTGATCGCATGCACCACTACAACATCCCATACGTAAGTGGGACTTTTTCATGGTCTATGCTAATTTTACGATCCAAAGTGGGATGAATAAAATTATAATAGAGGAAAAGTGATTATCCTACAAAGAGAACTGTAGAATAAAGGGATGTTCTTAATCTTATGTAGCATGTAATACCTTTATAATGCTTAAAATACATTTCAAGTAGGCTTTGAACATGAGGTTTAAGTGCTGCTCTTGGCTGCGTAGCAGATGATTCTGGCAGGGATTTACTGTTGCACTGTATGAGGTGCTAGCATTTTGAAAATAAATTATGGTGCTTCTGACGCATATCACTGCCAAGCAGTTGCTAAACTAGGACTTCTACATTTCCATTTTGTCCATTGCTATCACCTAAGTTTATAGAGGCTGAATTTGACCTGGCAATTATTTACAATTGTTATGGCTAACCTCTTAGGTTTCACTTCATACATTAGTTACCTTTTAGAAATACAGTGGCATACACTCACATTTTCTGTATCAAATACTTCGGTCATAGAATCATAGAATAGTTTGGGTTGGAAAAGACCTTTAAAAGTTATCTGGTCCAACCCCCCTGCAATGAGCAGGGACATGTTCAACTATATCAGGTTGCTCAGCGCCCCATCCATCTTGATGGTGAATGTTTCCAGGGATGGGGTCTCTTCCATATTTCTGGACAACCTGTTCCAGTGTTTCACCACCCTTATCAGAAAATATTTCCTCATTATATCTAGTCTGAATCTACTCCCTTTTAGTTTAAAACATCACAACAGGTCCTACTAAGACGTCTGTCCCCATCTTTCTTATAAGCCTCCCTCATACAATGGAAGGCTGCAATAAGGTCTCCCCGGAGCCTTCTCTCCTCCAGGCTGAACAAGCCCAACTGTCTCAGCCTGTCTTCATTGGAGAGGTGCTCCAGCCCTCTGAGCATCTTCATGGCCCTCCTCTAGACTTTCTCCAACAGCTCCATGTCCTTTCTGCGCGGAGGACTCCAGAGATGAATGCAATACTTCTGTAATGTTTACTTTCAAATCGCTTAGGATGTCCAACATTTTGATATTGACTACATGGATCGTCGCCTGGACTTCACCTATGATAAAGTGAATTATGCAGGTCTGCCAGAGTACCTCCAACAGCTGAAGAAGGAAGGAATGCACAATGTCGTGATTCTGGTAAAGTAACAGCGTTGCTAATTATTTCTCTGTTTATAAGAACTGTTTGCAGCCTAGTGTGTGTAGCAGTATTTAGGTGTTAACACATGCTATTGTAGCAGATTTTCCATTTTTGTCATTTGTTGAGAAGAGCTGAAGAACAATTTCTCTCAGGTTTCATATGTAAATGTGCTGCATTCGTCAGATATCTGTGTACCGGCACCATCCCTATTCCATAACACTGGTTCTCTTTCACATTTCCCCACTCAGTTATGAAAAATTTTTCCCCTGTTCAGTGCTGAGCTGAGATAGGATTGCTTTAGTGTAATTCTTTTCCAGAAAAAGAAAAAAATGAGTTTAATACACACATAGTAGAATAGTGGGGAAAAAAAATCTACCCATAATCACTCTGGAGAGCAAATAGCTACAGTTAATGATGCCTTATATTTATTCTTAATCTAAATTCGTGTACGAGGAATTTTCTTGCATGAAAATTGGTGGAAAAACATGTTGAACCTGAAAACAAAACTAACATATGACCCAATGAACTAATTTGGGCAGAGGACAAAATTGGACAATTCCGTCTTCCCCTGTCTATTTTTTACAACAAAGATAGCTGCTCCTCTCCAGCACGTTCCCATACAGGACCTTGTACTGAAATTACCTGTTCTCACAGTAACTAAGTGAGTGCCAATGATGGCGAGGAAACCGGTGGCCAGAATTAAAGACAAGACCTCTAATCATAGAATCACAGAATGGTCTGGGTTGGAAGGGACCCCAAAGATCATAGTGTTCTGACCCTCCTGCCACAGGCAGGGCCACCAACCGCCAGGCCTGGATCTACACAAGGTTGCCCAGGGCCCCATCCAACCTGGCCTTGAACACCTCCAGGGATGGGGCATCCACCACCTCTCTGGGCAGCCTGTTCCAGCACCTCACCGCTCTCTTTGTAAAGAACTTCCCCCTAATATCCAATCTAAACCTTCCCTCCTTCAGCTTTAGTCCATTCCCCCTTGTCCTACCCTTTTAAAAAGTTGATTCCCCTCCTGTTTATATGCTCCCTTCAGGTACTGGAAGGCTGCAGTTAGGTCTTCCCGCAGCCTTCTCTTCTCTAGGCTGAACAAGCCCAGCTCCCTCTGCCTCTCATGGTAGGGGAGGTGCTCCAGCCCTCCAATCATCTTCTTGGCCCTAAGACCTGGCCCAGCACAGGCTGGGGCAGCCACACCACCTGGGAAGAGTCAGGGTTGGGAAGCTCAGGAGTGGTGAGAACTGGAGCAGCATGCACGGGTGTGAAACATTGCCACAGAAAAAAAGAGAGACATGACAATTTGTTCTCCATAACCACTAAGGACAGGATAAGAAGAAAAGTGCTTTAAATTGCAGCAGAAGAGGTTTAAGGTAGATGTTAAGATAAAGCTGCCTGTCTGCAAGGCGAGCTGAGCAGGGGGCTGGCTGCACGGGGCCAGGGGTTCCTCCCTGAGAGGGTGTTGGAAACAATTCTGACAGCTGCATCCATCTCTTGTCCTCCTACTTTCTTTCCTGATGTACTTACTCAAACAAGCATATTCTCCCTCAGCTTTTTTTTGCTGGCCTAAACGAGCTGAAGTATTTTGCTCTCTTTTTTTTCTCAGTTGAGGTCTTCAGATCTCACTGTAGCAGCTCTCCTTTGCATGTGCCCCAGTTTGAATGCATTTACCCATGTAGCAGATAACTGGATTTCACAGTGGTACAGCCAGGAGCCCCAGCAGGGTTTGGAGAATGGCAGGAATATTTCCTTCATTCTGCTAAAAATGGCTCATTTGGCAAAGCCCTGCATCACCTTTACCTGCGTTATTTTGGTAGTTCATACTTGTAAGGAGACCAGTTAATCCAGCTGACTTAAGCATGGACAGGCCACTGATGTCTGGGCCCTAAGCTGATCCAGTTCTTTTAAAATAAGGGTCACATTCCTCATCTTTTCATGGGGGTCCTGCCAAAGCCTTGTGGGAGGAGAAATTGATTAGCAGACTCCTTAATTGTGGGACAGTTACTCTTTCACTTGTGCTGGTGTGTCGGATGTTTTCTGGAGTCAAGATAACTGAGACCTACTGCCATTTCCTCATCCAAAGATCACTTTATCTTGTTGAACAGATAGAAGTGCCTCCCTGTCCTTGTTTTTTTCTTCCACAATTTGTTGTAAAGTTTAACATATGACTAAGGATGGAGTAGTCAGCACCACAGGTACTCATAACAGTGTTTCATTTTTAAATTCCAGTTGCAAGGTTAGCTGTTCTTCAGTCTACTGCTTTTTTTTTTGGGGGGGGGGGAGATGGGGGGGGTGGGGTAGGGGTTTTTTTTGCATTTTCTTTAAAAATACCTGCCATATCTTCACTTTTTTTGTACTATAATTGCATTTGCTGCTAGGAATCTCAAATCCATACAGTCCAAGTGATCAACTACATGTTGATAATGGAAATATCAGCATATATAGTGAGTGCTGTTTGCCAACAATTTCCTCTCAAAGATACATTTCCATGAAGGTCCCCATTCTTCTGCAGCTGTAAATCATGAGAAGCTCTAGGGTGCAGCAGTGAAAACCATTTCCATCAGTGGAGGTCCAAGGCACAGAGTTTAAATGGTTACAGATTTCTAAATCACTCTGATGGAGAGCAACTTCAAAACCAAAATAGTCCAAAATTAACTGGATACATCACTGTAAATAACTAACCAAGCAGCAGATGAGCACATGTGCTAGACTGAGTGCTCTTCCCAGCTCTTAGGCAGTTTAGACTCCCTGTATCCTCAATACTGCTCAAAAAAATTACCTAATCCCTTAGAGCTGTAGCGTTAAACACTGCCTGCCTATTTATTGGTTTGTCTCAAAATAGTTCAGGAGACATGAATGCTTCAGCAAAATACTGTGAGTTTGGAGTAGTTCTTTCCATGCACACTCTAGCCCTTCAGTAAATACATGGTAGTCACTTCTTTTTGGTCAAGATTAGGATGCCTCTGGTTGTTTTGTGCTTGCTACAGGCCATCAGTCACGGTTTAGCGGGTCAGCTACATTGTCTTTTTACTTGTGAGTTTAACTTTGCTAGCATTTTTAAAGCCCTTTTAGTTTCTCAGATTGCACATGCTAGAGCAGTGCAAGGAGTTGTGGGTATATGAATCTAAATTCAGCTCTGAGGCAGATACAAGGAATAGAACAAGAGTTCTCAACTCACGCAATGAGCTAGGGGGAATCCAGGTAGGAAGCCCTTCTTTCCTCCTTCTCTAACCAGTAACTTAACACTGTTATCTCCACTAGTTCTTTAGGTAAGCTTGTGAAAAAGAACAAAAGCTGATCCAGTCTGTCCATTTTTTAAGAGCTAATGGGAAGTATAGATTGCACTGGTAGAGAAGTTTTCTATTTGCACTTCACTACAGTTGCTGGTATTTCTGTCCAGTGCTGACTGTTAGTGTTCTTTAGTGGTGTAGAGCATTCTCGTAAGTTGAGTTAGGAGCTAGAACAGTATGAAGTGTTTCAATCCCAAGCCATGCTAACTGCAATCAAGGCAAATGTAATCCAGTTTGATACCAAAAGAACAATTTTCTATTTAGATTCCACTTGGGTGGTGACAATGAGAGAGTTCCCCAAGTGCAGCAGATTGTTACCTCCCTCATGATGATTTCAGGAAATGTGTTCTGGTTGCAGTCACTTAGTGACATGTAAAACCTCTAGTAAATGCTTTTGGGTAGAGATGAGATGAGTCCACCTCATCTCAGAACACTGTGGTCACAAAGAAAAGATCCTAACAGCCAGCAATATTAATGCTGGTATCCTGCCTGATGATGGGATGCTGGATTTGGTTGTGCCACCACTGCTGAGGTGGCTGGTGCCTTTCACCATCAGGACAACAAGAAGTCCTGTCCCCAAGCTTGCATCAAATGCTGAGAGCCCTCTGTGCTTATGGTCACCTCGATAGTTGTGTGGCCCTTTACTGGTGTCTCTAAATGGAGTCCTTCCACACTTGTCTCTCCTGATCCCTTTCAGAGGCCACCTCCATTTAGGGGAAATTTTGTCTAAGAATGTCAGTACTTGGTCATCATTATTGTGCTGAATAATGTGGATGCTTCAGCTGAGTCAGAACAAATATATTCTTTAGAAACAAAGAAGTTCTAAAAGTCACAATGACTACAATGTAAAATGATAAGCATTATTACTGAAGAGGAGCTTTAATGAAAGACCTTGTACACCTTCCAGTAAATCACACTAAAAATAGAAACAGCTGGAAATGACATGAGTGACAAATTACTTAAAAGTCAATAGCAACACACTCATGATTCAAAATAATGCTGGATAGCTCTACAGCTAAGAGCTGTAGAGGCTAAAATTTCCAGAGGTGAGTTTTTGTGGATGTGCGTCAAAAATCTGTATTTGGGGTCATAGGTGGAAGTGCATCAGTCTGGATAAGTGCCCCCAGGTCTCAGGACAGTAAGTTGGAGTTAAGGATGTTCAGCACTGACTCTCCAAGAGCTGTTGCAAAGATGAGTTAGGGAAGACTTAACAGACATGAACTTACTCCCCCTCAAACAACCTGTAAACGAATGGGAGGGTTTTGTTCTTTTTAGAATGGTGCTAAACCGGCATAATATATTAGATTTATGCACTGGAATAACCTTTCAGCTAAAGGAAACCAGAAGTTTGGATTAGCAGTAGCTAATTAAGCTGACTTCTTCTAGCCTTGAAGTCCCTTGAGAGACATCTTTTCCACAATTATAAGATTGTTATTGCAGATGGACATTTTTCTCTTTTCTGAAGCTGAACTATTAAACAAGTTAAAAATATAATGGACATTTATACTCCTTATGGAGTTGCTGTAGATAGGTAAAGTTGAACAGAATTTTGCACTTAAGGTAGGGATTTAGCAGGTGCTTTTGTTTTTGAGACATGGAAGAATATACTTTCCTCACCAGGGCTATAGCTATCAGAGGGCTTACAAGTAATTCAGGCAATTAATGTAGGTATTAAAATGAGCTTCAAAACACACCTTTAAATAAATTTACCATTTGGGATCAGATTATTTTTGTTCTTAAGAAGCTTATTAGACTTCTATGACGTTTTAATTAAATTTCACTTAAATTATTGCACAAGCAATAATTGAACGGAAGAATTGTTCTAGTGATGTGGTTTTTTCCCTTAAGTAGGACCTGAGGGAATAGCATTTACTGAAGGAAAAGTAAAAAATTGCCTTATTCTAAAACAGCTGCAATCACGCAGAGTCATAGGGTTGGAAGGGACCTGAAGAGATCATTGAGTCCAACCCCCTAATCTTCCTCTGGTCTGAGTAACACAAAGCAGAGGGGTGCTCCCCACTAGGGACATATTGCAAAGAACACTTATCTCCTTTTAGTCCCAGTTGACTGCTGAGCAGAGTTGAATAGTATCTCTTCATTCACTGACATCTCACAGTATTCCTAACTTTATTACCTACTGGCATAGTGGGCCACCATCATCCCCAGGAGCAGATTAACATCTTGTTGAACTTCTTGACTACCGATGGCCATCTTGGGGCAGAGAAGCTGTTGGTGTCAATGCCATTGGCAGCAGTGGAAGGTGGTGACCGTCCCAAGCAGTGAAAGCAGCAGCAAGGATAAGATGTGGAGTGTAAAATGCTGTAGTCTTCATGCCTGAGGAGAACAGAGATGTATGGTCCAACAGGCATGCATGAGTTGGGTTATTCTGCACCAAACTGGCATAAAACACCAAATACACATTGGATCTGAAGAGAAGGCTAAGGAGGTCCTTTTGAGATTGGATGTATCCCAACTTCAAGTCCCCTGAGAAGTTTTATTTATTCCAGCATTGAGTTGCTGATGTTGAAGCAGCTGGAATAAAGATTGCCTTGGAGGAAACCCAGAGGTGTCCAAGTGTGGGAATGCCCAGCATGGCACCCCATTCTGCCAAGCAGAGAGCTCAGCAAGGGAAAAGTAAAATCCAATGGCCCTCTAAAATAATTTGAACGTAGAATGTCTCATAAAAAAAATAATCATGAAAGATTTAATAATTTCACATCACTTTTGCTTTATACAAGAAATGCCACATATCTTTAATGATTTTCCCTAAATTATTATGTGCTCTCAACTCTTATTAAATTTTAATGCTGTTTTCTTCCAATATTGTTGTAATCTGTATTAAGGACATAATCCTCTAAAATATACAAATAGAAAAGTAATTGCTACCTTTGGGATTTCAATAATGGAAGTGTAATCGCTGTTTTCAGGACCCTTTCATAACTAAGGATGAAGAACCAGGCACTTACAGGCCTTATGACCTCGGACAGGAAATGGGAGTCTGGATAAACAACTCTGATGGCATAACTCCTGCAGTTGGGAAGGTTGGTTTGTTAAATTGTCTCATGCATTTAGCCTAGTGCTGCTTCAGAGTGACAAAGCAGCCGTGCAACAGAAACAAGAAAATAACCAGTCGTTATACCTGTGAACTTTAGGCCTGGCCTCCCGGAGACTCCGTGTTTCCTGACTACACCAACCCCAGGACTGCTGAGTGGTGGAGTCAGTTGTGTCTGGAGTTTAAGGATGTCCTTGACTACGATGGGATCTGGATTGTACGTCTCATTATATTTTCTCTCCCTTCTTTTAAAAAAAGAAAATGAGGCTTTTAACGTGGGTCTTACTCTTTTTATGAAAGGACATGAATGAACCATCCAATTTCTTAAGAGGCCAGTATCCTGGATGTGCTGATAATGAAATCAATAATCCTCCTTACATTCCTAGTAAGTAAAGTTTCCTTGAATCTTTTTTTTTTTTTTAAATCCTGGACATGCTATTTCTTAGAACAAAATTCTATCCCTCATTTTCCATCTTTCCCTGCCTGTTCTGTGCATTCAGTCATGTATTTGTTTGAGACTCCATTGGATTGGCTTTGGTGGAGTAACAAACATGAGCCATGTTCCTCTCTCACTGGGACTGCCATGTAGCAAGACTAGAAAAATGGCCTTCCCTGCTGCTCTCTGTGTAACTGGTCTGTGTCAGAGAAAGGGCAAGACACCAGTGCACTGTAACTCATCTACAGATTCATGGCAGGGGTAACCCTGTTGCCTTACTTACACTACTAGTCCCATGGATAGGCAGTCTCTGCCTTTTCCACAAACCACGACAAGGAAGGTGGCATCTCCCTGATGCTTTAATTCAATATTTTTTTCTTTCTTTAGGTAAGAAATTTTCATTGCCTTATTAGAAATGGGCTCAAAAGAAGTTTTGAAATGGGCTGAAAAGTTTTTAAAATGTCCAAGCCTATGGGAGAATTAATGACATGCTCATTCTCCCACAGGAAGACATGAGTACTTACACTTAGTACCAGTGGTCCTGGCAATTAACCCAAGCCAATATTTCCCCAGGAAAGCCCTTCTGCCTGAACAACACTAATATGTAGCAGAAAGTTGATACATAAGTGAGTTATTGACAGTGAAGTATTGGAAATGTCTCTTTTCCCTTCAGGCTGTTGTACTGTCATGTGAATTCTTAATTTGATTTATTAAATCTCATTTCACTCCCAATAGAATAGAACCATAAACATCACAAAAGCATGACAAAATATTATAAAAAGATTGTAAAATATTGAAAAAAGAAGCAGAGATTTTAATTATGATTTTGGTGTTTGCTCTCTTTGTGGGGAAACTGCTGATTCTAACTGTTGTATACTGGCCCCCTGGATCTTGTCATTGACCAAAGCCCAGGAAGTGGTAAGACGTTTCCACCTTTGCCTTAAGCTGCCTCCATTTGGTCAGCATTCAGAGGTGCAAAAAAAGGTGTGAGCTTTTGGGGAAGAAGGCCCAAATAGCAGAACCCCCTTCACACTTGCAAATACAGGATTGAAGAATGGGCCCATGAAGAGCTGTGAAGCTGAGCTTTGCAACATGTAGCACTGAAGCCTGAGCCGTTATGGAATAATAGATATCTATGTGACATGTAGAGACAATGAGGGGTGCTGAAGAGAAATGTGTTTTGAGCCAAGTTTCTCTGTCTGACTTGTCCCTTCTCATGCAAGGATGCACCTACTTCTGCTTGTGACTCTCAGTGCTACTGCAGACAGAGGCCTAAGACAGTTCTTACAAAGTGTAGGGGATTTGTTTTCCACCAGTGCTGATAGGCTTACTTTTATATTCCACAATCATGCCAACACTGCGTGTACCCTTGGCTGCCCAGCCTCCTGACTGGTGTAGGCATGGCCTAAGCTGCTTAGTCCAACAAGACGTTAGGACCTTCCTGGGGTTGGAGGGGTTTTGGGGGCCTCATCATTTTTTTGGGTGCCTCTGCAAGCCCTAATCTCAGTGCCTCAGGCTTTCTGTCAACGCAGCCTTTGGCCTCATTATGTAAATTATAACCACGATTACACGCAACTGTGGTTTGAACTTCTAAAACCAGATGTCCTTCAAATCAATTTTATATAAAACACTTTATACTGAAGATTGGTATGCAATTGTAAAATAATCAGTATTACTGAGGCAGAATACAAGATGTTCAGCATAAGAATGAGGCATGAAAATATGGCTGGTGGCAGCATTTTCTTTCATATCCCACCTTAATTTTAATCATTAAGTGCCACTGGGACGATAAGTGAGACTTTCCCCGGAACCTTAGTGTCATCTTTAAAGCCACATCAGTCATAGTTACTTGGAAATTGCCCATAAATTATTTCTGATGCTGATAAGCCACATCAAACCCAAACACAAAGATTCCAGCTGTGGTGGCACAGCAGAGCAGTGAGGCCAGAGGGGCAGGGGGAGGGTGTCGGGTACAGAGAAATGTACTTTGTAGCAGTGAACTGCAAACATAGAGTAAAGTGTGATTGGGCAGTGCTATTGCTTGTTCACGGAGGAGCATCACAATAGTGTGTGTGATTTGAGAATCTCCTTTTTTTTTTTTGAGAGGATTTTATAATATTTTTGGCTCCATCTCTAAAAAAATTAAATTCATTGTATAAACCGAGCTATCTTACCTGCCCAATTTCTGCTGAACTTCACATGGCATTTTTATAGAGGTTACCTATGGAGGATGAGAATCACATTTTCTCCACCAAATGGGCTTTGCCAGCATCTCCTTAATATGGGATCAAAGACCAGACAGCAGCTGTGCAGCCAATTTATGCCTCATATTGCTTCCCCTTGGCTCAGCCAAACCAGCGCTGCGCCAGCAACATCAGGGCTACTCCTGACTATTACTGAAAGCAAAAAGCTACTGCTGCCTCTGCTGCCTGTGACCTGCTGATAGAAAGAGTTACTGGATAATCCACTCGCGTGTGAATATGCCCATTATAATCTGTCCTTGCTCGCTTCTGTGCTGCGTATCGGGCCATTGCAGCTGACACCCTGTGGACTGATGGACCTCATGCTTTTTCCCTCCCCTGCATGTCTCCAGACACTCCCCACTCATCACCCACAACGCTGCTTGGGGCTATGCCATTACTCCTGCTGTCTTTTAGTCCCAGATGCCTCAAGGGAAGAGAGGAGTCAGAGTTCATTTTAGATGCGAATTTTGCCGTGGTAGGGCAGAGTTGTGTTGCCTGCGTACATCTGCAGCTGAGCGACACGCAAACCAAGGTCTCGAGATTCCACACAGCCATATAAGTTCCCTGGGTGTCTGAATTTCTGATTGTTTTTTCTTTTCTTGCAACATTTTTGCTCTTAACTAAAATTTGTCACTCTGTAAAAGAACATGTGGGCGTATTCTTAATTCGGCAATGCAGAAATTTTCTTCTCTGGCTATTGCCTACTGAATACAGGATATCTGTACAGATGTTTTGAATTATTGGACATTAAACTCGAAATTAGCAGTTTGCTCAGTTCTCTCATCCTCTTGAAGACACATTTGCCTGTCTGCAAGCAGGTATTCATGTCTGCATGCTAACCTCCAATCAGCGCAGCTCCGGCACTTCAGCTTTTTCTCTTCCCTTCAGTGTTTTCACCCCTAAATGAGGATATGAAGAGATTTAAACTGTGATCTATATATTTATACAGTGTTTTGTATCATTCTCAGGCATCTCTGATCGTTCCCTGTCAGAAAAGACACTGTGCCCTGACTCCAAGACTTACCTCGGAGAGCATTACAACACACATTCTCTCTTTGGCTGGTCACAGACAGAACCAACTTTCCAGTAAGTTTTCTAAGTATTTCTAAGCAGATTTCAGGTGATTGAAAAACATTTTAAAAGCCACTGATGTTACCTGGAGAGACAGGATCTAATAAGAAACAGCCCCATGCTTCATTTTAGTATTTGTCATTTAGCAAGAAGTTTCAAGAAAAGCGAACCTTGGAAGAGGAAACAGAATCTTTCCCAATTTTGCTTTTCTTCTCTAAAATCAGGATCTACTCGTAGGGCTCAACTCTTCAGCTGCTGCTGTTGTGTATGTAGAGCAAGAAGTTCCTGTGTGGTCTGTGGGGCTGCTCAGGTGCAGCTGCTGCAGAAGCAGTCTTTTGCACAGGGATTTTTTCCATCCCTTTGTTACCATGGCCCAAGCAGAGGAGCTTCTATCACTGCTGGTGAAGGTTCTGAACTGCACAGTTTCCCCGGCTCCTTCTGGAATCGCTTCCAGCTCCCAGCAGGCAGTATTTTGCATTTTGGCTTGGGGCTCAGCTTGTCCAGGAGGACAGAGCTGCATTGCAGCACACTTGCTGTCGGCTACTGTAAAACTCATTTTGCAGCTGGGAAGCACTCAAAACTAGCTGACGCAGGCAGGCTGTTGCTGAGAGAGGCTAGGGTGACAGTGGAAAGCTAGCTGTTGGATTAAATCAAACAGGCAAAGCTTTTCCAGCAGAGACTGAAGTAAGACACGAGTAAGTTTAATACCACAACGTGAGCACCAAAGCAGGGGGCCTTGTGCAGGCTCATTTCAGTATTTAGCACCCATTTTCAGCAGTTGTGCTGTGATAGCATGCAGAGGGGACAGCTAAGGGAGCCTGCTTACACTGGTGATGCACTTGTAAGGCTGTGAACCTTCCCTGTTCCCCTGCAGCACTTGCTTCCAGGGCTTCTTCCAAAAGAAACACGTATTTTGCTTAGCCTAATGTAGGGTGTCCTTCAAGACCAGAGAACACCACCAACAGAGGTGGGTTTCACCACAGACCTGGGAAACTAGGATGAAGAATCACAGAATTGTAGGGGTTGGAAGGGACCTAGAGAGATCATCAGGTCCAAGCCCCCTGCCAGAGCAAGGAAAGAAATTTTCATACACAATAATTTGGGTTTCTCAAACACTTTCTTTCCAATGCTGGTTGTTTCCCTTTCTGCATTCGCTCTTCATAAATAATACACTAAATTAAATTACTGACAGGAATATTTAGCAAGCCAGCATCAATTGCAGGATATTGGCTGAAAATGAATGACAAGTTTGTAATTGTATAAAAAACAATTCTAAGAATTATTCCAATGCAGCCAAAGAATAGGAAATGTGTCACCTGACCCTGTGTCAAATGGCTTCAATTTGGATACATCAACTAGCAGCAATCAAGTTGTGCATAGCTTAATGCCAAGGGTTATTTGTACATGATATTCTGTATATAATTTCAATCAACAAATACATTTGACAATATTAGGACCTGTTTGGCAATGATTCACAGTAGACTGAAATTTATTCAATAAATTACTTGTTACACATTGTTTATGCAGCTCTGGGTCATAGTTGAATTGATCCAATATTGCCCTCATTAGCACCTGCATTGGCAAATGGAGCCAAAGACTTGTGCTGCACAGCCAGAGGAGAGGACTTGTGCTCAGACATCCTTGAAATGCCTTCAAAATGCTATTTATAAAAAGCACGTGGAGTTTTGTGCAGTTATTTGGCCCAGCAGTGCACCTACAACCCAGAACCAGCAGGTCCTGCATGGTTCAAGGATTGCATCTCTTGCTGCGTATGGCCCATTAGGTTAATATGTTTAGACTTGCATGGAAGCTGGTGTTGGTTGGCTGGTTTTTTTTTGGTTTTGTTTCGGTTTGTTTTTTACTTTGGAAACAAATGTTGAAGCATTTTCAAGGCTCTTGTGCCATTCCAGAACTGATGCCACACATCAGCCATTATGACTACGGATGAAAGAGCTCTTGATCAAATTTCATTAAGGAAAGGGGGAAGGAGGTGGACGGTGAACAACGTGATTAATATTTCACGCTAGGATTTCCCAGAGAATCTAAGTTGTGTTTCCCAAATCTTATTAAAGCAGAGCTGAATTTGAGTTCCTGCAGCGTGTGTATCATATTGCAATGTGTAGTTACGTACAGAGATTATCCTATGTTGAGGAATTTTTTAACGCATTTGTTAATATGGCACATCATACTTGCTTGATTTTCTGCTGATGTAGGAAAATTCTTTTCAAAAGGCAAGGAAATATTAATTGCAGGACTAATTCTGTAATGAAACCTCATATATCAAGGAGAGGAAAGCAGAGGAAATACTACAAGGGTGGGATGACATTTTATTATATTTTTGCTTTCTATATTGATTATTTCTTGGTTTTAAGATTTTCAGATATTGTTTGGATGTTTTGCTCTGTGTTTTTTCTTTTCTCATTTTTAATTCTAGGATATTAGAACTTTATTTGTAAATAAAAATAAATAAAACTTATATTAGAAAAAGTAGATCTATAGCTATAAGACACTAAATTAAATTCACCAATACAGAAAGGAAACTGTGTTTTAACTTTTCAGTTTGAAACACTGCTGAGAATAAATTAAACTGAACTTAATTTTTAGGAATACTAAAAATACCTAAACAAAATTGGTTCTGTGGATCTGAGAGATTTCGGGGTTTTGTTTTGGCCATTGAGTAAAAATTCCGTTATTTGCAGTTTTCCAGCTAGATTTTTGTGTGACTCAGGACCACGATAATAATTAATGAATAACACCCCTTCTGATAAAATTGTGCCTGAAAGCTCAGGCTGATCATATGACTCTTTCAACCACTCTTCTTATTTCTAATGGCCTCGTATTTCATTGCAGTGCTGCCCAGCAAGCAACTGGAAAGCGAGCATTTGTCTTGAGTCGGTCTACATTTGTTGGCAGTGGAAAGCACGGGGGTCACTGGCTGGGTGACAACTTCTCTCAGTGGAAGGACATGCACCAGTCAATCATTGGAATCCTGGAATTCAACCTCTTCGGCATCCCCTACGTAAGCCCAGTGTCCTTCAGGCAGTTGCTGGCTCGTACACAATATCACTTTAAATTAACTGAAATGTTTTCTGAAATAAGCTGCTTGAGACAGCCAGCAGAGACGGCCTCCACAGCATAAGGAACCGCAGATTAAAAAAAGCTAAATGTCATCAATCTTGGCTGGCTGGAGAGAAACAAAAATAGCACTGCTAGATTCAGATTAAATCACTGAATGCCATCCAAAACCGGTCTCTTTATATTATGTATTCTAACATTGAGGTCCCTCTGTATATTTTTGCCTTTGCAAGCTGGGCTGGAGGATTTGTAGAATTATTGAAATACGGTCAGACCTTCCATAGATGATGCTCCAGGACTCACTACAGTCTGAGTCCTGGGAAAAAAATTGTATCATCACGGAGCATTTTCATGCAGTCATCAAAAATAAGTCTCTTCTTCCAAAAATTATTTTTATTGTCAAACTTGTGTGGTCACAATCACAAAGACTTATCCGATGATTTTACTTCCTCTTCAGATTGGTGCTGACATCTGTGGGTTTAACTATAACACCACCTACGAACTCTGCTTGCGCTGGATGCAGCTTGGCTCTTTCTATCCATTCTCCAGAAACCACAATGCAGAGGGCAATATGGTAAGTAAACAAAGGCACACAAAGCCATAGTCCACAGTTACAACTGACAGTGATTTGTATTACTTTCTCAGAAATTAATCTGCCAGTCTTGGGTAAACTGGAGCGGCGGGTGGAAAGGAGTGCTGCGCTGAGATCAGGAATTACACAGTGAAGTATAAATTTTTCCCCTCCAGAATGTAAAGATGACACAGAAAAACTGAAAAATGTGTAGTATTTACCACCTGAAAGCCATGCAGAAATGCATACTGTGTTCTTTGAATGACAAAAAGTTGTCTTCCCGTGCTGTTGGTATGATTTGTCCCCTCCATCTTTTACCCACTGAAACCCAGATTTTATTTAAGAGCCAGGGAGTGTCAGCACATCTTCCTACTCTCTTGTTTGCTTCAACTTTTCTTTCAGTACTTCTGTAACTATAATAGACATTGCAGAAAGGGGAGAGAGGGCAGGCAGTATGTACCACCCTTGCTGTTTAAAGCAGGTTTCAAACAAATGCCACAGTTTGAAGCTCAAAAAAACCATGTGAGACCTCCAAGGAGAGCCAGCTACAGTGACAGCGTTATCAGCCAAGAAGCAACAAAGACTAAAAAAAGGCAATAAGCCCATGAGAAGGATGAGAAAGTGCAGTCTCAGTCCAGAACCATGACCTGGCTTTGACTTATCATCAAGTCTTTTCAAGACTTGTCTTGTTTCTGACCATGAACAGTTTGAAGGTCTTGCAGCCTTTGTAAGTACACTGTGTTTATCTGCAACCACCATGAAATTGTTCTGCTAGTTCAATAAATGTGGATTTTTTTCCTTCTAAATTGATCCACTGAGCTGGAGCTCAGGTTATTAGCTAACCTATAGTTTTCTTTGAGGCTGGGTCATCGGAGTGTTGCAAAATTTAGACACCCAGAAAGCCCTCTGTCTCTGCATGAAAGTCTGAAGGGCATTCAGCAACTGGGCAAATGCAGGAATAATAAGCTGTAGTGCTGTCGTTAAGAGGGTTGTGATTTACCCTGTAGATCCCTGAGATATGCTGGGATATTCCTGGGGTGCATCAAGCACGGCCTGGCCAGATGGTCCAGGGAGGTGATTGTCCCAGCAGAGGAGAGGAATGAGGATGGTGCAGGGTCTGGAGGGGAAGTCTTATGAGGAGAGGCTGAAGTCCTTTGATTTCTTCAGCCTGGAGAAGAGGAGGCTGGGGGGAGACCCAATCACAGTCCATGGCTTCCTGGTGAGGGGGAGTGAAGAAGCAGGCACCGATCTCCTCTCTTTGATGATCAGCAATAGAACCCGAGGGAACATTATGAAGCTGTGACAGGGGAGGTTCAGGCTGGATATTAGAAGATATTCTTTACTGAGAGGGTGGTTGGAGACTGGAACAGGCTCCCCAGGGAAGTGGTCACAGCACCGAACTCAACTGAGTTTAAGAAGCACCTGGACGATGCGCTCAGTCCCACGCTCTCCCTTGGCTGACCCAGTGTGGAGCCAGGAGTTGGACTTGATGATCCTTATGGGTCCCTTCCAGCTCAGGATATTCTATGGTTCTGTGCTTCTATGATTTCTCTCTAGGAGAATAAATGTCTGTGAGGTGTTACCTGGTGCTGTTGATAAATACTTTCTGTTTACTTCTCTATAGTAAAATTAGAAGTACCTTGTCTACATACGTTTGTTTGGCCCTTCGGGCATGCAAATGGGGTCTGATCTCAGTGAGTCTCTATTAATCACATATGCACAAACAGGAAAAGAGCAATGGCTCTATATGATGGGAGCTACAACTTGGTGTTTAGTGAATGGCAGAAGTAACATAAGATCTATTTTGTTTTATTGGACTACCTAAATCCATGGAAAACATTGTGTTCACGGAAAGAACTGAACAAGGCATTTTGGGTGACTCAGCATCACCTAAGAAGTCTGACTGGTTTTTCTTTTTCACTCAGGCAATATTTGTACAATGTCAGTATACTGGTAAAATTATCCAATTTTTGAAATAATAGATGGATGCTTTGGAGCTCAGAGCCAGCAGGGAATTTTATCAGTGACTCTGATGTAAACATAATAATGGAGAAATTTAACTTAAATATTGAGTTTAATTAATATTAAGTTTAGTGTTAAAATAAAATCTCAAATATCCACTTTGCCTAATCCATTGGGGATTTCAAATGGTTTAATTAATACTTTTCTTGTCTGAAAAGCACTAGATAATATAAAAAGCTTTGTTACTTCTATTCTTTTTATGTTTCATTATCCTTGGAATTCATCATACATTCTTCAATTTTAATGAGAAAACTGAGTATTATGGGAAAATTTTGTGAAGGAGGAAGGGAGCCATGTGGCTCCTTAACTGACGTAGTTTAGTTCTGGAGAAGGTCGGACAGGAGGAATTGAAGGAGATGTAACTCTTCCACCTTATCAGCATTGCCCTGGGCTGTGTGCTCTGCATCCCATCGCAGGAGATTGTCAAGGTTGCCTTGAAGTAGACCAGAAACAGCCAACGAGTGTAGACAGGTTGCTTAAGCCTGTCCTTTTGGTGGAGGGACCCAACATGCATGCCCTCTCTCCCAGGAGATCACCATTGGCAGCGAGGAGGCGAGTGGTACTGCTGATGCTTGGGTGTCTCCTCTTTTGGGGCATCCTAAAATACTGGGCGTGGGAGGAGGAGCCAAGTTTCTTTGTACAGATGAAGTGTTTTCCCTGCTGCACTCAGTGACTTTGGTCACTCCTGATGGCTTCAGCAGGGCCATGATTTACTTTTAAATGGATTTGCTTTTATGTTCTTAGCCAACATAATTATGCCTTTGCCTTTGTTCTGCAGATTATCAGTCTTCCCTCTTTCCTGTGTTTCACCATCTCTGTCCCAGAGGGTTTGCATCTCCGGGATAAAGTAATTTCTAGAGACAGGGTGTCTGTTCCTGAGCACAAACATGACACAAGGTTAGGGGTGGTTGCAGACAGCTCACATACACTGTGATGGGGCCTGATCTCTCTGAACTCCCCAGAAATCTTCAGAATGAAAAATTTATGCAGATCTTAGTTAGGTAATAATGGATGTTGTGCTTAATAGGTCTTCTGATTTTCAGATCTGTACTTTTTCTTAGTTAAATTCGCTTTCACAGCATTATGTCCACCACAGCTCTCCTTAGATTGCACACCGTTTCTCAGTTGGATTTGCAGTCCCTAGTTACAATGCTCAGTACAAATCACAGCTTTTCCTGAACAGGAACAAGACCCAGCGGTGTTTGGAGAAGAGTTTGCCAAGATCTCTCGCGATACGCTTCGGATCAGATACTCACTGCTGCCCTACTTATACACCTTGTTCTTCGAGTCTCACGTGCACGGAAACACGGTGGTCCGGTCACTGATGCACGAGTGAGTTTTGGAGCCTCTCCCTTTTTATTGCCTTTTACTCACAAAAGGAGCCAAGCTTCCATGTATAAGCTAGTTGCTACCTCTTTGAGAACAGCCATGGGAATATTACTGCCTGCTCTCTCTTAAAAGGAGCAGTACTACAATGTGATGTAATCAAATTATATGCACAAAAATAACTCTTAATATGTGCAATGGATTTTCATTAAAATGCAAACTATATTTCATTACAGTGGGGGAAAAAAAAAAAGCAAGGAGAATTCTGAAAATGTCTTGTCTTAGGCAAATATCGAGTTTTTTTTTTTTATTTTAAAAATAGGAATCATACACCTGTCTTTTAATGAAATCTATGAAATCTGTACTCTGGTCCAGAATGCCAAGAAGGTCTCATACAGAGAAGTCTCCATTTTCCAATCATCCACAGCATTTGCATTTTCCAATTTAGCATCTGGCTATGTATGAAACCTACATCTGTGTCCACAAATTGCATAGAGAAAACAGAGATAGAGATGTTTGAGTGTAGAAGCAGGTGCAAAACTGAGATTAATAAATGGAGACTGAAAAACCCCTCGGAAAATGTGACCTCAGATTTTTGGAACGATTAAGGTTTTTTTCCTCTTTGGAAGCAGCAGGAATCAAAGTGAGGTTTACTTTCCCACTCAGCATCTTTTAATTAGCTTTTTTATCTCCTTTTGGTAAATTTTCTACTTCGGAATGCCTTATGCAAAGACTTGAGCTAAAGGAGTGCAAACAATATGTATGAAAGGCCACTGCCCATAGCTCTGACACAATTTAGTCTCACTGGTGCCAGCTACATCCTGGACTGTTTAATGTTCTTTTTCCCTTTAGGTTAAAACCATTTTGGTTAAAGGGTAAGGCATTTTTTGCAAATTAAACTGAGATTACACTAAAGTGCAGACCATTCTAGTATGGAAAGGATATGCACAAAACCTGTTTTATCTACTCAACGTAATGGCTATCTGATAAATTTTAAAAGTGGGATTCTTCCCTTTTCTACTCTGCTACTTTATTTAAATGGGTTACATTAATGACAAGTTTTATAGGTACTCATGCCTTACAAAGGGCTATATGTTATTTCAAGTATATTTTAGCTCTAGTTTTGCTTAATGAGATTTGTGTTAATATTGGAAAAAACAAGTTCATTTTGCGCGATGGTTTGATCCTGCCTGGAGGCCAGATGCCCACCAAAGCTGCTCTATCACCCCCCTTTTTCAGCTGGACAGGGGAGAAAATAGATTATGAGAGGCTTAGGAGTTGAGATAAAGACAGGGAGATCAGTCCACAATTAGCGTCCCGGGCAAAACAGACTCAACACATGGTGAAGGAAAGAAAACTCTCTAATTTATTACACTACACTGCACACCCAGTGACACTGGAGTTGGATGATGAGAATTAATGTTAGCTTATCTCTGCTCATACAGAATTACTTTAGTGATGTTAAAGCAGCTTTTCTCACCACTTCCAGCATACTTTACCTGTACTCTAGTTTGGGCCACACCTACATTAACAAATTTCCAGATTTGCTTTGATTTGAGTTGTTGAGCAGACTCAGATGGACCAGTGGAGATGTCTATTGAATGAAACCGAACTAGAAGGCACACTCCAGTCATTAACAGGAATTTAGTCAGCAAGACCAGACTGGGGTTGCTAGGAAATAAAGCCTCTAAGATGCATGTAGGGAGTGCAGGCATCAGGAGATCAACACAAACTCTTTCACTAGCCAGGTCCCATCCTAGTCGGCACATTATTTGCTAACGTTGCCATAGCTAGGGCCTAAGATGCTTTAAAAGTATCTCTTACCATTATTAGTTAATTCTAGCTACTATTGTTACTTAATGAGCATTTCTTACTATTTCTATTTAATATTTGGTTTAGTGGGGCTTAAGTAGAGAAAGCAACCTGCATGCTAACAGGAGGTGAAATACAGGTTCGAGAGAAGAAGAGATCTGAAACAGAATGTTCAGTGTAGGGATGATGGAATTTTACATCAAAACTTACCCTCCCTTGTAACAAATACAAAGGAGAGCTAAGAAAATGGCACTAGTTTTTCAGGCAGGGCTGTTATGAGTTCACAAGCCTCACCATGATAACAGCTCTGCTTGGGCAGGGAGTCTCCAAGCAATAGCTTTTTCAGGTGGCCATTTCAGACTTTTCATTTCCTTTCAAGTATTTAGGTGCTCGTGTCAGGTAACAAACAAGAACAACATCCCAGTAGATTCCTAGAAGTGTTTTAGGTGCCTCCAAGGCTTATACTCTGTTGAAAAAGAGCTGCTGGTAGCACAGCTGTCCAAAAAGACCTGGAGGTGGTAATCCATTACTGGAAGGGAAAGCTCTGCTTAAGGGCTAAGCAGGGGGAAAATAAGATGGAAGAGAGGCCAGCATTTATCTGTAGGAAGCATGTAGATGTAATTAAGAACCTTTCACAGTTATGGCCCAATGGCTTGTTTTTTGAAAAATGGGAACGTTCTCATGTTCGCTGAATTCCTCCTGGTGATCACTATAATTGCAAGTCAATTAGTGCCAAGTTAGATGGAGAGATGTTGGTTTCCACGTGCAAATAAGATGGACTTCTCTTCTGTTGTAATTTCTCGATCAGCTTTTCCTCCTGAAATCTTACACAACAAAGTATATCGAATCAATATTATAATTTTATTGCAGCAAAATTGAAAATACAGAGATTACAAGAAACAGTCATGTTTTATATTCCAAAAACTTTACGATAAGGTAAATTCATCAGAAATGTCTTGCTTTAAATATTTACAAGGCATTACATCAGAGTGCAGTCATGACCAAGATTAAGATGTCCAGAAGAGCTACTGGCTTTGGCAGCAGAAGAAACTGAATAAACTGAGGTTTCTTTCAGACAGAGCCTGAGGCATGCCATCAAGAATACTATTTCCTGAGCTCAACACACTCCCTAAACTTGCAATATTTTACAAACTTGAATACTGACTAGACACCTTTTTTATTGCTAAGGTGGTTTTGGTCATTTGGGGTATTTCTTGTAAATCTGAGGTGCGCAGCGTGTGCCTGTGCTGTACCAAGTGAGCAGGGCGCCGACACTGAGCCATCACTCTGGCTACCCTACAGCAGAAACCTACCTTTAGACAGGAACAACTGCAAAGTCAGCTAATCAGACATAATCAATACATTTTTAAACGAGCAGTTCATACATCCTTAGCAAATGGTATGTTCATATCCAACAGCCAGTGTGAATTTGTCAAAAACAAATGATGGTAAATCCATCTTGGTTGCCACCTTTGACAAGGCAGCAAGGCTGTTGGGTTGGAAAGGAAGCAGAGAAGCAGGATGAATCAGGAGTTACAAGGTACCTTGATTTTAGGAGGGCTTGAGACACACTCCATGTGATGTTCTTACAAGCTAATTGGGAAACGAGGATCTGTTACGAATTTCCTCAGAAATAGGTTTACAAATGATTGAAAGCCTATTTAATGTCTCGAGGATTTCATACCGGGTGAGCGGAGGTTCCTGAGACAGGGAGGATCTCTGGTCTTTGCCAGGTGCTATTCACTGTTTTCATTAGCTCACATCTGGTGGAATAGAGATCTCTTCCCAAGCTGGCAGAGGATGCTAGGCAAACGGGACTGTGAGCACTCTGGGGGACATGATTAGAATCCAAAACTATTTTAATGCCTTGAATAAAATTGACTGAATTCCATAATTTTTTTATCCATTCAGGAAAGGCAGCTTAAAAAGTGCAATATGTATGCAGGTTGTTTTGTGTTCGTCCTACAAAAGATTTCTAATGCAAACACATGAAATATGCAGGAAGCCAAGTCCCAGGTTTTTCACAAAGCCTTTAGGTCCTAAAGCACAGTGTTATGACTCTGTGCTTCCCCTTTTAATCCTGGCCCCTATCCTGCTCTTTGGCTCCTGCAACAAAGTCCCAGCCCTCTGGACAGAAAATAAATTAGTTGCTTTCCCACCACTGCTCATCTGAAGAAACATCATCTCCTGCATTTTGTGAGGGTTCTGGTCTGCTCCAGTATGGTAGGTGCTACTGTAATTTCTGGTTTCTAGGGAGCCTGCTTTGGTGGGGGGATTGGACTCGCTGATCTCTGGAGGTCCCTTCCTACCCCTAAAATTCTGTGATTCTTTGAATCTGTGAATCTCTGTCCAGCTTTCAGCATTCCCACAACCAGGAAAAATACTTGGCGGGGTTGAAGGATGTCTTGAGGCAGCAGATTCCTTGTCACAGAGAGCAACATCAAAACACTCTGCAAGTTCCAAAAAAAAATGTGAATTAACATTGCGTATCTCCCTTTCAACACTAGATTTACCTCTGATCAGCAGACTCATGGAATAGATACTGCCTTCCTTTGGGGACCTGCTTTTATGATTGCTCCTGTTCTTCAAGAGGCAAGTACTGTAATTAAAAAATGCCATCATACTGGTTTAAAAGAAATGAACTGCGCTTAGGGCATCGGATGACATTCAGGGGATGTTTGCCCATATCAACCCATTTCTTCACCCCCCCTCCCCACCCTGCCCCCCACTGCCAAGGCTGGCAGAACACATTTCTGAGCAGCACAGGCAGTACAGAGCTGCCCAGCGCTTGAAGTGGGAGGATGAAAGTGAGGGCACGGCATTTCCCTGCTACTCCCAGCGCCGAATGGATGTAAACAGGCTGGATGCCGCCCCTCGCGCGCTGACAGCTCCCTCCCAGGACACACACAGAGCGGTGGCTGTTGAGCTGGGAAGAGACATGCAGATATTAAAGGCAGCTGGTTTCCATATTATCACTCCCCCACAGCGCTGTGGAGCTGCAGTCTCTGTGCTAGGAGATTCCCGGCACCACGAAGCAAACACAGACATTATGGAATCGGTAGTGACAGTGTCAGACCCTAAGATGACAGGTTTTAAAAAGCAGCATTTTCCTACAGCTGTGCTGGGCACAGCGATGGGGTCAGGGCTCTCACTGCTCAGCTGGAGCAAGGGTGGGTTTCTCTCCTTGCCTTGCCACTGCCTGCTGACAGCACCAGAAAGGTGCATCTGAGCAGAGCTAAATATTTGTATGTGATGTATCCTGGAGCTGTTTGTGACCCACGTGCTGGCAGAATATCCGATATGTTTTCTAGATGAAGCTGATCATTAAACGTATGAATAGGCCACTGGTAGTCACCTTTTTTTAACCAGCCCTTGTGCCTCTGTGAATTTAAAATGAAATTCTTACTCCTGCATCCAAAACTGTTCTGAATTCACTGAGGCACTTCATTCGTCAGTCCTTCATCTTCACACTCCCCCAGGTTTCAAATGACTGATGACTAACAAGGAGCTTTCATGGGGTCTCAGACCAGCAAGATGATGAAAGATGTGAGAGAAACCTTTCCATGAAGAGAGGGTGACAAGCCAGGTGGCTCTCTGCAAAGAAGGGAATGAAAGGGAACATTATAAGGATATATAAAACGGCATGGGGGTCTAGATTAGAGGTTCCTAATGCTCTTTTGTGGGACTGCAGCACAAAATGAAGGCTTGGTGTCTGTGGCCTGATGGGAAGCAGAGCTTTGGAAGTGAGACGTTGCTGGGTCTTGTGGTGGGAGACTGTGTGAAACTGCTCTGCTTGTCCAGAGAAGATGGGTCAGGGACAGCTTTCCCTTGAGTCCTAGGGTGGGAGCAAGTGAGACATCCATCAAAATTAAAATAGGGGACTGCTTTACACATTGGCTTGTTATTTAAGAGGTCACAAAGACAAGGCTTATCATGACTCAAATGGTGGTTATAGACTTCTCTGCTCACCAGAATATCCAGAGTTTTCATAATAATGTAGAGAAAAGATGGAGAGAGAGGTTGTCTTGACTTTATAGGGTTTTTCCTTCAAGTTTTCAAGGCGCTTCATAGATTAAGCCTACCTTTTAAACAGCTGGTTTGATTCCAACTTTTCCTGGAGTTGTTATTGTAATTCAAAGTGCCTTTAGCATGATTTCATCCCTGCAGCTATGTAATACCATGTATGCTGCAAAACAAAGCACAGCAATTGTGCAATTAGCAGCAGATTATTTATTACTCTTTATCTGTAGCTTTAAATTGTTGCCAAGAAGACCAATGTCTGCGTATCCTCCTTGGCAGACCTTAGCCTCTGCCCGTTTCTGCAACAGGAATGGGGCACGAGGCACAGAGCAGTGGTGTCTCCCTGCTCCTTCATCAGATGTAAAGTCCCCATTTGCAAAAGCTGCCACAGTCCTCGCAGGGATTGCTCAGATTTTAGGGGAGTGCACCTAAGCCAGCCACGTTTGCAAGACATAGATCTATGTACTAGACCAAAATAATCATATAACATTGACTCATCCCATGGAATAATGGCACTAAAACCCCCAAATTAGCCAGCACAAGTCCACTGCTATGATAATAATTCAGCCATGACATCCAAGATTTGATGTTATTAGAAATTCAGGATACGTTGCTCCACGCACAAATATAATAATGCTAACATCAGAAATGCAAAAAAGACAAGACTTTAATCACTTTATAACAATTGCAGGGAGCAACAACTGTGGATGTGTACTTCCCTGAAGCACAATGGTTTGACTACCATACCGTATGTATTTTTAAGATTCATTTTCTTATGTTTTTTACATAATTTGCTATGGTACAGTTCCAGCAAAATAACTTTTAGCAATGTTCAGCAGTATTTTTACCTCAGCATCTGTGTTTAAGTAAACTAGAGCACAAAAAGTCTACACCAGGCTGGCTGGAAGAGTAAATTACATAGCTTTCGGTAGCATTTTCTTTTCTATTTTTGGTTTGTAAAGCTCTAAGAAACAGAGAACTGAAGTTTTAAGAGCAGCCTAGAAATACATGAAACTGTCTAGATTCTTTCTTTCTTTCTTTCTTTCTTTCTTTCTTTCTTTCTTTCTTTCTTTCTTTCTTTCTTTCTTTCTTTCTTTCTTTCTTTCTTTCTTTCTTTCTTTCTTTCTTTCTTTCTTTCTTTCTTTCTTTCCTTCCTTCCTTCCTTCCTTCCTTCCTTCCTTCCTTCCTTCCTTCCTTCCTTCCTTCCTTCCTTCCTTCCTTCCTTCCTTCCTTCCTTCTTTCTTTCTTTCTTTCTTTCTTTCTTTCTTTCTTTCTTTCTTTCTTTCTTTCTTTCTTTCTTTCTTTCTTTCTTTCTTTCTTTCTTTCTTTCTTTCTTTCTTTCTTTCTTTCTTTCTTTCTTTCTTTCTTTCTTTCTTTCTCTTTCTTTCTTTCTTTCTTTCTTTCTTTCTTTCTTTCTTTCTTTCTTTCTTTCTTTCTTTCTTTCTTTCTTTCTTTCTCTATTTCTTTCTCTATTTATTTCTTTCTCTATTTCTCTTTCTCTCTCTTTCTCTCTCTCTTTCTCTCTCTCTCTCTCTTCCTCCCTTCCTCATTGTGCATGCAGTTTCACACATGCATCACTTTTGACAGAGGCATGTTTAGAAGGCAGGGTGAGGCTGCCCTCTGAAAGATGCTTCCAAGAGATGCAGAACAGTCCGCTCCATAGAAAATGCCAGCCTCTTCTAGTTTCAGGGACTACAAGTTTTGACCTTTCAAATGCCACCATCCCCAGCACTGCATTTCCAAAACCACTCGATTTTGACCTAACTACTCTCTGCTGCAATCTGCAGTATAAGACTAGTGTAGGCTTCAGCAGCAGTAGTTAGGTTGATGCTAAGAGCTTTTGGAAATATGAGTCCAGGAGCTTAAGGCTGTGGTTAACTACCCTGAATGGTGCTGGCAGAGGAGCAGGCCAGACAAAAACGCTCTCAGAATAAATTCAGGCTTATTTTTAAAGAAGTTTGGTAATTTTTAGCATTTGGCTGGTATCTTCAGTGGATGTTCACCCAACCTTTTCCCTTTTCCCTTTCCATAAGGCCATGGCACTGGAGGGTGGAGCATTTCCTTCAACTCTCCCTGCCATGGCTCCCTCTGAGTGCCCCCTTGCTGGGACGGGTGCAGGACAGCAGGCAGCCCTGGCATCCCTTGCCCTGTCCACAGGCCAAGCTCAGCTCCCAGCATCCGGCACGTACTTGCCATACACATGGTGCTTATCCAAAAGCAAGGTTGGGTACCTACCATCAGTTAGCACTCCGTTTACAGAGGGCAAGAGCAAAGCCTTCCTGTTATCTACTCGGTATGTAAAGCTTGCCTACACCTGCTTTTGAGGCGTTAAACCAGAAAGGAATGATGCAGAGAACTTATGCTAATTGTCTACACATACACGAGTTTCACTCCTTGAATGCTGTAATTACTTTTTGAAAGGGGAAGACTTGTCCTTAAAGGAGAAGAAAACCTACAGTTTCTGTTCCCAAACGATTATGAATCACTTACCTTAAACTGAAATCTGACAGGCTCCATATGCATAAAAAAAGACGAAGGGAAAGTTTCTTTTGCGTTTTGCTCAGTGTCTTGATGAGGGTTTTTTTCACAGCATATGGAATAATGATACCATTTTTAAAGACGATTTGCTGTCTTTCATCCATGATGCTTCTGTCTATCTCATGCATATGCATAACTGCAGGGGCTAGATCCTCTTCTGTGTTAAAAAAAAAAAGGGAACTGGAATAATACCCCTGAAATCTGCTTCTCTGTTTGCATTTTTGCTGATATAATTGAGGTGAAAATGTACCCCTTGGTCTCTCTTTCTGTGGTATATGGTTGCAATATATAGTGCCTAGATTTGAGGGGTTTTAACTGCAGTAAATTTTGCGATAGGGAAGCAAACTCCCAAGTGCCTGGAAGAAAAACTATGCTACTGTGAGTGCCCCACTGAGCAAGATCCCTCTGTTCATCCGTGGAGGCTACATCCTGCCAGAGCAGGCACCAGCCACGACGACTACTAAGAGGTAAAGTCATCTATGTCCATCACCAAACAACCATGGTGTGGGAAAGACCCAGAGACAGCCAAAAAAGCAGTCAAGGCCAGGTGCAGAAGAGGAGCTAGCTGCAGCCCCCAGCTGCTATCCTGGGTGATAAGAACAGTATTTGTATCCCACTATTCACTGCATTGCATTAGGTCAAGTCACCCCAAAGATATCCTGTGCCATAGTTTGAACAGATCTAACCTACTCCTGGCTCTGTGGTTATGCTCAGAAAGGCTTTTGCAGCACTGACATGCTGCTGGCCATTCAAAGTAAACGTATGTGAGGGGACAATGCGAAACTCTTCCCCTTGGATGCATTTATCCAATGCCATGGGCAAGGTGGAAAAGTTCAAGTCTCTTTTGAGGAAAATTATTGCCCCATGGGGATGGGTAATATACTGGGCTCACATCTGAATCATACTCAGAAGTGAACGGGAGTGGTGAAGGAAGGGAACAGCACAGAGCAGCATCCAAACCAAACCACTGGTGAGCAGTTGCCTCCCAGGCTGCCCAATTAGCATACATTAAGGCCACTAAAGAAGGGGAAACTTGTCCACATGAGCACTCAAAGAGTGGGAATTTTACATTTCAGTGGGACAAGGCAGGGTAAAATTTTTGTCATCATTTCAGGAGCCAATTCTGCTGAGCATGGTTGCCATTCTTCTGCCGTGGCCTTTTTTGTAACCTTAAAATTGGAGTTCATTGTGTTCAGAAGCTTTGGCTAAATAACTTGGGACAGTGCCCACCAGGTTGTACTGACATTTCTCAACATATTTGTCAACAGCCGTCTGAATCCATTTGGCCTCATTATTGCCCTGGATGAGCAAGGAGAAGCTTCTGGTTCTCTCTTCTGGGATGATGGCGATTCAATCGGTAAGCCCGGTCCCCCACTGTGAAGCAGTGTCTGTACTCAGGCTCTCCTCAGGCTGCCTTTTCAACACCAACTCTTGCTAGAAATAGCTGGAGAACTGACCTGAAGTTGAGCGTTGCAGAGGTGAGAAGCAGATTGCTTTCCAAGTCAGCATTCTGATATGAGAAAGGTGTGACACTGGGAACAGCCACTCTGCCAGGGAAGGCAATCGCTCATGTCCTGTTCCCTTGGGATCACCCTAAGGAGGCTAGAGGAAGAGATTAAATAACCCACAGAGCATCTTAGCCTGGCATTAGCAGCTCACTAACAATTAATGTGAACTGACTATGGATTTTGCTCCCCGTTTTGATAACAATCCTTCTTGTTCTGTGTTTTGACAGATACTATCGAAAATGAGAACTACTTCTTGGCTAAATATACATACAGCAAAGTAAGTAGCAATGAACAAGGTACACACAAGCGTACAGGTAGCTGTGTTTAGTGTAGCCATTGTAAGGTGCTGGTGTCTAAATCTTCTCTGGAAAGCTTTTTTCATATAGCTCAGCCTTTAAAACTGGTAATGTATCTACTGCTTTCATTTACAGACAGCTACAAAATAATTCAACTGTGATGCTGCAGTTTTGGGTTTTGCTTCATAGTGACACATCATTAATGTCCCTGCTGTGATGGGAAAGCTGAAAATCTACTTTTTCAGCTGAGATTTTTTCCCCCTCTTTTTTCCTCCTGGGGATGTGACCTTTTCCTTGTCTTCATCCTGCAAACACTTTTGGTCTGTTGGGTGGGAAAAGGCTACGTTCCCCTCTTCAGGATATCCCAGCAACTTTTTTGTGTGTGTGTTTTATCACATGAAGCTTGCATTTTGCAGCCCAGAGAATTACACAGCCTCACTTCTTTAGCTTGCTTTTCCTTGTCTGACAGCACAGAGATTGCTCCCATGGTTGGTCTCCCGCGGAGCAATTCAGCACGCTACCGGCAACCCACCGTGCTGATCAGATGCTCCACGCAGCACAGAAATAGATTAGCCCAGGGTCAGTGCACTAATGACTTTCACACAGCGCTCACTTCTGTGCAGGCACTCCCTGAAAAAGCTCAACAGAAAACCTCAACAGTCTAGGCTCCAAATGAAGAAAACCACTAAAAAATAAATCTACTAGACGCTCATTAAGTATATGACAGTAAGTTGTAGGAGTCATTGTAAAAAAAACCCTTAACCCACTTCAGCAATCTACTCAGGATCCTATTTTATCTAAAAATCCAGCATCTGGCAAGAAATGGTTTGTTTTATGTAGACTGGGGCATGGTTTTGGTGCTGTGTATTCCTAAAATACCCAAAGCAGTCTACAGAAAATATTCAAAAGGATAAAACTGTGTTAACACCTATTGTGATATTGCTCTGAGAACGTATGTCTTCCAGGAGCACAAGCAAGCCAGGGTAAACAGAAGTATTTTGATGTGTAGTCTTGTGTATTCATGAGATAATTTCCTGGAACTAATACCACATGTCTAGACCTTAAATATAATTTTTAATATATTTTCTTCTTGATGTACCAAAAAAGAAAATTTTCTTCTTCTTAAAAACGAAAGGTTATTTCTACAGCAAAAAGGAAGAAAAATCACTTTGGCTTTCTGTAGTCTGTGTATAGTAATTTACTGCAGGAAGGCTACAGAAAAACAATATCCAGTTTTATATTAAATTCTGATCTGTGCAAATTAGATTGTTGATTCACTGGAACTTCCATTTTTCATTGCTCATATTTGACTTCTGTCTGTAAATCCATGACTGAAGTCCCTATCTGCATTCCAATCTTCTCTAATGTCAAATTTTTATTATGTGTTTATCAAGAAAAAAAATCCGTCTCAAACAGCAAATTGTAGAGGTGTGGGAAATGTATGAATGTCTTGGTCTTTGTTACACATTTCTATATTCTTAAAAAATGTGGATGAATAATTCAATCACACCTAGTTTTAGGAGAACACACCAATTGTGTTCCCTCAGAGATTTACTGATAAGGTCTGACATCATAGCATTTACTCAGAGTGTTGTGCAGGTAACGGCTATGGGATTAGACCCTCTCGTTTATATTTTCATTTAAACAACCCAGAAATACAAAGAAGAATTCAAGTGCAGGCACTTAAGCCTCGGAGAAGGATTCGAGCTGCCTGCTCTTGGGTGCTGTCTCACTGTGGTCGGTATTTTAACTCACTTGACACCTCCATTTCGACACACATAGTGGCTGAGTGACCTAAGTCAGAGTGCCCCAAGTCAAAGTGCCCCATATATTAAGCCTACCAGTCTAGAAAAATACGTGAGCCAGATGTGTAAGCTCCACTGTACTTCAGGGAGGGGCAGGGTAAGCCATAATCTCTGCCTCCATCCTCAGAGGCGGCAGACGAGGCAGATGGGCTCAGACCATAATAAGTAAGTTCAGACACTAAAGGGATGGTGATGGGAAGGCCTGCCCAAGGAAATGGAAGCTTCTGAAGGAACATGCTAGCCACTAGGTAGCTGAACAGCCTCAGAGCAAGTTCTTCTAAAAATGGTTAAATTTTCAGGAGGAAAATGTGAGGGGTGAGGGTTAAGTTCATAGGACCAGAGCAAGACAATAAAAAAGAAGTGTAGGAGGGAGTCCTGGCTTCTGGCCTGTGATCCAGAACTTCTTCCTGCCTTGTATCTACGGGGCTTCAAGTGATATCCGTAAGTTTCCTTCCTCCAAAGAGAACTCAGGATCTTTCTAGGCAATTGCTCCCTTGTTCCCTTGAACCAGCACCTCCCTGTCTCCCCAGGACCTGCAAATCTAGACCTCAGTCGGAGGGACAGTGGTGTGTCCTGCTGGACTTTGTTCAGAGAGACAACGGTGTCTCCTGCAGTGTCCTGTCTCAGAACCTCAGAGCTCACATGCAACCTTATTTACTTACACAGTTGTAATCACAGCATCACACTGAGCTTCCTACATCTATGCGGAGGCCTTGAGCTAGCTCTTCTGCTTAGCCACACCTGAGATAGCAATAAATCACTGCAGGGAGGTGGTCTCTCTATACTGAACCTCCCACTGCTAAAAGGGAGAAGACACCATATATAAGTAGCCTAACACATTCTCCAGAGGCTTTTAGAGACATCTCCCCATTTGCTCCATAATAACCAACATTCCACATTTAGGCACTTTAAATCAGTGCTGGGGATTAGCACTTATTTTTAGTGTGGGTGCCTGAAATAAGCAGTCTAAGCACAGGCCTAAGTCACAAATACTGTGATCTATCTCCTGCTCCCCTCCTACCATGCACCATTGAAATAACATAAGCTAATTTATGCAAAAGGTTCCATCATGTCTTTCTCCTTGGCATATTTTTAAAAAGTCATGATTGCATAGCAATTCATCACTTCCCAAGCAGTGCAATTCATCTTTATTTCCTCAACAACTTTGATAACATAACAAATGCAATGATTCCTCTTCATTGCTTGTATGGCAAATTACTGTTGCCGGTGATCCAAATGAATTCATGTAATGACTTTGTATGTCCTCTTGGTACCTCCCTAAATACAGGATATATAGTAAATAAGTACAACAAACAAGGCTCTGTGGACATACAGTGTTCCTTCAACCCCCCTGAAAGCTGGGGCATATACAGCATAGATTTCTCACTGGAGCTGTGGAGATGTGGAACATAAAATAGGGGCAAAAACTCTGGTAGCTGATGTTTGAGGAAGATGCAAATGGTTTAAGGCAGTTAGTTCTGGATGTTAATTAAATCTGCCTTAAGGTCACTAACTGAATCTCCGTATCTGGATTTTGGCTTTGCGTATGCCACTGCTCCCTGCAAATGGGGATAAGAACCAAATCTGCATTGATTACAAGTACAAAAAAACATGTTCAAGAAGATTCCAAATGAGCATTGTAAATGTTATTTTGTTTCTTACTTTGATACTTTATAATGATACATGAAACCCTTCTTACCTGAAAATTAATTACTGAATCACAGACTGGTTTGGGTTGGAAGGGACCTCAAAGACCATCTAGTTCCAATCCCCCTGCCATGGGCAGGGACACCCTCCACTAGCCCATTCAGCCCGGCCTTGAACACTGCCAGGGAGGGGGCAGACACAGCTTCTCTGGGAAGGTTTTTTCCTTATATGTTTTTTCCCTAATCTAAATCTATTCTCCTTCAGCTTAATGTGATTTTTTTCCTTTATGGTCTGAAACTTCAATGTCTACATTGGAAGACATCCTATGTATCCAATAGACGAAGATGATACCACAACAGTAGGTGTAGATACAGATACCAACACCATAGGCAGGAATTCTTGTTGTGGTCCTAAAATGTTCTCTGTGACCTTTTCCAGGGAACCCTGAAGACAGAAATCGTTAAGAATGGCTACCGAGGAGCTGACACTCTGAAGTACAACAAAGTTACGATCCTTGGCCTGCAGCTGAGACCTCATGGTGTTACTCTGAATGGAAGAGCCCTGCGTGGAGACGCATTCTTATACGAGCTGAGCGGGGTAAGAGCTGTGCTGAGCAGTTATGAAACATCTTACGGAAAGGGGGATAGTCAGTGAGAAACAGGAACAGTTCCTCATCCACACCCCTCTACAGCTGCAAGTGTAGGCAGACACCAATTCTTCATACGACAAGCTGAGGTTTTGGGGGTGGGAAAGGGGGAAGTGATAGCAAGAGCTTTTTTTGGGAAACTCTCTCTTTGCTATTACACGTGCTGTCATTGTCTCTCTCCTTTAGTGTCTGCTGCTTACATGAGTTTTTAAACTAATGATAAAGAAGATACAGCTCCACGGACTGTGAGAAATGTTAGCAGCTCTGTGGGCATTACTATCATTCTGATAAAAGTAGAAATCTTGTCAACAATTATTTATCAGCTTCTGAAAAGTGGTGGAGAACTTTTCTTTACAATTACTTAGTATCCAAAAATTATTACAGTGTAGCTGGCTCTAATGGGTGTCTCCATCTTTGGAAAGGGAAAGGACACATCTCAGCTGTACCTTTGTGTTCCTAAGGAAACTATCACTACAGTGAGATGACAGTTACAGTTCAGCATCTTAAGGTGCTCAAGACCAAAAAGCATGACTTCTTTGTGCGGTACTCCTCCTCCTGCACCAACAAGGGGACACCCCAGAGGGGACACACAGAACACCCCTAGTGAACAGCTGTGACAGTCACTGTGGTACAACACTGAGTAAACTTCCCTTGCTGTGGCCACTTGTCCCATGCCTGTCCCCAGCCACCAGGCTGAAGTGGGTCATGCACACTCTGTGTGAGGTGTGGAACTCACATCTCAGCACCGTGTCAGTATCTAGGGAGCTCCCAGTACTAACACACACAGTAAGATGCCACTAACTCATCATCATTTGATCCAAGATAGCTGAGGCAACAAGCCATGGATGTCACATCTTGCGTTGCTCCACTCACTTGGCTTAATGATTTAAGGTTATTTGTAACCAAAGTGTGATCCCCATTATACACACCTGGTTCTAACATTTATTTTATTGAAGGAATCTGTAAAGGAAGAAAATTGCTGAGAATAAATTTCTGCCTTGGAGAATCGTAAAAAACTCACTCTCAGAGACGATGTCATAAATAAGTGTAATCAGTATTGCCTCAAGGGAAGAAATTGTTTTAACAGCCAAACTGCCTCTAAGCAAGCTGAAAGCAACATAAATGTGGCAGGGTAAAGAAAACACTCCATTGAGATGTGCCTGAAGGCACCAATCACAGAAGTCCAGAAGATAATTGCATACTAACAGCATCACATAAAAAGATGATTAAGAAAGACTAAAAAGCTTGTCACAAAAGTATCATTTAAAATTTGATTTAAGTGCAAGAGATGATCTCAGTGACTTAAGAACTACTTCGCATTACAGAGAAAAAAACCCCACCGAGCAGTGTTCTGCTGTAGTAGGGAAGGCCCAAAACTGCACAAAAATGACATTATTTAAATCAGACAGTAACCTAAACTGGCTCAGTACTTTCCTCTTATGGTTCTAAGAGCTTCAGTGAAGCCTCTCTCACCAACCCAGTGCAGATGTCACAGTGCTGTTGCCTACAACCAAACAAAAGTGTTTGACTCTTGATTGAAAAAAAAATAGACCACTAGCTGCTTGGGTTTAGGTCTTGAAAACTTAACAATCCATGTAATTAAAAAAATATATAACAAAATTGAAAGGGCAAATTTGCCGCTTTCTCGTGAGCTTAATGAGACTACGTCCTGCATAATAGTGTAACAGGAACAAAGCCTGTGCTGTTTGAAGGGCTGTAGTAGAAAGTAACCTCTACCATAGTGCCTTTGCTTTACAGCAAACAGATTTGCCTGAAAACAGTGCTTAAGTGCATAATTGAGCCACAGTTATTTGTATATAAATAGAAGTGGTTTGCTTAGTAATAAGCCACTTCTTTCTCTCTGATGCATGCAGAGTGGTGCATCCCATTGCTCTGATCTGACGTCTGCAATATCCCAGAATTTGCCTATTATTAGGACTCTATCTTTGACACACCCCACACCCCCCCAAACCCCAAGTATTGTACCCTAAGAGCCACAGGAACTGCAGCAGGGATGCTGGAGGGGGACTTCTGGTGACCAGGCTTGTACTGACAACAAAATGACCTGGGTATAGGAAGGTTCCCCTTTTTCTCCCACTTGCATCCTCTCCTGGGAAGTACAGAGAGGTTCCCAATGTCCAAGCAAGAGCACAGTCTGGAGCAGCCACTCTGTCTACCTGGAGTTTTTTGGTTAGAGTTTGGATGAGGTTGAACTATTTTTGTTTGAGTAAAAGTGTACTTCCTACGTAGCAAATAGTGGCAGAGAGCTGTTTCTGATTAAAACATTACATACTTCGGAGAAACGATGTAAGCACAGGCTGTTAGAGTGATGCTGACACAAATTTGTGGGTGGGCAAAGAAATAGCTAAGAGGTGTGAATAGATATCATGCATTTTAAGAGATTATTTATTCTGAAACCTAAAGATAAAACTGGTGAAGTAGTGAAAATGGAAATAATGCAAGTAGCATAAAATACATCAAGTTTAACATGGAACAGAGAGAGGAGACAGGTATTGTATTTATAATTTCATATTTAATTCATGTTATTAATTAATTTTCAACTGTTCCTGAATTTCTAAAAGGGATGTTGAATCGGATGCAGAGTAGAAAGATGCACACTGACACCAAGTCAGTCTTGAGGTTAAGGGAATGATGGA